>NC_080180.1:35506443-36106443 GCF_950295315.1 Erinaceus europaeus | reverse complement strand
TTAATTATTTATTCCCTTTTGCTGCCCTTTTTATTGTTGTCATTGCTGTTGGATAGGACAGAAAGAAATAGAGAGAGGAGGAGAAGTTAGAGGGGGAGAGAAAGATAGACACCTGCAGACCTGCTTCACCACTTGTTAAGCGATTCCCCTACAGGTGGGGAGCCAGGATCTCGAACTGGGATCTTTCCACTGGTATTTGCACTTCACGCCATGTGCTCTTAACCCTCTGCATTACCACCCGACTCCCTTATTTCTTTCATTTTCTTTTTGCCATCAGGATTAGTGCAGAATCTTGGTACCTGCACAACTCCATCACTGTATATGGCAGCCATTTTTACAGAGGAAGAGAGAAGAGGATAGAAACTTTCTGGAGGGTAGCACTGCTTCACTGCTTGTGAAACTTCCCCTTGCAGGTGGGGACCAGAGGCTTGAATCCGAGTCCTTGTGCATGGTAAGGTATTTGCTGTAGAGAGTGCACCACTACCTTCCCCCAGGAATACTGTCTACAAAATTATTTTAAATACATTGTTAAAGAAAACATCAGTACTAAATGAAAATCTACATGGGAAAGAATGAGAATGTGAGCACATTCAAAACTGTCAAAAGAAAACTTAGAATAGACTTTAAAAAACAGTATTAGTGATTTAGTAATGATTAACAAGACTGGGGGCCAGGCAGTGGTGTACTTGGTTAAGCGCCAGGCAGTGGTGTACTTGGTTAAGCGCACACACTGCAGTGCACAAGTACCCAGATTCAAGCCTCTGGTCCCCATCTGCAGGGGGAAGGCTTCATGAGTGGTGAAGCAGAGCTGCAGATGTCTCTCTGTCTCTTTCCCACTCTATATCCACCTCTCAATTTATGTCTGTCTATATCCAATAATAAATTAATAAAAAGTATTAAAAAAAAACAAGATTGTAAGATAACAGAGGTACATAAGAATCAGAGTTCTATGCCCCATCCCCTCCACTAGAATTTTCCGCATTCTTTATCCCTCTGAGAGTATGGACCACAATTCCTTTTTTTTTTTTTTCTTTCTTTCTTTCTTTCTTTCTTTCTTTTTCTTTTTGCCTCCAGGGTTATTGCTGGGGCTCGGTGCCTGCACTATGAATCCACTGCTCCTAGATGCTATTTTTTTTCCCCTTTTGTTGCCCTTGTTGTTTTATCTTTGTTGTGGTTATTATTATCGTTGTCATTGATGTCATTGTTGTCGGATAGGACAGAAAGAAATGGAGAGAGGAGAGGAGATAGAGAAGGGGGGGCGAAAGATAGACGCATGCAGACCTGCTTTACTGCTTGTGAAGCAATCCCCCTGCAGGTGGGGAGCCGGGGGCTCAAACCGGGATCCTTACACCTGTCCTCACTCTTTGCCGCCATGTGTACTTAACTCACTGTGCTACCACCCAACCTGCTAGACCAAAATTCTTAATGGCATGCAGGAAGTGGAAGATCTGGCTTCTGTTATTGCTTCTCCACTGAACATGAACATTGGCAGGTCACTCCATAACCCTAGCCTGTTTCCACCTTTCCCTAGTAGGGTGGAGCTCTGGAGAGATGAGGTTCTAAGACACATTGGTAAGGTTGTCTGCCAGGGAGGTCAGGACGGCATCAAGGTAGCATGTGCATTTTGGTGGCTAAAAGGCAATAAGATTTAAAGCAAACAAGAATCCAAAGGTAGGAACAGAGCAAATAAAACTAGGGGTCTTTGTGTGAAAAGAAGCTAGGAACTCTATTTTAGGTATGTTCCATGTGGCACATGACTTTAGTAATTTTTGCCCGAGCCTGATAGCTAACCTGCAGGTTGACAAAAAGCATTATTTGGAAAGATGGTGT
Organism: Erinaceus europaeus; assembly: GCF_950295315.1. NCBI lineage: Eukaryota > Metazoa > Chordata > Mammalia > Eulipotyphla > Erinaceidae > Erinaceus > Erinaceus europaeus. Next base: position 36,104,613 of record NC_080180.1, on the reverse strand, counting down.
TAGAGTTGAGAATAGGACAATAAAGCTGGATTAGGACAGAGAGTAGCTCCCAAATATGAGGGAAGTACATAGATACCATTAACTGTTAACCACATTGATCTGACTTAGGGCCCATATCTTACTACCAAGTTTTTAATGAAGCAGATACATTAGAAAAAATGAGAATAAATCAGAACAACTAATCTGGCAAGGCAAACAATGTTTCAATAAGACAGAAAGACTGACAGTATTAATAATCAAGGCAAAATGGAAAACATAATCACATTTCTATTACCTTAAGTAAGGACCCTGAAAAGTTTTCAAGGAAAAAATAAATCTATTTGAATTGTTCAAATAAAAAAAGGTGAGAAATTGCCTAACTCATTCTTTGTGGCTACAAGACCCTTGTGAAAATCACAGGAAAAGGGTTATATAAAGGAATTTACATATTAATTTCACATTTGAACTTCAATGCAAAAATTATGAGCAAGGCATTTTCAAATTAAATGCAGTAATGTATGAACAGAATTACTCCTTTCTGTGCATAGTTTATCTCAGGATTGCTAGAATGACTCAGCAATTGGAGTCTATTTCTCTAAATTAACATATTAATTGAAAACCCCCCACAAAATATTCTTTCCAATAGATGTTAAATGTTCTGATAACATTTAATATTCATTACATTTCAAAATTTTAAAGGCCTCATCAATCCAGGAATAGAAACGAATTTCTGTATTCTGATAAATTTCTCTATCAGGAATTTTCAGCACATATTCTAATATTTCTGAAATATTAAGCCCATTCCTCTGAAAAATCAGCAAGTCAGAAATTGCTGGTTGTCTATAAGTTGCCTCTTACTCTTTTCTTCTGTGCTAACAGTAACATCCTATCTAGGGACCAAGAAGCCTAGTTAAATACTTGTTTTCTCAACCCTTTTTTTTTTCTGTTATTTGGGTTCATCGGGATCAAGTTCTATCCACAGCTTGTATGTAGAAGTCCCTTGTGCATTCCAATAAAGCTTCTTTCTCTTTATAACAAAGCACCAGTCTGTCCCCAACTATCCTTCATCTTTTTACTTTGATTTTGGGGAAGGAGCTATTTTGCAAAGAAGAACTACCCTAAGGAAAATCCAACATACTATGGAAGGAAAGAGAATGACTCATTGTTGGCATGATGCTTGGGCAGTTGAACTGCTCCGGCTCCTAATAATTGATGGGGAGGAAATCTTTAGTTGCCTTTTTCATGGCTGAACACATTTCTAACTGAAACTGAAATGCCCAGAAATAAGACAAGAATGTCCTCTAAAACTAATGCTTTTTAAAATGTTATTTATAAAAAAGAAACACTGACAAAAACCATAGGATAAGAGGGGTACAACTCCACACCATTCCCACCCCCAGAACTCTGTATCCCTTCCCCTCCCCTGATAGCTCTCCTATTCTTTTTTTGTAATTTAAAATATTTATTTATTTTCCCTTTTGTTGTCCTTGTTTTTTATTGTCATTGTAGTTATTGATGTCGTCATTGTTAGATAGGAGAGAGAAATGAAGAGAGGAGAGGAAGACAGAGAGGGGGAGAAAAAGATAGACACTTGCAGACCTGCTTCACCTCCTGTGAAGCGACTCCCCTGCAGGTGGGGAGCCTAGGGCTTGAACCAGGATCCTTACACCAGTCCTTGAGCTTTGTGCCACTTGCACTTAACCTGTTGCAGTAACACAAGACTCTCTGCTTTCCTATTCTTTAACTCTGGGAGTATGGACCTAGGGTCATCATGGGGTTCAGAAGGTGGAAGGTCTGGCTTCTGTAATTGCTTCATGTAATTGCTAAACATGGGTGTTAGCAGGTCAATCCATACTTCCAACCTGTCTCTCTCTTTCCTTAGTGGAGCAGGGTTCTGGGAAGGTAGGGCTCCAGGACACATTGGTGGTGTCATCTTCCAGGGAAGTCTGGTTGGTATCATTGTAGCACCTGGAACCTGGTTGCTGAAAATAGAGTTAACATATAAAACCAAACAAATTGTTGACTAATCATGAACCTGGAATATTGCAGATGAAGATTTGGAGTCTCTGTTTTGAAGATAGCTAGTAAGCCTATAGTTATATAACTTTTTGCTTCTATATTGGAGTTCAAAAACAATTTGGTGAGAAAAATTAAATAGAAACCCTAGACAGTGGCAAAATTATACATTTTAACAATCAAGAGACATTATAGACATTGAAAACCACTATATATACATAGATATATACTAAAAATTCAAGAAATTTCTGATGAGAAATACTTATGAGAACATAACATTCCCAAAATAAAACCTATTTGATAAAGGAGAATAATGAATGTATTTGTTATAGTAACAATATACAATTATAGTCAGAGTTTACAATCTGACTATAAAGGAACAAAATAGTAATAAAGCCACTAAATACCAAACAGAAAATGTACTATATCTATATAAAGGCAATAGTGTTAATTATACAGACGGATAAAATAAAGAAATACGTTGTGTGCTTGGATTGACTGATTCAATATTAAAAAATGTCAAGTACTGCAAAATTATGTAGAAACTCAATAAACACAAGTTAACATCTTAATAAGATATTAAATTAAAAAATGAGTCCTCAAAGTTCTACGAAAGAATGGGTACACAAAATCAGCAAGAATGTTTGGAAGTATTAAAGTACAAATTAATGTATTTTATGTCAACATATACATCTATAATAATAAAATCATTGCATGAATGTCATAAAAAGATAAATAGTTCAGTAGTTCAAAAATATGAGTCAAGAGAATAATTCATGTTTATGGTAAAGCTACTTGTTATTGTATATGTGTGTGATACATAGTATGTTAACTTCCATGTCTAGAGTTAAGGACATGGCACTTTTAAGAAAATAAATACTTGTTATTTTTGTTACCAGGGTTTTCACTTCACCTTTATGACTATGATTCCATCACTCTAGGAAGACATATATTTTTAATATGTATTTATTATTTATTCCCTTTTGTTGCCCTTGTTGTTTTATTGTTGTAGTTATAATTGATGTCATTGTTGTTGGATAAGACAGAGAGAAATGGAGAGAGAAGGGGAAGAGAGGGGGGGAGAGAAAGATAGACACCTGTAAACCTGCTACACAGCTTGTGAATTGACTCCCCTGCAGGTGGGGAGGCAGGTGCTCCAACCAGGATCCTGATGTGGGTCCTTGCGCTTTGCACCACCTGCGCTTAACCCGCTGCTCTTAATCAGCTGCGCTACCGCCCGACCCCTGGCAGACATATATTTTTAGATACTGGATGGGATACAGAGGTGAATAGTGTCAGAAAGAGAGATGCGGAGATACCATAAGCACTGCTTCTCTATGCAGGAAGCTTCCTGTTTATATAGGGCTCCCATGAGGTAGCTGGAGGCTCAGTCCCAGGTCAGTCCTTGTTTAAGATAAAACGTGCACACTACTGGGTGGTCTATACTCAACCTCCTTACATAATTCTTTCATTAAAGAAAACAACATTTTAAGTGTGCTATATTAGTTATGTAAATAATTCTTTTTCCTGGTGAAATGTTATCCAAAGAAAGGTGTGTTTGAGATGATTGTTATATTTATGTATGGCAGGGAGGAAAGACCAGAACTGCAGCACTCTTTCTGTTTTGTAGTTACAATCTCTCTGATGACTTTAGATCACCCCACTCAGATGCATAGAACTGATGCATTCACTGTTCTGGGTAACTGTTCCAAGCAGAAAGAGACAGAGAAAGGAAAGGCACCATAGCACCAAAGCTCACCTTATTGCTATGCAGGTCAGGGTTCAAGTCTAGGTCATGCATGGGAAAGCATGTATCCTTCCAGGTGGTGAATTAACAAAATCTGGAAAATGTGTGTGTGTGTGTGTGTGTGTGTGTGTGTGTGTGTGTGTGTGTGTGTGTGTGGCTGGTAGGGGGTCCTTCTTCAAACTAACTTCTTGATGTTAGGCAGAATCAGAGGACTGGAAAGGCTAATCAGCTCAAGAGCACTACCATTTGTCACCTGACACAAGATGTTCTCTTAATCAACTCCCCCCCTCCCCAATAAAGTCAGCCTGATAATCACTTTTCCACTGCTGAGCTTGTATCCTCATTGGTTCAGACGATTCAAATCTGCAGTGGTGGGATCTTCATTTCCAAGTTTACATATCTTTTACTATCCATCAGCTCATGTGCTCAGCTCCTAGTCCCAAATAGCAAACCAGTGTTAGTACTAATTCAGTCACAGTGAGTATGAAATTGTTTTCCCTTCTGCTTCTAGCCATGCAAACTCTGTTTATTGGAGTTCTGGACCCACTATCACACACACACACACACACACACACACGTGTGTGTCTTCCAGAAAGAAGATAGATGTTCTGATGGAATATGTGAGGTTTGATGATTGTCATACTATATCAGATATAATGATACAGTATTCTCTGATAAAAAATATTCATGATAACACAGCGCAAAGCGCAAGGACCAGCATAAGGATGCTGGTTCAAGCCCCTGGCTCCCCATCTGCAGGGGAGTCACTTCACAGGTGGTGAAGCAGTTCTGCAGGTGTCTATCTTTCCTCCTCCTCTCTATCTTCCCCTCCTCTCTCCATTTCTCTCTGTCCTGTCTAACAATGATGACATCAATAGCAATAGCAATAATAACTACAACAACAATTAAAAAAACAAGGGCAACAAAAGGGAATATATATATATATATATATGATCATATCTGAGGTCCAAAGTTCCCTAAACTAGAACTGAGCAGTGCTCTAGAAAAAAAATGTATATATTTATATATTCATGATAGTGCAATAGAGGAGATCTGCTTTTCTTTAACTTGGGAATGGAATTATAGTATGTGTATGTTGTCAAAAATGTAACTGTTTTCATGCCGTATGTATGCCATAACACATAGATTTAATCCATTCTTGGAAAATTATTTTGCAAATTGTTATTGCAAGGGTTAGCAAGCATTTACCAATTTTTGCCTCCAACTGGTGAGTATATGGATTATTTCTAGGTTATATGCTCTTATAAAAATGTTAAAAAGAGTATTCTTTTGCATCATTATTTACATAGTTGTATAATTTTGTCAGTAGGATGAATTTCTAGAAACAAAACTGCTGGATCAAAGTGTATGTAAAAAAAAAAAAAGCTACTGCCAAATTGCTCTCCAAACTTTTTGATTCAGTTAATAGTTGTCAAATCAATGTTTGTGTGGGCCTGTTTCCCTACTGGCAAACACTGAACACTCTAAAAAAACTTAAACTTTTGCCAATCTGGTATATGAAAAATTACATTTTTATCACTTTCTTTTTAATTCTTAAAATGCAAGATGACATTATACTTGCTGGTTTCACATTTGTATTTTGTTATATGTATGTTGTTTGCAGTTCCTATGGACTGAATAGTGGGTTAGCAATAGTATTGTTCTAAAATGTTTCCTTTCATTTTGCTGATATTTTCCCATGTATTAATTATTATACATAATTTTGTTTTGCATATTTCCTATGGAAATAATGAATGAGCTATTTTTAAATCTATACTCCCCTTGGCATTTAATCAATAAATTGAACTTACAACATTTTTAGATATAAATAAAAAGACATAGAGAAGAAGAGATAAAAAACAAAATATCAAAGCTTCCTCAGTGCAGTGGGCACTGGACTCAAACCTGGACTTAGCCACATGACATAACAGCACACTATTTTAGTGATCTTTTTCATCAGCCTAACATTTGTTCCTTATGTGGCTAGGGAAAAATAAAGCTCACATTTTTCTATCAATAATAATGCTTATTCTTTTATTAGTGATTTAATGATAGACGTGATTGTGGGACTACACAGTTCCCACCATGGGAGTTCAATATCCCATCCCCTTCACTGGAAGCCCCCCTATTTTTTAGTCCTCTGGGAGTATGGACCAAATACCTTATGGGGTGCAGAAGGTGGAAGGTCTAGCTTCTGTAATTGCTTCCCCACTGAATATGGACATTGGCAGGTGGATCCATACCCCCCAGCCTATTTCTGTCTTTCTCTGTGCGGCAGGAATCTGGAGAGGTAGGATTCTAGGACACACTGGGGAGGTTGTCTGCCCAGGGAAATCAGGTTGGTGTCATGGTAGCAACTGCAACTTAGTGGCTGAAAAGCATTAAAATATAAAGCAGAACAAACTGCTTAATAATCAGGAAGCAAAAAGTAGGAATATAGCAGATGAGATTTGGGTTTTTCATGTTGGAAGAAGCTAGGGAGTCTATTTTAGGCATACTCCCAGCTTAATTTTTAACAGACCTACCTGTATTGACTATCAAAATAATGAAATAATTGTTTTTCCTTTCTGAACAAGATAAAATATTAGTTTGTTTTAATTTCCCACTTTTGCTTGTCCAACTTCTCAAAATGAAGGTATGTTTTTATAAAGTGATCTGAAAATTTACCTTTAAGTTAATGCTATTAATATTGTCATTATCACTGTTATATTTACATTTCCTACCTTTCTTTGAATATGTTTCAATAAGAGTAATTGCTTTCAGAGACACATCAGCAAAGATTTAGATTTGATTGACATTTCACCTGCTTGTGTCTTATCATTATTTGTGCTATATAGTGTATTTTTTTTCCCGTGAGATATAGTTTAGATTCCTTTTACCTGTTTGGCGTACTTCCTTAAGGACAGTCCATATAATGATTTTAATAGTATTTTTTCATGTTTGTATATATACATCTAAAAATATCTGATTTTCCCTCACATGCAAAGGCATCAAATTTTCCTGTTTATAACTTCAAATGGCACAATACTTGAACTGATTCCTAAATAATGAGTTTGGATTCTAGTCTCCATGTGACTGAAAAGAGAACAGGACATTCCAGGAAGAAGGACTGGTGTCTGGAGAGAATCTAGGACACCAATTTTCATTACATTCCTCTTTGTATATAGGGGAGGAAGAGAAGAGTTATATATAATGCTAAAAATAAGGAGGAAGCAAATGGAGTGGTATAGAATGTAGAACGAAAAACCATATGTGTAATGCTATCTAATATTTTTTAGTTGAAGAAAATGGTAAGACTTATACAAAAGACAAATATATATAAATAAAAAACTAGGACCCGACAGAAGCACAAATCAATTCAAGATATTAAAATTAAATTAAATTAAATTAAAAATTTTATTTTTTTAAATACTTATCTTTCCCTTTTGTTGCCCTTGCTTTTTATTGTTATAGTTATTAATGTTGTTGTTATTGATGTCATCGTTGATAGGACAGAGAGAAATGGAGGGGAAGACAGAGAGGGGGAGAGAAAGACACCTGCAGACCTGCTTCACTGCCTGTGAAGCGACTTCCCTGCAGGTGGAGAGCTGGGGTTCGAACTAGGATCCTTGCACTGGTCCTTGCTCTTCGTGCCACATGGGCTTAACTCGCCGCGCTACCTACCGCCTGTCTCCCAAAAGTGAGATTTACTTATAAAGGTAGATGGTAGAATAGCTGAATATAGATATATGGATGATGGACAAATATAAAAAAAAAATGTTAGTTAAAGGGAGTAGGTGGTTAAAGATGATCAATAATATATAGGTGGTAGAAAAGAAAAAAAGGGAAAAGAGAGGGAGAAAGAAAATATAAATTTATCTAGCAAGAAGTAATAGTGATACAAAGAAGGTAGGGGAAATAGTACTATAAATTATTTATTTGATGAACTTGGTTTAAAGAATTGACTTGTTTCCCTGAATGTATTCAATGTGACTCTGAGACTATAAGGTTTGACATTGCACAAGTACTTATCTAAACAAGTGTTACCTTTTCCTGGTTTAAACTGAATGCAAAATCTTACAATTTTATTTATTTGGTGGTTTTCCATCTACATAAATTCTACTATTTTAGAAATATGACTGACAGGGCACCAATTTGATTTCATTTTAGTACTGACCTGGGGGCAGGGTATGGGCCAGCGTACTAGGACAGGTTTGCCATGCTCTATCTCCCGATTATACACATTTTTTCTAGAGAAAACCCTCACTAAATATTGAAGATTTCTCAAAAATTTTTATGACTATCCTTGAGTGACCTCAATTTACCTCCAAGCAAGAAATATTCAAGTTAAAATTCCAGAGACTTGTTTTAACATAGCTCATATTATATGTCCTTGGTAGTGAAGAATGTTTTTTTTCTCCCTCTCTCTCTTTTATTTGGATGATTGGATTCAGCCCATAGGCTTTTATTTTCATTTTTTTTAGATGAAACAAGGACATCATGCTTAGTTACAGCTGGGGTCTCCCCAGCTGCTGGCTTTGCTTATCTAAAGTTGCTCAGGAACAGAGGAAATGTCATCAAGACGGTAAAACCCAAGCAGTCTATCAGAAACACTGTGTTTTATGTACCAGGCATTATAAAACAAGCATTCTATCTGAAGAAAACATTTTCCTATGCCTGCAAAAATTAATAGTCAATGATCAGATATCTATTCTAAGAACAGGTCAATTTTGAGGTTCATTTCATCAGATAGATGACAGCATACCTTCTTCTATTTTTTGGCTCAGATCACATTTTTTCCATTTTTATTTGTAATTCATAGTAGTTTACAAGACTATAAGCTCACAGTGTATAGTTCCACACCACCCCTACCAACAACGTTTTATGTGGCCACCCTCCCACCTCCCAAAGAGAACCACCACAGTTCTCACACAGTCTTAGAGACTATTGGCATATTTGGTGTTTTTTCAGTTTCATGTATATCAGTTGTCTAGATTCCATATATGAATGAAACCATCTGGTAGTTGTCTTTCATTTCTTATTTATTTTGCTAAGAAAGTCACCTCCAGTTCTGCCTATTTTGTCCCAAAGATGTCATACTAACATCTTTTTTAATTGCAGAGTAATATTCCATGGACTATTTACTTCATAACTTCTTTAGTCAGTCACCTGCTGATAGGCGTTTAAGGTGCTTCCACTATTTGGCTGTTGTGAGTATTGCAACTATGAATACAGGGACTCATATGTCCCTTCAAATCAGTGTTTGAGTATCCTTTGCATAAATGCCTAAGAGTGTAACATACCTTCTCTTAACCCTACCCTCTCCTTGTACCAATAGCCTGTCACTGACCAAACAGAGGATAAACAGGCAAACAATTTCTCTTCTTCTTGATGGAAAAGTTTCTATTTGGGTTCTTGTCTCTCCACTTTGCCTGTCACCATCTCCATTCTTACAGCAGCATAAAAGCAAATAGGCTGAGTGATTTACATTTACCTTCACTCATAAAAATAGAGAAAATTACTCTAATACAAAGCTGATTCTGACTTACTGTCTGCCCTTGGACATTTTCTGACTTTCCCATAAGCAGGCTGTGCTGACCAGGGAGAATGACAAGGGACAATCCTTCATTCACTGGACTGCAGAGAAGCACTTGACAATGTCACTGAGTCCCAGTATCCAGCAGTGTGTAAAAGTATAAGAGGTGACCTTGTTTCTTTACAAGGAGCCAGGAGAAAAAGGAAGAAGATGCCATTTTCCCTGAATGGAAATGTGAAGGGAGGACACACTAGTTAATTTACTACACTTATTAATAGCTGTATCAGATGATTTTATTTGATATTAGCTCTTTCTTTGATGCTTTATGAAGTAGAAGATGGTGCTTCTAATTTGGCAGATGAAGAAACTGAAGCTTAGAAAGTTTAGAATAAGGCCACAAAGCAACACTTTCCAGGATACCACAATTGCCAAGCACTGCAGAAAATTGAATCTAACAAACCTGGTTGACTCCTGCACAGCAAATAGTACTGAACTAATTCAAACCAGATTGTAATACTCACTAGCTCCAAAAAAAAAAAAAAAAATAGCAAGGGCCATTTAAGAGTGCATTTCCATCTTGTAACTACATAGTAAAAAATCTTCTATGTCAATGGAATTTAAACATTTCAAGAAAGTGCATTTTATATGAAGATCCATAACCATACACACACATATTGTCATTCAAAGTTGCATTTCTCATAAAAAAATGCTGATTGTATCACTAAATTGACAACATAGTCACTTACAGTGACCTACTATTTTCTTTCTACCTTCTTCAATTTCTTGGTTTCTACTGAGCTTTCATCCAAGTACTTCTGAATCCACTGATTAATTAGCATAACTAATAGCTTATTATCTTCTTTTTTTGCAAAGTGTCACTTAGAAAAGATTATTGGAAAGCAGTACCTTCCTACAAATACTGTAGAGTCTTGGAGACATGACAACAGCTCTATGATTCAAAGTACAATTTGGATGAGCAAAATATTGCAAGAAAACTTATGACAAAAGGAGAGCTCGTCAAAGTATCCCAGATATATTGCTACCCCACCAGTGACATATTTTGGGCAATGGATAATATTTATCTGCTTGAATGTTTTCCTGGGCTATCAAAGTACAGAGACATAGGGTAAATCCAAGCTGTTATTTATGGTCCAAGACTGAGATTATCTGAGGAGTTTTTCTATACTATCACCAAAACTAATGGTCCTGAATAGATATTCTCCTTTCTTTTTTCTTTCTTTCTTCCTTTTTTTTTTGAAATTTTTTTTTATTTAGTGGATAGTGACAGAGAGAAATTGAGAGCAGAGGGAGAGATAGAGAGGGAGAGAGACAGAGAGACACCTATAGCCCTGCTTCACCACTACTGAAGTTTTGCCTCTGTAGATGGGGGACTAGGGACTTGAACCTGGGTTCTTGCACACTGTAATGTGTGCACTTAACCAGGTGCGCCACTGCCTGCCCCCCTGAATAGATTTTTTTTCTTGTTCAGTTATTTATTTTAAATCTCTAGACCTTTGATTTAAGTGCTTAAAAAAGAATCGTTAAATTAGTTGCTAAACTCTTGAATTTTCGAAAGTCGAGTCTGCTTTTCTTTGGGGACATGACAAGATGCTTGCTATCTCAGTGGTCTTGCTTTAATTTTAAGATAGTTAGAAGATATTTTCCTCTTCTTGTCCTTATTATATTATCCTGATAATTATAATAGTAATGATATTAGTGAGTTTTGTACATGTGCAGGCACTGTACTGTTTCACATAAAATAATTCATTTAATCCTTTCAGCAAACCTTAGGGGGTGAATTAGGATACAATTTTGTAACTAGTAGAGTATATTATATGCTGACAGTTGTCATTACTAATAACTTCCTGAAGAAAAAAAAACTTCCTGAACAGTTGATATGAACAGAATACCCTGGGAAGTAAAATAAGTTGTATTACCCACTGACTATCTTAAAATAGTTGTTGAAATGGTTTATTGTGTCATTCATCCTTTTTCCTTGTAGCTTTGTATGCAAGTCTGTCTCTCTGCACTAGACTCTTAGACCACAAAGTAACCACATAAAAAGTACTTCACTGTATATTAGATGTATAAAGAAATAGGTAAGCAAATGGAAGGAACTCTATTTTTTTTTTTTTGCCTCCAGGGTTATTGCTGGGGCTCTGTGTTGGCACTACTGATCCACTGCTCCTGGAGGCTTTTTTAAAAAAAAATGTTTATTTATAATAAGGAAACATTGATAAAACTATAGGACAAGAGGAGTACAACTTCACACAATCCCCAACACCAGACCTCCATATCCCATCCCCTCCCCTCATAGTTTTCCTATTCTTTAACCCTCTGGAAGTCTGGACCCAAGGTCACTGTGGGATGCAGAAGGTGGAAGGTCTGGCTTCTGTAATTGCTTCCCCGCTGTACATGGGCATTGACAAGTCGATCCATACTCCCAGCCTGTCTCTCTTTTTCCCTAGTGGGGAAGGGCTCTGGGGAAGAGGGGCTCCAGGACATATTGGTGGGGTTGTCTGTCCAGGGAAGTTTGGTCGCATCCTGCAAGCATCTGAGAACCTGGTGGCTGAAAAGAGAGTTAACATACAAAGCCAAACAAATTGTTGACCAATCATGGACCTAAAGGCTGGAATAGTGCAGATGAAGTGTTGGGGTGTCTTGAGGCTATTTTTTTCCCTTTCATTGCCCTTGTTGTTCATCATTGTTGTTATTATTATTGTTGCTTTTGCTGTCATTGTTGTTGGATAGGACTGGGAGAAATGGAGAGAAGAGGGGAAGACAGAGAGAGGAAGAGAAAGATGGACACCTGCAGATCTGCTTCTCTGCTTGTGAAGCCACCCTCCTACAGGTGGGGAGCCTGGGACTGGAAAAGGGCTTTTTATGCTGTTATTTGTGCTTCGTGCCATGTGAGCTTAACCCACTGAGCTACCGCCTAACCCCCAGAGTGAATTCTATTTTAAAGAGAACACAGTGGAGGAAATTTTGATCTTTCTGTCATTTCTAAATTATTTGGTTTAGACACCATCTGTCATATCTCTTATATACAGATGGAAAGTTCTTAAAGATTTCTCATATAATGCCACCCTCATAGGACAAAGGAAAGGAAAACAGTTCAAAGCCACATATTACGTGTCAAGAAAATATCATGTTAGCTCATTGTATGCTTGCTACCAGTAAGTGGACATTATGTACATCTTATTTGGGGATTAAATAAAATAAAGTGCAGAAAAACTTTTCACTCTTGTTTCAGTTAGATGGGTATCTTCACTTACATTGAATTTTTATTTACGGTTAAAGTTGCTCAATTTCAGAACTTCACTCATCTTTTCCTTTCCACTTCCTAAAAATGCTGCCAAAGAAAATGGCTACTCATTTCAATGTAAGGACCAAATTTCACCATTGCTTTTTTCTTTGACTTACTGTGGGATTTTGATGTTTCATTTTTTTTCTCATCCCTAAAAATATCAACATTATTTATTTCTGTCAACAACCATGTCAGTGAGTACTTTGCAATCCTTAAATGATAGAACAGCAAATATAGTATTACAGTGACCTCAAAAATTGACAGAGTAACTTGGGGCTAAAGTGTCAAACTAATGCTTTGAACTTTTTCATCCCCAAATAGATTCAGGGTGGATATATCTTTCCTCAAACTTCCAGGAAATTACACACTGAAGAGTTGGGAATTCTGTTTAGTTCTGCTAAAGATAAAGAGTTAAGCAAATCACACCAGGGCACGAGCCTATGGCTCCAAGAAGTCTAGGTACATCAAACCAGATGCTCAGACCACTGAGCCATGCCCTTCAGCTATCCTCAAAAAACATTAAAAAAAAAAACTAAGAATGAACATCATACTTGTCATCACTGAACTGCATGTAGCTTCCAGCAAAGTGAAGGCTGGTACTACTTCTAATTTGTTTTGCTTTTGTTAAACTTTGCTCATTCTGTGGTTGATTTATGTTGTGTGAGAAAAAGACTAAAAAAAAAAAAAAAAAGAAAACTCATATATTTGTACTCTATCTCTTTTGATATTTTTTTTTTCTTGTGGAGGGAGGTCAATCTGAATTGAGAACAACTGGGGACTTGCCCATTGGCCAGTAGTCATTGGAATGCTGTCTTGTTTTGAGGTAGGAAGATCATGCCCAGCATTTGTGTCCTTCTGAAAGTTGTGAATATGCAGACATTTCTGGCTCTAGTTCTTAGGTGTTATCGCTTCAATTTTGCACAAAAATATCACTTTGGCCCTTTAGTGTTCCAGAACACCTCTCTCATCTGCTATTTCGTCCATCCTCTGTGCTGATTGAGACTTCACCGTTGCAAAGATAGAACAGCTGGACCACAACATTAATAAAAAGCAGGGGAAACATCTGGAATAACTTATCTTTTGGACATCTGCCTCTTCTTTTGTGTCTAATCCAACATGCATGAGTTCTGGGTACCAGGTTAGAGAATAGAATGTCCTAGGACACTGGTGTCTAAGATATTTTCCTTCTTCATGATAGCAGAAAAGATGAAATCACTTGAAAAACATTTTTCCCTCTTTAAACTATCAACTGTGCAACAGAAATTAGGTTAAATTCCAAAACAGTACTTTGGTAAAGCTGATGCTCAACCAAATAAATAGAGTAGGTAGCATTCTTGACACCACCCCCTCTTGATGTCAGTTTTAACAATGGAAACATTGTTACCTTAGAAATATGTGCCATTGCGTAAAAGGCTTTTTATCTTTGGACCAAAATAAATGCTTTCCTGGTTATAAATACACTAAAAGAAACCTCAAGAAAACCTGGAGTAAATTAGTCAATTGATGTCAAAAATGACAGAGGCTGGTTGGTGTATTTATTATACCTTCTTACTGTCACAGCTTGGCTACAACTTCTGAGTTCCTTTCTAATAACTTCCCTTCACTTAATTTACAATATTCAATATCTTTTTTTGATATTTTATTGTTGGATATTAGGTATTGTTTGTTTTCATCTTTTGGTAGACTGACTCATTAGAAAGAAAACAAACAAACAATAACAACAAAAATGTTTGCCCCAAACTGATGTGAAGGGTAGGAGTATACATACCATTGCACAGTTCAGTACTAGGATTCTCAGAAAGTGAAAACAGAGTTTTAACAATATACACTTAGAAGAATACCAAAAGCTTGCTTGTAAAAATCTGGTTCACTATGTCATCATGGGTCTTTTTATATCCTTTGTCTAAAATCTGTTCACAAAAGGCACTTGGCATTGAGGTCCATGTCCCAGGGAATCACCCTGTGTTTTAAAACAGGTTGTCATTGATTTACTTTTCTCTTGCCTACCCCTCTGAAATAAGAACTTTGGAAGTCACTGTTGGCCTGACAATGTCCATGTGGGGCAATTAATGATTGAACACAAATAAATCTAAGGAATGCTTTCCCAAAACAACTTGATTGAAGTTAAATTCTTGAGCGACAGCATGGGTGCTGGTGTGCCACATGAGTCTACTGTCACATTTTCCTGGTTGACTGCCCTCTCGCGTGTGCCTCGTCCTGCCTCTCACTATTCTTATATATTCCACTCAGACCATTTGGAAATATGTGGCTTTCCAAACAGTCGAGTGACTTGGAGATACGACAAACACCAGAAACCTTCAAAGTAATCAACAATGAACAACAATAGATTTTGGCAAAATAAACATACAAATTCAATAAACAAATTTCATTACTGGAACTTGTCTTGCCAACTTCCTTTGTCTCTCCTTCCTTAAATGGTTACTGGTTACATTTTTTTGGGGGGGTGGGAATACTATTGGTTACAAGGATAATATGTGAGTTTTCTATCTTGCCATTGGCTAGAATAAAAATTCATTTGGGTTTAGCAGCAAACTTAACTACATAGATTTCGTTGTTAACATTAATAAAACAGTTGTGATAATTTTATATCTGAGTGTGGTTTATGTTCACAGATACTATTTGTTTATTTATTTATTGGCAGAGAGGCAGTGAGATGGTGTGAAGGAGATCACCACACCTAAACTTCGTTCAGTGTGATGGGGCTGTAATCTGGCTCTCACCCATAGCAACATGGCACACTAATCACGTGAACAATTTAGCAGCCCCAAACATTGACTTTAGGATGGTATGACTGGGTCAGAAGCGAAGTAAGGCCAAATGAAAAGCTAAGTGGTAGAACACAGGACTGCATGTTTGAGCCTCAGATTTGATTCCTGTTACTACATGTGCCCGAGATGAGCTGTGCTCTGATCTCATCTCCATGATTCACTCTTTCATAATCAATAAACAAAAGTTTAAAAAATAAGTTTGACTTACAAATTGCAAATAAATTAGTAGACCTTTATTCATCATTTGAGAAATTTTCAGTAAAATGATAGTGTAGCATTATAGTAAGGTAAAGTAAAATGAGAACATGATAAGGCCTACCTGTGTGTTCCAGTCAATGACTGACACCTCTCCAGATTCAAAGGAAGTCTCAAAACTTTACATCAGGCTCAACCTGACGCTGTTGGCTGGCTACGGAAGAAGGGCAAACACTAGAAGAAGAAGTACATATGCAGGACTGTTTTGTAGAAATTGGGTTTTATCAGTGAGGTATGAAAATATAATTATCTGATTCCAAATATTAACAGTATATCTGCCTTGTGTTGCTGAATAAATTTGGGAGATATAAAAGGAAATCAACAATGAACAATGATTTAAGCCAAATAAAGAGACACAGAGAAACATTCCGGAATACTTTGTAAGTAATGAAATTGCATCCTTGATCAAGTATAATGAAGAAAGAAAGATCATCATTATATTAGTATGTTAATGATCTATATGCTTACAAAAGGCAAAAATTAAAATTTGAAATGTATAAAAATATAATGAAATATAAGACATAAAAATTACATTTGTATTTTTTTCTTTTTAAACAAGTAGTTATTGAAAAGTAAGAGGGTTCCAGATTAGTCAACAGATGTAATTAACTTCTGAGGTAGTGGTGCAATCAAAAGAACACTAACTTAAGAATCAGAGATTTTGATTCTAATTTATTTTGTTGTTGTTGTTGTTGTTCTAGCTCTCCATAAACTGGGGCAAATTGCTTCTGTGGGTCTTAGATTCTTCTAGTAAATTAGCATTAATTCATTCATTTATCCATTCATTCATAGACACACGCACACATGCATGCACGCACACACACACTATTTCTCTCTGATTTCCTTCCCTGAGTCTCATTGACATGTTAGCCTCCTTCAGCTGAATCAAAATAACATCCCTGAAAAATGTGCATAACCATGGGCAGAGTTACAGGTATAGAGTGGTTTGCCTTTATCAGTTTCAGCTGGTGAAGATAAGCAGGAAATGGGTATTTTCTGATGTACACTGTAAATGAGTCAAACCAAAATAATAAAATAAGTAAGGCATGAGTTAGGGGTAAGGTGGTATCACACCCAGAATAGTGTTCATGTTACAGTGCATCAGGACTCAGGTTCAACTCCCCAGTCCCTACATGAAGAGCTACGAATTTCACGTGCACTAAAGAAATACTGTAGGTACATTGTCTCTCGCTCTCTGGCTCCCCCATTTTTTAAATTTTTCTCTGTTTTGATCTAAAATAAATTAATAGTAAGGGTCAAGTAGTAGCACAGCAAGTTAAGCCACATGCAGCAAAACACAAGGACTGGAGTAAGGGTAGTGGTTTGAGGCCCTGGCTCCCTAAGGGGTGGAGTCGCTTCACAAGCTGTGAAGCAGGTCAGCAGGTGTCTATTTTTCTTTCCCCCTCTTTGTCTTACCCTCCTCTCTTGATTTCTTTCTGTCCTATTCAACAACAATAACATCAATGGCAACAATAATAATAACAACAACAGTGATAAACAACAATGGCAACAAAAGGGAAAAAACAGCCTCCAGGAACATCGATTCATAGTGCAGACACCTAGACCTTGGAGACAACATAAATAAATAAATAAATAAATAATAGTAAATATGAGTAGTAAAGGGTAAATAAACAGGGAATCCTGGGATTCTCAATAGACATGATGAGCCTAGACCTCTAGACCTCTCTCCACCATCACTGGTCATTTCAATCAGGAACAACATTGTAGTTATACTCTTGTATACAACTATACAAGTTATACTCTTGTAGTCCTCTACAAGACCTTGCCCTCAATTTAGAACAGTAGGTACTGTACCCACTCTCTGAAGAGAGAGCGGGTCAGCATATTTGGCCATTCCTGGAGGACATGTCCTGAAATGAGTGCAGCCTAGAATGTTTCTAGATATGACTATGGGATGTGAGCTCAGACCTACAGGGATGTGGAGGTGTCACTGGCACCTATGCTGAATGAGGGCCCCAGATAAAATTGCTGGGGTTTACAGTTAATGGTATGTATATACTTTCCCCATATTTAGGAACTACTTTCTTCCCTGGTCCAGCTTTCTAATCCTATTTCCAACTCTGACACCATCTCCCCAGACAACACCTTTAGCCCACCGGAATGTTAGCTGTTTGGCTCAGGCAAAATTTATAATGTCATGGGCCCCTTTATATATCTAATATAGACCTACTAGCTTTTTCCCAAGTGAAGACCCCAAATCTCATCTGTTCTATTCTTACCTTTAGGTTCCTGATTATTAAATAATTTGTTCTACTTTATATCTTAATACTTTTCAGCCACCAAATTGCACATTCTATCATGATGCCAACCCGATTTCCCTGGGCTGATGACCTCAACAGTGTGTCCTGGAACTCTACCTCTCCAGAGCCCTGCCTCACTAGGGTAAGATAGAAATAGGCTTAGAGTGTGGATTGACCTGCCAAAGTCCATATCCAGTGGAGAAGCAATTACAGAGACCAAACTTCCCTTCTTCTGTGACCCAAAATGATCTTGGATCCATACTCCCAAAGGGGTAAAGAATAGGAAAGCTTCCAGTGAAGGTGATGGGATATGGAGCTCTGGTGGTGGAAATTGTGTGGAATTGTTCCCCTCTTATCCTATGGTCTTGTTGATCATTATTAAATCAGCACTAATATATATTTTTTTTAAAGTGTGAAAATATATAGAGTCTTTAGAGTATAAATGATTTGGCCACAAATTGATGGGGTTTACAGTCAACAATATTTATACTCCTTCCCCATTTTAGGGAGCTACTTTCTTCCCTGATCCAGCTTTCTGTCCTTTTTCCAGCCATGACATCACCTCCCCAGACAATAACTTGGATCCACCTGCATATCAGATTTCAGGCTCAGAGAAAAAAAATAGAGGACTCCCCAACACTTCATCTGCACTATTCCAGCATTTAGGTCCATGATTGTTCAACAATGTGTTTGGCTCTATATGTTAACTCTTTTCAGCCGCTAGGTTCTAGATGCTAGTATGATGCTGACCAGACTTTCCTGGACAAATGACCCCACCCACACCAATGTGTCCTGGAGCTCCACTTCCCCAGAGCCCCACTCTATTAGCAAAAGTGAGAGGCATGCTGGGAGTATGAATTGACTAGCCAACACCCATGTTCATCGGGGAAGCAACTACAGAAGTTGGACCTTCCACCTTCTGCATTCCGCAATGACCTTGGGTCCATACTCCCAGAGGGATAAAGAATAGGAAAGCTATCAGGGGAGGGGATGGGATACAGAAATCTGGTGGTGGGAATTGTGTGGAGTATCCCTCTTATCCTATGGTTTTGTTAATGTCTCCTTTTTTAAATATATAAAAAAATAACAAAAAGAAAGAAAAAGAAAAAAATAATATTTAGATGGAAAAAAATAAATGATTTGGCCAATCTTCTCACTGGGTGGACTACCTCTACCTGGGGAGGTGGTCCCTGGGTGGTGACCATGGTACATCCAGACTGTTGGAATACTACAGTCAAGGCCTCTGTGTCTGAGTTAATCTGGAACTGGGTCACCAGGGAGAGGAAATTAACCAGGGGCACTGAAGGATCTGTGAAGCCACAGATAATTTTATTTCCCAGGAAGCAGCTTTATATATGACTTTACAGCAAGATCAGAAATTCAGATCATACAAAAAATAAGCTGTACCAAAACAATTTGTCATATGTATTTTGCATAAAATATTTCCCTTAAGAGCAGAAAAAATAGTCTCAGAACAAATATTACCAGGAATATCTCTGCAGGAGACCCTGTCAGAATTTGTGGGAGTAGAAGGGGTCACAGACAAAGAAAACTAGTTCAGCCTAACATTGAGGTTTTGCCAGCAAGGTCCTGTTAACCCTGAAGGAGTCAGCTTTGTCTTGGCCCTACACAGTCTGTATAGAGACACAGACAAGGGAGACTAGTTCAGCTGAGTATTGCAGATTTGCTTGCAATGTCCTATTAACCCCAAAAGAGCCAACAGTCACCTTGTCTTGGTCCTATACACCTCTGCTCATCAAGTTCTTATGAAGAAGTTGTAGAGGAATTGCAAATATTTAGTTGAACTTGCGGTGTTATCTTTAGGCCATTTTAGTGCATCTTGGTCTAATTATAGAGTATTATAAAACACTTTTACTTTGAAGTACTTAATTGTAGCTTATGGAGAGAAATATTTACTCAAAAACATAGTACAAATTGGATTGAGTAATATATATATTAATTTCTAATTTTTTATATTTATTTATTTATTTTCCCTTTTGTTGCCCTTGTTTAACATTGTTGTGGTTATTGATGTCATTGTTGTTGGATAGGACAGAGAGAGATGGAGCGAGGAGGGGAAGACAGAGCGGGGGAGAGAAAGACAGACACCTGCAGAACCTCCTTCACCGCTTCTGAAGGGACTCCCCTGCAGGTGGGGAGCCCAGGCTGACACTTGAGCTTGGCACCAAGTGTGCTTAACCCACTGAGCCACCACCCGATTCCCCATATATTTCTTTTATGTTAGCAAGATTAGCAATATTAGCATTTTAGGAGACCATCAGCAGATGATGTAAGATATTAGAGAGATACCTGATAATTTCTAAAAGCTTCCTATTGGATTCTTTAGGTTTTACTATGCATAGTATCACATCATCTGAAAATAGTCACTATTTAACTTCTTCTCTTTCAATCTGTATTACTTTATTCCTTTCTCTTGCCTAATTTATATGGCAAGAACTCCCAACACTTTGTTGAATAATAATGATGATAATGGGTAGCCCTACTTAGTACCTGATTTGAGGGGGGATGCTTCCAGTTTTTCACCATTGAGTAAGCTGTTGGCTATCAGCTTGAACTCTAGTAGATTAACGTATTTTCCATATATTCCTATTTTTGTAGTATTTTAATTACGAAAGGATGCTTCAGGAAGTTATCAAGTAATATAGTAAGGTGTTAAGCTACAAAACTGAATAAAAAAAGTTGATGGTATTCCTCTATGCAAACACTAAGTTGGGGGGATGGTTCAGGTTCTGGTGTCTGATAGTGGAGGAAGACATAGGCTGGGGTTGAGGGTTTTTGAAGAACTTTTAAACTTGTACAACCAACTGTATTTACTGTAAACCATTAACTCCCCCTAATAAAAAGTTATATTTTAATTAACAGATAATACAGTGTAAATTTGAAATTCTATGACAGATAAGTCAAGTTACCTTACCTTATATATAACTACCACATGCATTATCTTTTAGACCATAAATTCATTATTCTTCTTAAGATTAAGCAATAAGAACAGACTATGTATAAGTGTTCCAAGAAATGATTAAAGATTATCTCATATATCTTGCCCTTCCCTCACCCAGCCTAGAACTTGTTGCATTATGGAACTGAACTGAATCTACAGTTACTTGACCTTAGTGAATAGTTCTTATTTATCAATAATGTGTTTCCACTTTTAGAGACATTTTTTTCTGATTTTTTAGGGGGCAGGACAGAGAGAAATTGAGAGGGGAGGGGGAGATAGAGAGGGAGGGAGAAAGATAGACACCTGCAAAACTGCTTCACAGATTGTGAAGTGACCCCCTTGAAGGTGAGGAGCCAGGGGGATTGAACCAGGATATTTGTGTGGGTCCTTGTGCTTAGTACTATGTGTGCCAGATCCCCCAGAATCATTCTTCTTCTTCCCCTTCCCTCCCCTCCCCTTCTCTTCCCTTCCCCTCTCCTTTCCCTTCCCTTTTGTCCTCCTCCTCTTCCTCCTCTTCCTCTTCTTCCTCCTCTTTCTTCTCCTCTCACCTAAAGCTCTAGAGAAAGAACTCAGTATCTTATGTGTGTGAAATATTACTGATCATTTTTTTTAATTTTCATTCTTCTTTTTTATAAAGAGAAGGAGCAGAGGAAAATAGAGGAGAAGCACTTCATCACGACTACCATTTAGGGAGGTTCCCTGGTACCGTCTATAGTGCTCTTCATGATTTCAGGGGTCAAACTCTGATCCCAGTACATTCATTTTAGTTTTTTTCTTTTTAAGATTTTATCAATTTATTTGTGAGAGAACCAGAGCATCTCTTTAGTATATGTGTTGCCAGGAATTGAACGTGGGCCATCAAGTTTGAGAATCCAAAGCCTTATCCACTATGCCACTTACTGAACTGCACCTGTTACATTCTAAGGTGTGTGCTCTATTGAATGAGTTGTCCTCAGATCCTGGATTTTTTTGAAGTATGCTTCACATTTATTGTATAAACATTAAGCTCCTCTGGTTCCAGATTCTCAGGTTCATCATTGAACAAATCCAGGGATGCAAAGCAGCAGAATTTCGTTGTAACCCTTAGCAATTTTATGACTTAAAAAAAATTAGCCCTGGGCACTGGGTGGTGGAACACCTGGTTGAGCTCCTATGTTACCAAACACAAGGACCTGAGTTCAAGCTCCAAATCCCCACCAGCAGGGGAGAAGATACACAAGTGGTGAAGCTGTGCAGCAGGTTTCTCTCTTTCTCCTTCCCTGTCTCCCTTTCCTCTCAATTTCTCTGTCAAAAGAAGGAAGAGAAGAAAAATTGGTTACCAGGAGCAGTTGAATTGTATAGACACTAAATCACACTAATAACCTGTGTGGAATATATAATTTTATTACATATTATATATGTACCCATATATATATATATATATATATATATATATATATATATATATATATATATATATATATATCCTTGAACTCATTCTCTTCCCTCTGACATTTGTGAGATAATTTAGATGGTTCTGAGGGTTTCATGGGTTTCTAACACTAAAAATTCTGGAAAGACTGATCTTTCTGCTTTTCTCAGCTGAAAGCGTAAGGAAGACCTAAAGATTAAAGTAAAAAGGGAAATATTATATCTTCAAACATCTCTGTTTTAATATTTATTTTCATCTTTCACTTTGGAAGTTT
The DNA here is from genome assembly GCF_950295315.1 of Erinaceus europaeus. NCBI lineage: Eukaryota > Metazoa > Chordata > Mammalia > Eulipotyphla > Erinaceidae > Erinaceus > Erinaceus europaeus. Next base: position 36,082,097 of record NC_080180.1, on the reverse strand, counting down.
CCTTCCCTTTGTCACAAAGTATTTGGTTGAAAGATCATTTCTCCTTAGCATTCTGTTTGTCCTCTGTGTTTGTTATATGCCAACTTGAATAGTCTAAATAAACGGTTATCTTGGAGGGAAAAAAAAACATTTTTGAGTGTGTCTGTAAAAATTTTAGGAAATATTATGTTTAATTTAATGAAGGTTTTCCTCACTAGTCTAGATTGAAAAACTGACTGGAGTAAACAGACAACAGAAACATCTCTGATTGAGCCCTGGAAACTAGTTTTTCTGGCCTAAGACATTGGCACTACTGATTCGTGGTCACTTTATTGTTTGTTTTTGAGAAACAGAGAGATAGAGTGAAAGATCACAGCACATGGAAAAGCAACAAACTACCGAAGTGAGCTGTTCTGCTAACCCTGATTCGTGAGGCTGTGAACTCTGATTGGGACTTGAATAATCAACTCCCATAGTTATTAGGTCTTTGAATCCACACTTAGTTATACCATTGACATTACTCATTATTTTTCTATACAAGTCAGATCCACTAACATGTATTTTGTACTAAAAGTTGTTCTAAAAAACATAATTTTGAGCATGAGCTTTCTGAATTTGTCCTGGGGCTCCTTAAATAAATCTCTAATATTATTAGGCAAAACTCTAATAATCATGTCCAATAGTAAAGAGTAAATACTAATTTATGGCATAAACTATTCACACAAATATGCAAAATATGTGTCTAAGCCATCATTTATAAATATCTAATAATATATATTTTTAAATATTAAATCACATACAAGCTTAGACCAGGGAGACCAGAAACAACTGGCCTTGTCAGTATATAAGATATAGTTATTTGTGAATAGCATTAAATGACAGGGTAAGATCTTGTACGGAACCTCTGGGGTTTTGCTCATTTTCCTTCATGCTTCTTTTGATCCATACCATTTGATAATGCATCTGATCTCAACCAAATCAACGCAACAAGTACCACTTTGACATGTTTCACTTCAAACTATGTGCAGAGACTTCAGGACTGGAATGTCAACTCTCCAGCTCTAATACTTGGATGAGGCATTTCCTAGTTCATAGGACTTCTAAGTTCCATTTCAGGTGACACACTTCCTAACAAAGTTATATAATCTAGATATAGACCAGGGCCCATGAGAGGGCACATGTGAACATGTATCCATAAGTTAGGGGAAAATATATACCTTAAAGTAAAAGTGTGCAATAGTCTACAGTAATTCAATAAGTGCAGCAAACAAGTAGAAAGATTTAAAAAGGACACCATAAAGTACTTAATCAAATATTCTCTACTTAGATATAGATATCCTCCTCACCTACTTCCTATTTCACTTCCTCAATCACTTTAAGCCTAAACCTGTCAAATAAATAAGACCTACACAAGCTGAATAAGGACAAGAGACCGGAACACTCTAATGATGGCCTTTTGGTCACTACCAGGCCAACTTATCATGCAGGGCCCTAGTCAGGGAATCCTGGGGTTTCCACATAAATATGATGGGCCTAGACCTCTAAAAGATCTCTATGTACACACTCATTGTCATCTCCAACAGGGGCAACATCAGAAACCCTCTTGTGGGCCTCTTCAGGGCCTTGCTCTCAAAGTAGAACAAAAGTGGTGGATATTGCCAGACTCTCTGAAGAGAGGGTGGGTCACCATACTCTGCCACTTGAGGAAGACTGGTCATGAAATGAGTGAAGCTTAGAATGTTCCTAGCTATGACCACAGAATGCAGACTCAGACAGACAGGAATGCAGAAGTTACACAGACTCCTGCATTAAATGCACATACACATGGGTCAGTCTATGGAGTTTACTGTTAACATTATTTATATACTTTTCCCATATTTGGGAGTTACTCTCTGCCCTGATCCAGCTGCCTGGTCCTACTCCTAACTCTGACACAATCCTCCAAGACAATACTTTTAGCCCACCTGTACATTAGCTCTCCAGCGGAGACAAAAATTAGTAAAGTCACAGGCCCATGGGAATATAGTTAAAATAGACTTTCTAGCTTCTTCTAACATGAAGACCCCAAATATCATCTGCTATATTCTTATCTTTAGCTTCTTAATTACTAATAAAATTGCTCTGCTTTATATTTTAATTTTTTTCATCCACAAAGTTACAGATGCTACCATGAAGCCAGCATGAGTTACCTGGGAAAACAATTTCATCAGTGTGTAGTGGAATCCCACCTCCCTAAAGCCCTCCCCCACTAAGGAAAGATAGAAATAGGCTGTGAGTATGGATTGACCTGTCAGTGCCCATGCCCAGTGGAGAAGCAATTACAGAAGCCAGACCTTACACTTTCTGTACCACATAAAGATCTTTGGTCCATACTCCCAGAGAGTTAAAGAATAGAAAAGATTCCAATGGAGAGAATGGGATATGAAACTCTGGTGTTGGGAAATGTATGGAATTGTACCCTTCTTATCCTACGATCTTGCCAATCATTACTAAATTACTAATAAAACTAAATATATATATAGTGTTTCCATGCTCTCTTCAGGTGTACATTCTTCCCTAGATTTCACATGATAATCAACCTAGAAGTTCTCCTAAGTCACTGCTTTGGGGTTTTATTTATTTTTATTTTTTTAATTTAAAAAAAGAGACATTAACAAAACCATAGGATAAGAGGGGTACAACTCCATACAATTCCCCCCCACCAGATCTCCATATCCCATCCCCTCCCCTGATAGCTTTCCCATTCTTTATTCCTCTGGGAGTATGGACCCAAGGTAATTGTGGGGTGCAGAAGGTGGAAGGTCTGACTTCTATAATTGCTTCCCCGCTGGACATGAGTGTTGACTGGTTGATCCATACTCCCAGCCTACCTCTCTCTTTCCCTAGTAGGGTGAGTTTCTGGGGAATTGGACCTCCAGGACACTTTGGTGGGGTTGTCTGTCCAGGGAAGTCTGGTTAGCATCATGCTGGCATCTGTAACCTGGTGGCTGAAATGAGAGTTAACATACAAAGCCAAACAAATTGCTGAACAATTATAGACCTAAAGGCTGGAATAATGCTGATGAAGTGTTGTGGGGGTACTCACTGCAGACTATTGTGTACTTTTGCTTTCAGATATATATTTTGCCCTAGTTTATGGATCCGTGTGAACATATGCTCTATCTCAGGGGACCTGGTCTATATCTAAGTTTTGGGACTTTGTTAGGAAGTGAACCACCTGGAATGGAACTAGAGAATACTATGAAAGGAAAGGTCTCACTCAAGTAATGAAGCTGAAGGGTAGTCATTCCACACCTGAAATCTCTGGACACAGTCTGAAGTGAAGCATGTTGGGGTGGCACTCATTGCATTGATTGGGTTGAGATCGGCAAAAGCAATATTATTTGGTATGAATTGAGAGAAGCATGCAGGAAAGTGCGCCCCACCCTAAGGCTCCAGGCCTGGAGGAAATAATAGGCTCTATAGTGGAAATGTGAGGTTCCTGCTGTCTTAGGGTTCGAGAAGACAATAGATAGTTATTGTTATAATCACATTATTTGGTAATTAGACCCAATTACCAAATAATGCTTTGGGGTTTTTATGGAGGCATGATCAATGAACTCATTGACTGTTAGTAATTAAACAACCACAGGACTTCTCTAACTGCAGGTCAGGAAGTTGAAACTGGAAGTTTCAGCCTTCTACCTAACATATGTAGATCAGTAGTCATGGTGTTAATAGTAGTGAAATAGATAGCAAATTACTGTATTTTTGTTTTATCTATACAAGCAGACTAGATCTGGATCAAATAAGCAAATGCCTAAGATGTTTAATTAAAAGATAAAAAGAGAGAGAATCATATCTTCTTAATCAATTCTCACATTTGAATCAGGTTCAGAGCCCCTTGAATGAAGAAATTGGGTCCCCTTGAAGTAAGATTCTGACAACTGGAAGAAAACAATATTGTTAAATCTTTCCTTAGCTTCCTTCAAAGCAACCTTTCTCCATGGGTATTGTACATTGGACTGAGGGATATAATAAAAATTTCCAGGAATCGTTAAACCTTGACTTAAACTAATATTGCCTCCAACGCATTCAAAATGTCATTGTAGTTGTCTGGTCAGATTGGGTCCATAAATTCTTACCATGTTTATTTCTCCAGCTCTCGATTACATGGTTGGGTAGACATACTGGTAGCTAGAAAATTTCCCACTTCTATTCCTTAACTTATGAGGACATTCATGGTGAGAAAGTCAGGTGGAAATCATTATAATTTCAAGCACCAAGGGAAATAGTAAATCAAAAGCAATAATATATTCTAGATGGGGCAGCAGTGATTAAAGTTACCATCAAGGACTTGAAGCTATAGGTATGATGATTCTCCCTCTCTCTCTCTCTCTCTCTCTCTCTCTCTCTCTCTCTCTCTCTCCATATATATATATAGTTTTATTTATTATTGGATAGAGACAGAAAGAAATTTAGAGAAGGGGTGAAGAGAGATGGGAAGAGACAGAACCACCTGCAGCACTGCTTCACCACTCCAGTGTTATCTCTCTAAGTAAATGTTGGTACATAAGCAGGACTTGTGGACAAATTATAGCATGTGCTCTATGGCATTTAATATCTGGCTAAGCCATTTTGTTTGATGAATAGAGAAATGTGGAAAAAGACATATCTGATGAAAGTAGATGGTTCAAGACTGTATCAATGACTGTATAAGCATGTTTATAATCACACTGTATCTTAATATGAACTTAACATGCACATTGTTGATTTTCCTTCGTGTTTTCATATTGCTTTGCTACCACCTGAAATCTTGTTATGGTCCTTTAAAAAAAAAGAAAAGAAAAATTAAAACAAAACAAATATACAACCTCAAGTTATGCTAGGATATCTTAAGAGCCAGAGAGTAATCTGATATTTGAATCTTGGATTGGTTTGCATGTAGAGATGAAGAGATGTTCTTGTCCAAGTTTGACATTTGCTTAGATGTTGAAGTCCCAATGTTTCAAACTCAGCTCAAAACCCTTTGGTGTGTTTTGAGTTTGTTTCTTGGCAAGGCATAATTTCCTGTTTCTAAGAAAAAAGACTCATGAGAGAGCCTCAATAAAGCTTCTTGGACATCAAAACAACATTATGATGAATTAATTGTAAATGAATAAGAAACATATGGATTCATTCTCTTGAGACACACGTGTTTAAAAAATGGAGTGTGGGTTATTGTTCAGAGCTAAATGTGTTTTGGGTTGTATTGGATGCAAAATGCCTGAGGGGATAAACAACAGAAAAAGATGAATTGAAATCTCTTCCTAGTCTTATTTTATTTTTTGACATTTTTATTAGTGGCTTAACAATGTTTTAAAAACTATAAGATTTTAAGGGTAGAATTTCACACCCATGCATAGTAAACATGAGTCACCACATCCATTACCAAAGTTTTAAGCCCCACCCACCAACCACCATGTTCTCACAAAGTCCCAGGGCCAGAGCCAGTTTGGTTTACCATTGTTTTTGTAACTTTACTTGCTTTAGTCATCTATACCCCACATATGAACTAAAACATCTAGTAATTATCCTTCACCTCCTTAGTTATTTCACTTAGCATTTCACCTCAAGATCTATCCAATTTGTACCAGTGATGTAATCTCATGTATTGTTTTGTTTTGTTTCAGATTAGAGTTACAGTCATCTGCCTTTGGGCATTTATGTTTCTTCTATATTTTTCTGGCTTGTTTTTAAATAGACACATCCACTTAAATCTTACCCGCTGCCACTTATTTTTGTTTGAGAAGAAAATCAACAGTCAAGACTAATCACTTCTAGCCAGACCTGGCAGTTTAGACAACTAAATAGCTCTCAGTCTTATTAGCTTACCATCTTGGAACACAGCATTTGAGCTTAGAGACTAATAGATATTCTTGCTACTAACTGAGCTCTAGTGAAACTATCTGATAAGTATCATCATATATTATGAATCACTTATAAATCTCTTCATCTTGAACACTCCTTTGCCATCTAAAGATAAGATATATAACATAATATAAGATATATAACATTCTTCTGGCAATCATGAACTAATGGAACTGTGATAAGATACTAACTCAAATTAATATGACTACTACTAGAGAGAGAGAGAGAGAGAGAGAGAGAGAGAGAGAAGAAAACAAGAGTTGGTAAGGGTATGGACAAATTGTAATCTTGCGAACTGTTTGAGGGCATGAAGAATGGTATAGTCACTTTGGAAAACAGTGTGGCAATTCCACAAAAAATATAAAACAGAGTTGTTGTAGGAATCTCACTTCTAGTAACATGCTTAAAATAATTTAAAGCCAGGGTTCCAAGATATATATATATATCGCACATTTAAAGAAACCTTATTCACAATAGTCAAAATATAGAAGCTACGCAGGTGTTGACAGAGAAATTAATAGCTAAACTAGTTGTGGAATATACTATAGAATAAGGTAATATTATACTGATTTTAAAGCAAAGGAATTCTGAAGCATGCAACAATATAGTTGAACCTTGATACATAGAGCTAAGCAAAATAAGCTAGCCACTGGAAGGCACATACTATATGACTCCACTTTTAAAAGAGGTCTAGAGTGTTCAAATTTTAAAGAGACAGATATTGAGACAGTGGGTTTGAAGATTATATGGATAATAAAGTTGTTTAATGGGTACAGAGTTTTAAGCTTTGAAGGAAGAAAATAATCATGGAGATGGTTGGTAGTGATAGTTGCATCAAAAATGTGTGTGTACTAAGCACCACTAAACTTAAAATACATAAGATAGTAAAACTTATGAATATGTACATGGATAAATACTGTTGACTAAAATAGTTGAAAGAATATATGCCACCTGTGTATATAGTAGCTTTGCCCTCCAATTTCTGTTTATAGCTAGAAGATAAAACAAACACACACTCACACACACACCTCCTACACCAAACCTCTCAGATGAAAAGTCCTCTCATATTTCCCAGTATAGTTCCTTGACTCCAAGGACAATGTTTGTTGTTTAACAAGATGTCATATAATTTTATGCCAAAGGAAGAAGCTTAATGTGACTTGTAGCAGGTTCTAAGGGAGTTATCTCTATACATGAAATCAAGAATACTGTTTCTTGGCTTAGCTTTATGAATGACATTCTCATTACCACCTAGAATGTGCTGTTCTTAATGTTTCTCTCCAGTCTATCCCCAGAAATACTTTACTATTTTTTCAAGAAAAATGAAAATAATATATTTTATGGCTTATTTGATTAATTTATACTGTAATTTATTCCAAAAATAAATTCAAAGTAATATAGCAGAAGAGAAGGTGAAGGATAAAGAGTTGTGAGTAGAATGAAAGGTTAATATAGAAATCATGTGCAATAGGAAGACTATGGCTGCTATAAAGAGGACAAATACTGACTCAAGGGGTTTTTTTTGTTTGCTTGTTTTGTTTTCATTATCATTTATTCAGATCTACCTTTCTCAGATAGAGAGACAGAAAGGCAGAGTGAGAGGGAAAGAAGGAAACTACAAAATCAAAGCTTCCTTCAACATAGTGTGGGTCAGCTAGAAACTGAGTTTCATACATGGTAAATCATTTTACTATCAAGTAAGCCAATTTACCTGTCAGAATCTGGGTCCTAACTAGTAAAACAGGGAGGAAACATTAATTCTCCCAATACAAAAAAATAATATAAAATAAAAATGAAGATCAAGATAAATCTGGCAAACTGTCTCTTAAGTATGCTATAGATCTTAATTTTTTTATTTTAATCTTTATTTTCACTTAAAATAATTTGCCAAGAAAAGAAAATGGTCTAGTGCTATATAAAAGGCACAAAAGATAACAAATTTGTCTGAGAAATTCACATTAGACAAACCTTTACCGATGGTGTGGGAATTAATACAATATATGACTTATCTGCAGCTTTTTTTTATTGTTGTTGTTATTAAAAACTTTTTTCTCCCTTCACCCCTTAAACTTCTTTTAATCCTCTGTTTTTCATTACTATCTTTTGACAAGGAAATGGGGGTTACAAGAGATAAAAAATTAAGTTTGTTAAAGATTTCTGTTTTCTTACTCTATTCCTTAACAGAAACAAACAATGATTACTTGTTGGTGATATTTCTCTCTTCCTCCACACCATATTTAACTTGAAGCTAAGTAATCACTTGGCTTTGAGCACCTTCTCTAATATGGCTCCCCCGATATTTCAGCAATATGTGCTGACAACCTCTTTTTATTTATTTTTTTATTAGTGGTTTAATAATGATTAATCAGATTGTGGGATAAGAGGGGTACAATTCCAGACAATTACCAACACTGGGATTCCATATCCCATCCCCTCCACTGGAAGTTTTTCAATTCTTTTTTTTTTATTTCATTTAGTTTAATTTTTAATTAATTTATTCATACATATATTTTATTTTTATTGATTCTCCACTGTGTATGGACATTGACAGGTTGATTCATACCCCCAGCCTGTGTCTATCTTTCCTTAGTTGGATAGAGGTGGGGTTCCAGGACACATTGTTGAGGTCATCTGTCCAGGGAAGTCATTGGCGTTATAGTAGAATCTGCAACTTTTTGGCTGAAAAGCAGCTCAAATTGTTTAATAATCAGGAACATAAAAATAAGAATAGAACAGATGAGATTTGGGGTCTTCATGTTGGAAGAAGTTAAGAAGTCTATTTAAGGTATTTTCCATTGGACTCATGACTTGCCTAATTTTTGCCTGAGGATGACAACTAAATTGCAGGTGCACTAGGAGTACTATCCGGAAAGATGGTGTCAGAATTGAGGATAAGACTAGAAAGCAGGATCAGGGCAGAGAGAGACGATACCAACTATGGGAGAATTATATGAATACTGTTAACTGTAAACCCCATCAAGCTGACATAGGGCCCATGTCTATTCATATTTAGCACAGGAGCCTGTGTAACCTCTGCATCCCTGTCAGTCTGAGTTCAAATTCCAGGATGGGCTAACAACTTCAAAATGACACCTAAAAATAGGGATACCACTTAGATGTCAGAGGTTACTAGCTTCTCTAGAAGAGTATAGAAGTAGTACATACGGGAAAGTGGGCCCTATCCAAGGGTTCCAGGACTGGGGGAAGTAGGGGCTCTATAGTGGAGATGTGAGGTTCCTGCTGTCTTAGGGTTCAAAAAGACAATCGATAGTTAATGTTATCATCACATTATTTGGTAATTGGGTTAACTTTTGAAAAGTCCTTTTGTTATGGTTTGATGTACAGTACCCAGTATCTTGTATATAGCTGTGCTATTGGATGCTTCTGATCTACTTGGTCTAGGCTTTTGAGAGAGTCCGCATATTAAATACACAGCCTATATATTGAAAAGATTCAGTTTGTGTTTTGAAAAACTTTGAGACATACAATTGATTTTCCCCCTCTCATATTAATTAACTAGTGATTTATATGTCTACATTTTTCTAGGAGTGTACATAAACACCATTGCCACCACCAAAAGACTGTGACCCATCCCTCCCACCCACTTCCACCCCCCACTGACCCAGGAAGCTGCATGTCTACCCCTCACCACAGGGCTTTTACTTTGGTGCCCTACTTACTATTTGGTCAGGTCCTGCTTTTAGTTTCCCTTTCAGATCTTCTTACTCAACTTCCATTGATGAGTGGGATCATCCCATACTCATCTTTATCTTTCTAACTTAGCTCATTTAACATAATTCCTTCTAGCTCTGTCGAAGATGGGTCAGAGAAGGTGGGTTCATTGTTCTTGATAGTTGGATAGTATTCCATTGTGTATATATACCACAGCTTTCTCAGCCAGTCATCTGTTGTTGGGCACCTGGGTTGATTCCAGGTTTTAGCTATTATGAATTGTGCTGCTATGAACCACCCACTTTCCCATATGCCTCTCCCAATCCATATCAAATAATATTGCATCCGCCGATCACAACCTAACCAATGCAACGATTGCCACCTCAACATGCTTCACTTCAGACTGTGTCCAGAGACTTCACATGTGGAATGACAACCCTTCAGCTTCATTACTCGGGTGAGACCTTTCCTTTCATAGTATACTCTAATTCCATCTCAGGTGGTTCACTTTCTAACAAAGTCCCAAAACCTAGATATACATCAGTTTCTTTGAGAGAGAGCATATGTTCACATGTATCCATAAACTACTGCAAAATATATACCTGAAAGCAGAAGTACACTAGAGTTTGCAGTGAGTACCTCCCTAACACTTCCTCTCCACTATTCCAAGCTTTGGGTCCATGATTGCTCAACAATTTGTTTGACTTCGTATGTTAACTCTCTTTTCAGTCACCAGGTTCCAGATGTCATCAGGATACCGACCAGGCTTCCCTAGACTGAAGACCCCACCAATGTGTCCTGGAGTTCCGCTTCCCCAGAGACCCACCCTACTAGGGAAAGAGAGAGGCAGACTGGGAGTATGGACCTACCAGTCAACGCCCATGTTCAGCGGGGAAACAATTACAGAAGCCAGACCTTCTACCTTCTGCAACCCACAATGAACCTGGGTCCATGCTCCCAGAGGGATAGAGAATGGGAAAGCTATCAGGGGAGGGGGTGGGATATGGAGATTAGGTGTTGGGAATCGTGTGGAGTTGTACCCCTCCTACCCTATGATTTTGTTAATTAATCCCTTCTTAAATAAAAAAAAAAGTAGAACATACACATTATTTCTCTCAGCTCTAGATTGAATAAATTGCTTAATTTCTTCTTCTACGAGAAGATGAGTACATTGAACCATTGTTTGGTGAAATGTTATTGCTTAATAATCTCTATCCTTTAGTTTTTAGCTAAGAAATGTCAAATTGATGGGGTTTACAGTCAACAGTATTCATATACCTTTCCCATAATTGAGAGCTACTCTCTACCCTGATGTAGTTTTCTGGTCCTTTTTCCAGCCATGACATCATCTCCCCAGACAATAACTAGGAATCACCTGCATATCAGATTTCAGGCTCAAGACTCAGGCAAAAAAAAAAAAAAAAAAACGAGTATAGCCACAAGCTCTTTGGAATATAACTAAAATATGCCTGCTAGCTATCTATAGAATGGAGACCCTGCCCCCAAAACTTTTCATATGCACTATTCCAGCCTTTAGGTTCATGATTAGCCAACAACTTGTTTAGCTTTATATGTTAACTGTCTTTTCAGCCACCAGGTTCCAGATGCTAGCATGATGCCAACCAGACTTCCCTGGACAGACAATTCCACCAATGTGTCCTGAAGCTCCAAGTCCCCAGAACCTGGACCACTAGGCAAAGAGAGAGGCAGGCTAGGAGTATAAATTGACCTGTCAACACCCATGTTCAGCAGGGAAGCAATTACAGAAACCAGGCCTTCCACCTTCTGCACCCAACAAAGACCTTGGGTTCATACTCCTAGAGACATTAAAGAACAGGAAAGCTATCAGGGGAGGGGATGGGATACAGAGATCTGGTGGTGGGAATTGTGTGGAGTTATACCCCTCTTATCCTATGGTTTTGTCAGTGTTTCCTTCTTCTGAAAAAAAAAAGTTTAAAAAAATGTCAGCAGTGAAAAGATTATCTAAAAGTGATCCTGAGTTTACTGGGGGGAAGGTGTCTAAAAAAAAATGCTTTCTGTAATTAAAAGGACAGTAACATTAGTGAGGGCAGGAAGGAGGTTGAAATATCATCTTCAGCTGAATATGACTGTTATATACACAGTGAAACTTGTCAGTATATTGTTTTGGCTTTATTTTCATTCAGTTAAATAAGAGTGTATGGGTAAGATTTGTGGGAAATGGAGAGAGAGAAGAAACCATTTATTTTGGATATCGTGCATTAGTCATTTTTCATCTCTGAAGTTACTACCTAAAAAACTCATCAGACATCATTCATGAGATTTCATCCATTCTTAAAATGTTCTGCTTCAGGAGAGATTTTTATGGATATGATTAGGCTTTTCTAAACATCCTATGCCTCTGGGACTGAAAGCATTCTCATTGTGTGTTCTTACTTGTGAAATGCCATGATTCAGGAAAAAATGTGAACTTTAAAAACTATTCTGGCTGGACCAATACAAGCTTTAAGAACTGGGAAAGGGAATAATTTGATCATTCAAGCCTTGGTTATGTGGAAATTTAGTTGTAATTCACCCAGATGATTTCCTTAATTGTTGTGTCCCTTTTTGGAAAGTAGTTATTGTTGATTTTACATCCAACAACAACTTATTTTTTCACTTAACTAATACATCAAATTATGTCCATGGTAATTTACTGGTACAACTTGAAGCAATCATTACACACATATTTACAGTAATTCTCCACAATCTTGCTTGTGACGGTCTTAATCTAAAACTGATGGACAAGATTATTTTTAGTGTAACCTTGGTATTTTGCTGGGAAGAATGCAAACATCCTTATAATGAGGATGAACAAATAGCTTGCATCTTAAAATGGAAACCTAGATTAAAATGTAACCAAATAACTCATTGCCTACTTAGACATACAGGTAAAAAACTGGAAAGGTGGTAGCCACACAATGTTGGGCATTCCTCTCCCGAGCGTAGCCATTTTTGAAAAATAGTCTAGGACTATGAGATAGCTCTCCTCATAAAGCACACGTCTTTCCATGTGTGAAATCTCAGGTTCAAGTTTTGGCACTACATGAAAACACCATGGTACCAGGAGAAGCTCTGAAGATGGAGGATTAGTAATGTGGTGTCTCTTCATTTTTCTATCTCTACTTCTCTCTATTCATCCCTCTCTATTAGGAGTAATAACAGAAAATAAGAGTAAAAAAGGTGATCCCATGGCAGTAGAATTTTGCATATGAAAGGCCCTGGGACCATAAAAAATAAATTTCAGTGTTCATCAGCACCTCCAGTGGTCAAATCCATATATTAATTAAAAATAACTAGAATGGATTTTGATAAAGAACATACTGACAATAATGTCACTAAAGATAAGTGTAATTTATAATCTAAGTGATAGATTTGTACCTGCATTTACCCCAGCTTAAAGTTGGTAAAGATAGATGTATTACTTTTGAGTCTCCTTAAATAACAAATTACTTTTTAAATTTTATGCATTTAGCTTATGTATTTATCTATTCACTTATTGGTTTGCCACTAGGGTTATTGCTGGGGTTTTGTGCCTACATGATGATTCCAGTACTCCCGGAGGACATTTTTTCTTCTTTTCCCTTCCTTTAATTCTTCTCTTTTCTAATTAAGGAGTGTGGGGGAATGAAAAGAAGCTTCCTGCATCTCTGCTCCACCACTTGTGAAGTTTCCTCCCTATGTAAGTGCTTAAACGTGGGTTCTTATGTATTCACTCTACTGGGTGCACAACTACTCGACCCTGACATTAAGTTATTTTAATGCTATATTAGAACTAAAATTAAATGATCCCTCAAATACATCTTTATATTTTATTTTATTTTATTTATTTTATTTTATTTTATTTTATATTTGCCTCCAGAGTTATTGCTGAGGGTTGGTGCCTGCACTACGAACCCACTGCTTCTGGAGGCTGTTTTTTCCTTTTGTTGCCCTTTTTGTTTATCGTTGTTGTTATTATTAATTGTTCTTATTTGCTGTCCTTGTTGGATAGGATGGAGAGAAATCGAGAGAGGAGGGGGAAGACAGAGAGGGGAAGAGAAAGATAGACACCTGCAGACCTGCTTCACTGCTTGTGAAGCGACTCCCCTGTAGGCGGGGAGCCGGGGGGCTCAAACAGGGATCCTTACACCAGTCCTTGCGCTTTGCACCATGTGCGCTTAACCTCGCTGCACTACCGCATGGCCCAGACTGTCAAATACTTAATTAATGAATGAATTAAAAATATTAAAAGGCTAAGTTTTTATTATCATCAGCCAGATCTCAAAGTCAAAACATTATTAATTATAGGACATGCATTGACTTACATAAGAAATATTTCTTTACTGTGCTTGTCTTAAATTTGAAGAAATTGAAAATAAAATTGTATTTCTACTTGTAAAAACACAAATTTGAGTTATTGGTGAGTAATTTATAAATTCACTTGATTATATAAATCTCTCCTTTCTATCTATTATAACCTATCCTTTCTATTCTTTTTTTATTCTTTTTAATTTATTTTTTATTTAAGAAAGGATAAATTAACAATACCATAGGGTAGGAGGGGTACAACTCCACACAATTCCCACCACCCAATCTCCATATCCCATCCCCTCCTCTGATAGTTGTCCCATTCTCTGTCCCTCTGGGAGCATGGACCCAGGGTCTTTGTGGGTTGCAGAAGGTGGAAGGTCTGGCTTCTATAATTGCTTCCCCCCTGAACATGGACATTGACTGGTCGGTCCATACTCCCAGTCTGCCTCTCTCTTTCCTTAGTAGGGTGGGTCTCTGGGGAAGTGGAGCTCCAGGACACATTGGTGGGGTCTTCAGTCCAGGGAAGACTGGCCGGCATCCTGATGACATCTGGAACCTGGTAGCTGAAAAGAGAGTTAACATACAAAGCCAAACAAATTGTTAAGCAATCATGGACCCAAAGGTTGGAATAGTGGAGTGTTAGGGGGGTATTCACTGCAAACCCTAGTGTACTTTTGCTTTCAGGTATATATTTTGCACTAGTTTATGGATACGTGTGGACATATGCTCTATCTTGGGGGACCTGGTCTATATCTAGGTTTTGCGAATTTGTTAGGAAGTGAACCACCTGGGATGGAATTAGAGTATACTATGAAAGCAAAGGTCTCACCCAAGTAATGAAGCTGAAGGGTTGTCATTCCACATATGAAGTCTCTGGACACAGTCTGAGCTGAAGCATGTTGAGGTGGCAATCGTTGCGTTGATTAGGATCCTTTCTATTCTATTATATCCTAATGTTAAAGTGATGATCTCTTGATGTTACTTATAGCCACAGTTCAGTTGACTAGTTAAATGAACAGCATACATATATTTAAATTGTATTAATAATTCTGAACTTGACAAAAACTTTCATGACAAAAAATCCAGAACTCAATATCAAAAGTCAGAATGATTACAGTGAAAAGTGTATCCCAAAGCGTATTTTATTGGTTTATTTTATTTTTTTAACTTTCTTGGATAGTATAGGGTTACCAATGAATCAATCTGGTGAGAAAACATAAGTCTTATCAAGACATAAGTGCCATCATGGGTACATCCAAATATGTAGAACAAATAATAACTGGCCTCAAGGAATGTAGTGGCAGCAACACAATACTAGCAGGGTGTCTTAACACACCTCTTAAGAGGTGTAAGAGATAGGTCATCGTGACAACAAATCAATAAGCAAGCAGTGACTGCTTCCATCAGGAAAGACCATAAGTGCTCTTGCAGGACTTTCTAGGACCTTGCCCTAATCATAAAGCAGCAATGGTAGAGACTATCCCAGTCTCTGAAGGGAGGCTGGTTGCAGCCCAGCTGTGGCTATGAACTTGGAGCTCATACCTATAGGGACTCAGAGATTACACAAACTCTTCTGCTAAATATAAAAATATATAGGGGTCCTGTCTTAGATCAGGTAGATGAGGTAAGTAGTTAATTTTTATGGTGTATTTTTTTAGATTTTTATTTTTTGTAATTAGTGATTTAATAATTATTCACAAGATTGTGGGACAAGAAGTGTACAATTCCATATAATTCCCAGCACCAGAGTTCTGTATCTCACCCCCCTCCCCACTGGAGGTTTCCCTATTCCCTTTCTCTTTTTTTTTTTTTTTCATTTTTTTTTCTTTTCTGGGGCAATTAATGGTTTGCAGTCAACAGTAAAATATAGTAGTTTGTACATGTATAACATCTCTCAGTTCTCCACATAGCAATTCAAGCCCCTCTAGGTCCTCCTCTGCCATCATGTTTTAGGAACTGCCCCATACTCCAGAATCTTGTACTTTTGTGGAATACACCAAACCCAGTCCAAGATCTGCTTTTTTTTTTTTTCAGCTTCTCTCTCTCTTTTTTTTAAAAATTAGTGATTTGGGAGGGAGGGGAAGATGACGGACTGAGAAGCTGCTAACAGCGTGTTCTCTGATCACTTCTTCTGGAAACGGTTCCAGATGCCACCAGGATGCTGGCCAGGCTTCCCTGGATTGAAGACCCCACCAATGTGTCCTGGAGCTCAGCTTCCCCAGAGACACACCTTACTAGGGAAAGAGAGAGGCAGACTGGGAATATGGACCGACCAGTCAATGCCCATGTTCAGCGGGGAAGCAATTACAGAAGCCAGACCTTCTACATTCTGCAACCCTCAACGACCCTGGGTCCATGCTCCCAGAGGGCTAGAGAATGGGAAAGCTATCATGGGAGGGGGTGGGTTATGGGGATTGGGTGGTGGGAATTGTGTGGAGTTGTACCCCTCCTACCTTATGTTTTTGTTCATTAATCCTTTCTTAAATAAAATTTTTTTTAAAAATTAGTGATTTGATACGAATAGATAAGATTGTGGGATAAGAGGGATACAATTCACACAGCTCCCACCTCCAGCATGCATGTCCATCACCTCCACTGGAAGATTCCCAATTCTTGATCTCTCTGAGAGTATGGACAAAAGAATCTTTATGGAGTAAAGAGGATGGAAGGTCTGGCTTCTATAATTGCTTCTCCACTGTACATGGATGTTGACAGGTTGACCCATACCACCCACCAGGCAAAAGAGTTAATTTTATTTGTGGATTGTTATTTTCAATAATGAGAGCTACTCTCTACCTTAATGTAACTTTCTAGCCCTTTTCTCTATTCTGACATCATCTTCTCAGACAACATTTTTGTCCACTCCATGTTAGTTATCAAACCAAATAATTTTGCTATAGCAATAACTATCTATTGCCTTCTTAAACTCTTAGACAGTAGGAACCTTTCCCTCTCTCTATAAAGCCCATATTTCTCTGGGGCGCTAGTCAGGGAGTACTGGGATTCCCACAGAGACATGATGGGGCTATACCTCTAACAGATCCCTCTCACCACTGTCACTGATAATCTCTATCAGGAACAAAGTAATGGACCCTTTTGTGGGCCCCTATAGGACCTTTCCCTCAATATGGATCAACAACGGTAGGAAATGTTCCATTCTCCAAAGGAAAGTGGATAACATACTCCACCTGCCACCTGAGAAAGATGGGTCATAAAATTAGTGCAGCCTGGAACGTCCCTAGCAATGGCCACAGAATGCCAGCTCAGACCTACAGGGATACAGGGTTACATAAGTGCTGAACTTAGGCCCCAGAACAAACTGATGAGGTTTACAGTTAACAATATTTACATACTTTTCCCATATTTGGGAGCTACTCTCTTCCCTGATCCAGCTTTCTAGTCCTTGTTCCAACTATGACAGAATCTCCCTAGTCAGTAACCTGGGTCCACTTTCACGTTAGCTGTTGTGCTCAGACAAAAACTAGTGAAGTCATGGGTCCCTTGCAATATATCTAAAATAGACCTACTAGCTTTTTCCAAAAAGGAGACCCCAAATCTTCATCTGCAATATTCTTGCCTTTAGGTTCATGATTAGTCAACAATTTTTTCTGCATTATATCTTAACTCCTTTTCAGCCACCAGGTTCCTGATGCTACCATGATGCCAACCTGACTTCCCAGGGCAGATGACCCCACCATGTGTCCTGGAGCCTCAGGTCTCCAGAGTCCTGACCCACTAGGGAAAGAGACAGGCTAGGAGTATTGATCTACCTGCCAACACCCATGTTCAGCAGAGAAGCAATTATAGAAGTCAGACCTTCCACCTTCTGCACCTCACAATGATCCTGGGTTCATACTCAAAAAAGGATAAAGATGGGAATTGTCTGGAAATGTACCCCTCATATCCTATGGTCTTGTCAACATTTCTGTTTTATAAATAAAAATTATATATATTTTTTAAAAGATGTGATGTTTCTATGTCATCTCCAGGTATTCTTCCAATATCTCTAAATATTTACCAAGCTGGACTCTCTAGACATAGTATTTTGGATTATTTTTTAGTGGTTTTATCAAGAGGCATGACTGATTATTAATTCTATTTTCAGCTCTTCTCTCTCAGGCAATGAGAGGGGGGTATGAAGATGAACTTTTCATGTTTTTAATTACAACTTGGTTGATCTTGTGGACAGCTTCATCCAGAAACCCACCAAGAGACTTCTCATGAGAACACAAGGCATTAATTTCACCCAGGAAATTCCAAGAGAGTTAGAACGTCTGATTTAGGAACTGGGGTCAATAAAACAGAAACTAGACCGAAAGATGCATCTGGTGCTCTAATCATTAACTTCCTAATAAATTGTCCAATTTTCAAAAATTTTTATTTATTTACCTATTTGATAGGAAGAGAGAAATTGAGGGCAGAAGAAAAACAGAGATAGGGCTAGAGAAAAACAGAGATACCTGCAGCAGTGCTTCATCACTGAGGAAGCTTCCCCTCTGAAGGTGGGGGCCAGAGGATTGAAGTGGTGTCCTTGGACATTGTTATATGTGTGCTCAATCAGATTACTAAGGTTATAACCGTCTATCAACTGAACTCAGTTTTTATGTGATATCATTTTATAGCAATTCTACCATATATATGCACTATATATATATATATATATATATATACATTTATATACATATATATGTATATACTACATATTATGAATATTTTCAAAAGTAAGCTTAAGGTTATTATTTCAATGCATGCTTATTCCTAACATTGTTGCATATACTTACACAATGGGGGGATGGGAGACCCTGAAAACATAAATCAGAAATGCTGATATGAAAGCAATCCAGTTGTTTTTGAAGGTAACACAATTGCCTTTGATTTATTATTTTCTGTATGATACTGAAGTGAAAATGATAGGAGAATCTTTGCCTCAGATGGAATGTAAGAAGTTTATGAATTTTCAGGACAATTCTGGTTCTTTCTTTCTTTCTTTCTTTAACTCCAGTGTTATGGCTGGGGTTGGGTGCCTGCACCACTGCTCCAGGCAGCTATTTTTATTTCTTTTTATTTATTTATTTATTTTTATTTATTTATTTATTTATTTATTTTTATTTAAGAAAGGATTAATTAACAACACCATAGGGTAGGAGGGGTACAATTCCACACAATTCCCACCACCCAATCACTATTTCCAACCCCCTCCCCTGATAGCTTTCCCATTCTCTATCCCTCTGGGAGCATGGACCCAGGTTCATTGTGGGTTGCAGAAGGTAGAAGGTTTGGCTTCTGTAATTGCTTCCCCGCCGAACATGGGCGTTGATTGGTCGGTCTATACTCCCAGTCTGCCTCTCTCTTTCCCTAGCAGGGTGGGTCTCTGGGGAAGCAGATCTCCAGGACACATTGGTGGGGTCTTCAGTCCAGGGAAGCCTGGTCGGTATCCTGATGACATCTGGAACCTGGTGACTGAAAAGAGAATTAACATACGAAGCCAAACAAATTGTTGAGCAATCATGGACCCAAAGCTTGGAATAGTGGAGAGGAAGTGTTAGGGGGATACTCACTGCAAACTCTAGTGTACTTCTGCTTTCAGGTATATATTTTGCAGTAGTTTACGGATACATGTGAACACATGCTCTCTCTCACAGAAACTGGTGTATATCTAGGTTTTGGGACTTTGTTAGAAAGTGAACCACCTGAGATGGAATTAGAGTATACTATGAAAGGAAAGGTCTCACCCGAGTAATGAAGTTAAAGGGTTTTCATTCCACACGTGAAGTCTCTGGACACAGTCTGAGCTGAAGCATGTTGAGATGGCAATCATTGTGTTGGTTAGGTTGTGATCAGCAGATGCAATATTATTTGATATGAATTGGGAGAGGCATACAGGAAAGTGGGCCCTATCCAAAGGTTCGAGGACTGGGGGAAGTAGAGGCTCTATAGTGGAGATGTGAGGTTCCTGCTGTCTTAGAGTTCAAAAAGACAATCGATAGTTAATGTTATCATCACATTATTTAGTAATTGGGTTAACTTTGAAAAGTCCTTTTGTTATGGTTTGCTGTACCCAGTATCTTGTATATAGCTGTGCTAATGGTTGCTTCTGATCTACTTGGTCTAGGCTTTTGAGAGAGTCCGCATATTAAATACACAGCCTATATATTGAAAAGATTCAGTTTGTGTTTTGAAAAACTTTGAGACATACAATTGATTTTCCCCCTCTCATATTAATTAACTAGTGATTTATATTACTACATTTTACTAGGAGTGTATATAAACACCATTCCCAGCACCAAAAGACTGTGACCCATCCCTCCCACCCACTCCCACCCAACACTGGCCCAGGAAGCTGCATGTCTACCTCTCACCACAGGGTTTTTATTTTGGTTCCCTACTTACAGTTTGTTCAGGTCCTGCTTTTAGTTCCCCTTTCAGATCTTCTTACTCAACTTCCATTGATGAGTGGGATCATCCCATACTCAACTTTACTTTCTGACTTAGCTCACTTAACATAATTCCTTCTAGCTCTGTCCAAGATGGGTCAGAGAAGGTGGGTTCATTGTTCTTGATAGCTGCATAGTATTCCATTGTGTATATATACAACAGCTTTCTCAGCCACTCATCTGTTGTTGGGCACCTGGGTTGCTTCCAGGTTTTAGCTATTATGAATTGTGCTGCTATGAACATAGGAGTACACACCTATTTTTGGTTAGGTGTTATGGAGTCCTTGGAGTATATCCCCAGGAGAGGAATTACTGGATCATATGGAAGGTATATGTATAGCCTTCTGAGAGTATTCCAGACTGCTCTCCACAAAGGCTGGACCAATTTACATTCCCACCAGCAATGTAAAAGGGTTCCTCTGTCCCCACAACCTCTCCAGCATTTGTTGCTGCTGTCCTCTTTGATGTATGCCATTCTTACAGGAGTGAGGTGGTTCTTAGTGTTGTCTTAATTTGCATTTCTCTGACAATCAGTGACCTAGAGCAGTTTTTCATATGTTTGTTAGCCTTTTGGATCTCCTCTGAGGTGAATGTTTTGTTCATATCCTCTGCCCATTTTTGGATGGGATCATTTGCCCTTTTGGTGCTAAGTTTGCTGAGCTCTTTATATATTTTGGTGATTAGTTTCTTGTCTGATGTATGGTATGCGAAGATCTTCTCCCATTCTGTGAGGGGTCTCTTTGTCTGTTTAATAGTTTCTTTGGATGTGCAGAAGCTTTTCAATTTGATGTAGTCCCATTGGTTTGTTTCTGCTTTAGTCTTCCTTGCAATTGGGTTTGATTCATCAAAGATGTCCTTGAGGTATAGGTGGGAAAGTGTTTTACTAATGTTTTCTTCTAAGTATTTGATTGTTTCTGGTCTGACATCTAGGTCTTTGATCCATGTGTAGTTGATTTTTGTTTCTGGTGAGATAAAGTGGTTCAATTTCATTCTTCTGCATGTTTCAACCCAGTTTTCCCAACACCATTTATTGAAGAGAGCCTCCTTTTTCCATTTAATCCTTTGGGCCCCCTTATCAAAGATTAGATGTCCATAGGTGTGGGGATTTATTTCTGGGCTTTCAGTTCCGTTCCACTGGTCTGTGTGCCTATTTTTGTTCCAGTACCATGCTGTTTTGATGATAATGGCTTTATAATATAGTTTAAAGTCTGGGAGTGTGATGCCTTCATTTCTGTTTCTTTTCCTTAAGATGATTTTGGCAATTCTAGGTGTTTTTATGATCCAGAAAAATGATTGTAGTGTTTGTTCTATTCTCTTAAAGAAGCTTGGTGGAACATTGATGGGTATTGCATTAAATTTGTATATAGCTCTGGGGAGAATATTCATTTTGATGATATTTATTCTTCCAATCCATGAGCATGGGATATCTTTCCATTTCTTGGTATCAGTTTCTATTTCCTGAGTAGTGACTCATAGTTTTCAGTATATAAATCTTTCACTTCTTTGGTCAACTTTATTCCTAGGTATTTGATTGATTTTGCTGAAACAGTAAATAGAAGTGATTCCTGGATGTCTTCTTCTTCAGATTTAGTGTTTGCATAAAGAAATGCCACTGATTTTGTACATTGATTTTGTAGCCTGATACCTTGCTATATTGCCAAATAACTTCCAGTAGTTTTCTACTGGATTATTTAGGTTTTTCTCTGTATACTATCATATCATCTGCAAATAGTGAGAGCTTGACTTCCTCCCTTCCAATCTGTATTCCTTTGGTTCCTTTTCTTGCATGATTGCTATGGCAAGAACTTCAGTACTATGTTGAAGAGTAAAGGTGACAGTGGACAGCCCTGTCTAGTCCCCGATCTGAGGAGGAATGCTTTCAGCTTCTGTCCATTGAGTATGATGTTGGCTGTAGGTTTGCTATATATAGACTCCACTATCTTGAGGAATTTCCCATCTATTCCCATTTTTTGTAGAATTTTGATCATGAATGAGTGTTGGATTTTGTCCAAGGCTTTCTCTGCATCTATTGAGATAATCATGTGGTTTCTGGCTTTGCTTTTATTGATGCGGTGAATGACATTGATTGACTTACAGATGTTGAACCAGCCGTGAATTCCTGGGATGATTCCCACTTGCTAGTGATGAACAATATTTTTGATTAGTTGCTGTATCCGGTTGGCCAAGATCTTGTTTAATATTTTGGCATCTATGTTCATCAGAGATATTGGTCTGTAGTTTTCCTTTTTTGTTCTGTCCCTATCAGCTTTTGGTATCAGGGTGATGTTGGCTTAATAGAAGGTGGAAGGGAGTATTCCTGTTTCTTCAATCTTATGGAATAGCTTAAGAAGTATGGGCACTAACTGCTTCCTGAAAGTTTTGTGGAATTCATTTGTGAAGCCATCTGGTCCAGGACTTTTGTTGTTGGGGAGGTTCTTAATAACGGTTTCAAATTCTTTGTCTGTGATTGGTGCATTTAGATTTTATAGTTCTTCTTGGTTCAGTCTTGGAAGGGCATATGCTTCTAGGAATTCTTCCATTTCTTCCAGATTCTCTAGCTTGGTGGCATATAGTTCTTTATAGAAGTTTCGCAGGATTCTCTGGATTTCTGTGGTGTCAGTTGTGATATCTCCTCCACCGTTTACAGTTCTATTAATTTGAGTCTTCTCTCTCTTTTGTTTGTTGAGTCTGGCTATGGGTTTGTCAATTTTGTTTAATCTTTCAAAGAACCAACATTTGGCTTCATCGATCTTTTGTATGGTTCTTTTATTTTCGATGTTGTTTATATCTGCTCTAAATTTAGTGATTTCTGTCCTTCTGGATGCTTTAGGGTTCCTTTGTTCCTCTTTTCTAAGTCCTTAAGGTGTGCAGTAAGATCATTCATTTGAGCTTCTTCTTGGTGTTTAATATGTGATTGTATGGCTATAAGTTTCCCTCTCAGTACTGCTTTAGCTGTGTCCCAAGTATTTTGATAGGTTGTGTCTTCATTTTCATTTGTTTCCAGGAACATTTGAATTTCCTGCTTGAGTGAATTTCTGACCCAGTGGTTCTCAAGGAGCATGTTGTTTAGTTTCCAAATTCTGTGACTTTTAATAATTGTCTGTTTTTTGTTAAATGTTAGTTTTACTCCACTGTGGTCTGAGAAGATACTTGGGATGAGTTCAATGCTCTTGAATTTATTGATGCTGTCTTTGTGGCCTAATATGTGGTCTATCCTTGAGTATGTGTTATGTGGATTTGAAAAGAAGGTGTATTCCAGTTTTTTGGGGTGAAGGACTCTGAAAATTTCCAAGAGGTCTAGTCTGTCAATCTCTTTATTCAATTCTCTTGTATCTTTGTTGGTTCTCTGCTTTGTTGATCTGTCTAAGTGTGAGAGTGGGGTATTGAAGTATCCCACTATTATTGTATTACTATTGATGTATTTTTGAAATTCTTTCAGTAAGTGCTTGACGTATTTAGATGGTCCCTCATTGGGTGCATAGATGTTAATGATTATTAATTCTTCTTGGCTGATTGATCCTCTAATAATTATGTAATGTCCTTGCCTATCTTTTGTTACTTTATTTAATTTAATATCTATTGTGTCTGAAATGAGAATGGCTGTTCCTGTCCTTTTTTGTGGTCTGTTAACCTGTATGATAGTTTTCCATCCTTTCACTTTAAGTTTGTGTTTATCTTGTTGTGACAGATAGGATTCTTGCAAGTAGCATACAGTTGGATTATGTTTTCTGATCCATCCCCCCACTCTGTGCCTTTTGATGGGTGAGTTTAAGCCATTGACATTTATTGATATTATGGATTTAATGTATTGTAGTGCCATTGTTCAGAAAAAAAGTTTTTTTTTGTTTGCTCTGATATATTGCAAGTATTATAGTGATGTTCTTGTTTATAAGAGGTCTTTTAGAACCTCTTTCAGGGCTGGTTTGGTGACTGTTGCCTCCTTTAACTGTTATTTGTCTAAGAAGGTTTAGATCCCTTGATCTAGTTTGAATGAAATCTAGCAGAATATATTATCCTTGGATGAAACCCTTTTTTCATTCAGGGCTCGATAGATATCTTGCCATTCTCTTCTGGCTTTTAGAGTTTGAGTGGAGAAGTCTGCAGATAATCTCATGGGTTTTCCCTTGTATGTGACTTTTTGTTTCTCTCTTGCACCCTTTAGGATCCTTTCTTTATCCTTACTACTTCTCATTGTGACTATGATGTGTCTTGGTGTCTTCCGATCTGGATTGATTCTGTTTGGTACTCTCTCGGCCTCTTGCATCTTGATGTCCTTTCTGTTATTCAGGACTGTGAAGTTTTCTTCAATTACTTCCTCTAGGATGTTTGATCCCCTTCCTCTCTTTCTTCCTCTGGGAAGGCCAATTATACGAATGTTACTTCTTTTGAGATCATCCCATATGTCTCTGTTGTTGTTTTCAGTGTCTCTCAATCTCTTTTTAAGCTCTTTCACCTCTTTCTTAGTTTTCTCTAACTCATCCTCTGTCTGACTAATTCTGTTTTCTGCTTCTGTTAGTCTGCTTTCCCTTGCCTCAGCTTCTTTCTTCATTACAGCTATTTCAGCGTTCAGTTCTCTAATTGCCTCAAGATAATCAGTATTTTCCTTGGGGGGCCTCAACTGTTGTTTCCCTAATACTGCCATACCTTTCCTCCAATGTTGTTTTCATGTCTGTGATTAATAAGTTTATTATTGCTTGCATGCTTTTCTTATCTATGGTTACTTCTGGCTGATTTGTAGTTTCTTCTGGGCTCTTGTCTTCATTCATTGGAGTAGCAGTTTTATTTGTTTTTGATCTACCCATTTTTTTGATTTATGTGTTTCTTTTTTTATGCTCTATTGTTCCTCAGCTGTTGTGTCTTGAGTACAAGCAACACAGTACTAAATACCTTTATGACCTTTATTGCACTCACCAACCTCAGGAATTACAGTAGCAACTGAAGCAAGTATTGAAGCAGTTTAATCACTACCAGTTAGCCAAACAATTTCTCCTGTCCGAGAAAAAATAGTAACCAAATCTCAGTGAAGAAGAAAGAGAGAAGAAAGAAGGGATAGCAAGAATAGACAGTTATTCAAATCTACTATGCACTGTATATTCTAGGTGTAACAAGAGTGGAAAGGGAACTAGAGCAGAGATACGCACATAGAGAGTCCACTCTGAGTCAGATTTCCTCCCCAAAATAATTCACAAATTCAGAAAGGCAAAGAACAAGGAAGAAGTGTATGACAAGATAAAAAAGAAAAAGAAAAAAGAGACAAGTGAGAGAAAAGGGAAAAGATAAGAAAGAGCTGTAATTAAAGAGCAGTGAACAGAAAGGCTTTTTTTATTACTTTATTTTTAATTTAATTTAATTTGATTTTTTTAATTAGCTAGGAGGAGAAGGGAGGGGAGAGTCTGTAGAGGAGGTAGGAGTTAGGAGACAAGGAGATAAGATGCCCACTACCCTAGCAATGAAAGATACCCTAAGAGTTAATTCTGATCAACCTTAAGGGGGGAAGATATATGCCTTTATATAATATTAATAATAAAATAGAGCAGGCTAAAAAAAAAAAACCCTGTCCCAGGTTACCTCAAACCTCGTGATCAGAGGCAGATGATTGTTAAGAATGAGAAAAAAAAAAAAAACCTCAGGACTAGACAAGGATAGCTGAAATAGACAGTTATGCAAATCTACTATCCACTGTATATTTTAGGGGTGGCTAAAGGAGGAAGGGAAGTTGAGCAGAGACACTCGTAGTGAGAGTCCACACTGAGTCAGAATTCTTCCCCAAAATAATTCCCAAATGTGTATCAGTGAATTCAAAAAAGCACACTGTTTGGTAGTGTGGGGGCTGGGGTCTGTGGCTTTGGAAGCTGTACGATTAAGGAAGAAAGGATGGCAAGAATGAGAAAAAGAAAAAAAAAAAAAGAAAGAGAGAGAAAAAAGAAAAAGAATAGTCATAAAAGAGCGGTGAAAGGAAAGAGTTTATTTATTTATTTATTTATTTTTAATTATTTAATTAGCTATGTGGGGTGGGGGGGTTGGCTACTTAGAAAGAAAAAAAGGCCAGAGGTTTCAGAAAGGTATAGACTTAGAATGAATGATACTCCCTGGTGGGACAGGAATTTGGTAAAGACAGAAGCTCAGCAGGGGAGCCTGCTAGGAGCTGGTCTCCGGGGACTGGTTATGGGGAGGGAAGGGGGAGGAGGTGTGCTTAATAATTAAAAGGAAAGAATTTTTTTCCCCTTTTTTTCTACTCTATTTCTTAACCCAAATTAAGTTATAGTCACCTCCTTGGTGTCACCACTAGGACCCCTTATTGACTGGCCTACTAAAGGCAGAAAATCCTACCGTTTCCAGAAGATGTGGACAGAGCTCAAGCCACTAGCAGCTTCTCAGTCTGCCAACTTCCGGGAACCTTTTTTTTTTTTTTTTAAATTCAATAGGACAGAGAGAATTTGAGAGGAGAGTGGAAGACAGAGAGGAAGAGAGAAAGACACCTACAGATGACTTCACTACTAGTGAAGTGACTCAACAGTGAGGAGCCAGGGGCTCCAATTAGGATCCTTGCATGGGTCCTTGTGCTTAGCCCATTTCTTTCTCCCTTCCTCCCTTCCTTCCTCCCTTCCTTCCTCCCTTCCTTCCTTCCTTCCTTCCTTCCTTCTTTTCTTTCTTCCTTTCTTTCTTTCTTTCTTTCTTTCTTTCTTTCACTCTTTCTTTCTTTCTTTCTTCCTTTCCTCCTCTCTTTTTCCTTTCTTTTATTGCCACCAGGGTTATCCCAACAGTCTTTTTTAAAATAATTCAGATAAGATTGAGAGAAATTGAGAGGAAAGAAAGATGGACAGGTAGAGGGAGAGAGAGGGAGAGAGAAATAGGGAGAGGGAGACCTGCAGACTGTATTTCTACTCTGAAGCTCACCGTCCTGTAGATAGGGAGGCTAGGCTTGAACTCTGAGTCCTTGAGGATGGTAACATATACACTCAGTAGTGAGTCCCAACCTCCCAGCCCTGATACTGACTTAATAGATAGTTTTAGGATACTACAATTATCTGTTAAAGTATTAAGGTGACTTGGGAGGTGGCACAGTGGATAAAATACTGTATTCTCAAGTGCAAGGTCCTGAGTTTGATCCCTGGAAAGGCCTATGCCAGAGTGGCACTCTTGTTCTCCTCCCACCCACTCTCATCAAACAAATAAATACTTAAAATGAATAATTCAAGTATTTCTTTCATTTAGTAAGTCTCTTAAATCTATAATTGATTTTACTCATCCTGTTTGAATATTTTGTATGGATACATAACAAGGTAGTACATGAATCTCTTATTTGCCACCTAACATGTCTATGACCAAAAATAAATAGTTACTACTCCCAACACAATTGCACTAAAGTCACATATTGTTATTACTGTATCCTGTGATTTAAGTTCATTTTTAAATGCATAACTGATGAGTGCTAGCTAAGTAATGTATGCTTGTGTCTTCTCACTTAAAACCTACACATTTGCTTCATTGTCAACAATGATTACACAGCATCAGTTTAAAACAAATGTTTTTCAATCTACAAATACTTCTTCATGGAAATCACTCAGTTAGTTGTCTGCATTCCAGAAATATCTCAAGTAAGCAAGTAAAGCATAAGCACACTGAAATCTGTCGTCACTCCAATGAGCTGTCAAATTTTGAAAGTTTGTAAATGGTTGGGTGGATGTGTATCTTAGTCCTGTTGGTAATTTATTCTGTTAATTTTTCCTTTGCAAGACTTAAAATCACAAGAGAATATTTCATTAATGTGGTTTTGTGATATTTTTTCCTTTGAAACTTGATCCAGGTGGTGGCACAATTGGTTAAGCACTCACCTTACAGTGAGCAAAGACCCAGGTTCAAGACCCCCGTCTCCACCTGTTGGGGAAAAGCTTCATGAGTGGTGAAGCAGGGCTGCTCTGTCTCTCTCCCTCTCTATCTTTCCTTTCTGTCTCAATTTTTCTCTGTCTCTATGCATTAATAAATAAATGAAAATATTTTTAAAATTTTGATTCAGGAAAAATAATGGCATCTGGGAGGTGATTTTATTTTATTCCATTCTCTTTCTCATTAAAGTTATTATTATTATTTGCATTGCAGCAAAGTGATTTGGAAAGAGAATGGATCAAGGTTGTTTTGGGGGAGCAGAAGGTAGGAGTTCTGGCTTCAGTAATTGATTCTGTTTCTATCTCACCCTAGTGGACCAGAGCTCTGGAAATGCAAGGGTCCTGGACACACTGGTGAGGTCGTCTGCCCAGAAGAGTTGGGATGGATTCATGGAAGCATCCGTAACTTGGTATCTGGAAGGTGGCATGACTATATATATATTTAGCAGCAGGGCCTGTGGAACCTCTAAGTCCCTATTTGTCTGAGCTTATAGCTCATGGCCACAGCTGAAAACATTTCAGGCTGTTCATATTTCAGGACCAGTTTTTTTGAGTGGCAGGGCAGGACACCCTCAGTCTCTCTTCAAAGGTTGGGGCTATCCCTACTGTCACTGTTTTATGGTGAGAACAAGGTCCTGGGGTAACAAGATTAGTTTCTATGAACAAATACTACAATTTAAAAACAGGCTTAGTTGGGGGCCGGGAGATAGCTCTCCTGGTAGAGCATACACTTTGCTTTTTATGAGAACTAGGGTTTGAGCCTCTAAGAGCACCATGGAAAGGGAAAGCTTCAGTAGCAGTGATGCTGTGACACTCCCTCCCCACCCCCCATCTCTATTTTTTACTTACCTATTTTTTTATCCTCTATCTGAAAAAAATATCTGCCCATAGCAGTGGACTCATGCAGGTGTATAAAGCCTTGATGACAATCATTAGGTAATAATAAGAAGAAGAACATGTGTGTGCTTTACTGCCTGTGTCACTATCCAGTCCCCAGATTCTTGTTTTCTTAAATTTTCATTTATAAAATGGAAATATTGACAATACCATAGGGCAAGAGGGATATGATTCCCCACAATTCCCACCAACAAAACTCCATATCCCATCCTCTTCCTTGATAGCTTTCCTATTCTTTATCCCTCTGGGCTTATGGACTCAGGATCATTATGGGGTGCAGAAGGTGGAAGGTCATGAAATTAGTGCAGCCTGGAATGTTCCTAGCCATGACCAGAGAATGCCAGCTCAGACCTACAGGGATACAGAGGTGACATAGGCTCCTGTGCTGAACATGGACCCCAGATCAAATCGATGGGGTTTACAGGTAACAATATTTATATACTTTCCCTATATTTGGGAGCTACTCTCTTCGTGATCCAGCTTTCTAGTCCTTGTTCCAACTGTAACACCATTCTCCAGACAATAACATGGGTCCACCTCCATACTTGATGTCAGGCTCAGGCAAAAAGTAATAAAGTCATGGGCCCCTTGGAATATACCTAAAATAGACCTAGTAAGCTAGTAAACTTTTTCTAAAATGGAGACCTCAAATCTTCATCTGCAATATTCTTGCCTTTAGGTTCATGGTTAGTCAACAATTTGTTCTGCATTATATCTCAACTCTTTTTCAACCACCAGGTTCCAGATGCTACCATGATGCCAAATCGACTTCCCAGGGCAGATGACCCCACCAAGGTGTCCTGGAGCCTCAGGTCTCTAGAGCTCTGCTGCACAAGGGAAAGAGAGAGACAGGCTAGGAGTATGGATCTACCTGCCAAAGCCCATGTTCAGCAGGGAAGCAGCTACAGAATTTCATTTTTAGTAATAGCAAGGACAATAGAGCAGAATATACAGAAAAGCACTAAAATAAAGCAATGGTGATACTATTCATGGTTTACATCTAGAAAGTTAGCAATATGAAAAAGAAAGACACAATGAGATGTGTTTTGACAGTAAACCAGCTGTGCTAGTAAAACTGAGTTTAGCTTTTAAGTAGAAAAAGAAGGGGGGAAAAGAGTTGAAAATGATGACATTTGAAGATTTATTAGAGAGGTAGCACATTAGTTATGCAAAAACCCTCAACCCTGAGGCTCTCCAGCAGTATAAGTCAGAGATGATGAGTGCTCTTGTAAAAGTTAACAAATAGAAGACTGATTAGAGAGGGTGGGTAGACAGCATAATGGTTATGCAAAGGGACTCTCAAGTCTGAGGCTCTGAAGTCCTAGGGTCAGTCCTCAACACCCCTGTAAGCCAGGGTTAATCAGTGCTCCAGTTAAAAAAAGATCCATTAGAATGAGGTCAAGCTGTGCTGAAATGTTTAAGTGTACCTTTGCCCAGATCTACTACTTAGATTGCATTTTAAAAGTATTTATTTTTATTATAAGTTCTTAAATTATAAATATATTATGTTTATCATACCACATTATATAGTATATAATATACAACATGTTAAATGCTGAACATATAGTAATTATCACATGCTATATATTTTATATTAAATATAAGAACTGCAAGGTACAATACAGGCATATCTTCATATTTATATCCAATATGTATCATATACAGTAAGGCCATAGAGTAGGTTCATTTCAAGCTTTCTGAGTTTTCCAAGCTGTTCTTCACAGGGATTGGACCAATTTACATTCCCACGAACAGTGTAAAAGAGTTCCTTTACCCCTGTAACCTCTCTAACATTTGTTGTTACTGATCTTTCTGATGTATGACATTCTCACAGGAGTCAAGTGGTATCTCATTGTTGTCTTTATTTGCTGTTCTCTGATAATCAGTAAACTTGAGAATTTTTTTTAATGTTAATCCTTTGAATCTTTTTTTGTTGAATATTCTGCCCATATCCTCCCCTCACATTTGGATGGGTTTTTTTTTTGTTGCTGTTAGTTTGTTGTTTTGCTAAGTTTTGTGAGCTCTTTGTATATTTTGGTTATTAATCTTTTATCTGATATATGGCATAAAAGTGTTTTCTTTTCTTATTCAGTAAGAAGTCTCCCTATTTTGGGTGGTGATTTCTTTTGCTGTGTAGAAGCTTTGCAATTGGATGTAGTCCTATTACTAGTTTTTTTGTTTTGTTTTTGTTTTCCTTGTGAGTGGATTTAAGCTATTGAAGATGCCTGCAAAACTTAGATCCAAAAGAATCCTGCCAATATTTTCCTCTGGGTATTTGATAGTTTCTGGTGTAACATTCAAATCCTTGATTCATTTAGGGTTGACTTTGTGTGTTGGTGAGATGAAGTGATTCAGTTTCATTTTTCTGCATGTTTCAACCCAATTTTCCCAGCACCATTTGTTGAAGACTCTCCTTTGTCCAGTTAATATTTTTGGTCCTCTTGTCACAAATTAGATGTCCATAGGTGTGGGTGCTTATTTCTGGGTTTTCAGTTCTGTCTCACTGTTCACTGTGTCTAATACTAGGCAGATTTGACTACAATATCCTTGTAGTATAGCTTGAGCTATAGGAGTGTGATGCCTCTGTCTTGTTCTTTTTTTACTCAAGATTGTTTTGGTGATTATAGGTATTTTCTTATCTGATATACTTTTTGTTCTATTCTCTTAAAGAAATTTGGGGGGGATCAGGGGTAGTGCAGCAGGTTAAGCACCGGTGGTGCAAAACTCAAGAATTGGAGTAAGCATCCCAGTTCGAGCCCCTGGCTCCCCACCTGCAGGAGGGTTGTGTCTTAAATAGTGAAGCAGGGCTGCAGGTGTCTCTCTTTCTCTCCCTCTCTCTGTCTTCCCATCTTCTCTCCATTTCTCTCTGTCCTATCCAACAACAATAAAAACAAGGGCAACAAAAGGGAATAAATAAATATTTTTTAAAATCTTGAATAAGGATATATATATATATATATATATATATATAGAGAGAGAGAGAGAGAGAGAGAGAGAGAGAGAGAAGGGGAGAGGGGAGTCAGACTCTAGGGCAGTGGGTTAAGCTCATGTGGTACTAAGTGCAAGGACTGGTGTAAGGATCCTGGTTAGAGCCACTGGCTCCCCATCTGCAAGGGAGTCACTTCACAGGTGGTGAAGTAGGTCTGCAGCTGTCTTTCTCTCCCCCTCTGTCTTCCCCCTCCTTGCTCCATATCTCTCTGTCTTATATAACAACAACGAAATCAATTACAACAACAATAATAACTACAATAATAAAAAAGGGAAAATAAAGAAATATAAAAAAGGAAATTTGGTAGGGCCTTAATGGAGGTTGCATTAAATATGTATATGGTTCTTTGTAGAATAGTCATTTTGATGATATTAAATCTCCCTCGCCATGATCATATCTTTTTATTTCTTTGCATCCTTTTCTGTTTCTATCTGTGGCATTCCTCTACTCAAACACTAAGTCAGAAGGAGAAGAAATTCAGAAATCCACCCCATCTAATATAGCAACAAAACAATCAGACATCTAGGATTAAACCTAACAAAGTAAGTGAAAGACTTGTATAGTGAAATTTATTGCATTTCAATCATGTGTTGTTAAGGCTGACTTTTAAAGTGCTAGCGAGCAAAATGCCAATTACCTGCTGATAGGCCATGTAGGGTCAAGCTTGAAAGGTCAAAACTAAAACAAATATACAAAGCAAGCGAGAAAAAAAATTTATCCGTTTAATGCACTGACATGGATAGTATGTAAGACAAGAAAAATCCTCAAGTATCTAACCCATTTTAGGTCAATAAAATTCCTCGAGTGCCTGACCCTTGGTAAATCAATGTTTCTTACTATTCTCAACCCACAGTGCATTAGTCAATATCATGATTTTAGCAATTCTTTTGTCTTTTTTTTTTCTTCTGGAATCTAGTTTTTAGCACAGATAAACACTTCTATTTACAAGGTTAAAGCCATTGAATTAAATACTACTTGAGGATTTACTGCTTCTGGTCTGGCATATAAGAACCTCAGAAGCTGTCATTCATCTAAAAAAATAAGCAAAAAATAATTTTAAAAAGCATATGAAAAGGTGCTCAGTGTCACATGCTCTTAGGTCATTGCCAGTTAAAGCAATGGGATAAAATTACCCACCTACTACAATGAGAACAAAACACACACACACACACACACACACATTGACATCTCAATTGCTGGTGGGAATATAGAATAGCAAAAGTTCTTATTTACTGCTGGCAAAAATGAAAAATGATGCAGGCACTTTGGAAGACAATTTGACAATTTCTTATAAAACTACACATATTCATCAAATGATCCAACAGTTGTGTCCCTTGATATTTACTCAAATAAACCGAAAACTTATGTCTACATGAAAATAGGAACCAAGGGAGTCGGGCTGTAGCGCAGCGGGTTAAGCGCAGGTGGCGCAAAGCACAAGGATCGGCATAAGGATCCCGGTTCGAACCCCGGCTCCCCACCTGCAGGGGCGTCGCTTCACAGGCAGTGAAGCAGGTCTGCAGGTGTCTATCTTTCTCTCCTCCTCTCTGTCTTCCCCTCCTCTCTCCATTTCTCTCTGTCCTATCCAACAACGACAACAACAATAATAACTACAACAATAAAACAACAAGGGCAACAAAAGGGAATAAATAAATAAAATAAAATAAAATTTAAAAAAAAATCAAGATATTTATAGTGCAGTTATTCATAATTGCCAAAATCTGGTAGCAGCTAAGATGTCTTCTATAGTAAAATGGATAAACTATGGTACATCCAAACAATGAAATATATGTTTTAGCACTAAAAGAAATCCAGTTACCAAATCATTAAAAAAAATTGAGGAAACATATGTACATGTGATAAAGAAAAAAAGAATCCAAGGCAAAAAATAAATAGGTAAATAAACAAAAAAACTGTTTTGGTCCATGCTTGCAGTGGGGGAGAAATGATAAGGTGAAGGTGACCAGAGGGCTCTGAACTCCAGCTTCATCAGGACCTGAAAAGAAAAGAGGAACGTTTGGATGCAGTAATAGATATATGTGTAATTTGAAAAGGAAGAGAAGATGGGACAATAGAAATATGGGCAAATATATACAAATACAGACAGATGTTTATAGAAATAGTAATCATCTTAGGAGAACTGCTGTAGTCTATAATGGGGGAAGCGGGAACACAGAACTCTAGTGGTGTTAGAATTCTGTAAATCAATATTAAGTCACTAATAAAATAAAAAGACCCTAGGGGCAAAACATAAAACAATTTAAAAAACCAAAATAAATATAAATTGAGCCAGTAGAAATACAAATGGAAAATGCAATAAAAAAACAAGAATCTATAGTGAAAAGACTATCTATTGTATAATTCTAACTACATGGCATTCCAGAAAAGATAAAAGTATGAAGACTATATAGAAAGATCAGTAGTTGTCAGAAGCCAGGGAAAAGGCACTAGTGACTGAACAAAGCACAGAATAATTTTTGAGGTTATTGAGACAATTCTGTCTGGTACTACAATCGTTAGTACATATCCTTACCTATTTGTCAAACTCATGACAATATACAATACCAAGATGGAACTCTTAACGTAAGCTGTAGACTTTGTGTGGTAAAGATATGTCAAGATAAGTGCATTATTTTATTACTGTGGTATTATAAAGTATTGATAAATGAGGTGGTATTTGATAGGCTAGAGAAGAACCAAAAGTAAAATCTCTATAGCAACTCATAAACTTTGTAGGGAATCTGAAGCTATTCTAACAAATGCAATCTATCACAAATCTGGGCAATCAACTCTCTCAAAGTGCATTTTCAACAGTTTATTTTGTTGTTGTACTTACTTTACCCTTGTTGTCCAGTTTCTACTTGCTTTTCAGATGGAACGACAGCTTCTGAGATCCTTATATGCCAGAAAAGAAACCTCACATCTTTAAATAGCATGTATCTCAATGTTTTTTATCCATTATTATTATTATTATTATTCTATACTAGATCTCTACCCCTAGAGCGAGACATTCTGTTTCCCTCTTCAGTTACAACACCTACACTTCTAGCAGTTTCCCTAAACTTGAAATTAATAGCCTGCTTCAAGGCAGCTGTGACAGTCAGAAACCACTGCAAGTCTAAGTTCAAGCCTGCTCTTCCTCCATTCCCAACCCTCCATCAGTGCTATGGTGCCTTTCTCTCCACATCAGAGGTCTTACTCTTTAAAATCAGAGATTCACCCTTTCTATTTGATCCATGTTCTTGATTTTTAGTAAATAAATATAGTACAAATATAGTTTTAAATATATAAAAAGAAGAAAGTTAACATGATTACTCTCAGCTGTTTAAGACTGTCATAATATATATTTGTCTTAATTATTTAGTCAACTGAAGAATGTGCAGAGGAAAAAAAAAGCCCCAAATCCACTTTACTTATACAGCACTGTAGTCTTTTTTTATAAATAACTGAATACTAGCAATAAAGTTAATACAGAATCATTGCTTAGAATGTCAAAATATATGGCTGCATATATATATATATCAAAGATGAATTTGACAGAAGCTCTGTTTTGTTTTAATACTTTTATCGGCACTTTGATTTTAAAATTAAGAACGTGAATCAAATAGAAAGGATGAATCTCTGCTTTTAAAGAGTAAGACCTCTGATGTGGCAATGATGCCATATGTACAAATAAATGTAAATAATAATAATAATAATGAGTGAAAATTGCCCTCAGCATCCAGAGGAAAGCCTACTTAGACTGAGTCCCTCTACTACTAGATTTTCTTTTTTTACTGAACTAAAAATAGCATGTCTCCAGTGATCTCCAGTTTAGGCAAAAAGGCTAAAACATGACATTTTGATCAAAAGAATAAGAATATCACCAAAAAAAAAAAAAAAAACTTGGTTCCATTGCATATATTTATGAGGCTGTTAAAGAAGGCTAAGAAAATAGGATGTTCTTAAATCTATCCCTTGAACTTATAGTATCATTCTAAGTGCAAGAAACTGGTTCACTTAATAATAGTCATTTTGTTCAATATCACCTCATCCACCTCATCATCTGGAGCCCTAGTCAGGGAACCCTTGGATTCCCACACAAATATGATGGGCCTAGACCTCTAATGGACCCCTCCCTATACCACCACTGGTCACTTCCATCCTTTTGTGGACCTTCCCAAGACCTTGCCCTCACTGTAAAGCAGCGATGGTAGAGACTGCCCCAATCTCAGAAGGAAGGCTGGGACACCCTGCCCTTCCTGGTTCTGAAATGAGTGCAGCTTGCAATGTTCCCAGCTGTGACCATGATCTCTCTGAGCTCAGACCAGTAGGGATTCAGGTTACATGCTTTGATGCTAATATACATATACCCTGGGTTGTGGATAGACGTAAATAGTTAATTTTATCCACAGATTTTTTTTTCCAAGAATGGGAGCTCCTCTCTGCCCTAATGCAACTTTCTAGCCATTTTGTCTACTCTGACGCCATCTCAGACAGTATTTTTATCCAACTTCATGCTAGCTATCAAACTCAAGTAAATTTATCAAACTACCATAGTTGTGGGCCCCTAGAAACATGCCTAAAAGGGATTTCTGAGCTTTCTTCCATCCTAAAATCCCTAATCTTATCTGTTCTGTTCTTACTTTTTGGTTTTTGTTCATTAATTGTTTTGTCTCATTCTATGTCCTGTCACCTTTCAGACACCAACTTGCAGATGCTACCATGACTCCATCTTAACCTCTCTGGGCAGATGACCTCACCAGTGTGTCCTGAAACCTCACCTCTCAGAGCCCTACTCCACTAGGGAAAGATAAAAACAGGTTGCCGGTGGGAGTCGGGCAGTAGTACAAGTGGCCCAAAGATGCCAGTTTGAGCCCCTGACTCCCCACCTGCAGGGGAGTCGCTTCACAGGCGGTGAAGCAGGTCTGCAGGTGTCTATCTTTCTCTCCTCCTCTCTGTCTTCCCCTCCTCTCTCCATTTCTCTCTGTCCTATCCAACAACGATGACAATAATAACTACAACAATAAAACAACAAGGGCAACAAAAGGGAATAAATAAATTAAAAAAAAAAAAAAGAAAGTAAAGTGTAGTGAAAAGTGGCTCTGATAATGCTTCATGTTCTCTGTTAAGACACAGGTAGATAAGACTTTCCAACTATTTGCTCCTCTTCTACACCCAGAGCTTCACAGGGGTCTCTTTATTTAGCATTCAGACATAAAAAGTATCATTTATATCTCACCTGGATAGTGCATTTTCTTTGTCATGCAATCAAGGTTTTAACCTGCTCCCCATTTCACTGGAAGAATCATTGATGCTGTGTATATTTTACTCTCTCCTTTTGTGACAAAATCACCCTGTAGCAATAACAACTTTACTATGACTAAATCAACTGAATCATTCATTTCTAATCTCCCTAGTAGCTCTTCTCATCTCATCCAATTCCTGTATAGTTATTTCTTCTTTTTATTCAGTAGATAAAGACTCACTTAAAATATCAACTATATCCTCTGATTTATTATTGATGCTATGTAAAGCATCATTAATTTTAAAAATAGATATTATATTTATAATAGTTTGTCATTTCTTACATGTATTTTCTTTTTGCTACCAGGGTTATTGCTGGGACTTGGTGCCTATACAAATCCACCACTGTTGGATTGCTTTTTTTTTTTTCTTTCTTTCTTTCTCTTTGATAAAGAATGAAAGACAGGGACAGAGAAGAAGGGGGAGAGAGAGACAGGAGGATGAGAAGAAGGAGAAGGAGGAGGAGGAGAAGGAGAAAGAAGAGGAGGAGGAGGAGGAGAAGAAGAAATATCTGTATTACTGGCGCACTTTTTGTGATGCTTCCGCCCTGCAGACAAGGACTGAGGGCTTAGAACCAGGTCTTTGCTCTTGGTAAAATATATTCTCTATGGTGTGAGGCACTGGTGGCCCACATCTTAACAGTTTTAAATCCTGTTCTTAAGTATGTTAACTAGGGTACACACACACAAAGTGAAAAAAAGTATAAACGTCTAGTATAATTATTAAGTAAAATTATCTGTAGAGCTATCTCACAAAGAGAAAGCAGTGCATAAAGTGAATAGTAGTGTGCCAGTATCCCAGAAGCTCTTCATGTGTGATTCTCTTGAATTACCTATGCAGAAAGTCAACTGTCTGTTCACAGAAAGAAAGAACAAAAAAAAAAAAAAAAAAATTGCATCATGCTTTCTAATTTTTTACCTTTCTTTTTTCTTTTGTCAAGCTTTTCCAGCAATTAGAGAACCCAACCTTCAATTAGAGAACCTCAAGGTTAGGAAGCAAACTGAAATGTGTTTGTTTTAGAATAGCAGAGAGTTGCAATTCAAATTATATAACTTGAGGTAAAAACCCAAGTAGGAAGGTTCTTATAGGGAAAAAGAAGGATGAAGTAATGGGGGGTGAGGTAATGGGTAAGGCAGTGGGTGAGGTCAAGGTCAGATGCACCATAGGTAACCATCATTAGGTGATGGGAGGGGGTCATAAGGTGAAAACAGGTGAAAGTTCTCGTTATCATTCCCTCAAACAGGATATTGTTAATTCTTTATTTCAGTGTTGGTAATTTGGCTCAGCCCAAGGATATGAACTAAAAGAAGACAACTGAGCAGCTTTTTTCAAAGGTGATATTTTTGGGGTATGTGTGTGTGTGACGAGTTTTCTGTTGGACATGTGCAGGGTCCAATAGAAATGAATGCCTACATAATCTAGAGAAATCCAGATTTTTTCACATTGAAATGATTCTGTAGTTTATCAAATTTCAAAATCTAAGTAACTATAATCCTTCCTCTCTGCCTTGAAAATATATCCAAAACTTTTTAATTAGTGATATGATAATGATTGACAAGATTGTGGCATAAAAGGGATACAATTCCACAGAACTCCCACCATTAGAGTTCTGTATCCCATTCCCTCTTCTTGAAGATCCCCTATTCTTATCCCTCTGAGAGTATGGGCCAAAGATCTTTATGGAGTGCAGAAGGCGGGAGGTCTGGCTTCTCCTCTGGACATGAGTGTTAACAGGTTGACCCATAACCCCAGCCTGTTTCTATCTTTTTTTCAATAGTAAGGTTCTCTATTCACAAATGGTTTTTCTTAGGAGATCATTGAAATATCTCAGTGATAACATGTAGAAACTCTACCAAGTTTGGACTGACAAAAGGAAATCATATTCGCAATGAAAGATATAACTCCAATATTCTGAGTGTTTTACATATTGTTGTAAGTACTTATACATATGCAAGTTTAAGTGATTATACACCTAGGTCAGAAAATTACAGCCTACAGACAAAACCCAGCCTAGCACTTGTTTTTATATAGTCAAGAGTGAAGAATGACTTGCACATTCTATATGGAGAAAAAAAATCAAAGGAAGACCAGAATTTCTTGAAATCCGAAACATAGGCAAAACACAAATCTTCTTCTTCTAGCGTTTGCCCTTCTTCCGTAGCCAATGAACAGTGTCAGGTTGAGCCTGATGTAAAATTTTGAGACCTCCTTTGAATCTGGAGAGGTGGCAGTTGTTGACTATGTGGGTCATAGTCTGTCTGTAGCTGCAGGGGCAGTTCGGGTCGTCTCTGGCTCCCCAGCGATGGAACATAGCGGTGCACCGGCCATGGCCTATTTGATAGCGATTGAGGAGGGCCCAATCATAATGTGCTAGGTCAAAGCCGGGTTGACGCTTGCAGGGGTCTGTGATGAGGTGTTTGTTCTTTACCTCAGCTGACTGCCAACTTTGTTTCCAAGAGTCTGGAACACAGAAGTTCAGTGTAGGCGTAGGAGACCAGATTGGGTGACGAGACGTCAAGCGTTGGACAGGGTGGGCGAAGATATCTGCGTATATTGGCAGGTCCGGTTGAGTGTTGACGTGGGAAATGAACTTAGATGATGCCGCATCCCGACGAATATCTGGCGGGGTGATGTTGCTAAGAACTGGCAGCCATGGAACCAGGTGGAATGGATGGTTCCAGAAATTATCCTCATGGAGGAATACAATTTGGAATCTACCAAGTGCACATGGGGGTTACAGAACCATACTGGGGCACAGTATTCTGCAGTGGAATAGCATAATGCCAGAGATGATGATCGTAGTGTAGAAGCGCTCACGCCCCATGAGGAGCTGGCCAGTCTTGCAATGATGTTGTTCCTCGAGCCCACCTTTGCTGCAGTTTTTATGAGATGTTCGTGAAATGACAGAATGTGATCGAGAGTAATGCCAAGATAGACTGGCTGGGCTTCATGCTGGATTCTCGTATCGTCAAGCTGCACATTAAGCTCACGCGAGGCCGAGGCATGGTGTAGATGGAAAACAGATGATACCATTGTTGCAGTGCTAGGGATTAGTCGCCATTTTTTATAGTAATCAGATATCAGAGACATGTCTTTCATGAGTGTTTCCTCGAGGATGTCGAACTTTGATGCCTGAGTTGCACAGCAGATGTCATCAGCGTAGATGAACTTCCTTGAAGAAGTTTCTGGAAGGTCATTGATGTAAATATTAAATAGCATAGGAGCCAGAACAGAGCCCTGGGGGAGGCCACTTGAGACATGTCTCCATCTGCTAGTCTTGTCACCCAGATAAACCCGGAATCTTCTGTTTTGGAGAAGAAACAATATAGTGTTGGCTACCCATGGAGGCAGGCATCTTGAGATCTTGACTAGGAGACCACGATCCCAGACTGTCATAGGCTGCTGTGAGATCAACAAAGACAGCACCTGTCTTTAAATTCTTCTGGAATCCATTTTCAATGTAAGTTGAGAGGGCCAGGACTTGTTCGCAGGTAGATCTTCCTGGGTGGAAACCAGCTTGGGCGGGTGATAGGAATTTCTCTGTAAGAGGAGAAATTCGTGACAGAAGCAGCCTCTCAAGGAGTTTTTAACACACGGAGAGGAGAGAAATTGGTCTATAGCTGGCGGCCAGAGTTGGGTCTTTCTTTGGTTTCAGGACTGCTATTATCTTCGCACGACACCAAATTTTGGGCATAGATTCGGATTCCAAGATGTGGGACAGGAATGTAGTGAGCCACTTCTTTGCCTCGGGGACGCGTTCTTATTGGTCAATTGGCGATACAGCATCAGGCAGATGTCATTTGCCTACAAGAACACACATAGCAGTCGATGAAGCTGCTCAATTCACCATCAGTGGATTCGATTTAATATGCTATAATCTCCATCCTAAACACGGCCGAGCCATCTACGCCAAATCGTATCACACGGCCTCTTCGACCTTCTACGACTCCATTACCATTGGAACTATTCAGCTCGTCAATGTATATAAGCCTCCCAGTGCCTCATGGGATAATGAGGTCCTGCCTAGCCTGAATCACCCAGCCGTTTACGTTGGAGACTTTAATAGTCATCACCAAGACTGGGGATATTCCTCCACTCGTGCTGACGGCTCCATCTTAGCCGACTGGGCTTCAGCGAATGACCTCTCCCTATTGTACGATCCCAAACAGCCAGGCTCTTTTCACAGTGCTAGATGAAATAGACTCGTCACCCGACCTGTGCTGGATTAGCACAGTCAACGGCCAAGCCTTTCCCACTACGAGACAAGTTCTCAAGATCTTCCCGCACAGTCATCACTGCCCAGCAATCATCCACATTGGTCTCCAGCTCCCACTGATTCTGTGCTCGGAGAAACTAAAATGGAACTTTCGGAAAGCAAACTGGCGCCTGTTCAGTGATCTTACCAACAAATCTATTCCTGCAATTCCAATTAACTCTATCCCCTCTGAAGATTCCTACAGGCGCTTCCGCCAAACATAAATCTTAATGTTCATAAACACAATTGTATTAGAAATACAAAGACACTGCATTAATGTATGTGTTGCTGTGCCTGATTTTGCCTTACAACAGTAGAGTTGAGTGATTGTCATCGAATCTATGAAAAACATATAGAATCCAAAATATTTATTCTCTTGTCCTTGATGGAAAAAGT
The DNA here is from genome assembly GCF_950295315.1 of Erinaceus europaeus. Taxonomy (NCBI): domain Eukaryota; kingdom Metazoa; phylum Chordata; class Mammalia; order Eulipotyphla; family Erinaceidae; genus Erinaceus; species Erinaceus europaeus. The sequence continues at coordinate 36,040,103 of NC_080180.1, read as the reverse complement.
GTGTTGACACCTGAAATATGTCACTGTTCAATATATTTATTTGCAAGCTGTAAAAACGTTAAGCTAGTAGGCAGGGGAGATGGCTATGCAAAAAGACTTTCATGCTGGAACCTCCAAAGACCCAGGTTCAATCCCTCTCACTACTGTAAATCAGAAATGAGTAGTGCTCTAGTCACTCTATCGCCGTCTCATTAGAATAAAATATTCTAAGAAAAAAAGAAAGAATTCAAACAGTAATCACTCCCACTAAACAGAGGATGAGACTGAAGAGTTTCTATTCATGTTTTTTTTTAGAGCACCTAAAAAATTAAATGCAGATTTTTCTGACCTTAAATAGTATCTCTTTCCATTATAGTTAACTAACATTTTTGTGGTCATTTTTTTTTATTGGTTAGTGTCATGATAGGTTTCTGTAAAACACTCTCACCCCCAATTTAGGTTCTTTTCCATCATCATGCATGAGGACTTCAGAGCTCCCTTCTCTGTTGTCTTAATGTAAGTCAAACAATACCATTTTTCACAACTGCATGGAGTCTAAAATAATGTATTGACTAGTTGGATATTTTTGGTTGTGTCATGTTTAAGTGGTATCACTAGCTTGTGGCATTTCTCTCATTATGGTTGCAGAATGCTATCTAATCCCCTGATAAGAGTACTGAAATATATATAATTCACCCCAGTAGCAGTACTTCTCAGTTATTAACTACATAATTTATAATAATAAATAATTTAACTTAATTTGTATATTATTAGGGAGGGAAAGAGAGAGAAACTGAGAGAGGAAGGGAAGGGTGAGAGACAGAGATATACCTGCAGCTCTACTTCACCACTTGTGAAGCTTTTCCCCCCGCAGATGGGGACCAGGGGCTTGAACCTGGGTCTTTGCACACTATAGTGTATACACTTAAAAAGGTGTGTCACCATCTGGACCCTAATTTTTTTTTTATTTAATTTATTTATTTCTAAAATGGAAACACAGACAAGACCATAGGATAAGAGGGGTCCAATTCCCACCACCAGAGCTGCATATCCCATCTCCTTCCCTGATAGCTTTCCTATTCTTTAACCCCCTGAGAGTATGAACCCTGGTGGACCCTCATTTTTTATCAATACATGGACTTACTCATCAAAAGCTTATGTGTACTTGTGATGATAAAACTGCATACACAAAAAACATTTAAAAAATTGTTGTTTAACACTGGTGTAGTAAGTATGTAAGGATACAAAAAAAGAACATGCTTTAAATGTTCTAGTGAGGTGATATGTGGAGAGAGTACAGATTTATGGTTGGGCTAGAAATGCTGGATCTTTATCTCCAGTGGCCCTTGGAAGTCTGGTTCTACTTTTGGCCAAGATCATGGCAGTGGAATTTATGATGTTTTGGCTTTAAGGTCCCATACTCCCTTGGCGATCCCTCAGGCGTAATTGTTTTACTAATGGTTTGCAACTGGCCTAACCAGTTTGATAACTTAGCATGACCAGATAAAAGAGTCTATGCGACTTTTTTAAAAAAAAAAGATTTCGTGCCAAGATTGCTTGCACAGAACTTCTGGCTCAAGAAAAAGACTTGGTGCATAGGACTGGTGCTCAGAAAAAGGGTTCTATGAAGTTTGGGCCTCCGTGTTGTCTTCTGTGCACTGTGACTCAAGAGCCTAAATTTTTGAACTAGTTTTTTTGAAAAAATTTTATTTATTTATTTATTTATTTATTTATTTATTTATTCATTCATTCCTCTGGTTGCCCTTGTTGTTTTATTGTTGTAGTTATTATTGGTGTCATCGTTGTTGTATAGGACAGAGAGAAATGGAGAGAGGAAGGGAAGACAGAGAGGGGGAGAGGAAGACAGACACCTGCAGACCAGCTTCTCTGCTTGTGAAGTGACTCCCCTGCAGGTGGGGAGCCAGGGGCTCGAACCAGGATCCTTTTGTGGGTCCTTGTGCTTTGCGCTACATGCGCCTAACCCTTTGCGCTACTGCCCGACTCCCTTTAGCTTGGTGTCTGTGAAAGTTGTTCCTTGAAAAGGGAATGGCATGTTTCATCTCTTAGATATTAAACTAGTCAGAGATTATCAAAAGTTGGGAATGCTTGTCATGATGATGTATGACTTAATGCTATGGCTACAACTCAGGTGATGATTTGTTATAAAACATTAATTTACAGCTCCTCCAGTACTTTCATTGTAGAGGAGTAAGTTGATGTAGTGGAGAAATAGGGAGACAATGTATTAGTTCTACAAATTAAATTCATTCCTAAGGTTCTGAGGTCCCAAATTCAATCCGCAACACCACCACTAAGTCAGAACTGAGCAGTGCTTTGGTCTTTTATTGTATTTTTCTCTCTGTATCACTTTCATCAAAAATAAACACATAAAGGGGGAGGATGATGATGTAGGGGAAGCTACTGTCAATCTCCTTGCTTGGCTCCCCTGAATATGGTTTGGTAATTGAATAAAATAGGATTTTTCGGGGAGGGGGTAAGAAGAAGAACTCTGTTAATTCCAGAAGTTGGAAAACCTTTGGATCAATTGAACTAGGCATAGATATTTGATAGTTAATTTAAAATATCATGCAAAGGGAGAAGTGGAGTAATCACTAAAATATCACTATAAAAAGTTGAAAATTTTCCAACAGCAGCTCCTCAGATTATGTCATGCACAGAGCACTCAATTTATCTCAGTCTTTATAGATTAAAAATGTGAGTGTTACAAAAAAGAAAATCTAACCTCTCATCAGAATTGGGCAAAGCAAAGCAAAAAAGAGTGCAACGAAGTGATTGTATTAATTATGAGTAATGGGAGAGGAGAGCTTATTTTTTTAGAGAAACACTCAGACAGGGTGCCAAGGTAATTGACATTGAAAGAAATGGTCTTGTGAGTGTTGAATTCACAGATCTGGGCTCTCTTACCTAAACCTGTTATGAGTTGACAATGGGCACCATAATTGCATTAGAAGAACATGGTGATTTATGCTTAGAAGACTTATATCTAATTCAAGTAGGCTTTATATATACCTATTTTTGTGGTTATTACTAAATTCTTAGCAGAATATGTCATTGTAGTGGAAAAGTGCTCTGCCTGGGGGTTCTTCCCTTGTCCAGATCATTGGGAAAGAATAATCATGTAATTCTGTTCCTTCCTCCATTTTCATCTAACTTACTAGATAGAAAACTTAGAATTGCCAGAATTTATTCTACTTATTATAATAGTTCATTTAAAACAATATAATATACCCTGGAGAGTAAGTTTGACTTTCAACATGACAACTGCTATATGCAGTGACATTAGTACCTACAAAGTTCTTATTTCTTAGTCCAGTATGACCTGTAAGGAAAGCTGACAGGCTGATGACTACAAGTCTCTGCTACTTGCAGTTATTTGGGCTGGAGCTTCTGGCAAAGGTATGTTACTGCCACCCAGTGGCAAAAGTAAAGTTTTTCAGCCAAGGACTAAATAACTTGAAATTTCATAGTGATAGAGGTAAAGGAAGTCAGCAATTAGATAGTTTGGTAAGATATTATAGAGAAGACAGGAAAGAGAGAGTAAGTCATTTACTTAGAAAACCATAAATTTTTGTCTGTTTCTATTTTTCCTTTCTCTGTGTCTAGCCCTATGACACTGTGATAATACATCAGTGATAATATATCACTGTTAAATTCCCTAAGGGGGAGGGGGGACTTCCTAAAGGAGAACAGTGGGTTGACTCTGTCTTAGCTGGACGTGTATATGCTGTCCTAACCAGTAAAATGAACCAGTAATAGACTTGGACTTATCCAAATTTATTCCATTTAAGTGAAGTATACAGAGAGGTACAGATCAGCAAAACTTAATTTTATTTATTTATTTATATATTTATTTTAAATTAATTTTATTAGTGATCTACTAATATTTTATAATTACAAGGGGCTAGTTCCATAACACTCCACCCCCACAGTTCTGTGCCCTCCCTCAAGTCCTGTCCCTCACCTCCCTCCACCCCCTCAATGATAACCAACATTGTTTTCATGGTCTTAGTGACAGTTTGACATTAAATAATAATAATAAGTCTATGTATTTAATGGGAAAACTTATATTTTAGGAATTTTTCATTCAAACTGTTTGAATTGTTAGACTTGAGAGTATCCCTCTTGTTTCAGAGCTTTGTTTTCTGGTCCACTAGGACACAGACCTAGCTCACTCAGTTTTAGGAATCAGACCTCTACCCTTTGAGATTCATGATGTTACCTTGTCTTTTGGAGCTGAAGAAGCAGAGGTCCTGTCCTCTGAAGCTCTGGTTTTGGAATGCTGATGTTAATGATAGTTCCAGCTTCTGAAATACCTTTTGGGTAATTCTTCTTTGGGGTGAGGAGCAGGATGAGTGACATTGGTGCTTCTGCTGAGATAGTGGGTTGTGTACGCCAGAAACATCCCTAGTCTCATTGGCAAATACCAGTTCAATTACATCCTTGGAGACAGCTCCAGAATATCATCACCAGTGTTGCACAATATGGACTGGCTGTTAATTCCAAATGATCAATTACTTAGACAGTTTATCACTTTCCTCCTTAGATATTTCTGTAAGAAAAAAGAAAAAAATCAAGTTGTGTTTTCATAATCACTGTTAGATGTATCCTCAGATAAATACCCCAAGTCAATGTATTGAAACTTCTTCTTGCCACTCAGCAAAGGACAATCCTGTGAGTTTGTTTGTTTGTTTTGCCATCTTATAGTATATGTTACCCTTTCTTAGTTCCCAAAGCATACCTTTTGTTTCTGTCTAAGATCTCACCAGAAGTACTTTTAATCATTGAGATTTAAAAAAAATTTTTATTTATTTATTTTCCCTTGTTTTTTATTGTTGTAGTTATTGTTGTCAACTGATGCCATCGTTGTTACATAGGACAGAGAGAAATGGAGAGAGGAGGGAAAGACAGAGGGGGAAAGAAAGACAGACACCTGCAGACCTGCTTCAGCGCCTGTGAAGTGAGCCTCCCCCCCGAACTTGCTCGAACTGGGATCTATTCATTGGGATTTCTATAACAGTATCTTCAAAGTCACCTAAACAGTTTTTTTTTCCAAGCTCCTCAAAACTCTTGTAGCATCTACTCATTATCAAATTCTGAAACACTTCTGAAGTTTTAAGTATTCAGATATTTGTTATCATAGCAGTATTAGTTTCCTGGGATGCTGTTTTAATATAATTTTTATTTTTTATTAATAGTTTGTTACAATATTATAAAATTACAATGTATGGTTCCACACCACACCTACGACCAAAGTTCTGTATCAATTATCAGAGCAAGGACCTAGGTTCAAGCCCCTCGCCTCCTCACCCCCACTGCAAGAGGGATGCTTCAAGAGCTGTGAAGCAGGGCTGCAGTGTCTGTCTTTCTCTCTCTCTAATACCCACTCCCCTCTCAATTTATTTCTGCCCTATTAAATAAAATAGGAGAGAGAGAGGGGGAGAGGGAGAAGGAGAGGAAGAGGAAGAGGGAGAGGGAGAGGGAGAGGGAGAGGGAGAGAGAGAGAGAGAGAAAGAGAGAGAGGGAAAGAAAGAGGGCTGGGGAGATAGCATAATGGTTATGCAAAAGACTTTTTGCCTGAGGTGGCAGAAGGGCCAGGTTCAAGCCCTAGCACCACCATAAGCCAGAGCTGAGCAGTCCTCTTGAATACTCTCTGTGTCTTTCTGCATATCTCTCTCTCATTAAAATAAAATAATATAATAATAAGTTCTGTATCCTCAGCACCCCACCTCCCAAAGATAACCACCATAGTTCTCACAAGTCTTACAGTTTGCCTACTTCTGTTTTGTTTGGATTTTTTTTTTTGGCAAGTTCATGTAAATCAGATTTCTAGATTCCACATATGAGTGAAACCATCTGGTAGTTGTCTTTAGTGTCTTTACTTATTTTGTTAAGCAGAATCACCTCCAGTTCCATCCATCCCCCCCTCCCCCGAAGGACACAATATTACCTTTTTTGATTCCATGGAATATGTATATTATAAATTCTCTTTTTAATTCATTTTTTTTTCTTACTGGAGCACTGCTTAGCCCTGGCTGATGGTAGTGCAAGGGATTGAAGCTGGGACTCTACAGCCTCTGGCATGAGAATCTCTTTGCATAACCACTATGTTCTACCCCTACCCTATCTTTTAACTTCTTTACCCATTCATCTGATGATGGACATTTAGACTGCTTCCACTTTTTGGCTCTTGTGAATAATGCAACTATGAACATAGGGATGCATATGTCTTTGTTTTTTAATTAAAATTTTTATTATCTTTATTTATTTATTGGAAAGAGACAGTCAGAAATTGAGAAGGAAGGCAGAGATAGAGAGAGTGAGAGACAGAGAGACATCTGCAGCCCTGCTTCACCACTTGGGAAGCTCTCCCACTGCAAGTGGGGACCGGAGGCTCAAACCTGGGTCCTTGCCCATTGCATTGTAGCCTCAACCAGATGCGCAACCACCCAACCCTTGCATATATGTCTTTTCTAATTAATGTTTTAAGTGTCCACTGGATAAATGACTAAGGATGACATTGCTGGATCATAAAGTACTTCCCATTTTATTTGTCTAAGGAACAGTACAAAGGTGCAGTATTTTTTATAATATAGTTCTCACACCTACCTAACTCCAGGTCTTCGGAATTATTTCTATACTAACATCCCGTTTTGTAAAGTTGGGTGTTCCTTGTAAGTGCAGGATATGCAAACTAAAGTTATTCTTTTAAAGACAAGTGTTTAAAAGTCAAATTAGACCTCCTTTTTTTCACTCCAATACATGTAAACTGAAGTTATTTTCTCAACAGTAATAGCCAGTAATGCAAACTAGAGTTCCTTTTTTTTTAACAATAGTTAGATGTTGACTAGAATTTCTTAGCAATATTTTTTTATCTCTTGTTGCTTGGTTACACTACTAAAGTCATACAAGCTGGAAGGATTAAACTACAGAAATTTGTCTTATAGTATTGGCAACTAGAACTTCAAAATCAAAATGTTGACAAGGTTGGTTCCTTTGGGGAGCTGCCTACCCTGTCTGAACATATGACAATGATTATTTTAGTTTAATTTTTCATTGGCATTCTCTCTATGGCTTTCATTTATTTCTGTGTGTCTCCATGCCCAAATTATCCTTTTTCCTGAAAGGACTGTTGGGGCTGCCTAGAGGAAGTTTTCTCTGGAGGAAGGATATTAACAACTACATTACCTACACCCTGCAGGTAGCCTATAAGAGGGACAAGACTCAGAGTATACCTCCTATATCCTATACCTAACCTCCCTTTCTACCTGACTGCTAATGACATAAAATGCAGATGAATGCAGAGGTATACATCTGAAGACAGTGCCCAGTGTTAATCCCCTTAGGGTCCTGCTTTATCACCCCTTGAGCCCACTATAAAAGTGGGAAGGTAGAAACTGCAACAGTAGGGGGTCATGTGATAATGCACCAGCTTAATCACACATACTACTAAGTGCAAGGACCCACATAACGACCCCTGTTGGAGCCCCCGCCTTCTCACTTGCAGGGGAGTCATTTCGCAAGTGGTGAGGCAGGTCTGCAGGTGTCTCTCTCTCCTCCTCTGTATGTTCCCATCCCTCTGCTGTTCTTTTTTTTTTCTTTCATTGTGTTCTCTTTCACTCTCTATCTATCTATCTATCTATCTATCTATCTATCTATCTATCTATCTATCTATCTATCTATCTCTTTTGTTTCCTTCAGGGTTATTGCTGGGGCTCAGTGCCTGCATTACAAATCCACTGCTCCTGGAGGACATTTTTTTTCCTTTTGTTGCCCCTGTTGATTATCCTTGTTGTTATTGCTATCATTGTTGGATAGGACAGAGAGAAATGGAGAGAGGAGAGGAAGACAGAGATTGAGAAGCATAGACACTATAGGTGGGGAGCTGGGGGCTCGAACCAGGATCCTTACACTGGTCCTTGTGTGCTTTGTGCCATGTGCACTTAACCCACTGCTCTACTGCCTGGATCCCTCTTCTTTCCTTTTACTTGATAAGACACAAGAAAATTGAAAGGGGAGGGAGAGAAAGAGAGAAAAAGAGACACCTGCAGTCCTGCTTCACCACTTTGGAAGCTTCCCCTACTGGTGGGGATCAGGGATTTGAACCTGGTCCCTGTGTGGTACTATGTACACTTAACTGGGTGTACCACCGTCAGGCCCTGAGATAGTAACATTCTTCTTTTCTTCAATACCAAACAGTTCACTTAATTTTTACATTTGTTTGTTTTTTCTCACACAGTTTCTGAAAAAGTATTGTAACTCCTTTGTTTAAGTAAATGTATTTATTCATTTACTTTCTGGAGAGACCACAGCATGGCTCCAGTATATAAAGTAGTGAGAAACAAATCTAGGCCCTCCTCCTTGAAACTCCTGTGCTTGCACCTCTAAGTCGTTGCCTGGTAATCCTTCTTATTCTCTAGCCATCTACGAAAGTTTCCTGCAGCTTGACTGTGTGTGTAGTTTTGTTTGGTTTTGGAATGTATACTGTTGATGTTCACTGAACTTTCAGAATCTGTGTGTGATTTTGCAAAATCTAAGACCATTAAGACTTCAACCATTTCTTCCTTTCAAGTCTCATTTTCTTTCCATGCTGGTAATTTAATTTTACATCTCCCCATTTGATTTATTTAGCAAACAAATCAAGTACTCTTCTTAGAAATGTAAATAAGCTTATTTACGAAAAACATGTCACTGATGAATTTTTGAACTATAGGAATATTGTCAGGGTATTTCTAAATACTTTTATTTTTTTCATTTAGAAATTATGTATAGTGTTGAATACTTTGTATCATATTTTTATAGATGTATGGATTTATAGCTTATTATTTACTTCTGCAAAGTGTAAAACCCAGTAACTTGAAGTATATTCATAGTTTTGTATTCATCATTACAATCAATTTGAAAATAGTGGCATTGCTCCCTTAATGTGGTTCTGCCTGGTATGCATTAAAAAAATACTGTTCAATACTTCCATCCACCATCAGTGTTAGAAAACTGTGACTATCTTAATAAATATAAGGTCATATAATATACATGTCTTTAGAACTCCATTTCATTTATTACAATGTTTTCAAGGTATGTGTATGTTTACCAGGTGATGGTGCTTTGTTTTCTTTTTTATTTTTTATTATATTTATTTATTTATTGGACAGAGATAGTTAGAAATTGAGAAGGTAGGTGAGATAAAGAGGAAGAGAGACTGAGAGACACCACAACATTGCTTCACCACTTGCAAAGCTTTCTCTCTCCAAGTGGGAACTAGGGGTTCAAACCTGGGTCCTTGCACACTGTAATATGTGCGCCCAACCAAATGTGCTACCATACCAGCTCTGGTGCTTCATTTTCTACTGCTTAGTAGCATCCAATTTTATGACAATATCACATTTTTTTTTCAACAGCTGATAAATTTTGGGTTGCTTATACTTTTTAGCTATTCAGATTAATGTTTCTATGAACTTTTGTGTGCAGTCTTTCAATTGGGTACCTCTTTTCCTTTCTTTTACATTTAATTTCATTTCATCTTTCTTGCATTTATGGCTGAGAATATAATTATTAGACAATATGAAAATATTTCTTCCTTCTTTCCATTCTTTCCTTTTTTTTAAATTTCTTTATTGGGAGATTAATGTTTTATATTTGACAGTGAACACAACAGTTTCTACATGATTGACATTTCTCAGTTTTCCACATAACAAAACAAACCCCACTAGGTCCTCTGTCATCCTTTTCCAGGATCTGTACTCCTTCCCCTCAACCCACCTCAGAGTCTTTCATTTTGGTGCAATACACTGACTCCAGTTCAGGTTCTACTTGTGTTTACTCTTCTGATCTTCTTTTTCAATTTTTGCCTGAGACTGAGATCATCCCATATTCATACTTTTGTTTCTGTCTTATTTCACTTAACATGATTTCTTCAAGCTCCATCCAAGATGGGCTGAAAATGGTGAAATCACTATTTTTAATAGCAGAGTAGAATTCAATTGTTTATAAGGACCACAACTTGCTCAGCCACTCATCTGTTGTTGGACACCTGGGTTGCTTCCAGGTTTTGGCTATTACAAATTCTGCTGCTATGAACATAGGTATACACAAATACTTTAGGTTCCTTAGGATATATCCCCAGGAGAGGAATTGCAGGATCATAGGTCCATTTCTAGCCTTCTGAGAGTTCGCCAGACTGTTCTCCACAGAGGTTGGACCAATTTACACTCCCACTGGCAGTGCAGGAGGGTTCCTTTGACCCCACAGCCTCTCCAGCATTTGCTGCTGCTACCTTTTCTGATGTAAGACATACTCACAGGAGTGAAGTGGTATCTCATTATTGTCTTTATTTGCATTTCTCTGACAAAGACTTGAAGCATTTTTTCATGTGTTTCTCAGCCTTTTGTATCTTTTCTGTGGTGAATATTCTATGTCCTTTCCACATTTTTGGATGGGGCCATTTGTTTTCTTGTTCTTGAGTTTGGCAAGCTCTTTATATATTTTGGTTTTTAAACTCTCATCTGATGTATAGCATGTAAAGATCTTCTCCTATTCTATGAGGGATCTCTTTGTTTGGGTAGTGGTTTCTTTTGCTGTGCAGAAGCTTTTTAATTTGATGTAGTCCCATAGGTTTATACTTGCCTTAGTCTTCCTTGTAATTGGATTTGTTTCATTGAAGATGTCTTTAAAATTTACACAGAAAAGTGTTCTGCCAATATTTTCCTCTAAGTGTCTGATATTTTCTGGTCTATCATCCAAGACCTTTATACACTTGGAATTTACTTTTGTATTTGGTGAAATATAGTGGTTCAGTTTCATTCTTCTGCATGTTTCAACACATTTTTTTCAACACCATTTGTTGAAGAGACTCTGCTTTTCTCATTTAATAGTCTGGGCACCTTTGTCAAAGATTAGATTTCCATAGGTGTGTGGGCTTACTTCTGGGGTCTCAATTCTATTCCACTAGTCAGCTCTTCTATTCATGTTCTAGTACCAAGCAGTTTTGATTACAGTGGTCCTATAGTACAATTTGAGATCTGGGAATGTGATGCCTCCAGTTCTGTTCCTTCTTCTCAAGAGTGTTTTTGCAATTCTAGGTCTTTTCTAGTTCCAGATACACATTTATAGCATTTGTACTATTCTCCTAAAATATGTGGTTGGGATCTTGATGGGGATAGCATTAAATTTATATATGACTGTGGGTAGTATATTCATTTTGATGATGTTATTTCTTCCAACACATGAACATGGAATATCTTTCCACTTCTTTGTGTCTTTTTCAATTTCCTTGGGTAATGACTCATACTTTTCAGTATTTCAGTAAATTTCAGTCTTTCACTTCTTTTGTTAAGTTTCTTCCTAGATATTTTATTGTTTTTGTTGCTATAGTAAAAGGAATTTATTTCTGGATTTCAACTTCTTCTAACTTAGTGTTTGTATAGAGGAATGTCACTGACTTTTGTATGATAATTTTGTAGCCTGACACCTTACTGTATTGCCTAATGACTTCCAAAAGCTTCTCCCTGGATTCCTTAGGTTTTTTTATGTATAATATCATGTCATCTGTAAATAGGGAGAGTTTAACTTCTTCTCTTCCAATCTGTATCTGTCAGGCTGTGCCACGGAGAAGAGAGAGAGGAGATCGGGAGCGAAGAGGGAAGACAAATCTTTATTCTCACGGGCACCTCAGAGTTGGGTGACAGTGCAGTGATTCGGGCCATGAGGAGGTAGCAAAAATGGCCGCCTCCCGGACCACCCTCCCTTGCGTCAAATCACCAATGTGATAAGTGGGCAAGAGAGATGAGGGGCAGAAGAAGAAGGGATTTATAGGCAACAACCAGGAGTGACGTGTAGTGACAGGATTGGTTGAAAAAGGCACTGCGAGTATATCCGGGGAAGTGGCAAAGCCTGAGGGGACAGCTTGGCAGTTGTGACTGCATCTGCATAATTTCCCAGCATGTATCACTTTAATTCCTTGCTCCTGCCTGATTGCTATGGCAAGAACTTCCAGTACTATTTTGAATAGTAATGGTGATAGTGGGCAGCCCTGTCTAGTACCTGATCTGAGTGGAAATGCTTACAGTTTTTCACCATTGAGTATGATGTTGGCTGTAGGTGTGCTAAATATAGACTCCACTATCTTGAGGAATTTTCCATCTATTCCTATTTTTGTAGCATTTTTATCTTAAAGGAATGTTGGATTTTGTCAAATGCTTTTTTGCATCTATTGATATAACCATATAGTTTTTGGTCTTGCTTTTATTGATGTGGTAGATCATGTTGATTGATTTACATATATTAAACCAACTTTGTATCCCTGGGATAAACCCCACTTGGTCATGATGAACAATCTTTTTAATATAATGCTGTGTCTGGTTAGCTAGAATTTTGTTCAGTATTTTAGCATCTATGTTTTCTTTTTTGGTTGTATCCATTATTTCCTTCTTTTTATTATTTTTTCTTTAGCAGGGTTATCACTAGAGCTTGGTACTGGCAGGACAACTCCACTGTTCACACAACCATTCTTTTTCTTTTATTTATAAAATGGAAATATTGACAAGACTACAGGATAAGAGGGGTATCTATTTTCTTTTTGTGATTCATTGTGGATTACAAGAGTGTAAGATTACACCATACCCAATACCAATGTTCTGTGTCCCTACTCTCACAACTCCCAAAGATAACCACTGTATTTCGCATTTTCTTTTATGTGGTGAGACAGAAAGAGGGAAGAGAGAGAAGAAAGCAGTACTGCTACACTGTTTCTGATTCAGTGCCTACAAAACTTTTTTTAACTTTCATTTTCTTTCCTCTAGACAGGAGTGATGGACAGGGAAGGACAGAGAGTGGGAGACACCCCAGCACCACTCCACCACCCATGAACTTTCCTCATTACAGCTACTACCAGGTTCTCATACATAGTAACATGTGAATGCTACTATGTATGAGAGTGCAAGATCCTCTGTAAAAATGTATTTTGGGGGTGGTAGATGGTGGCACACTGGTTTGAGCACACAAGTTGTCATGTGTAAGTATCTGGGTTCAAGTCTCCAGTTCTCAGTTACAGAAAGGAAGCTTTGAGAGTGATGAAGCAGGTCTTCAGGTATCCTTTCTCTTTATCTTCCCCTCCCCACTCATTTTTTCTTTGTCCTATCAAGTTATTTAAAAAAATGGATACTAGGAGTGTAGTAGTCAATTCCAGGTATTGTGCCCCAGTGATAGCCCTGGTGACAAAAAATATAAAAATGTATATATTTTAAGTTCATTCTTTAGTTCACTTGGGGGTTGTGCTGTTTTTCCAGATGTGCAACCTAGACTTGAGTCTAGCTCTGACTGCATTCAAGTAAGCTTTGGTGATACTGCTCCTCTCCTCTGTCTCCCTCCCTTTATCTATATCTATCTATCTATCTATCTATCTATCTATCTATCTATCTATTTATCTATCTATCTTTCTACCTCTATCTCTACCTTCCCCCCCGTCTATATCTTTTTAAAAAATGCTTTAGATATCAGCAATTCAGGAGAGAGCTTAGATGTCCGAAGAGTCAATAAAAGCATCAAGCCAACAATAAAAGAGTTAAAACTTTAATCGTTTGCAGAAATGTCATGATCAAGATACTATTTTGTTCCCCACTGAAACATACCCAGATGGGGATTGCAATGGATCAGTACAAATATTGTCTCATTGTTGACAAAACCCCAACAAAACGTCCTCAAAGCTTAAGTTGTTCCCATTCTCCAATAGAGGTTTCTAATATTTGTCCAAGGTCATAGATAAAAAGGTCTATGAATAATTGCACTGGGAATGAGGATGTCAGCATATAAATATTTTAACCTGAATCAGTTACAGATCTCTGGGCTCACTTTAGAAATTTACTAGTCGTGAACCTAAAGGCATGAATATTGCAGATGAAGATTGGGGTCTCCATTTTGGAAAAAGCTAATAGGTCTGTCTTAGGTATATTCCAGAGCGCCCATGACTTTACTAGTTTTTGCCTGAGCCTGACATCTGATATGCATGTGGACCCAGGTTATTGTCTGGAGAAGTGGTATCATAGTTGTTAAAAGGACTAGAAAGCTGGATTAGGGAAGAGAGTAGCTCCCAAATATGGGCAAAGCATATAAATATTGTTAACTGTACATTCCATTGGTTTGATCTGGAGCCCATATTCAGTACAGGAGTCTATGTAACTGCTGCATCCCTGTAGGTGTGGGCTCACATTCTCTGGTCATGGCTAGGAACATTCCAGGATGCACTAATTTCAGAACCCATCTTCCTCAGATAGTAGATGGAGTATGTTGTCCAACCTCCCTTCGGAGAGTGGAACATTCCCTACCATTACTGATACACATTGAGGGCAAGATCCTATAGGGGCCCACAAAGGGGTCCCATCTTCTGCACCCCACAATGTTGCTGCTGGGTCAATACTCTCAGAAGGGTAAAGAATAGGGAAGCTGGGAGTCGGGCTGTAGCACAGCGGGTTAAGTGCAGGTGGCGCAAAGCACAAGGACTGGCATAAGGATCCCGGTTCGAACCCCAGTTCCCCACCTGCAGGGGAGTCGCTTCACAGGCAGTGAAGCAGGTCTGCAGGTGTCTATCTTTCTCTCCTCCTCTCTGTCTTCCCCTCCTCTCTCCATTTCTCTCTGTCCTATCCAACAATGACAACAACAATAATAACTACAACAATAAAACAACAAGGACAACAAAAGGGAATAAATAAATAAAATAAATATTAAAAAAAAAGAATAGGGAAGCTATCAAGACAAGGGATTGGATATGTAGCTCGGGGGGGGGGTGGGCAATGTGTGAAATGTACCCCTCTTATCCTATGGTCTTGTTAATGTTTCTATTTTATAAATAAAAAGAAAGAAAGAAAGAAAGAAAGGAAGGAAGGAAGGAAGGAAGGAAGAAAGAAAGAAAGAAAGAAAGAAAGAAAGAAAGAAAGAAAGAAAGAAAGAAAGAAAGAAAGAAAGAAAGAAATTGCAATGTAAGATATGGATGGGGTCCCAAGTATGGTGTGAAAAGGCCGTGGTTTCCCAAGAAGCCTATCAAATAAAATCTTTATAACTGCCTTTGGTTTGACCTGGAAAAATCACTCACAAGTTTTTAACCAAGAATTGAACTCCTAACCTGACACAAAGTCCCTATCATTATCTGCATTGTCTTATTTTCTTGATGGTTTTGAAATAGCACTTACAAAAATATATAAGCTTTTATAAACATCTTAATTTGTCTTGATGCTATCAACTGCAAATTTAGAAATGTTGTTGATGTACTAAAGACCTTAGTGCTGGGAGATAATAATGGTTATGCTTAGGACTTTGATACCTGAGGCTCAAATGTGCCTCGTACCACCATAAGCCAAAGCTTAGGAGTGCTCTGGTAAGAGGAATAAAAAGAATGAAAGGTGGGTAAGAAGAAGGAAAGGAAGGAATGAAGGAAGGAAAGAAGGAAAGAAGGAACTGTTCATCAAAAGCCAAATATCAAACCAAGTAAGTCCATGGTACCACATGGATGTTGGTGGTGACAACCAGATCAAACCTCTTAAGGTCTGTCTTTCTCACCCCATTATATCAGTCCCTGAATCCAGTAAAGCAGTCAGGTCAGTATGTCAAATCACATGGTGACAAGCCCAGTGTTCCTTTGTTATTCAACTAAGATGTACAACTCAGATGTGTTATTCAGGCATGTCCCTGTGTTCTGGGAAGTAGCGCAGTGGATGAAGCACTGGACTCTTAAGCATGAGGTCCTGAGTTTGTTCCCCAGCAGCACATGTACCAGAGTGATGTTGGTACTTTCTCTCTCTCGTCTATCTTTCTCATAAATAAATAAAATATTTAAAAAATATGAAAAATATATTAATTTCCTATATTTCAGTTGGCTGACCTGTAATCTTTTTTCTAATAATTTCTTATTTCTTAAAAGATAGAGATGAAAATTAAAGCCTTTCTAACAATTTCCTCTTCCTCTTTTGATACATTACAGCTTAAAAGCTTTTATAAACTTATTTTTAACTTCACTGATTCTTTCAGCTTCTATATCTAGCCTATTGATGAGCCAATCTAAAGCCTTCATTTTTCTTCCAGTGTTTATTTCTTCTGTTTTCTTTGTATTCATAGGGTTTCCATGGCCTTGCTTACATAACTCATTTGTTCTTGTATCCTATGTACATTATCCAGTCTTTAGCACATTGGTCAACTTTCAATTCATAGCCTGATAATTACAGTACCTCCACCATTTCCTCATCTAGTTCTGATCATTGCTTTGCCTCTTCAGCTTTTTCTCCCCACTTCTCAGCATGCCTTGACATTTTTGGTGAATGATTTTCCATTATTTGTTGGAAAATAGGAAATGAATTAAGTACATTTTTAGTGTGAGGTCTGTAGCAATCTGGGTAGAAGTAGGTTGTGTTTAATGTTTATTGGAGGTAGATGTCTATCTTCAAATGCATCTAAAGTTCTTGTTTTTTCTTTCCTTGTTGAGTATGGAATTTCTTTTTTTTTTAATTTATTTTTTATTTAAGAAAGGATAAAGTAACAAAACCATAGGGTAGAAGGGGTACAACTCCGCAGGATTCTCACCACCCAATCTCCATATCCCATCCTCTCCCCTGATAGCTTTCCCATTCTCTATCCCTCTGGGAGTATGGACCCAGGGTCGTGGGTTGCAGAAGGTGGAAGGTCTGGCTTCTGTAATTGCTTCCCCGCTGAACATGGACATTGACTGGTCGGTCTGAGTATGGAATTTCTTAAGTATGATTTTCCAGAGAGATTCTATTTATTTAAAACTAGGAACTGCAAATTATTCTTACTGTACTGGGGCTCAATTTATGTTAATGTGTGTGGGGGGTGAAGATACCAATATGTAATCTTATGACTAGATCTTTTAGTGATCCTGTATCACTGTGCATTCTTACTATCCTCTTTCTCTTTCCCCAGAGACATTTCCAATTTACAGTCACAGAATTTGTCACCAAAACTGAGGAAGTATACTTACCAAGACAAAGATAAATAGTAAATCAGGGGAGAAATAAAATTGCTCAGGTATCTTGGAAAGTCCCAAAGGAACATACACTAGGGTAAAAAATCTGCAGTTTAAATATGTATGTGCATAACACACTATATTCAATCTTGAATTATCTCAAAGTACTCTCATTTATATACATGTTGAACTTACAGTGTAAACTTTCACCCCTGCTTTTTTGTTCAGTTTTAACCTGTCATCATCTTCAGTCAGATAAAATGCCCATTTGTGCAATTGTGCCATGAGTTATCTCATACTGCTCCTCCTTGATGTTTTGAAAACCTAGACTACTTTGACTATTTGTTGACTCCTATAATTTCTTTGAACCATCTGTGCTGTGCCATAAGATAAATAAGGCTTTTGCCAGACTGACAGAATAGCAAGAGTTCAGAGCTGGGCCAGAAAAAAAAAGGGGGGGGTGTGGAGTCGTTACAGGACATTTATAAGTGCAAAAACTAGCATTCACCTTCTAGCCATTCAGAATATCAAAAGATAAGGCTTCCACACCTGACAACTGAATAATACAGAAATATGTCCCACAGAATCCATTTTTTAAATGCTTTATTTATTTTATTTTAATGAGAGAGAAATAGTGGGAAAGTTACAGAGAGAAAAAGACCAGAGTGCTGTGCAGTTCTGGCTTATGATGGTGCTGGAGAATGAACATGAAACCTGGGAGCTTCATACCTGAAAGTCTTTTTGCATAACTATTAGGCTGTTTTCCCATGCCTACAAACCTCATTTTTTAAAAAAATATTTATTTATTTCCTTTTTGTTGCCCTTGTTTTTTTTTTATTGTTGTAGTTATTATTGCTGTTGATGTCATCATTGTTGGATAAGACAGAGATAAATGGAGAGGGGAGGGGAAGACAGAGAGGGGGAGAGAAAGATAGACACCTGCAGACCTGCTTCACCACCTGTGAAGTGACTCCCCTGCAAGTGGGGAGCTGGGGGATTGAACCGGGATCCTTCTGCTGGTCCTTGCACTTTGTGCCACATGCACTTAACCCGCTGCGCGAGTGCCCGACTCCCCAAACCTTATTTTTAATTGAAAAGCAGTTGGATCTTAGCTGACATAGCTCTCTCTGTCTCACTGGTGAGGCAACTGACTCCTTTATTTACTATTTACCTTTCTTTGAACTATTTATTAACTTGTTTATTCCAGTAAATTTCCTATAACCTTTATTGCCTGCTGCCTTATTCTTTCCTGCATCTCTTGTCATAACTGGCTAGAACGCAGCTAAATATCTTCAATTTGAACTTTGTGCTTGCCAATAGGAATGGGGTAAGTTTTGTGCTTTTGTAGTGGTTCCTAGGAGAGAAACATGCATATGTGATCCTCTTCCATGAGTGTAAGGGGACTTTGAAGACTTATTTTGAGGCTTCCTTGCAGTTTTATGTCACAAAAGTGTTCTAAATTTAAAAGTCCAAACATTATGGTGACCATCTACCTGACTCCTGGTAGACTCAAAGATGTAAATCCCCACACATATTCCTTACATCCTCTGGTCCCTAAGGTTAATTGTGAAGTGAAAGATGAGCTCTTATTTAGGTAGGATTAAGCTCTGACAAAGTGCTATTTTTTTCCTCCTAAAGGTAGGCTTTTGTGATGAAAAAATTCTTTAGGGTACCTGTTGCTATTTTTGCCCTTTCTTGACAGAGTCAAGAGGGAATCTTACACAGTTCTTAACTCTGAGGATATTTGGATTATCTGGAGATAAACTTTATAAAGAAGGGAGCTGCCACAACACCTGGCATCATGAATGCCTCTTCCACGGATTACTACAGCTCAGTCTGCCACAATGTGTTAAAATTACCATGTGTAGGGACTGGGTTGTGGCACACCTAGTAGAGCAGATCAGTCCTGTTACAATGTGCGAGGACCAGAGCCTGGTGGTTATGCACCTGGATAAGTGCAAATGCTACAATGCAAAAAGACTCACGTTCTAGCCCTCACCCTGGAACCTGCAGGGGGCAAGTTTTTTGAGTAGTGAAGCAGTGTTGTAGGTATCTCTCTGTTTCTCTCCCTATCACCACCTTCCCTCTTGATTTCTGGCTGTCTTTATCCAACAAATAAATAAAGATAATACAAAAATTTAAAAAATCATACAAAACAAAACAATGTGCAAGGACCCCTGATCCCCACTAGCAGTGAATCAGGGCTACAGGTGTCTCTCTTTCTCACTCACTCTCTATCAGTTCGTTTCCTCTCAATTTCCCTCTGTCTCTATTCAATAAATAAATAAAGACAATATTGAGAAAACATTACCGTGTGCTCCTGCTAGCTTATGGTTCTGGTAGCTCCTACTTTACTAGAATATCTATTTATTTGTGTCTTTAATCACTTTATTGGGGAGACATCCAGAGGCATGGCTAAACAGTAGCAGCAGCTGTGTTTTGCTCTCTGACTCAAATAGGAATAACAAAGAGGATCACCTGAATGGACTACAAGATAAGACTAGGATCACTCCAGGAAATCACTGAGCTATAGCTGTGTGCAAACAGGTGTGGTACATGAATAGAGAGACTTAAGGACAGATTCCTGGGGCTAAAGTACATAGCTACTCTGGAACGACTGGTATCAGTCTGGTGGTCTACCAATTAAAACACTACTGCTGTTGCCCCTCAGGGGCTGGAACAGCAGCAAGGAAGCCCTGTACTGACATCAGGGGACAGATAATTGACCCAGTGACTCAAGAAAAATAACTATACTTTTTAATAGTCATCACCAAGACTGGGGTTTTTCCTCCACTGCTGATGGCTCTATCTTAGCCTACTTGGCTTCAGCGAATGACCTCTCCCTATTATACGATCCCAAACAGCCAGGCTCTTTTCACAGTGCTAGATGGAATAAAGACTCGTCACCCGACCTGTGCTGGATTAGCACAGTCAACGGCCAAGCCTTTCCCGCTACGAGACAAGTTCTCAAGATCTTCCCGCACAGTCATCACCGCCCAGCTATCATCCACATTGGTCTCCAGCTCCCACTGATTCTATGCTCTGAGAAACTAAGATGGAACTTTCGGAAAGCAAACTGGCGTCTGTTCAGTGATCTTACCAACAAATCTATTCCTGCAATTCCAATTAACTCTATCCCCTCTGAAGATTCCTACAGGCGCTTCCGCCAAGCCATCTTCAAAGCAGCTTCCCAAGCCATTCCTCGTGGGAGACGTGCTAACTATACGCCTTGTCTTGATGCTGAATGCGAGCAACTACTAAAGCAGTATGATGAGTCGGGTGACCCAGATGTGGCTGACCATCTCATTGCCTCCCTGGATGCAGCACGCCAAGCCCGCTGGCAACAACTCACGGAAAGTCTGAACTTCACCCACTCAAGTAGGAAGGCCTGGAAGCTTCTTCACAGACTGGGTGCTGGTAGCCAAGCCCCTCCCGTCTCCCATCCTCCCATATCTCCAAACTTAGTGGCCAGTCACCTAACTCAAGTTGGACGTGCTAAGATCGACCCAGTCTGGAAAAGAGAAATTTCCCATGAGTGGTCATCCTACTTCCGGTTATCTTGTCCATCTCCAAAACTCTCTCCCTTTACACTGTCTGAACTGGAAGACGCTTTGAAGAGGGTTAAACCGGGAACAGCTGCTGGCTATGATAACATCACCCCAGAACTCATTCTTAACCTGGGCCTCGTGGCAAAGAAGTGGCTCGCTTCATTCCTGTCCCACATCTTGGAATCTGAGTCTATGCCCAAAGTTTGGCGTCGTGTGAAGATTATAGCAGTTTTGAAACCAAAGAAAGACCCAACACTGGCTGCCAGCTATAGACCAATTTCTCTCCTCTCTGTGTGTTACAAACTCCTTGAGAGGCTGCTTCTGTCACATATTTCTCATCTTACAGAGAAATTCCTATCACCCGCCCAAGCTGGTTTCCGCCCAGGAAGATCTACCTGCGAACAAGCCCTGGCCCTCTCAACTTACATTGAAAATGGATTCCAGAAGAATTTAAAGACGGGTGCTGTCTTTGTTGATCTCACAGCAGCCTATGACACGGTCTGGCACCGTGGTCTCCTAGTCAAGATCTCAAGATGCCTGCCTCCATGGGTGGCCAACACTATATCGTTTCTTCTCCAAAACAGAAGATTCCGGGTGCATCTGGGTGACAAGTCTAGCAGATGGAGACTTGTCTCAAGTGGCCTCCCCCAGGGCTCTGTTCTGGCTCCTACGCTATTTAATATTTACATTAATGACCTCCCAGAAACTTCTTCAAGGAAGTTCATCTACGCCGATGACATCTGCTGTGCAACTCAGGCATCCAAGCTCGACATCCTCGAGGAAACACTCATGAAACACTCATGAAACACTCATGTCTCTGATATCTGATTACTGTAAAAAATGGCTTTTTTTTTTTACATCAGGCCCAACCTGACGCTGTTGACTGGCTACGGAAGAAGGGCAAATGCTAGAAGAAGAAGAAACTATACTCCCAGTTGTCAGGAGGTGTGACTATATAGTAGGAGCCTTTTCACATTGTTCTCCTGATAAATTAAGAAATAGGATGAATAATTCCCTCAGAAATCAGGATTTGTTCAGAAACACAGGGCCACAGAGTGCATCTTGCTTCAGTTCCAGCTTGGGGTAAGGATGAGATTAGGCTCAGGACTTTGGAGTCTCAGGGCATAGGAGTCACTTTGCATAACAACTATACTATCTATCCCCCACATTGTTTTATCCCTTGGTCACAAGTGAATGATTGAGATAAACTATCTACTTATAATTAAAAAAAACCCTCAGGTTCCTATAGCATAAAAGGAAGATAAAGAAGATAAGAGGGCTTAACAGCCACTGTGCTTCATCTCATGGACTGAGATACCTTAAAAACAACTTTTAATTTCTAAAACTGTGAACTCTTACTACCTTACTTAGACACAAGTCAATCCAGGAGAATGTGAATATTGGGTTGAAACGTACTGAGAGAGGGAAGTCATATCACACCAAATACAGTATTGAAACCAAGAATAAATGAACCAAGACAAAAGTCAAGATAAAAGCCCCCAAATAAGAATGAAGAAAACATCTAAACATTAATTGAAGCAATAGTTACAGGGGTAGGGAAAGCTTTTGAAAGTAATATCATCAGAAATGAGGAAACAACAAATGAGACTCTGAAAGAAAACACTATTTATCTTAAGGTAATCAGAGATCTGAGAGCTGAAATAGCTGAGCTAAGAGCACAACTTGCTGAGCAAACTAATACAGTATCAGCACACAGTAACAAAACAGTTGAGCTACAGAAAAGAATAGAGGAGAGAAAGAATAAAATAGGCAGAAAAAAGACTTAGCAAGATCAAGGATCTATCAGAGAAAATTAAGAAAGAAATGAGATCTCAAAAAGAGATAAGAGATTGTTAATAACAGCAGAGACATATAGGATGACTTCAAAAGAAGTAATATATGTATTATTGGCTTGCCAGAGGAAGAAAGAGAGCAAGGGGAAGAGATAACTCTAAAGGATATAATAGCTGAGAACTTTCCTCCTTTAGACAACATAAAAGACAAGAAGCCCAAAGGGTCCCAAACAGAATTAACCCAGACTTAAAGGAACATCATATGTAAAATGAAAAGGAGTAAGGATAAAGAAAGGATCCTGAAGGCTTCAAGAGAAAAACAAAAGTCACCTATAGAGGAAAACCCACAATATTAGCAGCAGATTTCTACACACATAAAAGGCCAGAAGAGAAAGTTAAGATATGTATTGAGCTCTCAATGAGAAAGGCTTTCAACCAAGTCTTTTGTATCTGGCTAGATTGTCATTCCGACTAGATGGAAGCATAAAAATCTTCTCAGACAAGCAACAGTTGAAGGAATCAACTGTCACCAAGTCTGCCCTGAAAGAAGTTCTGAAAGGTCTCCTATAAACAAGCACATCACTATATATATGCAATATATAAGAACATTCTAAAAGTCTAGTATAATGCCATAAAAATATCTTCAATCTATAATATCAATAAATATCAATTACCTGAATTCACCTATTAAAAGGCACAGAGGGGTGGTGGAGGTAGCATAATGGTTTTACAAAGAGACTGTCATGCCTAGGACTCCAAAGTCCCAGGTTGAATCCTCAGCACCACCATAAGCCAGAGCTGAGCAGTGCTATGGTGTTTCTGTGTGTATGTCTCTCTCTGTCTCTCTATATCTCTCATAATTTAAATAAATAAAATATAAAAGAAATACTTTAAAATAAAATAAATAAATAAAAGGCACAGAGTAGGAAGGTGGATTAGAAAACACAGCACAACACTATATTGTCTACAGAAATACCACCTAACACAAGAAGACAAACATAGACTCAAAGTGAAAGAATGAAAACCTATCACATAAGCTAATGGACCACAAAAAGGGGCAGACACAGGTATTCTCATATCTGACACGACAGACCTCTAAATAAATACAATAAAAAATATAGGGATGGACATGACTTAATGCTCAGAGGATCAGTCAATCAAGAGGACTTAGCAATTATTAACATCTATACACCAAATGAGAGGATATCTAAACAAATCAAACATCTACTGAAAGAGCTACAGCAATATATTCAACACCTACTCTCTCAACTTGACAGATCATCTAGGCAGAAAATTTATAAAGAAGCAAGGGAACTGAATGAAGAGACAGATAAACTAGAACTCTGGGACATTTTCAGAGTCACTCACCCCAAAAAACTGGAATATACATTTTGTTTAACTCCACAATAGTCATTCTCAAAGACAGGCAATATGTTGGGCTACAAGACTATGTCAGCAAATGCAAGAACATTGAAATAATCCCAAGCATCATCTCAGACCACAGTAGAATTAAATTAACATTATACAACAAACATAAAATTAGTAAATGTCTCAAAATATGGAAACTCAACAATGTACTACTTAGCAATTACTGGGTCAAAGGGTATATTAAGGAAGGAATAAAAAATGTTTTGAGAATTCAATGAAAATGAAGACATGGGATAACAAAATATTTGGGACACAGCTAAGGCAGTACTGAGAGGGAAGTTCATAGGCATACAAGTACACATTAGGTACAAGAAATAGCTCAGATAAACAACCTGAAATAACAAGAAATAGCTTAGATAAACAACCTGACTGCATACCTTAAAGACTTAGAAGAAGAAGAACAAAGGAATCCTAAAGCATCCAGAAGGACTGAAATAACTGAAGTTAGGGCAGAAATAAATATCATTGAAAATAAGAGAACTATACAAAAGATCAATGACACTAAATGATGGTTCTTCAAAGGGTAAACAAAATCAACAAACCCTTAGCCAGACGCACAAAACAAATTAGGGAGAATACTCAAATAAATTGGATTGTAAATGAAAGAGGAGATATCACAACAGATACCACAGAAATCCAACTTATCATATGAGGCTTCTATGAACAACTATATGCCACCAAGCTAGAGAACCTCGAAAAAATGAAGAGTTCCTGGATACCTACAAACTTCCAAAATTAAAGAAATAGGATCTAGAAAATATGAACAGGCCAATCACAATCAAAGAAATTGAAACAATTATCAAATGCCTCCTGAAGAACAGAAGTTCTGGACCAGATGGTGCCCCGACCAGCAGGGCGGTGAACAGGGACTAAGAACCTAAAAGACCTAGAATGATAGGGACAAGAGACACGAAAGAACGACAGCAAGACAAGTTTCTGATCAAGCTGCAAAATTTTATTGTGTTCACAAGAATTATAAGGCTTTGGGGAAGGAGAGGGAATGCTGGAGGGGGAGGAGGGGGAGCAAACTTCAAAGTGGAATGTTCCTTGCAACAAACAATGGCCGAAACCATGTTTATCACCACAACTGTGTGTTGACTCACTTGATTACTGATAAATGGTTTACCTGAGGGGAAATGGCCTGCCCAGGGGGGAATTAACACTTGTCTCGAGGAATTCCATTGTTTCAAAACTTAGCATCTATAAAGCAGAGAAATGGCTCCTGGAAAGATGGTTTTACAAATGAATTCTACAAAACCTTCAAGGAAGAGTTAGTACCTATACTTTTAAAACTCTTCCAAAAGGATTAAATGCCAGGTTAGCTTCGTGGGTGTGAGAGAGATGACCAGGGACTCATGGCTGAGTTGGATGCAGTTCAGTCTTTATTGAGCAGGAATGCAGTGTGATCTATCTCTAATCACAATCTTGTCCTATATATCTCCTGAGGTGTAAGAGTCAGGTCAGAAGAGGACGTACATAGGATAGGGGGTGGGGAGAAGGAAAAAGGGTGCCAACCAGTGGGGATTAAATCAATGCAGGCAAAACAATGATTATGTAAATAGACCACAGCAGCAAGCAATGCAACAGAAGGGGTCTTAGAAGCAGAATTTAGAAGCAGACCAACAGATTGAAGGCACAGGAGTACTCCCTTCCAATTTGTATAAAGACAACATCACTCTGATAGCAAAAGCATACAGGGATACAACAAAATAAAGAAAATTACAGACTGATATCACTGATGAACATAGATGCTAAAATATTAAACAAAATTCTAAATAACTGAACACAGCAGTATATTAAAAACTGTTAGTCATGACCAAGTGGAGTTTAACCTAGGAATACATGGTTGTTTTAATATATGTAAATCAATAAACATGATCTAGCACATAAATAAAAGCAAGACCAAGGGAGTCAGGTGGTAGCACAGCAGGTAAGGTACACATGGGTGGCATGAAGCACAAGGATCTGCATAAGGATCCCTATTGGAGCCCCCCACCTCCCACCTACAGGGTGTCGCTTCATAAGTGGTGAAGCAGGTCTGCAGATGTCTATTTTTCTCTCCCTCTCTCTGTCTTCCCCTCCTCTCTCCATTTCTCTCAGTCCTATCTACAAAAACATCAATAACAACAACAATAATGGGTGGGGGTAGATAGCATAATGGTTATGCAAAGAGACTCTCATGCCTGAAACTCCAAAGTCCTAGGTTTAATTGCTCACATCACCATAAGCCAGAGCTAAACAATGCTCTGGTAAAAAAAAATTAATTTAAAAAACAATAATAACTACAACAACAATAAAAAACAATAAGGGCAATAAAAGGGAAAATAAATAAAAATTTTAAAAAACAAGACCAAAAAACACATGATTATATCTACAGATATAGAGAAACCCTTTGACCAAACCCAACATCCTTTTATGATCAAAATACTACAAAAATGGAAATAGATGGAAAATTCCTCAAGATAGTGGAGTCTATATATAGCAAACCTACAGCCAGCATCATACTCAGTAGTGAAAAACTGGAAACATTTCCCCTCAGATCAGGTACTCAGACAGGGATGCCCACTATCACCTTTACTACTCAACACAGTGTTGGAAGTTCTTGCCTTAGCAATCAGGCAAAAGAAAATAATTAAATGGATAGAGATTGGTAGAGAAGTAAAACTCTCAATATTTGAAGATGAAATGATAAGATACATGAGAAAACCTCAAGAATTCAACAGGAAGCTTTTGGAAATTATCAGGCAATACAGTAAGGTGTCAGGTTACAAAATTAACATACAAAAGTCAGTGGCATTCCTCTATGCCAACACTAAGTTAGAAGAAAAAGAAATCTAGGCATCAAACCCTTTTATTATAGCAACAAAACAATACAATATCTGGGAATATACCTAACAGAAGAAGTGAAAGATACTGAAAATTATGAGTCACTACTCAAGAAATAGAAAAAGACACAAAGAAGTGGAAAGATATTCCATGTTCATGGTTTGAAAGAATTGATATCATCAAAATGAATATACTTCCCAGAGCCATATGTAATTTTAATGCAATCCCATCAAGATCTTACCCAATTTTTAAAATTTATTATTTATTTACTTATTTACTTATTTATTTATTTATTTATTTATTTTGCCTCCAGGGTTATTGCTGGGGTTCAGTGCCTGCACCACGAATACACTGTTCCTGGAGACCATTTTTTCCCCCTTTTGTTGCCCTTGTTATTGTATCATTGTTGTTGTTCCTGTCTTTGGATAGGACAGAGAGAAATGGAGAGACATGGGGAAGACAGAGAGGAGGAAAGAAAGACAGACACTTGCAGATGTGCTTCACCACCTGTGAAGCGACTCCCCTAAGGTGGGGAGACGGGGGCTCAGAACCGGGATCCTACTCCCGTCCTTGCGATTTGCTCCATGTGTGCTTAACCCACTCTGCTACCGCCCAACTCCCCTCACCCAGTTTTTTTAGGAAAATAGAATAAAAGCTACAAATGTTTATCTAGAACCAGAAAAGGCCTAGAATTGCCAAAAACAATCTTAAGAAGAAAGAACAGAACTGGAGGTATCATACTCCCAGGTCTCACTCAAGTTGTATTATAGTGCCATTGTAATAAAAAATGCTTGGTACTGGAATATAAACATACACAGTGACCAGTGGAATAGAATTGAGACCCCAGAAGTAAGCCCCTCCATCTATAGAAATCTAATCTTTGACAATGGTGCCCAGCCTATTCAATGGGGGAAGGGGAGTCTCTGACAAATGGTATTAGAAAATCGGGTTGAAACATACAGAAAAATGAAACTGAACCACTTTATTTTACCAAACACAAAAGTAAACTCCTCATGGATCAAGGACTTGGATGTTAGACCAGAACCTATCTGATACTTAGAGGAAAATATTGGCAGAACTCTTTTTCATATAAGTTTTAAAGACATCTTCAGTGATACAAATCCAATTACAAAGAAAACTAAATAAAAATAGACCAATGGGACTATATCAAATTAAAAAGCTTCTGCATAACAAAAGAAATCACCACCCAAATAAAGAGAACTTCCACAGAATTGGAGAAGATCTTTACATGCCATACATCAGACATGAGTTTAATTACCAAAATATATAAAGAGCTCACCAAACTCAACAACATGAGAACAAATGACCCCATCTGAAAACGGGGAGTGAATATGAAGAGATACAAAAGCCAAGAAACATATGAAAAAAGGATCCAAGTCGTTGTCAGAGAAATGCAAATAAAGACAACCATGAGATACCCCTTCACTACTGTGAGAATGTCATACATCAGAAAAGGTAGCAGCAACAAATGCTGGTTTGTGCGATCCTGCACTGCTGGTGGGAATGTAAATTGGTTCAATCTCTGTGGAGAGCTGTCTGGAGAACTCTCAGAAGGCTAGAAGTGGACCTACCCTATGACCCTATAATTCCTTTCTGGTAATATATCTTAAGGAACCAAACATACCCATCCAATGAGATCTATGTATACCTATGTTCATAGCAGCACAATTTGTAATAGCCAAAACCTGTAAGCAATCCAGGTGCCCAACAACAGTTTAGTGGCTGAGCAAGTTGTGGTCTATATACACAATTGAGTACTACTAAGCTATTAAAAATGGTTTGAACTTTTTCAGCCCATCTTGGATGGAACTTGAAGGAATCATGTTATGAGATAAGTCAGAAACAGAAGGCTGAATATGGGATGATCTCACTCATAGGCAGAAATTGAAAAACATGATCATAAGGGAAAACACTAAACAGAACTTGCACTTGAGTTAGTGTATTGTATCTGGAGGGAGGGGGCTCAGGTCCTGGAACATGATGGCAAAGGAGGATCTAGTAGGGGTTATACTGTTATGTGGAAATGTTATGCATGTACAAACTATTGTATTTTACTGTCTACTGGAATCCATCAATCCCCCAATAAAGAAATGAAAAAAAAGGAACAAATCTGCTTATTGGGGGATAAAGATTCACAAGGCAGCTGTTGTCATATGAATGCAGCTTTTTCTATTTCCCTGTAATAGGTTATCTCTATGACATTCCCACCCTCAGCTGAAGCCTTCATCTATTTTCCTGCACTGGGTCCCCAATATCCTTTCAATACCCTCTTATCTTCTCACTTTCCTTTCCCCCCCCTTTAGAGTCCTTGGCCAGTGAATGTTAGAAATGACTCACTGGAATTTTCTTTTTAGCTATCCATTAACTAGTGATCATTTTCCTACAACCTCTGTCCTCTTATAGACCCCAAAAGATTTATTATTTTTCCTTTTTTTCCAGGTAAATTTTTTTGTAAAGGTAAGGAAAGTAAGTGATGCTGCTAGAAATACTGGAGAACATGAGTTTCTATAATATAGCTTTTTTTGCAAACTAATTTCCAGGATAGATCCATTATGTCTTTTAAAATATTCCCTCTTGGTTGAGATTATTTTGGGGTGGGGCTAATCTGACTGATGATTTATTTTCTTGCTATCATAGATAGTAAGTGCTGCATCTAATAAGTAGATGCAAAGGTCAAAATACAGAGATTTGAATCTGGCTCTACTTCTTTCTAACTGTGTAACTTTGAGAAAAAATAGTTACTATTTCAGAGGGAAGGGATGATCCCATTAATACATACAAACATGGCGCTTGGCATAAAATGTACGATTTAATGAATATTGACTTATTACATTACCCAGAAGTTTTTCTGTTTCTCTATTGATGTGAGAGCATGAATGTGTTTTTAAGATGTGTCATTACTCATTCAGTGACCAGGCACAGATTGGCATCAGAACTGATATAAATCAACATCAAGTTGGCATTAGTAAGCCAACGTCAAGTCATGAGGCCAGGCTATAGCAGAAAGATTTCTACTTGAGAGACACGCCTTTCTCCCTAATAAACTAGGGCAACAGTCCAACAGCTTTCTTTTATTTTGCTGAAATCATTGTGTGTTTGGAGAATTATCTTCATGGATAGTTTATGGATTCTGGAAAACTCCCTACAAATGCAAGACTCTTTGATCCACAAATGCTTGTCTTTCATCTCAAGGGGAAAAAAAAACACTATGAACAACAAATAAATCCCATAGAAAGTTCCAAAATGAAATATTTTGAGGACATTTGAGTCCATCTTTCTTCACAGAAAGCACCTTGCTGCTGTGGGAATTGTAATGGCTGGGAATGCTACCTAGGGTCTTTACTCAACATGGAGACAGTTATGTTAATGTGGATGGGAAGATACTGTCTTCTGAGTTGAACATTTAATTTCATATTAACTTTTATGTCTGTGCTGCTAAGTCTGGCTAGTGATCAAACACTGAGGTGAAATTAAGTTTGTCTTTCTGAGTCTGCAATCTTTTTGCTCTCCTCACTAATTTCAAACTGCCTTTACATGTATCTATTTGCAGTACCCGCAGCAGCAAACACTAATCAGTGCCCATATATTGAGTCTTAACCTATATTTTCTCTTTAATTTATTTACTAAGCTGCAACTTCTTTTTTTGGGGGGGGGGTTAGGAAGGGGGGCTGGGATTCTGACAACTGATTTGTCTGCTTGGAAAGTTATTTATTTGGCAGTGGAAATCAGATTCCTTTCTTGTATCAGAATGTAATCTGAGTTTTACACTCAGCATATTTTACTTATTATTATTATTTTTTAACCAGATCATTGCTCAGCTCTGGATGATGGTGGTGCAGGGAACTGAACCTGGGACTTTGGAGCCTCAGGCTTGAGAGTCTCTTTGCATAACCATTATGCCATCTACCCCCACCTGTACTTTACATTACTTAGAGCAGAAATACAATCTAATATAGAAGGGTAACACCATGTTTAAATTATTTTAAATATTGAAAGCATATAGTTGTGAGGGTATGTCATTTATTTGTTTATTTATTTATTTATTTCTGGCAATGAAAATCCTATCTCTGTATTATAACAGACTATCGTCTGAGTAACTTTTAAAATTTATTTTATTATTGGATAGAGACAGAGAGACATTGAGAAGGGAGGTGGAGATAGAGAAAGAAAGAGACAAAGAGACACCTGCAGCCTTCCTTCAACACAGGAGAAGCTTTCCCCCTACAGGAGGGGACGGGGGGGGTGTTTGAACTCAGGTCCTTACTCACTGTAATATATGCACTTAAACTGGTGAGCCACCTAGCCTATTAGCTTCTTTTTTTAATTTTTATTTATTTATTAATATTTATTTTATTTATTTATTCCCTTTTGTTGCCCTTGTTGTTTTATTGTTGTAGTTATTATTGTTGTTGTCGTTGTTGGATAGGACAGAGAGAAATGGAGAGAGGACAGAGAGGAAGAGAGAAAGATAGACACCTGCAGACCTGCTTCACCGCCTGTGAAGCGACGCCCCTGCAGGTGGGGAGCCGGGGTTCGAACCGGGATCCTTATGCCGGTCCTTGTGCTTTGTGCCACCTGCGCTTAAGCCTATTAGCTTCTTAGAGATACAAATAGAGCTCATTGAAACCCACTCATTTTAAATGTTATGGCAAAAATGATTCTTCCTGTTCAATGAATTCACTTTATTCACTAATTTTCAACATGGATTGAAAATCAGGTTGTTGACTGGATATTGTGAAGTTTAGGCTGTGGAATGATTGAAAGCGGCAATTATGTACGTTATTTTTCAGTGATGGTTTCTAAATAATTCTACAATTGCTGTCCTACTTCCTCCACCCCTTTCTTTTGAAGCAAAAAAGAAGAGATTTAAAATAAGAGGGACACAAAAAGGGACAGAGCTGACCTTAGTAGAGCATTCTCCTAAGTGTCACTTAAAATCACCTGATAAAGAAAAACCTCACTGGAATTTCTGATAAGAAATCGATTTTATAGTAATAATAACTACTGAATTATTCATACACAATGAGATCTTGTACTGATTCACTATTACATATGCTTCTTCTTCTAGCATTTGCCCTTCTTCCGTAGCCAGTTAACAGCGTCAGGTTGAGCCTGATGTAAAGATTTGAGACCTCCTTTCAATCTGGAGAGGTGGCAGTCGTTTACTATGTGGGTCATAGTCTGTCTGTAGCTGCAGGGGCAGTTCGGGTCATCTCTGGCTCCCCAGCGATGGAACATAGCGGCGCGCACTGGCCATGGCCTGTTCGATAACGATTGAGGAGGGCCCAATCATAACGTGCTAGGTCAAAGCCGGGTTGACGCTTGCAGGGGTCTGTGAGGAGGTGATTGTTCTTTACCTCAGCTGACTGCCAACTCTATTTCCAAGAGTCTGGAACAGAGAAGTTCAGTGTAGGCATAGGAGACCAGATTGGATGAAGAAACGTCAAGCGTTGGACAGGGTGGGCGAAGATATCCGTGTATATTGGCAAGTCTGGTCGAGCGTAGATGTGGGAAATGAACTTAGATGATGCTGCATCCCGATGAATATCTGGCGGGGCAATGCTGCTAAGAACTGGCAGCCATGGAACTGGGGTGGAATGGATGGTTCCAGAAATTATCCTCATGGAGGAATATAATTTGGAATCAACCAGGTGGACATGGGGGCTACGGAACCATACTGGGGCACAGTATTCTGCAGTGGAATAGCATAATGCCAGATATGATGATCGTAGTGTGGAAGCGCTCATGCCCCATGAGGAGCTGGCCAGTCTTGCAATGATGTTATTCCTCACGCCCACCTTTGCTGCAGTTTTTATGAGATGATTGTGAAATGACAGAGTGCTATCGAGAGTAACGCCAAGATAGACTGGCTGGGCTTCATGCCGGATTCTCGTACCACCAAGCTGCACATTAAGCTCAAGCGAGGCTGAGGCATGGTGTAGATGGAAAACAGATGATACCGTTTTTGTAGTGCTAGGGATTAGTCGCTATTTTTTACAGTAATCAGATATCAGAGACATGTCTTTCATGAGTGTTTCCTCGAGGATGTCGAACTTGGATGCCTGAGTTGCACAGCAGATGTCATCGGCGTAGATGAACTTCCTTGAAGAAGTTTCTGGGAGGTCATTGATATAAATATTAAATAGCGTAGGAGCCAAAACAGAGCCCTGGGGGAGGCCACTTGAGACAAGTCTCCATCTGCTAGACTTGTCACCTAGATGCACCCGGAATCTTCTGTTTTGGAGAAGAAACTATATAGTGTTGGCCACCCATGGAGGCAGGCATCTTGAGATCTTGACTAGGAGGCCACAATGCCAGACCATGTCATAGGCTGCTGTGAGATCAACAAAGACAGCACCCATCTTTAAATTCTTCTGGAATCCATTTTCAATGTAAGTTGAGAGGGCCAGGGCTTGTTCGCAGGTAGATCTTCCTGGGTGGAAACCGGCTTGGGTGGGTGACAGGAATTTCTCTGTAAGAGGAGAAATTCGTGACAGAAGCAGCCTCTCAAGGAGTTTGTAACACATGGAGAGGAGAGAAATTGGTCTATAGCTGGCAGCCAGTGTTGGGTCTTTCTTTGGTTTCAAAACTGCTATTATCTTTGCATGACACCAAATTTTGGGCATAGATTCGGATTCCAAGATGTGGGACAGGAATGTAGTGAGCCACTTTTTGCCTCGGGGCCCAAGTTAAGAATGAGTTCTGGGGTGATGTTATCATAGCCAGCAGCCGTTCCCAGTTTAACCCTCTTCAAAGCGTCTTCCAGTTCAGAGAGTGTAAAGGGAGAGAGTTTTGGAGATAGACAAGATCAACGGAAGTGGGATGACCACTCATGGGAAATTTCTCTTTTCCAGACTGGGTTGATCTTAGCACGTCCAACTTGAGTTAGCTGACTGGCCACTGAGTTTGGAGATACGGGAGGATGGGAGACGGGAGAGGGTTGGCTACCAGCACCCAGACTATGCTAAAATTAAGTAATAGACATAGAGAGTTAAATCTCAGAGAGCTGAAGTAATCTGTTCTAGATGACATATAACTTTCCTTTTCTTTTTTTTAATTGATTTAATAATGATCACAAGACCATAGGATAAGAGAGGTACAATTCCACATAATTGCCACCATCAGAATTAAGTGTCCCATCTACTCCAATTATGAAAGCTTTCCTATTCCTTTTTTTTTTTTTTTTTTTTACTCCAGGGTTATTGCTGGGTCTCAGTATTGTACTATGAATCCACTGCTCCTGGAGGCCATTTCTTCCATTTTGTTGCCCTTGTTATTATCATTATTGTGTCATTGCTCTAATAGTTGTTGTATAGGATAGAGAGAAGAGGGAAAGACGGGGGGGGGGGTGGGAGAGAAAGCTGTAAACACCTGCAGACCTGCTTCACCACTTGTAAGGTGACCCTCCTGCAGATGGAGAGCTGGGAGCTCGAGCCAGTATCCTTATGCTGGTCTTTGTGTTTTGCACCATGTGCATTTAAACCACTGTGCTACTGCCCAGCCCCCTCTTTCCTATTCTTTATTCTTCCCGGAACATGGACCCAGGATCATTATGGGGTGGAAGGTCTGGCTTCTATAATAGCTTCTCCACTAGACATGGGTGTTGACAGGTCCATCCATAACCCCAG
Organism: Erinaceus europaeus; assembly: GCF_950295315.1. NCBI lineage: Eukaryota > Metazoa > Chordata > Mammalia > Eulipotyphla > Erinaceidae > Erinaceus > Erinaceus europaeus. Next base: position 36,005,899 of record NC_080180.1, on the reverse strand, counting down.
CCTGTTTCTATCTTTCCCTAGTGGGATAGGGCTCTGGGGAAATGGGGTTCCAGGACACTCTGGTGTGGTGAGGTCCTCTGCCCATGGAAGTCAGGTTGGCGTCATGGTAGTATCTGCAACTTGGCACAAAAGCATTAAGACATCAAAAGGAACAAATTGTTTAATAATCAGGAACTTATCAAGAATATAGCTGATGATATTTGGGGGTCTCTAGTCTGGAAAAAGCTAGTAGGTCTATTTTAGGCATATTCCAAGGGGCCCACAACTTTACTAATTTTTGCCTGAGCCTGACAGCTAACATGCAGGTGGGCCAAAGGTGTTGTCTAGGTAGATGGTGTCAGAATTGGAAATAGGATTAGAAAGCTGGATCAGGGTAGAGAGTAGCTCCCAAATATGGGACAAATTGAAATGAGAAGTTTCAGCCTTGGGGCTGGGTGGTGGTGCACCTGGTTAATGCACATATTACAGTACACAAGGATCTGGGTTAGAGACCCCAGGCCCCACCTGCATAGGGGGGAATTTTACAAGTGGTGAAGTAGGCCTGCAGGTGTTTCTTTGTCTCTCCCTCTTTGTTTCCCACTCCCCTCTGTATTTCTAGCTGTCTCTATCCAATAAGGATAATACAATTTTTTTTTTAAAAGTTTCAGTCCGTTAATTTAATGTCACTTTGTCTTTCCTTCTTTCACCATCTACTATAACTACTTACAAAAATGAGAAATATATTAAACTATAAGTTTTTTCTTTAAATTTTAAAGTTTTTTTCTTTAAATTTTTTCATATGCTGTAGTTACACATAACTACTATAATAAAAAATCAAAATGCTAATGCCTATGGGCACTTGCCATTCTACCTCAGATTGTTGATTTCAAGACACCTGTCTGAAAGTTAGGGGATGCATATGACCATGAAATACTCAAAACTACACCACTAGAATAACCACTGTCACTATTACAGATTAAGGCAGTTTTCAGTTCTCAGAGCTCAAAACTCCCTTTGAATTAAAATAACGGTCATAGGAGCTTGCTAATGCTTAATTTTGTTTAATACTACATCTATGCCAATACGATGAGTTGGGTGGTTGAAAGTGTCTGATTAAAGGAAATTATTTAAGGCCAAGATAAACTATCAAAATAAAGCTAAATTTAGCTTTGCAATACAGCAGATAAAAATCTCAGTAGGTTTCTCACCATCAGCTAAGAAATAAAACGTGTCCCACAGAAGTATTTTTACAAGGTTGAAGCCACATAGGGCAAGGTTTGTGACCTGTTTCCTATAAGCTGAACGACTGAGAACAGTTCCTGTAAGAGTTGAAGACTGAGGAAATCTGACCTGTTTCACACTGGTTACATAAAATGTTCCCAATGTAAAAATTTTCAGTTCTATGGCTCTGAAAATGAGTGGTTATGGCCAGATCACAGAATGTGATCATTTCAAATGACCACTCTCTCACCTCAGATGATCCAGTGTGTGTGAAGAATGCCAACAATAGGAAGAGTATTTTCTTTCTCAATTCTTTTTCAGCATAGTGAAACATTTGCATAAAGTGACTCAATCAAAAGCAAGTTAAGTGACTGAGGTTATGAAATTTTTACATGTTTTTCCACAGTAAGGGGGAAGGGAAAAAAGTAGAAGGACATTTTAAACTTAAAAACAACAACAACAAAATGTTGCTTTTCCCCACTGTATTCATTTCCTTCGGAAACTGCTGGGAGTTTGGTAGCTGTTATAAATTATATTTCAGATGTGCTGCTGGGTTTTCAGTTTGGCATTTTGGCCAAGTTTCCATGTACTGATTTCTTATTTTTTTAACATTTGTAAAACAATTGGCATAAAATGACTTTTTGAATACCTTTCCAGGGTTTTCTGCCAACATCCTATTGGCACTGATAGAGTGATTGTTTTTTTATGTTGTATTCATATAGGAATTTCTCCAGATTGACAAGTTACCCATATGTCATAGGATTATACTAATCCAGAAACACACACACACACACACACATATCACCATTCTGGTTCTATGTAGAAATTGCTTTGCAAAAATGTGTTTATCGAAGAATAATTTTGCAAATTAATTATTGTGGGGAATATTTTAATGTAGATCTTAAGAAAGGTGTCCTTTTTGGAATACAGCAAAATATAGAGTATACATGCATTTTGTTTTGTGCAAATTTAAGCTTTGATATTATGTGTAATAAATATTGACTTGTGAGTGAGAAAACTGATACATATTTATACTTTATTAAAAGTCAAGAATTATCTTATTCAGTTCCTAGAAGAGAGCAGACAATATATTACAAATGCACTTATTAATGCTGACAATCAAACTGAACTAGGGCTTTGACCTAGAGGGCAGTGACTTTGGCACACCCACTAAGGAAGCAACCTCACTGAAACTGCAAAAACCCAAAGGAAAGCCACGCCTGCTCTTCAAGGGAAAAACAGATGATAAGTGACATGATGCACTTTCTCCTCCAACCATTGTCTTCTCCCCTCCCCCATTTTGAGTAATTACTCTGATATAGGCGGTCCTCAGCTTGTAAGTTCACCAAGTTCGTCTGTCAAGAAAACTTTTGGAACTGAGAACATAATGTCCCATAATAAGTTTATAGGGTTGATAGCTGTTTTTCCTGTCCAGATTCTTCCTTTTTCTCCCTTTGTCTGTATCTCTTGTCTACCCTCACCCTGTAGTTGTCATGGTGCATCTCTATGGCTCTTACCACTAGCTTTAGTCAAAGTTCTGTGATTAGTCAAAGGAATGAACACAATTTAAGTTAGGACAATGATAGTAATTGGTCCCATAACCATAGTGATTTATGGTTGGTTTGTGACTCAAGCTGAATCTGGGTGATTGGATTCTATTCCAAGAATATCTTAGGCCAGTACTATGAAAAAAGAATTCTTGTTTTTTCTACTCTAAAGTTTTGAAGTTGTGAACAGATTATTTTTAGAATCAGCATCTATAGTTATGTGAAAATTTTGAGTTGTTGCAGAAACACTAAAGCTAGTAGACTGAGAGAATCAAATATGAGAATATGAGAGGAGAGAGGGAGGGAGAATCACTGTTTATATACATTTTTTCAATTGCATATCACTTTATTCATTGTTTTGTTTTCCAATTGCAATATCACTTTATTGAGGAAATATTGATTGATAGGATTGTTGTTGTCACGAGTACATTTCCATAAGATAGATAGATACCAGGAGTCGGGTGGTAGCTCAGCAGGTTAAGTGCAGGTGGTGAAAAGTGCAAGAACCTGCATAGGGATCCCTGTTCAAGCCCACGCTCCCCCCCTACAGGGGAGTCGCTTGACAGGCAGTGAAACAGGTCTGCAGGTGTCTATCTTTCTCTCTCATTCTTTGTCTTCCCCTTCTCTCTAGATTTCTCTCTGTCCTATCCAACAACAATGGCATCAGTAACAACAACAATAATAATTACAATAAAACAACACAGAACAAGGGCAACAAAAGGGAATAAATAAATATTTAAAGAAATCTTTAAAATTAAAAAAAAACTTCATAGAAAGTTAAAAAAAAGATAGATAGATAGATTGATAGATAGATAGATAGATACCAGTGCATTTCACCCTCAATCCAACCATCATCTTACTCCATCTTAGGGATTTGTCCTCAACATCCCTTTAGTAACTTTCTCTTACCCCTTTTAAATTCCTGAATCTGTTGTGCTAGATTGTAGCCCATTGAGGATTCACCTCCTATTGTCCTTTTCTTTGCTTCATAGAGTCTATCTGCAAGTGAGCTGATCTAGAATGGAACTAAAGGGAATCATTTTGAGTGAGGTAAGCCAGGAGGAGATGGGTAATAGTTTTTATTGGCTAAGGACCAGAATTACCTTAGTTCTTATTTTCTGAACTTGGTTGTTTAAGCCTTTTCTTGCTAATAGAAGTCTCAGTAGTCTTAAAACAAAACAAACAGGGTTGGGCAGTAGTGCAGCAGGTTAAGCGCACATGGTGTGAAACAAAAGGACCAGCTTAAGGATCCCAATTCAAGTCCCAGGCCCCCCACCTGCAGGGGGGTCTCTTCACAGGTGGTAAAGCAGGTCTGCAGGTATCTATCTTTTTCTCCCCCTCTATGTCTTCCCCTCCTCTCTCTAGTTCTCTCTGTCTTATCCAGCAATAACAACAATAATAATAACAACAATAAACAACAAGGGCAACAAAAGGGAAAAAATAGCTGCCAGGAGCAGTGGATTCTTAGTGCAGGCACTGAGCCCCAGCAATAACCCAGGAGGGAGGGAGAGAGAGAGAGAGAGAGAGAGAGAGAGGAAGAGAGAGGAATCCAAACAAAACAATACCTTTCTTTTCTCCATGATTTAAAATCTCTTTTAATTGTTTTTTGTCTTTTATATTCTGAGGCTCTATGGGTCAAAGAGATAGCTCACTAAGTAGGGTAAGATACTGTCTTACCATGTCTGTGGTTCAGGTTCAAGCCTTAGAATCACATAGGAATGCTGTAGTGCCAAGGAGAAGTTTTGGTGTTATGTTTTTTTCTCTCTCTCTCTCTCTCTTCCTCTCTCTTTCCCTCTCTCTGAGTGAAAAACTGGTTCTGAAAAAGTGAGTAACAGTGAAAATAATTAGGTGCTTTACCTAAAAAGAGTGGTTTCTCAGGCCAGGATTTAGAAATGTGTTTTTGCCCATAGGGTAACAAATTTGTCACTACTTCTTCTTTCCTCTGACTTACTTTCAGGAAAGGCTCAATGGGATCAAACAATCTAAAGAGAGAAGATTCAGTTCCAGTATTTTGAATTAAATATTCCTTCCTTTTGCTAAAACTATGACAATGACAGTATGGTGAGGGGAATATAATTATTGCCAGAATTATAATTATTATTTCCCATCTTCTTCCTCTTCTACCTTCTCTGCCTCCACTTCTCCTTCTCCCCCTGCATGTTCTCATCCTCCATCTCCTTCGCCTTCTTCATCTCCTTCTCAACCTTCTCCTCTTCCTCCTCCTCCTTCATCTTTCTCAGCCTAATAAGCTGTCCAGACAAATTTCCAATATTGTGTTGGTTGACTGTTGAAGACAGCATTTGATGAAAGGCATATATGTCCTGGCAGTAGCTCACAAAGAACTTTAATTATCTGAGGAAAATCCTTCATTGCACATTTACTCACTCATGTGTACTATTTTTTTCCTTTGTCTTCTGAAACAGCTGAGTCATCTCAACAATGGAACAAGCTCAAAAAAAAAATTCTAAATAGAAATTCCATTATTGTGACTTGATGATCACAAATTATTAGACTAATTTATCCCAAAAGAGAATAGTTGTCATTTCTAAATTGGCATAAATCCTTCCAGGCTGACAATACTCGGTCACACTCTGAAACAACTCATGTGTATTCATTTTTTAAATTACAGATGTCAACTTCATATGTTCTATCATCTCAGTACACACACACACACACACACACACACACACATGTACATTTCTCTTTTTTATAATAATCTTCACTAATGCTTGGGATTATCATGCTCCAATAAAATACATCTGCACAACAGTGTGTTTTGTGAAAGGAAGAAAATGGTAATATAGGGGGAGGATACCACTGCCTCTGTTTCATCTTTCTGCACTAATCTAAATCCTACATCTCTCTGGAGGTTTATCCTCATTTCTTTGACTGTCATATCTTTTATTAAATAAATGTTACTGAATTTCTATTTATGTGTTAGACATGCTACACTCCACACGTAAAAGCAAAATAATAGGGAAGTCTTTGTTGATATACCCTCAGTCAAGTGGAGAGATTATCACATCATTAAGTCATCAAAATAGTTATAATAGACAAATATAAGAATTTTTACCTCTGATTTGAAAGGCTAAAGGCAACTACAATTTAATCATAAAGGACATTATAAGTATAAGTAAGAAATACTGAATGAATAGATTTTAACTCAGAGTAATCCATGAGCATGAAAGAAAAGAAAATGGGAGATTGGGGAGCATAAAGGCAACTCATTCAGATAGTACCGCTGCTTTGCTTTGTGTGTAACTCCAGTTCAAGCCTGGCTCCTATCACACTGGAGGAAGCCTTGAGATTATAGTATGCTTCCCTTTCTCCAGCTGTGCCTCTGTCTCTTTCTATCCGAATATATATATATATATTCAGATGACTTATATCATCTTCTCCAACGGTGAAGTCTCATTGATGACAAAAGAAAAAGGAAGACTGGTGTCGGAAACATCGAAATGAGAGCTCAGAGAAATATATTTTATAAACAGACTATAGCATTGAGAAAGCAACATAGTATGTATAGCAATTCAGTGTGATAAGAGTGGGAAGTGTGAAATAGCTGATGACTAAAGCTGACAACTAGAAGGTAATTAGAGGGACTCGATGATGGATAATTTTGTATCATCACTTTGTAATATTTGGGTTTATTTTTTGTTGCTAAGGAGTCACGAGAGTGACTTAAGTAGGTCAGTGGCACAAGCAGATTCACTGTTTAAATCAACTGCTATACCATGAGACAGGATCTATATAATATGGCAAATTTTCACTTTCACTTTCACGCACGATGGAGGACAAGCTGCTCAAATTCAACACATGTCCTGCAAGCATTACAGAACTGGACAAAATATATAAATCCACTTTTAAAGGAAATATAAATGACTACTGAACTTATTTATTAAGGTTCAGTGCTGTTCTTAGTAAGAAAACTAAAATTATGATACATTATTGTTGTTTGTACAGAACAAGATTAGAGCACTAGGTATGAGAAAATAGTCATCTTGTATGTCATCTTTACTTCCAGAAACTAGCCTTTTTTTTTTTTTTTTTTCCCTCCAGGGTTATTGCTGGGCTCGGTGTCTGCACCATGAATCCACCGCTCCTGGAGGCCATTTTTCCCCCTTTTTGTTGCCCTAGTTGTTGCAGCCTCGTTGCGGTTATTATTATTGCCATTGTTGACGTTGCTTTGTTGTTGGATAGGACAGAGAGAAATGGAGAGAGGAGGGGAAGACAGAGAGAGGGGGAGAGAAAGATAGACACCTGCAGACCTGCTTCACCGCCTGTGAAGCGACTCCCCTGCAGGTGGGGAGCCGAGTGCTCGAACCGGGATCCTTACGCCGGTCCCTGCGCTTTGCGTCACGTGCGCTTAACCCACTGCGCCACCGCCCGACCCCCAGAAACTAGCCTTCTATAGCCTTGCTTATGTGCATAAATGAATATATACAAGGTTCTCCTTAAACAGCATCATTTATAAAATCTAAAATTTAGAAAAATCAATAGTAAATATTATACATATCCTCCATATTTATTTTATTCAGTAAATTGATTATTTACTCTACTGCCATCAAGATTATCTCTGGGGCTCGAATCCAGCATACAAATCCACCATTCCTGACAGATATTTCTCACTCATTTTCTTTCTTTCTTTCTTTCTTTCTTTCTTTCTTTCTTTCTTTCTTTCTTTCTTTTTCTTTCTTTCTTTCTCCTCCTCCCTCTCTCTCTCTCTCCCTCTCCTTCTCTATCTTTGCCTTCCCTCTTAATTTCTTTCTGTCTCTATCTAATAAATAAATAAATAAGGAATTAAAAAAGAATCCCATGTTATATTGGTCTTCAAAGTGTACCAGTCTATAATGGAATGTGGATTTGAAAAAAATTCACAAGTTAGTATGATAACTTTGTTAAGTTGGTTTAAATGTAAAATTAAACTTTTTTCCCTTTGAATTTATAACTACAATTTGATTGTTATTTGCACTGGGGGCTGTTTTACATGAGAGATAATCTTTATTCCATGAAAGTAAAATAGAAAGAGCTATTGCATAGTAACATCCTGCAAACGTTGGCATAATCAAATACAAGTTATCTGACCATACCTATCTTTAATCTTTGTACCTCAGATTCTCCCCTGAAAAGTATGATGGCATGGCCTAAGAATGACCAAGAAAACTATAATGTAAATTGCATGGATGAGAAATGTAAGGTGAGTCCTTCAGAAATGCACAGCAGTGTTGCTAAGTAAATATTCTGTTATCACTAACAAATAAAAAAAAAGGAAATGAAAACAAAAAGCTGATATAGAAACACTTACTAACAGCAATTAAAGAAATAAAATAGTATTTCAAGTTATAGAAGTGGCTCTTTTGGGTGATTTATAAGCTGCCAGAATCATGTTCTAACCCCCTTCCTCCCCAGGAACATGAATTTAATGTAAACATATTGACTAGGATAACTTTATCAGAGTTGAGATTTTGGTGAGGATGTTGTAACATTGCAAATAAGCACAAATATGAAAATATGATCATTGAAAAGGGTAAGAAGTATACTGTTGCCTCATCTTTATGAGACCCCACTCCAATCGGGTTCAGATCAGCTCTGAGAGAAAGCACCTTGACCAGAGATAATCTCCCTCAGAAAATAAACCAGGCTTCCAACAGTTCTTGGTGTCTGTGGTCCTAAGAAAACTGCTTCTGTCTGGCCTTGCACAAATTGTTGAGAGAATCATCTAAAGTTCAAAAGAGCTAAGAGAAAAACCAAGGGAATAGGACAGATCTCTCTCAGCACATACCTGTAAAACTAGAAAAAGGTGTTCAACCATAAAACTTCCTTTTAAGAAAGAAAGACAAGCTTGCACTTAGTATCCAGGCCATACAATGCACTTAGGGGAAAAAAAAAGTGTGTGGATGGGTAGGGGGGTTTCTGTCTTGAATGGCTCTGTGTGACTAATCCCTAAAATAGTTCCCCCAAAGGCAGGATGTGAAGTGAAGCACACATATCCTTAGAAAAAGAATGAGAGACTCCTAGAATCTCTACCTAGGCTGATTAATGAATAGCTTTCCTGATACAGATTAGGAAATATAGCTGGATTTTCAAATGTCTAATAAACACAAACACACACAAATGACATAACCAAAGGGAAAATAAGACCTCTAATAACCTAACCTGAAAAAGATAAAGATTTCAGAATTAATTGATGTATGTTCCTACTGGCAATTTGTATATTTTGCTACAATATGTATGAAACTAGAAGGATGCTATGTGAAATAAATCAGGAGAAAAGCAAATACCATATTATCTCAGTTTTACATGGGTTTTAAGAGACTAAGCATGGGAAAGACAGGGTGAAAACATAACCTATTGGTCTATACCTATAGGTCTGAAGTTACTAAAAGAGAAGAAGACACAGGAGGAGGTGGAGAGGGCAGGAGGCACAATGAACTACAATGAACGGAGTGCTACATGAATGGTTAAGTGTACTATGGTATTTTGTGAGTATTTGAAATGGAACAGCTGATATCATTTTGTGAAACAGCAACCCCCTCCCCCCCAAAAAAAGTAGTCATCAGAAACTGTGAATTACAGAGAACATAAACAATTAAGTGACATGGAGGAAACAATGTATGAATACAAGGAGAATAGCATCAAGGAGATGGAAACCATAAAAACAGTAAAACAGAACATTTGGAAATAAAGAATGGAAAAACCATAAAAGATACAGTGAACATTCAAGATAGCATTTTAATTGCCGACTTGACTAAGCAGAAGCATTGGTCAATAAAGACAAATTGTAACTTCAAATGATTTAGTCAACAAAAACAATGCAAAAGACTAGAGAAACTATAAAATTTATTGGACACAAGCATAACAGACAGCAAAGAAGACCACAGAGCTAGCTATTCTAGGGTGTACTGTTCATTGACTTGTTTTTGTTCCACAACAATTCATATGCCTATACTGCTGTGTTATAATGGCCAGTAGTGCAGGTAATGAATAGTAGTAGAAGTAGGACCACCTTTGCTGAGGAAGTCAGGTCACTAGTCTAGAGGCACTCTCTAGCTGCCATTCTTATGTTCCTAACAAAAAACCTTGATGGGCTTTTGATGGTCAGGAAGATTTTCTTTTTCAAATGTGGAATCTTTTCAGTTAAGATTTTCTTGATCAAATGTGGAATTTTTTGAGTTAAGCAATCTAGAAGGCATGGGTAAGGGGCCAAAGGACAAATTTTCTGAAGGGCAAAGAGAAATTGCCGGAGGGAATGGGAAGAACCTTGGGCAATATTTATTTAAAACAGTGGGTGAGTCAGACTGTGTTCAGATCTTCCATTGTGAACGCCAAACAGGAACTAAAGCTCCTTGAATCACAGTGACTTGAGCTGATCTCATTATTTACCTGGCTGAATCAGGGAGAGAAGGAGGGAAAGGGAAGGGTCAAGTTGGAGACAGTGCTGAAGAATGAAGTTGGATCTTTCTGGTTCTCTAAGAAACTAAGTCTGAAAGAATGCCCATATTATTTCCCTCCAATTCCATAACTTTATTTTTAAAGCTTGGGTTCACCTTAGGACTATTATTACTATTTCTTATTAGATAATTGCTACTTATATGACATATAGTTTTGTAAAAATAATAAAATTCTAATAATGTTTCTAAAAATCACTAGTATTTGTATTATAAATCTTTTAGGCATTTTACATGCATAAAAGTAACAAGTTGAAAAATCATCTTGAAACATAGTCTGAAGATATTTTCTTTTTTTTGAAAATTATATATTCTTAAAGCAAATATTAACACACAACTGTTGGTAAGAAAAACAAAAAGAAGATTTTATTAAAAGAAAAAAAGAGTAAACTATTGGCCAGTGGGGGAAATGGAGATATAATTTTCAAATCTTTTCTTCTCTTCCTTCATTGTCTTAGTTGTATACTTTCTTTCCTCTTGTCTATGTATGTGAATTCAAGATTACAACTGTAAAAAAGTGAAGACAGGTATTTTCTTCTGACTGATATTCAAACAGCATTAAACACCAATAGTTATTCAGACCAAAATTCTTTCCCTCCCACTAATGTTAACAGGTGAGAATTAAAATATCTTTCTAAAGAACAAGGTTTTTATTTTATTGTATTGTATTAGTGATTTAATAATGATTGACAAGATTGTGGGATAAGAGTGTTACAAATCCACAAAATTCCCACCACCAGAGTTCTACATCCCATCCCCTCCATTGGAAGCTCCCCTATTCTTTATCCCTCTGGGAGTATGGACCGAAGATCCTTATGAGATGCAGAAGGTGGGCCCATCTAGCTTCTGTAATTGCTTCTCTGTTGGACATGGATGTTGGCAGGTTAAGCCATACCCCCAGCCAGTTTCTGTCTTTCTCTAGTGGGGTTGGGGTCTGGGGAGGTGGGGTTCCAGGACACATTGGTGAGGTCCTCTGCCCAGGAATGTCAGGTTGGTGACAGGGTAGCACATACAACTTGATGGCTGAAAAGCAGTAAGATCTAAGCAGAACAAATCATTTAATAATCAGGAACTTAAAAGTAAAAATATAGCAGATGATATTTGGGAAAGACTGAGGTTTCCATCTTAACAATATAGATGTTAATTAGCTTTCTTTTCCCTATACCTGATAAAAATCTTGTGCTTTATGCTAATAATAAGCTTGTCTATTTTAAAACTTCCATCCAAAGATGATGCCTTTATATAAATCTCACAATGTATCTTGTCTTTTAAAAGTAAATGTGATTTAGAATTGAGCGGTAGTAAATAAATAAGTCTAAGTGAAATAAACTATTTATTTTTTTAAAAAATATTTTTATTTATTATTGGATAGAGACAGAGAAATTGAGAGGAGTGGGAGAGTTAGAGAGAGAAGAAGAAGACAGAGAGACACCTGCAGCCCTGCTTTGCCACTTTTGAAGCTTTCCCCCTACAGGCGGGGACCAGGGGCTTGAACCTGGGACCTTGTGCACTATAATGTGTGTGCTTAACCAGGTGCACCACCGTCTGGCCCTGAAATAAGCTATTTCTTATACCAAGCCTTGTCTTTGAAAATTAAGTGTAAGTTAGGATTCAGCAGTATTCTTGTACTAAATAAATAAGTCTAAGTGAAATAAACTATTTCTTATACCAAGTACACTTCCAGTGTTTATTAGCATAAATTAAGTCTATTAGCACTTGCATATTCTAGACATATCCATTTAATTCTCTCTCTTTCTTTCTTTTTGATGGGAGAATACTTCATTTGGTATGATTGAACCAGCAGAAATGAAAAATTATTAAGACATTCTAGTTAGCATTTTCTATTTTAAGATAGAGAGTTGGTGTTACCTGGACCCCTTTGTTGGCCCCCATAGGTCCCTGTCCTCAATGTGGCTCAACAATGGTAGAGAATGTTCCATCCTCTGAAGGGAGGCTAGATAAAATACTCTACCACCTGAGGAAGATGGGTCTTGAAATTGGGGCGACTTAGAAAGTTCCTACTCATGAGCACAGAATGCAAGCTCATACCTATAGGGATAGAGAAGTTACATAGGCTCCTAAGCTGAATATAGGCCCCAGATCAAATTAATGGGGTTTAGGTCAACAATATTTATATACCTTCTCCATATTTGGGAGCTACTCTCTTCCATGATTCAGCTTTCTAGCCCTTTTTCCAGCCATGACATCATCTCCCCAGACAATAACTTAGATCCACCTGCATATCAGATATCAGGTTCAGGAAAAAAACTAATAGTCATGGGCCCTTTGGAATATACTTAAAATAGACCTACTATTTCCAAAGCAGAGACTCCAAATCTTCATCTGCAATATTCCAGCATTTAGGTTCATGATTAGTCAACAATTTGTTTGGCTTTATATGTTAACTCTTTTTCAGTCACCAGGTTCCAGATGCTACCATGATGCCAAGTGGGCTTCCCTGGACAGATGACCTTACCAATGTGTCCTGGAGCCCCATTTCCCCAGATCCCTGCCCCACTGTGGAAACAGAGAGACAGACTGGGACTATGGATTGACCTGTCAATGCTCCCCAAGTGAGTTACTTGGCTAACCTGAGTATTGCTTTTTTTTTTTAAATTAATTTTGCTGCACTAGATAATGGATCCAGGGCCTCTTACATAAGTGGTATTGCTAAATAGAACCTCACACATGAGTGTTATTACTAAGTAGAAACACTGGAGTACCAGGGTTGGCCCGGTGAAAGTTATTAGGGTCCTGAAGGAAAGGGGATGGGGAGAAATGAAGTGAGTGACATGTCAGTTGCTGTAGGCTCAGGAGAGAAGCATTTGTGGCCTCTGTCTGCAGAGCTTTCTTTTAAATACTTTTCACTTGGATACACTTGACATCATGTAAGATCATTTTTTTAGTAACATCAAAAAATAACTCTAGACATTATTATCATTTTAGGCATGTTCTCCTTGAAAGTTCCCTTGGTCTGAGACAGCCTGTTCTCCCATAGGTTTTGATCATTTGTGTGGCCTTGGTGTGGCCAGAATAACTTCAAACACTACTCCCTTTGTTTCAGCCATCTGTGTTGGGACAGCATATCATTTGGGGGGCTCAATCTAATAGTTTTTCTTCTTAACCCTTTCTTGGATGGGTCTAACTTAACCCTTCCTTGGATGGGTGAGGGTAAGCATAGGGCTTCTTTTCTAATATCTAGTAAACTGTCTACCTAAAAAAATTCTTCTGCTGTAAAGTAAGCACATACTATGGAGGCTCTCTTCTGACATATATGGGAGTTTACTAACTTCTATCCATTAACACTTAACTTTAACTAGTTAGCTATATAACCTCTATATTCATCATAGATACCTGTAACTATACAACCTCTATACCTGTAAGGGAAGCAGGGGGGTCTGTGGGTGAGGGTAAGCAATAGGGCCTCTTTATAATTAGGTGGAAACTACAGTCTGCCACTTATTCTATAGGCCACCCTTAGTTCTGGCTTTTGGTCTGAGTCCAGCTAATAGAGAAGTTGTAGTGGTGACAAATAGCTTTTTTTTTTTTCCTCAAAGCCTCTGAGTGCAGCAGTTTCTGCTCTTAGGCGATTTTTAGTCTTGTTACACTCACTATCATAATTTTTCTTACTGTGTCCTTCCTCTGGGGATCTCTTTCTATTGTCCCCAGTAATATTTGTGCATTTTCAACAGAGCCAATAAGTCCTCAATTTACCAATGTAATTGAAAACAAATAGCTTCAGTTTAGTCTAGAACTTCTTGCCTTGCTGTTGGTCCCAGCCTGTTTGGACTTTGTCTGGCAGCAGACTTGACTTCACCTCCACCACTAAACAAAAAGGATGAATAGCTTCAGTTTAGTCTAAGACTTCCTGCTTTGCAGTCGGCCCTGGCCTACTCTGTACTTTGCCTGTCAGTAGACTTGACTATGCCTCCACCACTGGACCATTTGTTAAATGAAGAAGGAAGGACAGAAAAAGTACCATTCATTCTACTCATCGACTGACTTCCCATTGTGTTTTCCAGGTTGTTCCAATATTGTGCCTGGGATTGAAAACAGGGCCTTACTCATGGTCAATGTATAATCTCTGGCCAACAACCAAATCCTTAGATGTCTTTTATATGGGGGGGGGGTAGGCAATGTCACACCGTACTAAATGAATCCGTTACCATCCACAAGGACCTGGGTTCAAGCCCCCACTCACCACCTATAGGGAGAAAGCTTCACAAGGAGTGAAACAAATCTTTAGGTGCTTATCTTTTTCTCTCCCTCTACCTCCCCATCCCCTCTCAATTTCTTTCTGCCCTATCAAATAAAATAGGAACAAACAAATGAAGACACAAAAAACTGGCAGCCAAAAGCAGTGGAATCCCCATGATAACCCTAGAGGCAATAAAATAAATAAATGAATAAATAAATAAATATAGAATAAAATAATTCTTTGATACCTTGCATCTTGACAAACATTAATTTTGTTTTTATAAGTTGTTTAAAATATTTTATTTATTTATTTTGGATTGAGATAGAGAAGTTAAGAGGAAAAGGGGACATAGGGAGAGACATCTATAATACTTCTTCACAGCTCAGGAAGCTTCCTCCACGCAGGTGGAGATCAAGTGGTTTGCACTGGGGTCCTTGTGGATGATAACATTTGAGTCTATACAGATATACCATCAGACGCCCACCCCCCAACTTGCTTTTAAAATATATATATTTATTTAGGAGAGAGAGCTGGATCATCACTCAAGCATATCTTTAACCTTTTTATGCTGTCTCTTCTCCAGTTTTTCTGATTTCATAGATAATACAGATTATTTGTAAGCTTACTTAGAAATGTTCTTAAGTTCTATTATGTTTTTTGGGGGTAACTGTTTTCTGTAAAGATATATTTACTGACTTCTTATCTACTTATAGTTATGTCTCCTTTTATTATTCTGAAATACTAATGGTATATTGCTGAAACTATTCTCTTATTTCTAGTGTGCATATTTTCTCTCATATTTTATTTATTTACATTAGATAGTGACAGAGAGAAACTGTGAAGGAAGGGATGGAAATGGAGAGAGACAGACAGACAGAGAGAGATCGAGACCAAGACCTGCATCACTGTTTCACTGCTTGTGAAGTGTCCTCTGGCAGATGGAGACTAGAAATGTGAACCTTGGTAGTCATGTACTGTAATGTGTGCACTCAGCCAAGTGCACCACTGCCCAAACCCTGTCTCATTATTTTCTTATGACATTTATTTTTCAGAAGAAATATTGGTAAGGATCAGTGATATGAAATTTTTTATTTGCGATATATATGTATATATATATATATATAGTTATTATTTATTTATTTATTTATTCATTTTCCACCAGGATTATTGCTGGGGCTCAGTTCCTGCATAATGAATCCATTATTCCTGGTGGCTATTTCTTGTTCTTAATTTGATAGGACAGAGAGAAATTGAGATAGGAGGATGATATAAACAGGGAGAAAGACAGATAACTGCATTACTTGCTTCACTGCTGCTCATGAAGGTTCCCCTCCCTCCACAGGTGGGAAACCAGGCTTCAAACCTTGGTGTTGAGCATGGGAATGCGTGAGCTTAACCAGGCACATCACTCCCTAGTCTCTGTGTTAAGTATTTTTAAGCGGACAGTCTTATTATGTCTTTAAACCTACTTCCTGATTAAATAAATTTTATCATTTGATTTTTTATCTAATATCAAAGCTCCTACTTTTTTTTTTTTACTCTGCTGTCTAGATAGCATATGCTGCCTTAAGAACACTACAACACATGTCTTTAAACAAGGAAGACACACTTGTCCTTTGTGGCTTGACAGAGGTCTCTGTTACACAGGAATTAAAATAGTCCTAAGCTAATAGAGCAGTTATTATCTAACCCTCAGTTGCCAAGGCAGAGGAAACAAAAAGAAACATGGGGAAGTTCTTATTGATGCTTAAATCTCTCAATGGAAAATAATACACATCACTTCCATTAACATTTTATTATCTAAACAAATCAGGGAAACACAATCTTTAATGTACCATGAGGAAGAGCGAACTGAAATTTTTAAGAACTGTATAATGACTACCACATTTCTGATCATTTTTAACCTTTAATAAGATTGCCAACTCAAACTTCTAAACATTTCTTCTCTGTTTTCCATGACATAAAATATCAGTGGCTATCTCTTCTCCCCAACTTCATTTCTTTTTTGCAATGACTTAAGTGAAGATGATGCTTAAGTTTCTATCCACTTTTCATTTTATCTGCCTTTTTTATCTGATCTATTTTTCTTTGCCCTTCGGTGACCCTGTAGCCACCTTTAACCATCTACACATTTGTTAGATTTCTTTTCTGTTGGTATTTTTCTAATTCTACTTCTAAGAACCCCTTCTGTTTCATTAGTTTAATCCCCCCTGCTTAACACTATTCTATTTACATAACCACATCATTCTATTTACATAACCTCTGTTAACAAGCACCACCCCCCTCCAGGGCATTGGTGGTTCAGTGGTAGAATTCTTCCCTGCTCCGCCCCCTCTTCTTGTCATACCCTGATTTTCACCAGTCACTTTTCTCTCCATCCTCTCTGCATCGCATCCTGTTCCCACCTTACTGGGCTAGTATATTTATAAGGACAAGATTGTTTGTAGTTTAGTTTAGCTTAGCTTGGTATAGATTGTGCTGCGTCCTGCATGAATAAAGAGATACTGCATACAACCCAGCCATGAGTCCCTGTTTGTCTGTTTCCCGCCCGTGAAGCCAGCCTGGTGAAAACAACATATGGCACCCAACATGGGGCATGAACCCACGACCCTGAGATTAAGAGTCTCATGCTCTATCGACTGAACATATGGTGCCTACATGGGTCCGGACCTGCGCAACTCCCAGATAAGTGAAGACTTTGCCTATCTATGCACTATGGTCTTCTCTTCTGCTTACGAAGAGGTTTGCCAAAGCCTTTACTGTTTCATCATGAGACAGTTAC
This sequence comes from Erinaceus europaeus, assembly GCF_950295315.1. Lineage (NCBI taxonomy): Eukaryota > Metazoa > Chordata > Mammalia > Eulipotyphla > Erinaceidae > Erinaceus > Erinaceus europaeus. The sequence continues at coordinate 35,988,724 of NC_080180.1, read as the reverse complement.
TCTGTCTCTGGAACATTTTGCTCTGGGCCACACTTTGTTTCCCTGACCGGGAACTTTGGTTTCTTGTGACCCTAATCATAGAGCTTGGGAGATGCACTGAGATTTCTCCTTGGACTTTCTGGATTCCCTCGCCCATGTTTCCTGAGGAAAAGGACTACATTTTGCTCCGGGCCACAGTTTGGTTCTTTATGACCGTGATCGTAGACCTTGGGATATGCATGGGGATTTCCACTGGGACTTTCTGGACTTCTTCTCGCATGTTTCCCATGGAGAAGGACTACTCTAATTTGAGGAGCCTGGCAATCCCCAAGAATGGAGACACGTGGTTAGTTCTACTCTCCTGATTGGATTCTTTCTTTGATGGGAAGACACTTTTAAAAATGGGTGCCTGAAGAAATCCAGCAGGAACAGTCAGAAGCACACTAAATGGAATTTTGAGGAGCTTTTTTGGACTAGGATGCCCTCTGGGGACTCTTGATGCTACATGGTGAGATCTGTTTTGTAAGAGAGTGATTTGAATGACTGAATTTTTGTTTGACATTGACTTAAAAAAAAAAATGCTGGACGCAGCCATGATTTCTAGAGACATCCAGAAACAATCCAAAAAATTGTTTTTTCCTCCTTTGATTTCTTTTTTTACGTCTAGGCATAAATCTGAAACGTTTAATCCTGAAAACTGTATGAGTTATGGGCGGGGCAGATAGTGCAATGATTATGTTAATTATTCTCATGCCTGAGGCTTCTACCATGATTCTTCTGTTTACCTTTCCACATTTTATTGAGTTTAAACTGTTTCAACAACTTTGAATTCATACTAGAAAGGACTTCCAATTATAATGGAGTTGTCAATTATAATAAACTTTTTTTTAAATTTATTCCCTTTTATTGCCCTTGTTTTATTGTTGTAGTTATTATTGTCGTCATTGTTGGATAGGACAGAGAGAAATGGAGAGAGGAGGGGAAGACAGAGAGGGGGAGAGAAAGATAGACACCTGCAGACCTGCTTCACTGCCTGTGAAGCGACTCTCCTGCAGGTGGGGAGCAGGGGTTCGAACCAGGATCCTTATGCCGGTCCTTGTGCTTTGCGCCACCTGTGCTTAACCCGCTGCGCTACAGCCCGACTCCCCTATACTAAACTTTTAATCTGCTACAAGTTTTGTTTGACAAGTAAGTGAATTTCAGCTGTCAAGTCTTCACATGAAAAAGCATCTACTCAAATGGAATTCCTGGAAATCCATTTGGATCCTGTTCTCTGACATCGCCCACAAGATGGAATGACTACAACATGCCCCCGGAAACCAATGATGTGACCTGGCACGACCTGAAGAAACAGATTCACAGACTCCAAAGATCACTCTCTACAGAAAAGCAGAATTCTGGTGGCCGACATTCCCCATTGAGACAGACATGCAGTGTTTCATCCCCTGGCATTTTCTTCCATGGCCATCTACTTTGGACTGACACCTCCATCGGACTTACTGGTACACGCTGCTGTGTTTCTCAAAGACTAACTTCAGCCAATTGCCTTGAGACTTTATAGACCATGTTCCCTCGCCTGCAGGCTCTTTCCCCAGAGACAGAAAACTCCCCATCTTTATTAGGTTATGCCCACAGAGGCAGGAAACACCCTTTGAGGCAAGAGATGCCCCCAGAAGCATGAAGCACTCCCAGAGGCAAGAAATGCCCTTTTGCCTGCTAGGCCTTTCCCTTTGAGGCAAGAAACATTCCCCTTGGCATCACACTGGTTATTGCTGCTCGCCTATTTTGTTTTCCATGTCTTATGCCAGTTCTTTTGAAAACGCCTGTATGATATAGGTTTCTGTTCACCCCACAATCCTGATACTATGGCTATTAGTTAAAAAGAAAGGGGGAATTGTTGGTATGTTTCTAATTCTACTTCTAAGAACCCCTTCTGTTTCATTAGTTTAATCCCCCCTGCTTAACACTATTCTATTTACATAACCACTTCATTCTATTTACATAACCACATAACCGCTGTTAACAAGCACCACCCTCCCTCCATGGCATTGGTGGTTCAGTGGTAGAATTCTTCCCTGCTCCGCCCCCTCTCCTTGTCATACCCTGATTTTCACCAGTCACTTTTCTCTCCACCCTCTCTGGATCACATCCTGTTCCCACCTTACTGGGCTAGTATATTTATAAGGACAAGATTGTTTGTAGTTTAGTTTAGCTTAGCTTGGTATAGATTGTGCTGCGACCTGCATGAATAAAGAGATACTGCATACAACCCAGCCATGAGTCCCTGTTCGTCTGTTTCCCGCCTGTGAAGCCAGCCCGGCAAAAACAACACTTTTCATTCACTGACCAAATGTTTAGGCTATGTGCTATAGGACTATAAGGATAAATGAGATAAAATTCCTACTTTCAGGGATGTCACAAATTAGAATGGCAAAAATCAAACAGCTTCAGTTTAAAAATTTGCTGCACACTTTATTTTTTAAAAGACTATATTTATTACAGATTATTGATAAAGTTTCATGGGTGACAGAAAGATTGGGGGAAAGAAGTCAGAGAAGCAGTGTGGTCCACAGGGTACAGGGACTGAACCAGGACCCTTAGTTATGCATGTACAATGCCTTACCAGTTGAGCTCTTTCTCCATTTTTGGAGAAGTTTCTTTGTTTTCCACTTTGTTGTATACTTGACTATTTACTGCATATTTGAGACTTGAGATAGGGTAATAGTAACAATATTTAAAGTTATCATTAGATTATATAAAATCCATGAAAATCCAGGAATCAAGTTGTCAAATTGGAATAGCACCCTCTACTGAATCACCTGCAGGTAAAATTTGCCAAGTCTTCACTATTTGGGGGCTGATGTTTCCAGATAGAGAGACACAGAGACAAAGAGAAGGGAAGGAAAACATGGCACTATTAATTCCTCCAATATGGCCAGGGCTGGGCAATACCAGTGCACTATCCAAAGGATCTATTTTTCTGACCCTGGGATAATATTTTCTTTTCCTTACTTTTTAATTTAATTTTTTATTTATAAAAAGGAAACATTGACAAAACCATAGGATAAGAGGGGTACAACTTCGCACAATTCCCACCACCAAACCTCCGTATCCCATCCCCTCCCCTGATAGCTTAACTATTCTTTAACCCTCTGGGAGTATGGACCCAAGATCTTTGTGGGATACAGAAGGTTGAAGGTCTGACTTCTGTAATTGCTTCCCTGATGAACATGGGTGTTGACAGGTCGACCCATACTCCCAGCCTGTCTCTCTCTTTCCCTAGTGGGGAAGGGCACTGGGGAAGCAGAGCTCCAGGACACATTGGTGGTATTGTTTGTCCAGGGAAGTCTGGTTGGCATCCTGCTAGCATCTGGAACCTGGTGGCTGTAAAGAGAGTTAACATAAAAGCCAAAAAAAATGTTGACCAATCATGGACCTAAAGGCTGGAATAGTGCAGATGATGAGATGGAGGGTCCTCCATTTTGTAGATAGCTAGTAGGCATATTTGAGTTATATTTCAAAGGGTCTGCAGCTATACTAGTGTTTTTTGTTTGTTTTTGCCTGAGCCTGAAATCTGATTTGCAGGTGGATCCAAGTTATTGTCTAGGGAGATGATGTCATGGCTAGGAAAAGGACCAGAAAGCTGGATCAGGGAAGAGAGTAGCTCCCTAATATGGGAAAGGGGTATAAATATTGTTGAATGTAAACCCCACTGATTTGATGTGATCTGGGGCCCATAATTATTTTAGGATCCTGTGTGGCCTCTGAATCCCTCTAGATCTGAGCTCACATTCTGTGGTCATGAGTAGGAACATTCCAGGCTGCCCTAGTATTGACCCATCTTCCTCAGGTGTAGCAGAGAGTATGTTGTCCATCCTCCCTTTGGAGGATGGAACATTCTCTACCATTGTTGATCCAAGTTGAGGACAAGGTCCTATGGGGGCCCACAAATGGGTATATTTTGTTGTTCCTGATAGAAATGACCAGTAATATTGGAGAGAGTGATTTATTCGAGTTCTGGGTCCATCTACTCTGTTTGGGAATTTCAGGATTCCCCGATTAGGGGTCCATTCTTTTTTTTTTTTTTTTCCTCCTCCAGGGTTATTGCTGGGCTCGGTGCCTGCACCATGAATCCACTGCTCCTGGAGGCCATTTTTTCCCCCTTTTGTTGCCCTTGTTGTAGCTTCGCTGCGGTTATTATTATTGCCCTTGTTGACGCAATTCGTTGTTGGATAGGACAGAGAGAAATGGAGAGAGGAGGGGAAGACAGAGAAGGGGAGAGAAAGATAGACACCTGCAGACCTGCTTCACTGCCTGTGAAGCGACTCCCCTGCAGGTGGGGAGCCGGGGGCTCGAACCAGGATCCTCACGCCGGTCCCTGCGCTTTGTGCCACATGCGCCCAACCCACTGCACCACAGCCCCACCCCCCATTCTTTTCTTTTTAATTAACTATTATTTATTTATTTATTATTGCATAAAGACAGAGACAAATTGAATCTTTAATGTACCATGAGGAGATAGGGAGAGACAGAGAGACACCTGCAGTACTGCTTCATTACCTGTGAAACTTTCCTCCTACATGTGGGGACCAGGGGCTTGAACCTGTATCCTTGCACACTGCAATGTGTGTGCTTAACCAGGGGCACTACCGCCTTGCCCCAAAATAATATTTTCTTATATGAGACAAATTTAATACAATTTTTGTTTTTATTTTGATTTATTTTTATTTTACCTGAGCACTGCTCAACTCTATTTTATGGTGTTGCCAGGGATTGAACTCACAACTTGGGATCCCCAGGGATGGAAGTATTTTGTATCAACATTATGAGATCTCCCTGATCCCAATTCTTTTATAAATCCCTTTTATTTATTTAAATTATATTTTATTAATCCCTTTTATTTATTTATTTAAATTATCTTTAGTTATTGTATAGAAATAGTCAGAAATCGAGAGGAGAGGGGGAGATAGGGAAGGAGAGAGACAGAGAGATACCTGTAGCACTGCTTCACCACTTATGAAGCTTTCCCCCTGCAAGTGGGGACCAGGGGCTTGAACCCAGGTCCTTGTGCACTGTAATATGTGTGCTCAACTAGGTGTGCCACCACCAAGCCCCTCTTAATCTCTCTTATTACTTTTTTTTTTCTTTTTTTGTAGAAATGTTCCATGGAAAGTAAAAAGAGTTATCTACCCAGGTCTGGGAACTGCAGCATTTACATAATAAAGGCATGCTGATTGGCTCCTACCAGCAGGCAGAGCCACTCTAAAACCAGCCTAACTATAATGTGCCCCAGGTGGCCCACCCTCACCAGTTCTGGGAGAGTCAATTACAAAAGAGAGTTAAAAGTGTGAATACAATATGACTAATGATAAGAGATGAAGAAACAGGGCTCAAGAAAACCAGAAAGCCCAAATATACCTACCCTCCAGCCCTTATGTTTTAATTCCTTGAGTCTTTTCCAGTAACACTTCTCCACCCCAACTCACTCGCCCCCATTTGGGAAGTTGTACTCTTTCCTAAATAGATTTACCCTTGATTCTTCTTTTTCTTCTCTCTCTCTCTATCTCTCTCCCCCCCCCCCCCAGGATATTGCCAGGGCTTGGTGCCTGCACCATGAATCCACTGCTCCTGGAGACCATTTTTTCCCCTTTTGTTGCCCTTGTTGTTCCATCACTGCTGTAGTTAATATTGTTGTTGTTGTCATTGGATAGGACAGAGAGAAATTGAGAGAGGAGGGGAAGACAGAGGGGGAGAGAAAGACAGACACCTACAGACCTGTTTCACTGCCTGTGAAGCAACTCCCCTGTAGGTGGGGAGCTGAGGGCTCGAACTGGGATCCTACTGCTGGTCCTTGTGCGGTCCTTGTGCTTTGCTCCACATGTGCTTAACCCACAGTGCTACAGCCCGAATCCCTTTTTTTTTTTTCATTTCTTACCAGAGCACTGCTCAGGTCTTGTGTATAGTGGTATTGGTGGGGAGGAGGAGGGGGGGTTTGAACCTTGGACTTTGGAGCCTCAGGCTGGAGAGTCTCTTTGCATAACCATTAAGCTATCTACCTCCACTTGATTCTTTTTCTAAGAAACTTCCTAATACTAATGGTCGTTGTACTTATTGGCTTTTCATTATGTTTATTTAAATCTTTCTTAACATTAGAAAGAAGCTGAAAGGCCCCAAAGTGATCATGAATTAATCCCATCACAGATATGATGGATGATCTGGAGGATAAATTTGAAAAGACTTGCCTAGGGAAAAGCAAATAATTAGTCCCTGAGAATTATTTAAGGTGAAATGTTTGCATCAAATGCTTTTGGGGGGTAGGCCCATCCAACTTACTACTTTGTAATTACACTTACATAATTGAAAATTAATTCTCCTTTGATCCTCCCTTTGCCTTTCTGGATCCTGTTCTTTTCCCGAGCAGAACTAATGTGTCTTTCCACAAAGTATATTTGAATCTGAGACGAACTCCTCAGCTTATTGTTTCTAAGGAAATGGCTAGGAAAGGTCACACAACAGCTTTTTAGTATAAAAAATAATGAATGAGCATTTGAAATGAATAAGAATAAGTCTCACCCTCTGTCCCACCTAGGCCACGTGCTTGCCTTGTGCCTCATTTCCCACAACTGGAAGCTCCCAGCTGAATAATCAGTATCCAAACATGCTGAGCTAATTGAAGAAAGGTGCTATATAAACACAAGGTACTATTATTATGGTCATTTTCCCAGACCTTGGGCTTCCCCACCCACTTCCTGTAAATTTACAATGAGGTGGAAAGCAGAGCCTCCTCCAGCATAGAAGACATAGAAAAGAGTGCCTTTGCTGCCCTCAAGTGGTTTCCTTTATGTAGAAACCTTGTAGTCTTAGCTCATGACATTGAATGTGCCTATCTAGTGGGGAAAATACTTAAGATTAACTCACAGAAAGTCTGTTGAGTGAACTCTTTTTTGAACAACTTATTTACATAGATATGCCAGGTAGTTCTACTACTTTTTTAAAAATAGCATTGATATCACTTCTGAATGAAAAGGACAAGCATAATAGTTTTCTTTCTTTAGTAATCTAATCACTCAACTAATTATTTTTGAAATAAGTCTTTTGATTCTGAAACTACAGACTGCATGAGGTTTCAGGAGGGTTTGCAGAGATATGGAGAAGACAGACCACAGTGTGGAAATGCTTCCTCAATCTGTCTCTGCTACATCAAGCTGGGAATGGCCAACTGGGTGTTTGTACTAGCAGATCTACAATTTCTCTTTTCCTAAAACAAAAAAACTGAACTACATTTGCAGTTTTAAAATGTATCAGTGGGTTTAATCAGTTGAGCATCTTTGATAAAAGAAATACACCACAGAACACTCCAGAAAAGAAATAAATAACAGAGGAACTGTTTGGCTATGTTGAGAAGGCTGAACAGACATCTATTCTTTTGTCCCCAGATACTGAGATCCTTTAGAGAAATTCAGAACTCAAAGGAGCATAGTTTAAACACCATGATATTAATTTACCAGTATTTTTAAAGTGCCAATTTATAAAGGGTTAAATATACTATTTAATTTTGGAGCTGGGTGGTGGTGCACCTGGTTAAGGGCACTGTGTGTAAGGATGCAGGTTCGAACCCCACATCCTGCAGTGGTGAAGCAGGTTTTCAGGTGTCTCTTCTCTTTACCTCTCTCTCCCCTCTCAATTTCTCTGTCCTATTGAATAAAACAGAAGGAAAAAAAAAGTAAAAAATGGCCACCACCAAAAGGGTAGATTCAAGCCTCAGCTATTAGAGGCAATAATAATTAAATAATAATAAATGTAATTTCCTTACAGGGGCTTATGATTTTAACTTTTCCATTATTTTCACATAAAATACCCCCAATGTTGATCAACTGTACAGACAATGAAATTAACTCCCAAGGTCCCTGTCTATTCTCATGCTATAGAAGCTGGGGCTCTGATTCCCCAGAGCCCCACCCCACTAGGGAAAGAGAGAGGCAGGTTGGGAGTATGGATCGACCTGTCAACGTCCATGTTCAGCAGGGAAGCAATTACAGAAGCCAGACCTCCCACCTTCTGCATCCCATGATGACCCTGGGTTCATACTCCCAAAGGGTTAAAGAATAGGAAAGCTATCAAGGGAGGGGATGGGATACAGAGTTCCAGTGGTGGGAATTGTGTGGAGTTGTACCCCTCTTATCCTATGGTTTAGTCAATGTTTAATATATATATATATATTATATTTTTTTCCAACTCCTTTGCTATATATAACATACTGCCAAGTAACAGATAATAAAAGTAATCCTGGCTTCTATGCAATAAAGAAACTGGTTATGGTATATTCTAAATAACAAAATCCCCCCACTTGGGTCTCAACCCCTCACCTCCCCAAGTCAAAAACTCTGAATGTGAAACCCAGCAGTCTATGTTTTAGCATGCCCTCTAAGTGGTTCTGATGTACCACCACAATGTAAGACTCACTAATATAATGAAAACAGCACTGTTTTTGAGGTCATTAAAAAGACATGACCTCCAGTTGACCTGTGAACTGGCCTGAGGTAATCAGGTTGAGGAGCCACTTAAGGGTTCAACCTTGGGGGCATTAATGCCTTATTAAAACTACTTGACTGGGTTTGTACTTGAGCCTCCTTTAAAGTGTTAATGGAATCTCTCCGGAGGGGCCAGGTGATTGTACTTTGAGTAAAAACAAGTTCCCTTGCACACCACATGTAAACAGCTTAAATGGTGCAGCTGCAGTAGTATTGTCTCTTGTTCTTAAAACAAATCTTAAAAAATGGATCTGCCTGCCTGCTCATTTGGTATCCCTTATGCGAGAGTGGGGCCTTGAATCTTTTACTGCTTGGTGCCACCTAAACTTCTAGTCTGTTAGGCAATATGGAAATCTCTTCTGGCAGAGAGCTACAGAGGCCAGTCTCTTAAGGTAAGTTCATTCCTTATTTTAATAACCACTCACAAGTCTATAACAACCTGCCCTATTCATAGGATTCTCTTTGTCTTTGGTGTATGGAGGCCAGCTTCAAATTTCCTCTGAGGAACTCCCCACATTTTGAAAAGTGCAAAAGTTAGGATTTTAGTGCAGAATTAATCTGACTTTAAAGCCTTGGACTAGTCACCTTCTGTGAGTACCTTTCCTTGCCTCTAACCATTGTCTGATTTTATGACCTCCCAGGTCCTTTTTTTCCCTTATTTTGGATTTTTGGGATATCATTCAAGTTAGGTCAGGAAATGTGAACTTTGAGAAACTGCTCTCCAGAACTCAAAAAATACTGTTGCTTGGTTGACTGTGCAAACCGGTAATAACTATTTTAATTTTAATGATGAGGGGTGTGTGTGTGTGTGTGTGTGTGTGTGTGTGTGTGTGTGTGTGTGTGTGTTATAACTAAGGAGACCTCATTTTCTTCTCCAAATACACTTCTAAAGTATAAATATTGTTGGGGGTTGGATGTTGGCACATTTGGTTGAATGTACACATTACCATGCCCAAGGATCCGGGTTCGAGTCCCCGCACCTACCTATGGGAGGTGAGACAGGGACACTTCAGAAGTCATGGAGTAGGTCTCTGACAAAATTTTTGAAAGCAATAATATACCATACTATACATGGAAAATACAAAAAATATATACCATTACTGAAATCTATGTGATCAAAACAGAGTTTTGGGAGTCGGGCGGTAGCGCAACGGGTTAAGTGCAGGTGGCACAAAGCGAAGGACTGGCTAAGGATCCGGTTCCAGCCCCCAGCTCCCCACCTGCAGGGTAGTCGCTTCACAGGTGGTGAAGCAGGTCTGCAGGTGTCTGTCTCTCTCTGCCCCTCTCTGTCTTCCCCTCCTCTCTCCATTTCTCTCTGTCCTATCCAAGAAGGATGGCATCAATAACAACAACAATAACTACAATAAGGAAACAACAAGGGCGGGGTTCCTGGAAGATGGTGGACTGAGAAGCTGCTAGTGGTTTGAGCTCTGACCACATCCTCTGGAAACGGTAGTATTTTCTGCCTTTAGTAGGCCAGTCACCAAGGAGGTGACTATAACTTAATTTGGGTTAAAAAATAGAGTAGAAAAAAAGAGAAAAAAAAATTTTCTTTCAAATTATTATCTCTAAAGCGTACCTCCTCCCTCTTCCCCTCCCCCCCATAACCAGTCCCTGGGGACCAGCTCCTAGCAGGCTCCCCTGCTGAGCTTCTTTCTTTACCAGGTTTCCTGTCCCACCAGGGAGTATCATTCATTCTAAGTCTAGTCCCTTCTGAAACCTCTGGCCTTTTTTCTTTCTAAGTAGCCAACCCCCCCCACCCCACCCTGCATAGCTAATTAAATACTTTTTAAAATTTTTTAAATAAAAAACTCTTTCCTTCCACTGCTCTTTTATTACTGTTTTTTTTCTTATAGTTTTCTTTTTTCTCTTTCTTTTTTTTTCTTTTTCTCATTCTTGTCATCCTTACTTCCTTAATCCTACAGCTTGCAAAGCCACAGGCCCCATCCCCCACACTACCAAACAGTGTGCTTTCACTGATACACGTTTGGAAATTATTGGGGGAAGAATTCTGACTCAGAGTGGACTCTCACTGCCAGTATCTCTGCTCAACTTCCCTTCCATCTTTAGTTACCCCTAGAATATACAGTGGATAGTGGATTTGCATAACTGTCTATTTCAGCTATCCTTGTCTAGTCCTGAGGTTTTTGTTTCTGTGTTTGTTAGTTTTTCTTTCTTAACAATCAGCTGCCACTACTCATGAGGTTTGAGGTAACCTGGGACAGGGGATTTTTTTTTTTACCCTGCTCTATTTTATTATTAACATAATATAAATGCGTATATCTCCCCCCCTTTAGGTTGATCAGAATTAACTCTTAGTGTATCTTTCAATGCTAGGGTAGTGGGCATCTTATCTATTGTGGGAAGAACTTGTCTCATTATTCCTACCTCCTCTACAGACTCTCTCCTTCCTACTCCTCCTAGCTAATTAAAAAAATAAAATACAATTAAATTAAATTAAATTAAATTAAAAATAATCAAAAAAACTTTCCTTTCACTATTCTTTAATTACAGCTCTTGTTCTTATCTTTTCTCTTTTCTTTCTCTTGTTTGTTTCTTTTTTTATGTTATCATATACGTCTTCCTACCTTCTTCTTTGTCTTTCTGAATTTAAGAACTATTTTGGGGAAGAAATCTGACTCAGAGTGGACTCTCTATGTGTGTATCTCTGCTCTACTTTCCTTTCCCCTCTTGTTACCCCTAGAATATACAGTGGATAGTAGATTTGCATAACTGTCTATTCTCGCTATCCCTTCTTTCTTTTCTCTTTCTTCTTCACTGGGATTTGGTTACTATTTTTTCACGGAATGGAGAAATTGTTTGACTAACTGGTAGTGATTAAATTGCTTCAATACTTGCTTCAGTTGCTATTGTAATTCCTGAGGTTGGTGAGTGCAATTGTCATAAAGATATTTAGTACAGTGTTGCTTGTACTCAAGAAACAATAGCTGAGGAACAACAGAGCATAAAAATAAGAAACACATAAATCAAAAAAAATGGGTAGATCAAAAACAAATAAAACTGCTACTCCAATAAATGAAGACAAGAGCCCAGAAGAAACTACAAATCAGGCAGAAGTAGCCATATATAAGAAAAATATGCAAGCAATAATAAACTTATTAATCACAGAAATGAAAACAACACTGGAGGAAAGGAATGGCAGTATTAGGGAAAAAAAAGTTGAGATACCCAAGGAAAATACTGATTATCTTGAGGCAATTAGAGAACTGAAAGCTGAAATAGCTGAACTGAGGAAAGAAGCTGTGGGAAGGGAAAGCAGACTAACAGAGGCAGAAAACAGAATTAGTCAGACAGAGGATGAGTCAGAGAAAACTAAGAAAGAGGTGAAAGAGCTCAAAAAGAGATTGAGAGACACTGAAAACAACAACAGACACATATGGAATGATCTCAAAATAAGTAACATTCGTATAATTGGCCTACAAGAGGAAGAAAGAGAGGAAGGGGAAGCAAACATTCTAGAGGAAATAATAGAAGAAAACTTCCCAGACCTGAATAACAGAAAGGACATCAAGATTCAAGAGGCCCAGAGAGTTCCAAACAGAATCAACCAAGACACATCATAGTCACAATGAAAAGGAGTAAGGATAAAGAAAGGATCCTAAAGGCTGCAAGAGGGAAACAAAAAGTCACATAAGGGGAAAACCCATAAGATTATCTGCAGACTTCTCCACTCAAACTCTAAAAGCCAGAAGAGAATGGCAAGATATCTATCGAGCCCTGAATGAAAAAGGGTTATCAACCAAGGATAATATATCCTGCTAGGCTTTCATTCAAACTAGATAGAAGGATCAAAACCTTCTTTGACAAACAACGGTTAAAGGAAGCAACCATCTCCAAACCAGTCATGAAAGAGGTTCTAAAAGACCTCTTATAAACAAGAACATCACTATAATACTTGCAATATATCCGAGCAAACAAAAATTTATTTTGAACAGTGGCACTACAATACATTAAATCCATAATATCAATAAATGTCAATGGCTTAAAATCACCCATCAAAAGGCACAGAGTGGGGGGATGGATCTGAAAACGTAACCTAACCATATGCTGCTTGCAAGAATCCCATCTGTCACAACAAGATAAACACAGACTTAAAGTGAAAGGATGGAAAACTGTGATACAGGCTAACGGGCCACAAAAAAGGGCAGGAACAGCCATTCTCATCTCAGACACAATAGATTTTAAATTAAATAAAGTAATAAAAGATAGGCAAGGACATTACATAATGATTAGAGGATCAATCAGCCAAGAAGACTTAACAATTGTTAACATCTATGCACCCAATGAGGGACCATCTAAATATGTCAAGCACTTACTGAAAGAATTTCAAAATAAATCAATAGTAATATAATAATAGTGGGAGACTTCAATACCCCACTCTCACACTTAGACAGATCAACAAAGCAGAGAACCAAGAGAATTGAATGAAGAATTGAATGAAGAGAATTGAATGAAGAGATTGACAAGAGAATTGAATACAAGAGAATTGAATGAAGAGATTGACAGACTAGACCTCTTGGTAATTTTCAGAGTCCTTCACCCCAAAAAACTGGAATACACCTTCTTTTCAAATCCACATAACACTTACTCAAGGATAGACCACGTATTAGGCCACAAAGACAGCATCAATAAATTCAAGAGCATTGAACTCATCCCAAGTATCTTCTCAGACCACAGTGGAGTAAAATTAACATTTACCAACAAACAGACAATTATTAAAAGTCACAGAATTTGGAAACTAAACAACATGCTCCTTGAGAACCACTGGGTCAGAAATTCACTCAAGCAGGAAATTCAAATGTTCCTGGAAACAAATGAAAATGAAGACACAACCTATCAAAATATTTGGGACACAGCTAAAGCAATAATGAGAGGGAAACTTATAGCCATACAATCACATATTAAACACCAAAATAAAACCTCAAATGAACGACCTTACTGCACACATCAAGGACTTAGAGGAAGAGGAACAAAGGAACCCTAAAGCAACCAGAAGGACAGAAATCACTAAAGTTAGAGCAGAAATAAACAACATCGAAAATAAAAGAACCATACAAAAGATCAATGAAGCCAAATGTTGGTTCTTTGAAAGATTAAACAAAATTGACATACCCTAGCCAGACTCACCAAACAAAAAAGAGAGAAGACTCAAATTAATAGAATTGTAAACGATGCAGGAGATATCACAACTGACACCACAGAAATCCAGAGAATCCTGAGAAACTTCTATAAATAACTATATGCCACCAAGCTAGAAAATCTGGAAGAAATGGAAGAATTCTAGAAGCATATGCCTTTCCAAAACTGAACCAAGAAGAACTACAAAATCTAAATGCACCAATCAAAGACAAAGAAATTGAAACTGTTTTTTAGACTCTCCCCAACAACAAAAGTCCTGGACCAGATGGTTTCACAAATGAATTCTACAAAATTTTCAGGAAACAGTTAGTACACATACTTCTTAAGCTTTTCCATAAGATTGAAGAAATAGGAATACTCCCTTCCACCTTCTATGAAGCCAACATCACCCTGATACCAAAAGCTCATAGGGACAGAAAAAAAAGGAAAACTGTAGACCAATATCTTCGATGGACATAGATGCCAAAATATTAAACAAGATCTTAGCCAACCGGATACAGCAACATATCAAAAAGATTGTTCATCATGACCAAGTGGAATTCATCCCAGGAATGCAAGGATGGTTCAACATCCATAAGTCAATCAATGTCATTCAACACATCAATAAAAGCTAGGCCAAAAACCACATGATTATCTCAATAGATGCAGAGAAAGCCTTTGACAAAATAAAACACCCATTCATGCTTAAAACTCTACAAAAAATGGGAATAGATGGGAAATTCCTCAAGATAGTGGAATCCATATATAGCAAACCTACAACCAACATCATACTCAATGGACAGAAGCTGAAAGCAATCCCCCTCAGATCGGGGACTAGACAGGGCTGTCCTCTGTCACTGTTACTCTTCAACATAGTATTGGAAGTTCTTGCCATAGCAATCAGGCAAGAGAAAGAAATCAAAGGAATACAGATTGGATGGGAAGGAGTCAAGGTCTCACTATTTGCAGATGATATGATAGTATACATAGAAAAATCTAAAGAATCCAGCAGAAAACTACTGGAAGTTATTAGGCAATATAGCAAGGTATCAGGCTACAAAATCAATGTACAAAAATCAGTGGCATTTCTTTATGCAAACACTAAATCTGAAGAATAAGACATCCAGAAATCACTCCCGTTTACTGTTTCAGCAAAATCAATCAAATACCTAGGAATAAAGTTGAGGAAAGAAGTGAAAGACTTGTATGCTGAAAACTATGAGTCGCTACACGAGGAAATAGAAACTGATACCAAGAAATGAAAGATATCCCATGCTCATGGATTGGAAGAATAAATATCATCAAAATGAATATTCTCCCCAGAGCCATATACAAATTTAACACAATACCCATCAAAGTTCCACCAAGCTTCTTTAAGAGAATAGAACAAACACTACAATCATTTATCTGGAACCTGAAAACACCTAGAATTGCCAAAACCATCTTGAAGAAAAGAAACAGAAATGGAGGCATCACGCTCCCAGACCTTAAACTATATTATAAAGATATCATCATCAAAACAGCATGGTACTGGAACAAAAATAGGCACACAGACCAGTGGAACAGAACTGAAAGCCCAGAAATAAATCCCCACACCTATGGACATCTAATCTTTGATAAGGGCGCCCAAAGGATTAAATGGAAAAAGGAGTCTCTCTTCAATAAATGGTGCTGGGAAAACTAGGTTGTAACATGCAAAAGAATGAAATTGAACCACTTTATCTCACCAGAAGCAAAAATCAACTCCAAATGGATCAAAGACCTAGATGTCAGACCAGAAACAATCATATACTTAGAGGAAAACATTGGTAAAACACTTTCCCACCTACACCTCAAGGACATCTTTGATGAATCAAACCCAATTGCAAGGAAGACTAAAGCAGAAAAAAACGAATGGCACTACATAAAATTGAAAAGCTTCTGCACATCCAAAGAAACTATTAAACAGACAAAGAGACCCCTCACAGAATGGGAGAAGATCTTCACATGCCATACATCAGACAAGAAACTAATCACCAAAATATATAAAGAGTTCAGCAAACTTAGCACCAAAAAAGCAAATGACCCCATCCAAAAATGGGCAGATGATATGAACAAAACTTCACCCCAGCGGAGATCCAAAAGGCTAACAAACATATGAAAAACTGCTCTAGGTCACTGATTGTCAGAGAAATGCAAATTAAGACAACACTAAGATACCACCTCACTCCTGTAAGAATGGCATACATCAAAAAGGACAGCAGCAATAAATGCTGGAGAAGTTGTGGGGACAGAGGAACCCTTTTACATTGCTGGTGGGAATGTAAATTGGTACAGCCTCTGTGGAGACCAGTCTGGAAAACTCTCAGAAGGCTCAACATGGACCTTCCATATGATCCAGTAATTCCTCTCCTGGGGTTATACTCCAAGGACTCCATAACACCCAACCAAAAATAGGTGTGTACTCCTATATTCATAGCAGCACAATTCATAATAGCTAAAACCTGGAAGCAACCCAGGTGTCCAACAACAGATGAGTGGCTGAAAAAACTGTTGTATATATACACAATGGAATACTATGCAGCTATCAAGAACAATGAACCCACCTTCTCTGACCCATCTTGGACAGAGCTAGAAGGAATTATGTTAAGTGAGCTAAGTCAGAAAAATAAAGATGAGTATGGGATGATCCCACTCATCAACAGAAGTTGAGTAAGAAGATCTGAAAGGGAAACTAAAAGCAGGACCTGATAAAATTGTAAGTAGGTCACCAAAGTAAAAGCCCTGTGCCGAGGGGTAGATATGCAGTGGGGGGTGGGAGTGGGTGGGAGGGATGGGTCACAGTCTTTTGGTGGTGGGAATGGTGTTTATGTACACTCCTCGTAAAATGTAGTCATATAAATCACTAGTTAATTAATAGGTGGGGAAAATTAATTGTATGTCTCAAAGTTTTTTAAAACACAGACTGAATCTTTTTAATATATAGGCTGTGTATTTGATAGGCAGACTCTCTCAAAAGCCTAGACCAAGTAGATCAGAAGCAACCAATAGCACAGCTATATACAAGATACTGGGTACTGTACAGCAAACGTTAACAAAAGGACTTCTCAAAGTTAACCCAATTACCAAATAATGTGATGATAACATTAACTATTGATTGTCTTTTTGAACTCTAAGACAGCAGGAACCTCACATCTCCACTATTGAGCCTCCACGTCCCCCAGTCCTGGAACCCTTGGATAGGGCCCACTTTCCTGTATGCCTCTCCCAATCCATAGCAGATAATATTGCATCTGCCGATCACAACCTAACCAACACAACGATTGCCACCTCAACATGCTTCGCTTCAGACTGTGTCCAGAGACTTCACCTTTGGAATTACAACCTTTCAGCTTCATTACTTGGGTGAGACCTTTCCTTTCATAGATACTATAATTCCATCTCAGGTGGTTCACATTCTAACAAAGTCCCAAAACCTAGATATACACCAATTTCTGTGAGAGAGAGCTTATGTTCACATGTATTCGTAAACTACTACAAAATATAAACCTGAAAGCAGAATTACACTAGAGTTTGCAGTGAGTACCTCCCTAACTCTTCCTCTCAACTATTCCAAGCTTTGGGTCCATGATTGCTCAACAATTTGTTTGGCTTCATATGTTAACTCTCTTTTCAAGTCATCAGGTTCCAGATGTCATCAGGATGCCGGCCAGGCTTCCCTGGACTGAAGACCCCACCAATGTGTCCTGGAGCTCTGCTTCCCCAGAGACCCACCCTTCTAGGGAAAGAGAAAGGCAGACTGGGAGTATGGACCGACCAGTCAACGCCTATGTTCAGTGGGGAAGCAATTACAGAAGCCAGACCTTCCACCTTCTACAACCCACAATGACCCTGAGTCTATATGCTCCCAGAGGGATAGAGAGTGGGAAAGCTATCAGGGGAAGGGGTGGCATATGGAGATTGGGTGGTGGGAATTGTGTGGAGTTGTACCTCTCCTACCCTATGGTTTTGTTAATTTATCCTTTCTTAAATTAAAAAAAAAGTAAAAATGTAAAAAAAAAAAAAAAGAAAACAACAAGGGCAATAAAAGGGAATAAATAAAATAAATAATTAAAACAAAAACAAAAACTGGGTTTTGTAGCTATTCAGAGGAGAGGTGACCCACTATATCTTTTAGGAGTTAGTGAAAAATAAGGAGATTAATTTACCTTGAGGAACAGGTAATTTTCAATAGAAAGGCTTAAGATCTCTGTAAGAGTTTGGGTGCGGGATTGAAACCACTGAACTTGGCTTTATAAGTCTTTGCAAATTCAAGAAGGTTAACAGCTGTGATGAACAGTTCTGTGGCTATATTCTAGCTGTACTTATTTTATTTTATTTATTTATTTATTTTCCCTTCTGTTGCCCTTGTTATTTTTTATTGTTGTTGTAGTTATTGTTGTTGTTGATGATATAGTAGTTGTTGGATAGGACAGAGAGGTATGGAGAGAGTAGGGGAAGATAGACACCTGCAGACCTGCTTCACTGCTTGTGAGGTGACTCCCCTGCAGGTGGGAGACCAGGAGCTCCAACCAGGTTACTTAATCAGGTCCTTGCGCTTTGCGCCACGTGCGCTTAATCCGCTGCACTACTGTCTGACTCCCTCTAGGTGTACTTCTTAATCAATGGAAGAATGTTTATGAAGTCACAATTCTAGCACCAAACAATCACTTTCTTACTATGAAGGAAAAATTAACGTGCTATGTCCCTGTATACATGATTTTCACCTATAAAAATATGAGACTATTATAATTTACCTATGGGATACACATAAAATTTATCTTACACAGTGATTATGTAAAAGGCTGTGATACCTGAGACTAAGATCGCAGATCAATTTCTGGCACCATGATAATCCAGAGCTGAGCAGTTTTCTGTTAAGAAGGAGAAGGAAGATGTAATTGGGGGAGGGAGAGGACAGACTAGGCATGCAATTTATTTTTGAGATATAGATTGATAATGTTAAGAATCATTATACTCGGGGCCAGGTGGTGGTGCACCTGGTTAAGCTCACACATTACTGTACACAAGGATCAAGGTTCAAGCCCCTGGGCCTACTTTCAGGGGGAAAACTTCACAAGTGGTAAAGTAGGACTGCAGGTCTCTCTCTCTCTCTCTCTCTCTCTTTCTCTCTCTCTCTATCTTTCTCTCTCTCTCTCTCCCACTCTCTACCTTCCCCTTCCCTCTTGATTTCTGGCTGTCTCTATCCAGTAAATAATAAAAAAAAATTTTTTTAAATGATTATTCTCAGATTTGAATCCTTGGTCTTCACCTGTTGGTGGGGAAGCTTCACAAATAGTAGAACAGTACTGTAAGTGTTTCTCTTTCCCTCTCTCACCATATTTCTATCTGTCTCTACCATAAAATACAATAAAATAAAATGGAGAAAAAATAAGGCTGTTGGAAATTATGCAGGTGCTAGCCTCCCAGCAATAACCCTGGTGGAAATAACAAATCTGAGGTTTGTGACTGCATTTGTTAAAGGGCTTTAGTATAGTGTGGCTTGTACTCAAAACACAACAACTGAACAATGACAGAACAGAAAAATAAAAACCACATCAATAAAAAAATGGTTAAATCAAGTGCAAATAAAGCTGCTAGCACAATGAATCAGGACAAGAGCCCAGAAGAAACTTCAAATCAGTCAGAAGTGACCATAGATAAGAAACTTATGCAGGCAATAATAAACTTAATAATCATAGAAATGAAGATAACTATGAAGGAAAGTGATATTAGAATTAGGGAAACACAAGATGAGACCCTCAAGGAAAATACGAGCTACCTCCAGGTAGTTAGAGAACTGAAAGCTGAAATAGCTGAATAAAAGGCCAATTAGGAGAACAAGCTAATACTACTAATACTATAACTGTACTGAAAAAAGAAGCTGAGGGAAGGGAAAGCAGACTACCAGAAGCAGAAAACAGGATGAGCTAGAGAAAACTAAGAAAGAGGTCAAAGAGCTCAAAAAGAGATTGAGAGATACTGAAAACAGCAGAGGCATATGGGATGATCTCTAAAGAAGTATAATTGGCCTACAAGAGTAAGAAAAAGGTAGGGGAATTAAATATTTTAGAGGAAATAATAGAAGAAAACTTCCAAGACCTAAACAACAGAAGGGACATTAAGATTCAAGAGGCCCAGAGAGTCCCAAACAGAATCAACCCAGACCTGAAGACACCAAGACACATCATAGTCACAATGAGAAGAAGTAAGGATAAAAAAAAGGATACTAAAGGCTGCAAGAGAAAAACAAAAAGTCACATACAGGGGGAAACCCATAAGACTATCAGCAGACTTCTCCACTCAAACTCTAAAAGCCAGAAGAGAATAGCAAGAAATCTATTGAGCCCTGAATGAAAAAGGGTTTCAACCAAGGATAATATATACTGCTAGACTATCATTCAAATTAGATGGAGGGATCAAAACATTTCAGACAGGCAACAGTTAAAGGAGGCAACCATCATCATACCCATCAAAGTTCCACCAAGCTTCTTTAAGAGAATAGATCCAAAACTACAATAAATTATCTGGAATCAGGAAAGACTTAGAATTGCCAAAACAATCTTGAGGAAAAGAAACAGAAATGGAGGCTTCTCACTCCCAGATCTCAAATTATGTTATAAGCCCATCATCATTAAAACAGCCTGCTATTGGAACAAAAATAGGCACACATTTCAGTGGAACAGAATGGAAAGCCCAGAACTAAACCCCCACACCTATGGACATCTAATCTTTGATAACAGGGCCCAAATATTAAATAGAAGGAGGCTCTCTTCAAAAAATTGTGCTAGGAAAACTGGGTTGAAACATGCAGAAAAATGAAACTGAACCACTTTATCTCACCAGAAACAAAAATCAACTCCAAATGGATCAAGGACCTGGATGTTAGACCAGAAACTATCAAATACTTAGAGGAAAACATTGGTAGAGCACTTTCCCACCTAAACCTCAAGGACTTCTTTGATGATACAAACCCAATTACAAGGAAGAATAAAGCAGAAACAAATTAATGGGACTACATCAAATTGAAAAGCTTCTGCACAACTAAAGAAACTATCACCAAACAAACAGACCCCTCATAGAATGGGAGATCTTCACATGCCATGCATCAGACAGGAGACTAGTAACCAAGTATACAAAGTGCTCGGCAAACTTAGCACCAAAAAAGCAAATAACCCCATCAATAAATGGGCAGAGGATATGAACAGAACATTCACTACAGTAGAAATCCAAAAGGCTTACAAACATGAAAAATTGCTCCAGGTCACTGATTGTCGGAGAAATGTAAATAAAAACAACATTGAGATACCACCTCACCCCGGAGAGAATGGCATAAATATTTCAGTCTCAGGGAAAAACAAAACAAACAACAACAACAACAAAGCTAGTATAGCCACATGCCTTTTGTAATATAACTAAAATATGCCTACTAGCTATCTACAACTCTTCATCTGCACTACTCCAGTCTTTAGTTTCATGACTAGTCAACAACTTTTTTGGATTTATATGTTAACTCTCTTTTCAGCCACCAGGTTCCAGAAGCTAACATGATGCCAACCAGACTTCCGTGGACAGACAATCCCACCCCACTGGGAAAGAGAGAATATGGATGGACATGTCAATGCCCATGTTCAACAAGGAAGCAATTACAGAAGCCAGACCTTCCAACTTCTGCATCCCACAATGACCTCGAATCCATACTCTCAGAGGGTTAAAGAATAGGAAAGCTATCAAGGGAGGGAATGGGATATAATACAGAGTTCTGGTGGTGGGAACTGTGTGGAGTTGTACCCCCATATCCTATGGTTTTGTCAGTGTTTCCTTTTTATAAAGAAATTATAATTTAAAAAAAGAAAAGGATATGTGCTATTAATTTTTCTTCTAGCGTTTGCCCTTCTTTCGTAGCCAGTCAATAGCGTCAGGTTGAGCCTGATGTAAAGTTTCGAGACGTCCTTTGAATCTGGAGAGGTGGCAGTCGTTGACTATGTGGGTCATAGTCTGTCTGTAGCCGCAGGGGCAATTCGGGTCGTCTCTGGCTCCCCAGGGATGGAACATAGCGGTGCACCGGCCATGGCCTGTTCAATAGCGATTGAAGAGGGCCCAATCATAACGTGCTAGGTCAAAGCCCGGTTGACGCTTGCAGGGGTCTGTGATGAGGTGTTTGTTCTTTACCTCAGCTGACTGCCAACTCTTGTTTCCAAGAGTCTGGAACAGAGAAGTTCAGTGTAGGCATAGGGGACCAGATTGGGTGATGAGACGTCAAGCGTTGGACAGGGTGGGCGAAGATATCCGTGTATATTGGCAGGTCTGGTCGAGCGTAGACATGGGAAATGAACTTAGATGATGCCACATCCCGATGAATATCTGGCGGGGCGATGTTGCTAAGAACTGGCAGCCATGGAACCGGGGTGGAACGGATGGTTCCAGAAATTATCCTCATGGAGGAATATAATTTGGAATCAACCAGGTGGACATGGGGGCTATGGAACCATACTGGGGCACAGTATTCTGCAGTGGAATAGCATAATGCCAGAGATGATGATTGTAGTGTGGAAGCGCTCACGCCCCATGAGGAGCTGGCCAGTCTTGCAATGATGTTATTCCTCACGCCCACCTTTGCTGCAGTTTTTATGAGATGATTGTGAAATGACAGAGTGCTATCGAGAGTAACGCCAAGATAGACTGGCTGGGCTTCATGCCAGATTCTCGTACCGCCAAGCTGCACATTAAGCTGAAGCGAGGCTGAGGCATGGTGTAGATGGAAATCAGATGATACCGTTTTTGCAGTGCTAGAGATTAGTCGCCATTTTTTACAGTAATCAGATATCAGAGACATGTCTTTCATGAGTGTTCCTCGAGGATGTCGAACTTGGATGCCTGGGTTGCACAGCAGATGTCATCGGCATAGATGAACTTCCTTGAAGAAGTTTCTGGGAGGTCGTTAATGTAAATATTAAATAGCGTAGGAGCCAGAACAGAGCCCTGGGGGAGGCCATTTGAGACAGGTCTCCATCTGCTAGACTTGTCACCCAGATGCACCCGGAATCTTCTGTTTTGGAGAAGAAACGATATAGTGTTGGCAGGCAGGCATCTTGAGATCTTGACTAGGAGACCACGGTGCCAGACCGTGTCATAGGCTGCTGTGAGATCAACAAAGACAGCACCCATCTTTAAATTCTTCTGGAATCCATTTTCAATGTAAGTTGAGAGGGCCAGGGCTTGTTCGCAGGTAGATCTTCCTGGGCAGAAACCAGCTTGGGCGGGTGATAAGAATTTCTCTGTAAGATGAGAAATACGTGACAGAAGCAGCCTCTCAAGGAGTTTGTAACACACAGAGAGGAGAGAAATTGGTCTATAGCTGGCAGCCAGTGTTGGGTCTTTCTTTGGTTTCAAAACCGCTATTACCTTCGCACGAAGCCAAACTTTGGGCATAGACTCAGATTCCAAGATGTGGGACAGGAATGAAGCGAGCCACTTCTTTGCCACGAGGCCCAGGTTAAGAATGAGTTCTGGGGTGATGTTATCATAGCCAGCAGCTGTTCCCGGTTTAACCCTCTTCAAAGCGTCTTCCAGTTCAGACAGTGTAAAGGGAGAGTTTTGGAGATGGACAAAATAACCGGAAGTGGGATGACCACTCATGGGAAATTTCTCTTTTCCAGACTGGGTCGATCTTAGCACGTCCAACTTGAGTTAGGTGACTGGCCACTGAGTTTAGAGATACGGGAGGATGGGAGACGGGAGGGGCTTGTCTACCGGCACCCAGTCTGTGAAGAAGCTTCCAGGCCTTCCTACTTGAGTGGATGAAGTTCAGACTTTCTGTGAGTTGTTGCCAGCGGGCTTGGTGTGCTGTATCCAGGGAGGCAATGAGATGGTCAGCCATATCTGGGTCGCCCGACTCATCATACTGCTTTAGTAGTTGCTCGCATTCAGCATCAAGACAAGGCGTATAGTTAGCACGTCTCCCACGAGGAATGGCTTGGGAAGCTGCTTTGAAGATGGCTTGGCGGAAGCACCTGTAGGAATCTTCAGAGGGGATAGAGTTAATTGGAATTGCAGGAATATATTTGTTGGTAAGATCACTGAACAGACGCCAGTTTGCTTTCCGAAAGTTCCATCTTAGTTTCTCTGAGCACAGAATCAGTGGGAGCTGGAGACCAATGTGGATGATAGCTGGGCGGTGATGACTGTGCGGGAAGATCTTGAGAACTTGTCTCGTAGCGGGAAAGGCTTGGCCGTTGACTGTGCTAATCCAGCACAGGTCGGGTGACGAGTCTTTATTCCATCTAGCACTGTGAAAAGAGCCTGGCTATTTGGATTCGTATAATAGGGAGAGGTCATTCGCTGAAGCCCAGTCGGCTAAGATAGAGCCATCAGCACGAGTGGAGGAATATCCCCAGTCTTGGTGATGATTATTAAAGTCTCCAACGTAAACGGCTAGGTGATTCGGGCTAGGCAGGACCTCATTGTCCCATGAGGCACTGGGAGGCTTATATACGTTAACTAGCTGGATAGTTCCAATAGTAATGGAG
Source organism: Erinaceus europaeus (assembly GCF_950295315.1). Classification (NCBI taxonomy): domain Eukaryota; kingdom Metazoa; phylum Chordata; class Mammalia; order Eulipotyphla; family Erinaceidae; genus Erinaceus; species Erinaceus europaeus. Next base: position 35,964,528 of record NC_080180.1, on the reverse strand, counting down.
TCGTAGAAGGTCGAAGAGGCCATATGGTAAACATCCGTAAGACACGATTTGGCGTAGATGGCTCAGCCGTGTTTAGGATGGAGATTATAGCATATTAAATCAAATCCACTGATGGTGAATCGAGCAGCTTCATCGACTGCTATATGTGTTTCTTGTAGGCAGATAACATCTGCCTGATGCTGTATCGCCAATTGGCCAATAGGAACACGTTTGGCAAAGGACAGCCCCTCAACATTAAGTTGGAGGACATCTGCCTGATGCTGTATCGCCAATTGGCCAATAAGAACGCGTTTGGCAAAGGACAGCCCCTCAACATTAAGTTGGAGGACTCGAAGAGCAGGACCAACAGCTTGAAAGCTGTCAGGAGCTGCTTGTTGCTGGCTTTGAAAGTGACTGGGATCCATGTGGATTCAGTCGGCTAGGAAGGATCGTCAGTTTCCCCAATGAATGGTTACTCACGAGATGCACCACGAGAAGGTCGATCCAATGCATCCGTGCTATTAATATAGTGACTTTTTAAACATTAATAGAAAATAGAGTAACAGACTTCATATTAATAACACAAATAAAAGGCAGGATACCCTCAAAAGATGAAAAAAATATTTGAAAATAAAAACTATGTCTATTCACAAGAGAAGCATATTTTTGTACACTTGGAATTGAAAACTGTATTCAAATAAACATTTGCTAGAGTGAAAAAAATGTAAGAATATTGGATGGAAAGGAGGACAATTATTTGCAGATAAAGGACTACATTTCTTTGGACTGGGTTTAGAATGAAGAAGATAAATTTAAGGGAAAAATTATAATATCTCTTTATGAAAATTATTGTATGTTCTCTAATGAAAAGTTATGATGTTAACTGAAAGATATTCAGTTGGTGTACTGCACCAAAGTAAAAGACTGTGGGTTGGGGTAGGGGGGAAGTACAGGTCCTAGAAAAGGATGACAAGAGGACCTTGTGGGGGTTGTATTGTTTTGTAGAAAACTGAAAAATGTTATGCATGAACAAACTATTGTATTTACAGTTGATTGTAAAACATTAATCCCCTAATAAAGGGGAGGGGAAAGGCAGAAGAAAGATATTCCATGCAAGTATGGAGATTATCTGTCCTGGGGGGTCACGTATTGGCTGTGAAATCATTTGGTTTGGCCCTTCTAAAGCAATCAGAACTTTTCCTATAACAACATTAAGTGCTAATTTTTTAGTTAATTATTTTTTATGCCTCACAAATGGTATTATAAACATCCACATAGCCCTTACCTGAGAAAAGGCTCCCCACCTGTAAGCAGTACTACTAAAAATAAAACAATATACTAAAACAGAACAAGAAATATTTAAAAAAAAAAGAAGAAGCAAATGGTTAGGAGAAATATTAATGGGATTATGATCTATTGTTTTTACTGAAACTTGCAAAATTTATTTTTTTTTTGGTCTGTCCTAGCCTTGGATCTGCAACAGAGGAGAACTTATTTTGATATTGCTGTTAGAACATTCTTCTGTTCAGTTTATGATGAGAGTACAGATATTGAGTTTTGGTATGCAAGCTTCCCAATACTATTAGAAGCAACCAGTTCACTTCAAGTTTGTTAAAATTTCCTGCCAGGTCTGCCTGACCATATTCATTTTCCTGAAATGCTTATAATAAGTCTTTCATTACACGTGGCTACTGCCAAACTATTTGATGCCAAAGTTCCAGCCCTTAGTTGTACCAAGATTTTCCTTCTGTCAGCACCAACAAGGCTAGGTAATAAATCTCTAATTTCACCAACTTCATGTTTGAGAAGTTATTTTTAAAAATATTTTGTTGTTGCTGCTGGGGTGTCATCATACTGGGGCCAACTTTTTCAAGGGTGGGGGGAGAACAACAGTGTCACCCATTTTGATGGAGATTAGGCTTGAATTGGGGTCACATACATGACAAGAACAAGCATACTCCCAAGTGAGTCCAATAACATGTGTTTTTGTTTTATTTATAAGATAAATATTGACAAGACCATAGAATAAAGTATATAATTCCACACAGTTTCTACCACCAGAGTTCCATATCCCATCCCCTCCCTTGAAAGCTTCCCTATCCTTATCCCTTTGGGAGTGTGGACCCAGGATCTTTATGGAATGCAGAAGATGGAAGGTCTAGCTTCTGTAATTGCTTCTCCACTGAACATGGGCATTGGCAAGTCGATCCATACTTCCAGACTGTCTCTCTTTCCCTAGTGGGGCAGGGGTCTGGGGAGGCGAGGCTCCAGAGTACATAGGTGAATTCCTCCAGGGAAGTCAGGTTGGCATCATGGTAGCATCTGCAGCTTGGTGGTTGAAAAAGTGTTAAGCAGGGAGTTGGGTGGTAGCATAGCAGGTTAAGCGCAAGTGGTGCAAAGTGCAAGGACGGGCCTAAGGATCCTGGTTCCAGCCCCCGTCTCCCCACCTGCAGGGGAGTCGCTTCACAAGCGGTGAAGCAAGTCTGCAGGTGTCTTTCTCTCCCCCCCTCTGTCTTCCCCTCCTCCCTGCATTTCTCTCTGTCCTATCTAACAATGACAACAACAATAAAAACAGCAAGGGCAACAAAAGGGAAAATAAATAAATAATTTTTTTTAAAAAAAAGATTGAAAAAAGAAAAAGTATTAAGGTAGAAAGCAGAACAAATTGATTAATAACCCGGAACCTAAAGGCAAGAATACAGCAGATGAGTTTTAGGATCTTTCCATTTTGGAAATACTTAGTAGGTCTATTTTAGCTATATTCCAAGGGGCCCATGACTTTACTAATTTCTGACATAGCACAATAGCTAACATGCATGTATTGTCTGGGTAGATGGTGTCAGAGTTGGAAATAGAACTAGAAAGCTGGGTTTGGGTGGTAGCCAGGAGGTTAAACACACATGGCGCTAAGTGCAAGCACAGGCGTTAGGGGTCCCCCACTTACAGGGGGATTGCTTCACAGGCGGTGAAGCAGGTCTGCAGCTGTCTATCTTTGTGTCCCCTTTCTGTATTCCCCCCTCTGGATTTCTCTCTGACCTATCCAACAGCAACAGCAGCAACAACAACAACAACAACAATAACAACAACGTTAATAAACAACAAGGGCAACAAAGGGGAAAAAATAGCTTCTGGGAGCAGTGGATTCTTAGTGCAGGCACTGAGCCCCAGCAATAACCCTGGAGGCAAAAAGTAGAAAGTTGGATCAGGGAAGAGAGTAGTTCCCAAATGTGAGAAAGGTATATAAGTATGATTTTATGGTGTCTTTTTTTTTTTTTTTTTAGGTCTTTCTACTTGCTTGCTGTTTGGGGTCACTGCAAACTATTTTGTACTTTTGCTTTAGGGTGTATATTTTCCTCTAATTTATGGGTACATATGCACATGTGTTCAGCCTCATGAGCCCTCATCTATATCTAGGTGCTGTGGCTTTGTTAGGAGGTGCACCACCCAATATGGAACTGAGGAGTCCCATGAGCTAGGAATGGTCTCTCCAAAGTGCTGGAGCTAAAGGGTTGATATTCCATGCTTGGGGTCTGAACACAATCCAAAGTGAAACGCTTCCAGGTGGTACTGGTTACTTTGTTTTGGTTGAGCTCAGGAGTTGAAGTATAAAATGGTGTGGACTGAAAGAAGCCTGTGCTTATCAAATTACTAGGCTGTATGCCTGAGAGTTATGTAAAACTTCTGCAAATAGGGATATCTGCAAATAGGGATAGCTCTCAAGACCATTATGCTGATTTGGTAATGTGTTATTCTTTTTGCTGATTATACATTGTGTTGCTTTTCATTTTTTACTTATTTTTATTTTATTTCTTATAGAATCATTTGTATTTATTTATTTTTTCTCCATAAGGGCCTCTGTTGCCTACATGACTGTTACTCCCTGGCACCATTTTTCCCCTTCTTTTTCTTCCTTTTGATATAGTATGAGAGACAGAAAGATAAAGAGCAAGGGAGACAGATAAAAGGAAAGACACTTACAACTCTGTTTCGCCACTCATGAAGCTTCTCCCCTGCTCTTTATTTATTTATTTATTTATTGGGGGGGCTTTGTTAGGAAGTGAACCACCAGAAATGGAATAAATTCAGGATTTTATTTTATTTACTTTTGTTTAAAGATTTTATTTATTTATTGATAAAGATAGGAGGAGAGAGAGAGAACCAGACATCACTCTGGTACATGTGCTGCCGGGGCTTGAACTCAGGTCCTCACGCTTGATAGTCAAGCGCTTTATCCACTGCACCACCTCCCGGACCACCAGGATTTTATTTTTAAACCTAGGTCTTTGCTCATGGCAGTGTGCGTGCTCTGTTACGTAAATCCTTTTTTTTTTCTGTCAATTTCATCTTATCTTTCCCACAATTAATTTACTTTGTAAATATATGCATTTTATCCATAATTAATTTATTCTTCACAAAGCTATACATTTTCTTCCTGAGCTGTAATTTAATTATAGCTCCTAGACACTCAAAGACAATGCCATCATATCATTACATTTGGAAAAAGTGCTATTTTATCACTGACCAATAACTTAAGATAAACTCATTTTTATTTCTAAGGGGCTGAGATCACTGATTTTTGGTTTTATTAGTAGCCTTTGGTGTATTACTATGATTTTTCATAGGTTCTATAAATTTTTAAAAAGGGATTTACCACATACTATATATATATATATATATATATATATATATATATATATATATATATATATATATATAGAGTAGTTTATGGGAAATATTTTGGGATAGCTAATGTCATTGCCAGTCGTATTTTGACTTTAATTTTAGGATACTATCCAGATTCATTTAGGAAAACAAATAAATAGAAAAAAATGTGGCATTTAACATTTAAGGATAATTGAATAAGGGTTACTAAATGTAGTAAGGCAGGCTTTCTAGTTAATTTGATTTTAAAAAGACATGATATTGTCTAAGGCAGTAGGAACATTAAATTAATAATTAGGATTATTACCATTATTAATAAATAGAATTTATCTAAAATTTAGAATGATGAAAAGACACATGTTTTGGTGTGAATACATCAAAGAAAATAAAACTTGTGTGAGCTTGTACATTCTGAAGTGTTTAAAAAATTCTTATTTTAATCAGAGTGTACATAAACACCATTCCCACCACCAAAAGACTGTATCCCATCTCACTCTCCCCCCACCCCTCCTGCCCCTGTGAAGCTGAACATTCACCCTCACCCTCAACCCAGGGTTTTTACTTTGATGCCCTACTCCAACTTCAGTCAAATCCTGCTTGAGTTTCCCTTACTGTTCTTTCTCAACTTCTGTTTATGAGTGGGATCATTCCATACTCATCTTTATCTTTCTGACTTAGGTCACTTAACATAATTCCTTCTAGCTCTATCCAAGATGGGTCAGAGAAGGTGGGTTCATTATTCTTATTCGCTGAGTAGTATTCCACTGTGTATATATACCACAGCTTTCTCAGCCACTCAGCACTTGGGTTACTTCCAGTTTTTAGCTATTACAAATTGTGCTGCTATGAACATATGTACACATATCTTTTTGGTTGGGTTTTATGGAGTCCTTGGAGTATATCCCTAGGAGAGGAATTCCTGGGTCATATGAAAGGTCCATGTCTAGCCTTGTGAGAGTTCTCCAGACTGCTCTCCACAGACGTTGGACCAATTTACATTCCCACCAGCAGTGCAGAAGTGTTGCTTTCTCCACACAGCCTCTCCAGCATTTGTTGCTGCTGTCCTTTTTGATGTATGTCATTCTCACAGGGGTGGGGTGGTATCTCAGTGTTGTCTTTATTTGCATTTCTCTGACAATCAGTGACCTGGAACAATTTTTCATGTGTTTATTAGCCTTTTGGATCGCTTCTGTAGTGAATGTTCTATTTATAGCCTCTGCCTATTTTTGGATGAGGTCATTTGCTTTATTAATTTATTAATAAATTATTAATTATTAATAAACCGATGATTTATTAATTTATTAATCTTATTAATTTGTAGTGATATAAGTCACTAGTTAATATGAGAGAGGATAATTTATTGAATGTCTAAAACTTTTTAATGCACAGAGCATAGGCTGAATCTTCAATATGTTGACTGTCTTCAAAGCTTAGGCTAGGGAGAACAGAAGCAACTGGTGGCACAGCTATATAAAAATAATAACGAAGGACATAAATTATGGCGATGTTGTGTATGATACAGCAAATCCTAAAAAAGGGATTTTTCAAAGTTCACCGAATTGCCATATAATGTGTGATTATAGCAATAGCTATCCATTGCCTTCTTAAACCCTAAGAACCACCCACTTCCTCTATAGAGCCTATATTTCCCCCAGTACTGGAACTTAAAGGGTGGGGCTCACTTTCCTGCAAGCTTCACTCAATTCATAACAAATGATTTTGTATCCACCGATCCCAACCTAGTCAACTCAAGGAGTACCACCTCAGCATGCTTCACTTCAGACTGTATCCAGAGACGTCAGGCACGGAATGTCAACCCTTCAGCCTCATTACTCAGGTGAGACCTTTCCTTTCGTAGGATTCTCTAATTCCATTTTGGGTGGTTCACTTCCTAACAAAGTCCTAAAACCTAGATATAGACAAGATCCCAAGAGATAGAGCATATGTTCACATGTATCGATAAATTAGGGCAAAATATATACCTGAAAGCAAAAGTACACAATAGTCTTCAGTGAGTCAGTATGAAATTCATAATGAAATAGTGTCTACTTAGACTTAGATATCCTCCTCACCTATTTCCTATTATATACTTCTCTCAGTTACTGCATAGCTAACCTTAGCAAAGTATGGACTGCAAAAGCTACATGAGGGCAAGAGACTGGCATGCTTTAACGATGACTCTTTAGTCACTATCAGGCCACCCCATCAGCTGGGACTCTATTCAAGGAGTCCTGAGATTCCCAAACAGACATGATAGGCCTAGACCTGGGGTAAATCCCCATCTTCATTGTTACCGGTCATCTCTATCAGGAACAATACAATAGACCCCTTTGTGGGCCCTCATGGGACCTTCCCCTCAACTTGGATCAACAATGGTAGAGAATGTTCCATCCTCTGAAGGGAGGCTGGACAACATACTCTCTGCTACACCTGAGGAAGATGGGTCCTGACATTGGGGCAGCTTGGAATGTTCCTACTCATAGCCATAGTATGTGAGCTCAGATCTACCATAGGGCTGCAGAGGTCACATAGGCACCTAAGCTGAATATGGGGCCCAGATCAGATCAAATAGATGGGGTTTACAGTCAACAATATTTATACACCTTTCCCATATTTGGGAGCCACTCTCTTCCCTGATCCAGCTTTCTGGTCCTTGTTCCAGCCATGACATCATCTCCCCAGACAATAACTTGGATCCACCTGCATATTAGATTTCAGGCCCAGGGTGAGGGGGGGAGAACTAGTATACTCACAGGCCCTTTGGAATATAACTAAAATATGCCTACTAACTCTCTACAAAACAAGAGACCCCTCCCCCCAACTCTTCATCTGCACTAGTCTAGCCTTTAGGTTGATCATTAGTCAACAACTTGTTTGGCTTTATATGTTAACTCTCTTTTCAGCCACCAGGTTCCAGATGCTACTATGATGCCAACCAGACTTCCCTGGACAGACAGCTCCACCAATATGTCCTGAAGCTCTGATTCCCCAGAACCCTACCCCACTAGGAAAAGAGAGAGGCAGGTTGGGAGTTATCGATGGACCTGTCAATGCCCATGTTCAGCGGGGAAGCAATTACAGAAGCCACACCTTCCACCTTCTACATCCCACAATGACCTTGGGTCCATACTCCCAAAGGGTTAAAGAATAGGAAAGCTATCAAGGGAGGGGATGGGATACAAAGTTCTGGTGGTGGGAATTTTTTGGAGTTGTATCCCTCTTATCTTATGGTTTTGTCAGTGTTTCCTTTTTATAAATAAGAAAATCTTATTTTATCAGCATTGTCTTGTTAAAAATATATCAAAGTTAAGGCTGGTGAAATATTTAACTGGTCCCTGTGGTGCTTTGTTATGTGCAAGATAGAAGCTTCGGTTCTGTGATCCCTGCCTTCTGTTTCTATGTAAGTGTGTGTGTGAGTGTGGTGGGGGCAGGGGGTGGGTGGGTGACATGTGTGCTCATATACCTAATTTGAGTCAGCGATCTAAATTCACTTTTTTATCAGTTACTAATTGTCTGGTCTTGTGCAGCTTCTATAACTTAACTAAGTTTTAGCTTCATCATAAACATGTAACAATCATAATGTCTTGCTTTTTTTTAATTAACATTTTATTAATTTATTTATTAATGAGAAAGATAGGAAGAGAGAGAGAAAGAACCAGACATCTTTCTGGTACATGTGCTGCTGGGGATTGAACTCAGGACCTCATACTTGAGAGTCCAGTGCTTTATCTGCTGTGCCACCTCCCGAACCACCATAACGTCTTTCTTAAAATCACTCCGTGAGAATTATACATGTAATTTATTTTAAAGCACAAGTGTTCCACAATGAAGAAATTGTTCAAATGGTAGTTATTTCTGTTTGTATTTGACAGCAAAAGAACCAAGGCAAGAACTGTACTATTGATATTTTCAATTTCACGAATCCACAGATAGCAAGAGGGAAAAACACATACACTTTTAAAGAGTAAGCCGGAATACATTTTCCACAGGACACATATACAATGAGTGTGACAGGCTAACCCAGTTAACTTTATTAGGTGTCCTCGATCTTCTTGAACTTTGATTTTGCTCCTAAGTTTGTGTCCCTGTAACTGTCTGGTCCTGAGGGTTTGCAGACAGATTTGATCACTAGGTGGCAGCAATATACAGCACAATGAAGACTTGCTTTTCTCTTATTGAAATTGGGTGTTCTGCTTGTCATTTTCTATTCTGCTGGTTGCTTCCTGGATTGAATTCTGATAGTCACCAAGAAGGCATATGACCACTCTTGCTAATGAAGCAAAGCTGTTGTTTCCCACTTTAACCATTCCCAATCAACCCCCAAGAGTCTCGGCGTGGTAACTGGGAACTCAAATAATATTAGTGAAAAATATTGCTGAAAGAACAATAACATTTCAAAATTCTCAGTGCACTTAGTGCTCTCTGGAAGCTCAAATCAGTGTGCCCCTCTACCTATTTTTTGTAGCTCTATCATGATCTCCTACTGAGAATTTGTTTAAAAAAATCATTAGCATTTTTTAATTTGCAGATTATCAGTCTCCAAATGTAGTTAGTTTTTATTTTGTTGCTATATCCTTTTAATTAATAAAAGAAAGATAATAGAGATAAAGATAGAGAAACAGAGGGAGAGAGACAGCTAGATAGAGAGGCACCAGAGCATTCCTTAGCTCTGGTTTATGGTATTGCTAGGAATTGAACCTGGAAACTTAGAGCCTCAGGTATGAAAGTGTTTTGCATAACCCCTATGCTATTCAAATTTAGTTCTAATTATTTCTAGGAGGTGCTTTAACCAATAAGAACTAAATATGCAATGAATCTGAGTTTCCTTTATTTTTTAAAAAAACATTTTATAGGGGGGCAATGTTTACAGTATAGTTGTTGCCATATGAGTACAATTTCTCATCTTCCCATGAAAGGTGTCTGCAGCTCACCCCCCATCTTGGGTCCTTTTCCGTCATCATCCTCTAGGACCCTGTGGCCCCTAAGTGGAATTTAGGACACTTTAAGTTTATGCAAATGTTGCAAGCATAGTCCAAAGAATTGTTATCACTTCCCTTGGTGAACTTACACAGTTGAGAAAATTAACACTTCAATAATAATTACTTCATAAATTATTTTATCTGTTAATAGGTAATAAAGAGTGGTTTTATCATTTCTCACTTTCCTGATAAATTCTAGAACAGTGTTACCAAAAAAAAATCCAGAATTTGAAAGTTCATTTGTCTAAAATTTTGAACCAAGTTGCTTCTTATTACTGCCTCAAAATTCTTTTCACACCTGCCTATTTGCATGTTAGTTACAATTCTCAATGGATTTTCACATATTTATTGTATACTATAATCTTAATTAGCTTATGAAACACCAATTGCTATTCTACAGACAAGATAACAATTAGAGAAATTTTGTAGCTAGTAAAAGTCAAATCATTATATGGTCTTAGATCCTAATAACTTGATTCCATAGCTACTGTTTTTGTCCTCTGTAATTCCCCTTCAATAGAAATATAAGTAGGTATGATATGCTTTTCTAAAAGTGTTTTGTTAAGTATCAAGAACGAATTAGCTGTAAGACTTTGAACATCACTTAATAAGTAAGCTAGAAATTAATGAAAACATATCTTTGAGCAAAATGGTTTAAATTGCTCAGACAGGGACCTACACCTTAAGAGCTTGCCCTAAGGACTTAAATAAGTGATTTATTCTTTTGCCCAGAGAGGGAGATCTCAGAGTGGGTGAATCACAAGACTTGTATCTGTGAGATCCTGAATTCAGTCACCAACACTGCATCTGCCAGAGTGATGCTCTTATTCTATCTCTTATTAATTAATAAATGAATCTTTCAAAAATAAAGAATTTATGTCCATTTGACTGTCACATATACCTCTTATAATGTTCTGACTTTCTTGATGACGAGTGACAGAAAGCCCAGTTTGCCATAAGTTACACATTAAAGAACTGTATTTGTCTCTGGCTAAAAAGTACAGATGTAGGCCAGAGAGCTAATCGAAACACTTAGACCCAGTTACTAAAAGGCTTTTTATTTCCCTCTCCCTTTTTACCCTTCCATCTTTGACATTTTCTTTAGGCTTCGTATGTTCTTCCTCCTACCCCTCCACCTGCCTCAAGTTGACTACCCACTTACTTCATGATCTTCATATGGCTGCTATGGGTATAGTCTCCAAACTTAGGACTGCACCATTTAAGGTTAGAAAGATATTTCCTTCTGATAGAACTTCAGAAATTTCTGGTATTCATCCTTCCAGTTTCTGTCAAATAGAGTATCTTGATCATTCTTATAATTATGGCAGGAGATGGAATGTACTGAGCTAATCAAGACTAATTCTGTGGCTAGGAAGAGAGTTTACCCTTCTGAAGTCCCATGCTAGCGAAAATTGGTGGGTATTTCTTTTATCTCTTTTGATAGAGACAAAGAGAAATTGAGAAATAAGGGGGAGAGAAAGAGAGACACTTGGAGCACTGTTTCTCTACTCATGAGGCACCCTCCCCAGATGCATAGGACTTCTGAGTTATTGCTTAGCTCCATGGCAGTTCTTCTGCTTCTTACCTAGTTATTGACTGAGCATTGCTTCCTGGTCTGCCTTTCCAGGCTGTTCATCTCCTTGTTGCTTATGTTTCTCTTTAAAACATAGAAAGAAAAAGAAAAGAAAAGAAAAGAAAAGAAAAGAAAAGAAAAGAAAAGAAAAGAAAAGGAAGGGAAAGGAAAGGAAAGGAAAGGAAAGGAAAGGAAAGGAAAGGAAAGGAAAGGAAAGGAAAGGAAAGGAAAGGAAAGGAAAGGAAAGGAAAGGAAAGGAAATAAAGAAAGGGAGAGAGAGGAAGCAAGAAAGGAAGAAAAAAGAGTCCTTCCTGGACTAGACTAGCTGGTAAAGGAGGGGAAGTAGTTATTGCATTATTGGATTGTTCCAAGATCTTGAAAGCAGAGTTGAGGATAGAATCCTTTAGGAAAATGTTATCTCCTTATTAGAGATACACCAGGTCTTAGGAGAATGAACTCCATAACAAGTCCAAACAACAAATTTTGGATGGAATGATTTAACTAGGTCATCTCTTATATTTGGCAGCCCATCACATGATCTGTAGCAATGTATAAGACAGGCACCATGGCCCCACCACAGACCTAAGGATTAAAACCACCCTGATTAGGCTCCAACAATTAATATTTTTGAAGAGCGTTAGAGTTAACTCTTACGATCACTTAGATATGAGAAGTAGAGCTCTGGAGGTTTCTGGTAAATTACTGGTTTACATATAGGGTTCCTACAATCTCTGGAAGAGAATTACAGAGTGTGTGAGATGTAAGGTGCATGGTTGGGCCCTGAGTTCTGATTGGGTTCAGACTAATTTATATTCACATGGACACCTATACTCCAGTCTGGAGCCATATTCTCATGGTCTGTGTTTTGGGCTGTAGAAGTGCACTAGCCATGTATTGGACCATAATATATTTTCCTTGGCTTCAACTCATAACTCAAAAAAAAAAAAAAAAGACAAGCAGTTACATGTTTAAATTTCCCACAATTCTATGCATTTTCCTCATAAAATTTGCATCACTAAGAACAAAAGGTCTCCAAGCCTGTGAAATGTCTAATACATGACATATGTGTTTTTGGTTATGCACTGGGCTGTCTGCCTTTCCTAAGTGATTTGGCTCATCTTGCCACTTTCTCCTGTAGAAATCTAAACTGTCAGGTATTCATAGTAGAGTTTTCACAAAATTGGCATAGGTGGACATAATGGGGTGACAATACTTCACAAAGATCTAGCTTTCAGTGTTGCTGTAGTATTAATCTCTCATTCATGTTTTGGTCTGAAAATTTAAGCACATTTATTGGTGTTTGTGTTTACTGCTCTTTCTGTTTTGTAACTGGATGAGTTATCTCCTGTCCCTCTTTTTCTTTCTTTTTTTTGTTATTAACAACATTTTCATGTTATTTTTTATTTTTTTTTTTATTTAAGAAAGGAGACATTAACAAAACCGTAGGATGGGAGGGGTACAACTCCACACAATTCCCACCACCCAATCTCCATATCCCATCCCCTCCCCTGATAGCTTTCCCATTCTCTGTCCCTCTGGGAGCATGGACCCAGGGTCATTGTGGGTTCCAGAAGGTGGAAGGTCTGGCTTCTGTAATTGTTTTCCCGCTGAACATGGGCGTTGACTGGTCGATCCATACTTCCAGTCTGCCTCTCTCTTTCCCTAGTAGGGTGGGTCTCTGGGGAAGTGGAGCTCCAAGACACATTGGTGGGTCTTCAGTCCAGGGACGTCTGGAACCTGGTGGCTGAGAGTGAACATACAAATCCAAACAAATTGTTGAACAATTATGGACATAAAGGCTGGAATAGTGCAGATGAAGTGTTGGGGGGTACTCACTGCAGACTCTTGTGTACTTCTGCTTTCAGGTATATATTTTGCCCTGGTTTATGGACACGTGTGATATGCTCTATCTCAGGGGACCTGGTCTATATCTAGGTTTGGGGACTTTATTGGGGAATGGACCACCTGGAATGTAATTAGAGAATACTATGAAAGGAAAGGTCTCACCCGAGTGATGAAGCTGAAGGGTTGTCGTTCCACACCTGAAGTCTCTGGACACAGTCTGAAGTGAAGCTTGCTTGGGTGGTGCTCGTTGTGTTGATTAGGTTGTGATCCGTGGATGCAATATTATTTGATTTGAATTGAGAGCAGCATGAAGAAAAGGGGGCCCCACCCTAAGGTTCCAGGACTGGGGGAAATATAGGCTCTATAGTGGAAATGTGAGGTTCCTGTTGTCTTAGGGTTCAATAAGACAATGGATAGTTACTGTTATCATCACATTATTTGGTGATTGGGTTAACTTTGAAAAGTCCCTTAGTTAGGGTTTGCTGTATAATACCCAGTATCTTGTAAATAGCTGTGCCACCAGTTGCTTCTCTTCTACCTGGTCTAGACTTCTGAGAGAGTCAACATATCAAAGACTCAGGCTATGTATTAAAAAGACTCAGTCTGTGTTTTAAAAAGTTCTAGACATCTGATTAATTTTTCCCCTCTCATATTAATTGAATAGTGATTTATATGACTACACTTTAATAGGAGTGCATATAAACACCATTCCCACGACCAAAAGACTGTGTCCCATCCCACCTACCCACCCTCCACCGCCCTGGAAGCTGAATGTCCACCCTCCCCCTTACCACAGGGTTTTTACTTTGTTGCCCTACTTTCAATTTAATCAGATCCTGTTTTAGTTTCCCTTTCTGTTCTTCTTTCTCAACTTCTGTTGATGAGTGGGATCATTCCATACTCATCTTTATCTTTCTGACTTAGCTCACTTAACATAATTCCTTCTACCTCTGTCCAAGATGGGTCAGATAAGGTGGGTTCATTGTTCTTAACAGCTACATAGTATTCCATTGTGTATATATACCACAGCTTTCTCAGCCACTCATTTGTTGTTGGGCACCTGAGTTCCTTCCAGGTTTTAGCTATTATGAATTGTGCTGCTATGAACATAGGTGTACACATATCTTTTTGATTGGGCATTTTGGAATTTGGGGTATATCCCTAGGAGAGGAATTAACTGGGTCATATGGAAGGTCTATGTCTAGCCTTGTGAGAGTTTTCCAGACTGCTCTCCAGAGAGGCTGGACCAATTTACATTCCCACCAGCAGTGCAGAAGGAATGGTTCATCTGTCCCCACAGCCTATCCAGCATTTGCTGCTGCTGTCCTTTTTGATGTATGCCATTCTCACAAGAGTGAGGTGGTATCTCAGTGTTGTCTTTATTTGCATCTCTCTGACAATCAGTGACCTGGAGCAGTTTTTCAAATGTTTGTTAGTCTTTTGGATCTCCTCTGAAGTGAATGTCTTGTTCATATCCTCTGCCCATTTTTGGATAGGGTCATTTGCTTTTTTGGTGCTAAATTTTCTGAGCTCTTTGTGTATTTTGGTGATTAGTCTCTTGTCTGATGTATGGCATGTAAAGATCTTCTCCCATTCTGTGAAGGGTCTCCTTGTTTGTTTGACAGTTTCTTTGGCTGTGCAGAAGCTTTTCAATTTGATATAGTCCCATTTGTTTGTTTCTGCTTTAGTCTTCCTTGCAACTGGGTTTGTTTCATCAAAGATGCCCTTGAGGTTTAGGTGGGAAAGTATTCCACCAATATTTTCCTCTAGGTATTTGATAGTTTCCGGTCTAGCATCCAGGTCCTTGATCCTTTTGGAGTTGATTTTTGTTTCTGGTGAGCTAAGGTGGTTCAATTTTATTCTTCTGCATGTGACAACCCAGTTTTCCCAGCACCATTAATTGAAGAGAGCCTCATTCTTCCACTTAATACTTTGGGCCCTCTTATCAAAGATTAGATGTCCATAGGTGTGGGGGTTTAGATCTGGGCTTTCAATTCTGCTCCACTGGTCTGTGTGCCTATTTTTGTTCCAGTACCAGGTGTTTTGATGATGATGGCTTTATAATATAGTTTAAGGTCTGGGAGTGTGATGCCTCCATTTCTGTTTATTTTCCTCAAGATGATTTTGGCAATTCTAGGTGTTTGCAGGTTCCAGATAAATGATTGTAGTGTTTGTTCTATTCTCTTAAAGAAGCTTGGTGGAACTTTGATGGGTATTGCATTAAATTTGTATATGGCTCTAGGGAGAATATTCATTTTGATGATATTTATTCTTCCAATCCATGATCATGGGATATCTTTCCATTTCTTGGTATCAGTTTCTATTTCCTTGAGTAGCCACTCATAGTTTTCAGCATACAAGTCTTTCACTTCTTTGGTCAACTTTATTCCTAGGTATTTGATTGATTTTGCTGAAACAGTAAATGGGAGTGATTTCTGGATGTCTTCTTCTTCAGATTTAGTGTTTGCATAAAGAAATGCCACTGATTTTTGTACATTGATTTTGTAGCCTGATACCTTGCTATATTGCCTAATAACTTCCAGTAGTTTTCTGCTGGATTCTTTAGGTTTTTTTATGTATACTATCATATCACCTGCAAATAGAGAGAGCTTGACTTCTTCCCTTCCAATCTGTATTCCTTTGATTTCTTTCTCTTGCCTGATTGCTATGGCCAGAACTTTCAATACTATGTTGAAGAGTAATGGTGATAGTGGACAGTCTCCAATTTGAGGGGGAATGCTTTCAGCTTCTGTCCATTGAGTATGATGTTGGCTGTAGTTTTGCTATATATGGATTCCACTATCTTGAGGAATTTCACATCTATTCACATTTTTTGTGGAGTTTTGAGTATGAATGGGTGTTTGATTTTGTCAAAGGCTTTCTCTGCATCTATTGAGATAATCATGTGGTTTGGCATTTTTTGGTTCTTTTCTTTTTTAATTAATTAATTAATTAATTTTTGCCTCCAGGGTTATTGCTGGTACTCGGTGCCTGCACTACAAATCCACTGCTCCTGCAGGCCATTTTTTCCATTTTGTTGCTCATCGTTGTTGTTGCCATTGCTATTGTTGTTATTGGATAGGACAGAGAGAAATAGAGAAAGGAGGAGAAGGGGTGGGGGTGAGAAATATAGACACCTGCGGACCTGCTGCACCACTTGTGAAGGGACCCATCCTGGTAGTGAGGATCCGGGGACTGGAACTGTAATCCTTATATCTAGGAACTGAGAACTGACCAGGAAACTCAGAAAAGCTATACCTCAGGGGCCTAACAGTTGGGCTGTATAGTGGGAGCCTTTCCACATTATTCTCCTGATGAGATCATGGTGAATAATTGCCTCAGAACCTTCAGATTATAAACAGGACTTGTTTAGAAACTCACATGGCCCAGCAGTGTTGCTCAGCTTGGCAGAGAAGCTGAATTGAGCATGGAGCTTTGGATCCTTAGGGTGTGAGAGTCTCTTTGCATAACCACTGTGCAGTCTCTCTCCCACCCAGCTTTATCTATTGTTCAGGATTGAGTGATTAAGCTGAGAAGCCTGCTTAAAATTGAAAAGCCATTAGGCTCCCATAGCCTATAGTGAAGAAAAAGAAGACAACAGGCTTTAACAGCCAAAATGCTCCAACTCAGGGATGGAAATAATATCAAGACAACAGTTAATTTCAACAACTGTGAACTCTTTAAGTATTATACTTAGACACAAGTCAATCCAGGCAAGAGTGATCAGTAATTTGAAAAGTACTGATAGAGGAACCTCATAACATACTATATAGAATGGTTAAGCCAACAAGAAGAAATATCGGAGAAATTAACCAAGACAAGAGTCCAGCTAAAGCCCCCCAAAGGTTGGAACACAAAATAATGAGGTCAAAATCCAAACACTAGTTAAGGAAATAGTAACAGGAGTGAGTAAAGAGTTGAAAGAAGTGTCATCAGAAATGCAGAAACAATAAACTAGACTCTGGAAGAAAACACTAATTATCTCAAGGTAATTAGAGAGCTGAGCTGAAATAGCTGAGCTAAGAACACAACTAGCTGAACAAGCTAATACAGTATCAGAATAGGGTAACAAAAAAGATGAACTCCAGAAAATAGTAGAGGGGAGAGAGAACAGGATAAATGAGGCTGAAGACAAAATTAGCAAGATCGAGGATGAATTAGAGACAACTAAAAAAGAAGTAAGAGATTTAAAAAAGAGATTAAGAGATACTGAAAATAACAACAGAGACCTATGGGATGACTTCAAAATAAACAATACACCCATTATTTTTTTTACCAGAGGAAGAAAGAGAGGGAGGGGAAGAAAGTATTCTTCAGGACATAATAGCTGAGAACTTCTCTAGTCTAGACAACATCAAAGACATAAAGGTTAAAGAAGCCTAGAGGGTACCAAACAATTAACCCAAACTTAAAGACACCAAGACACACCATATTTAGAATGGAAAGATGCCAGTCCCTGTTCAGGGCACCATTTGCTGGTCTAGCTAGCTTCACAGGTGGGAGACAGATGACCAGGGACTCATGGCTGAACTGGGAACACAGTTCAATCTTTATTCATGTGGAATGCAACGCAGTCTAAGCTATCTCTAATCAGAGTCCTGTCCTTATATATCCTGAGGAGGAAGTGTCAGGTCCAAAGAGGATGTACATAGGATAGGAGGTGGGGAGAAGGAAAAAGCGTGCAAAACAGTGAAGATTAAACCAATGCCCTCGAGGTAGGGTGGTGCTCAGTTAATAGTGGTTATGTAAATAGAATATAGTGTTAAGCAGGGGGATTAAACCAATGAAATAGAAGGGGTCTTAGAAGCATAATTTAGAAGCATACCAACAGAAAGAAATAAGTATAAAGAAAGGATCCCAAGGCTGCAAGAGAGAAACAAATAGTCACCTACAGAGGAAAACCCATAAGGTTAGCAGCAGACTTCTCCACACAAACACTACAGGCCGGAAGAGAATGGCAAGACATCTATCGAGTGCTCAATGAGAAAGGCTTTCAGAAAAGACTACTGTATCCTGATAGACTGTCATTCAGACTAGATGGAGACAAAAAAACCACCTCGGAGAAGCAATAGTTGCAAGAATAAACTATCACCAAGCCTGCCCTGAAAGAAGTTCTGAAAGATCTCTTATAAACAGACCACCATAAATATGCCATATATCAGAACACTCTAAACTCTACAAGAATGGAGTTAAAATATCTTCAATCCTATGGTATCAATAAATGTCAATGGCCTGAATTCACCTATTAAAAAGCACAGAGTTGGAAGATGGATCATAAAAAACAACCCAACAACATGCTGTATACAGGAAACTCACCTAACTCAACAAGACAAACACAGATTGAAAGTGAAAGGATAGAAAACTATTATACAAACCAATGGCCCAGAAAATAAGGGGTAGGAACAGCTATTTTTATATCTGACATGATAGACTTTAAAATCAATAAAATTAAAATAGATAGGGATGGATATTAACGCTCAGAGGATCAGTCAATCAAGAGGCCTTAACAATTATTAACATCAATGCACTCAATGAGAAGCCATCAAAATACATCAAATATCTACTGAAAGAGCTACAGCAATATATTAACAGCAATACAGTAATAGTAGGAGACTTCAACACCTCACTCTCTCAATTTTAAAATCATCCAGGCAGTAAATCAATAAAGAAATGAGGGAGCTAAATGAGGAGATAGGTAAAATATATAACAATTCAACATTTTCAGAGTCATTCTCCCCAAGAAACCAGAATACACACTACCCAAGTCCACATGGGTCATTAACAAGAATAGACCATATGTTAGGCCATAAAGACAGAATCAGCAAATTCAAGAGCATTGAACTCATCCCAAGCAACTTCTAATAACACAGTGGAACTAAATTAACACTTAACAATCAACAAAAGATAAGTAATAGTCCCAAAATGCGGAAGCTCAACAGTACACTACTTAACAACTACTGGATAAAGAGGAAATAAAGGAAGAAATAAAATTTTTTGAGAGTTCAATGAAAATGAAGACACCAGCTATCAAAATATTTGGGATACAGCTAAGACATTACTGAGAGGAAAGTTCATAGCCATACAAGCACACATTAGGAAAAAAGAAAAAGCACTAATAAACAACCTGATTGAACACCTTAAAGACCTAGAAGAAGAACAAAACAACCAGAAGGACTGAAATAACTAAAGTTAGGGCAGAAATAAATAACAGTGAAAATAAGAAAACCATACAAAAGATACAAAAGTAAATGTTGGGTCTTCGAAGGAGTGAACAAAATTGACAAATCTTTAGCCAGACTCACAAGACAAAATAAATAAATAAATAAATAAATAAATGAAAGAGGAGATAACACAACAGAAATTGCAGAAATTCAACATATCATATGAGGCTTATATGAACAACTATATGCCACCAAACTAGAGAATCTGGAAGAAATGGACAATTTTTTAGATACCTAAGAACTTCCAAAATTAAATAAAAAGGAACTAGATACCATAAGCAGGTCCATCACAGCCAATGAAATTGAAAGTTATCAAAAACCTTCCCAAGAATAAAAGTCCTAGACCAGATGGTTTTACAAATGAATTCTACAAAACCTTCAAGGAAGAGTTAATACCTCTACTCTTAAAAGTCTTTCAGAAGATTGAAGACAAAGGAATACTCCCTTCTAGCTTCTATGAAGCCAACATCACTCTGATAAATAAAAGCTGATACCAAAAGCTGACAGAGACATACACAACCAAAAAAGAAAGCTACAGACCAATATCTCTGATGCACACAGATGCTAAAATACTGAACAAAATTCTAGCCAACTGGACACAGCAGTATATTAAAAATATTGTTCATCATGACCAAGTGAGGTTTATCCCAGGGATGCAAGGTTGGTTTAATATACATAAAAATCAATCAACATGATCCACCACATCAATAAAAGCAAGACCAAAAACCACATGGGCACATCAATAGACGCAGAGAAAGCCTTTGACAAAATCCAACATTCCTTTATGATCAAAATGCTACAAAAAATGGGAATAGATGGAAAATTCCTCAAGATAGTGGAGTCTATACATAGCAAACCTACAGCCAACATCATACTCAATGGAAAAACTGGAAGCATTTCCCCTCAGATCAGATACTAGACAGGGCTGTCCACTGTTACTATTACTATTCAACATAGTGTTGAAAGTTCTTGTCACAGCAATCATGCTGGAGCAAGGAACTAAAAGGATACAGATTGGAAGAGAATAAGTCAAACTCTCCTTTATTGCAGATTACATGTATATACTTAGAAAATCCTAAAGAATACAGCAAGAAGCTTTTGGAAATCATCAGGCATTACAGTAATGTGTCGGGCTAAACAATTAACATTCAAAAGTCAGTGGCATTCCTCTATGGAAACACTAAGTTAGAAGATGAAATCCATTAATCAATTCCTTTTACTATAGCAACAGAAACAATATACAAAGGAACCCTCGTGCACTGTTGTTGGCAATGTAAATTGGTCCAGCCTCTGTGGAGAGCAGTCTGGAGAACTCTCAGAAGGCTAGAAATTGACCTACAATGTGATCCCACAATTCATCTCCTGGGGATATATCCTAAGGAACCCAACACACCCATCCAAAAAGTTTGTGTACACCTATGTTCATAGCAGCACAATTTGTAATAGCCAAAACCTGGAAGCAACCCAAGTATCCAACAACAGATGAGTGGCTGAGTAAGTTGTGGTCTATATACACAATGGAATACTACTCAGCTATTAAAAATGGTGATTTCACTGTTTTCAGCCCATCTTGGATGGAGCTTGAAGAAATCATGTTAAGTGAAATAAGCCAGTAATAGAACGACAAGTATGGGATGATCTTACTCACAGGCAGAAGTTGAAAAACAAGATCAGAAAAGAAAACACAAGTAGAACTTGAACTGGAGTTGGTATATTGCACCAAAGTAAAAGACTCTGGGGTGAGTGTGAGGTGGGTTATTGAGAGTACAGTTCCAAAAAGGATAACAGAGGACCTAGTGGGGGTTGTACTGTTCTGTGGAAAACTGAGAAATGTTATTCATGTAGAAACCATTGTATTTACTGTCAAATGTAAATCATTAATCCCCCAGTAAAGAAATAAAAATAAATAAAATAAGTTCTAAGGTTGAATGATTTCACTTTGTGATTGAACTTTAAATGGAGGAAAATCAAAGTCTTAGAACTTCTTGTATATAGCACAGTAGTTATTTTCCAAATTGTAATGTATAGCACAGTTAACATTTGTCTGTCTAGGAGTCAACAATTCAAAGAAACACATCTTAATCAAATTCAAAGGACATAAAATGATGGCTTTGAATGATCACATGGTAATTCTGATAATATTTTTTTCAGGATTTAGAAGTCTCCAGATGTAATGTGTCTGGGCTCAGGAATAAAAGGGAATGAACATTTTGTGGAGATTTAGTCTACAATGATTTATACTTACTGGGATTCTTAGCTTTTCTTCTATAGCAAATTGAATATTCCATTACCCCACTGGAAATAAAAATCTACATACCTGCCAGGTTATTCAGTAACATATTATATTACAGGCAATCACACTAGCACATTCTGCCTTTAGAAGCAACTATAACAATGAAGTCATTATTACAAATCTGACTTAATTTCCTGATAATTATAAAGGTGTTTTCCAACAGATCGTGTCATTGAGTAGTCTGTGACAACCAGATTTAAATATGGGGAGTTGAATTCTCTACTCAGAGTTTTCAATGTGTGCTTTGGTGTGTGTTGAACTTGTTCAATTCTCAGTATTCTATCCTTAAGAATACATATGGATTTATTTCAAGGTTTAACATAAATTTATGATCATTTGGAAGCAACATGCAAAAGAAAACAAAAGCTTTTCTCATTTTCAAATTCATTATTAATGAATCTCTTTTTAAACATGGTATATTTTAAATAAAATTTGGACAGCACAATATGGTGATTTGTCATTTTAGTTAACAAAAAATTGTAACTATTATGCCAACCTGTATGTCACATGCTTCCATAGTGCCAATTAAATGCATGTCTGTGATTCATTATCTTGACATTCTGTATTTTAACTGACTTTAAAATAATGAATATTTATGATTTTATTCATTATTATTGTAAATAATTCTGTAGCAGATATCTTTTAATGTGATCATGGTAACTTCTTAATATATTCATAACAACATTAGCTAGATAAGTTTTTGTTCCCTTTATTCTTTTTCATAATTTTATTAGTGTTATAATAATGACTCGCACAGTCATTAGACTACAAGAGAATAGTTCCACACCACACACCACCACAGTCCTGCAAGCCCCTCTCTCCCCCTGACCGTCCATTTTTTTCTCAAAGATAACATTTATAGTTTTCACAGAGCTGTTTAGCTACCTTTTGTTTTTCTTTTTAACAAGTGTATTAGCTCTCCATATTGCATACACAAGAAAACCTTTTCATACTTCTCCCTCAGAGAAAGGCAGGCCATCCAGCAACAGACACAAACAAGGAGAATCCATGAACACAAACACCAAATTAAAGAACTTCAAGATATTACATATGATAGTAAGGGCGAGAAAAATCAACGAAAACGATATGAAATTAAAAACTACTGGAGAGAAAATGACATCATTGAAAATTTAGAAAATTGTGTACATTTAAACGTGTTAGATATAAAAGTGTATTGTATGATTTATATAGAAACACATTATATATAAATACATCTAAGAGTCCTTTTAAAACTGTTTATGAAAAACAAGATCAGAAGAGAAAGCACTAAGCAGAATTTGGACTGGAGTTGTGTACTGCACCAAAGTAAAATATACTGGGGTAGATGCGTGTGTTTTGGGGGGGGGGTGTTCAGGTCCTGGAACAGGATGGCAGAGGACATAGTGGGGATTGTATTGTTGTGTGGAAAACTGAGAAATGTTGTGCATGTTCAAATTATTGTATTTACTGTTGACTTTAAAACATTAAGACCCCAATAAAGAAATTTTTTTAAAAAATGTTTTTGGCTTACCATTCTTTGCTTGAACATCCTCTATCCATTTTTTCCCCTCCTTTCATGCTTTAATGTTGTCTTGTATTTCTATAACTTGTGTTTCTGAGTCTGTTTTACTGTGTTGTGTTGTTGAGTGTTCAATGGCCCTTGTTTCTTTCTCTGTGGTACTGCTTTCAGTGACTCTTGCAAGGAAGGTCTGGTAATGGCAAACTCCTTTAGTTTTTGTATATCTGGCAATGCTTTGATTGATCTTTCATATCTGAATGATAGTTTTGCAAGGTAAAGTATGTGTGGCTAGTTAATTATCTTTTAAAGCCTTGGATATGCCCCACCACTCTCTCCTGGTCTCTAGGGTCCCTGTAGAAAAGTCTGATGTGAGCCTGACTATGCTTCCTTTAGAAGTCACTTTCTTCTTTTCCCTGGAAGTAATTTTTTTTCTTTGTTCTTGACTTGATAGTGTCACAGTTCTGAGTCTTGGAATAGGCATATTTGGGTTTAGAATTTGGGAGTTCTTGCTGCTTCTTGAATGTGTGCATCCTGATTCCAAATTTGGGCAATTTTATATATATATATTTCTTTGAATATTGTTTCTGCTCCCTTCTTTCTTTTCTCTCCTTTGAGACTCCTATGATTCTGAAATTTGTTTTTCTAATGGAGTCTTCAATCTCTTGGAGAGTTGCCTATCCTTCTTTCAGGTAATGATCATTTTCTCAGATAAGTTGATGAACAGAAATTAAATATTTGTCCATTTTTCTTTCTGTTTCATAATATGTCTGTTTCCGTAATAGCTGTTTATTGATGTCTCAGCTCAACGCTTTTGTTTGAGTAGCTCAGTCTTTTCCTGTACAGTTAATCCAAGTCTATCCAAATTATTCTGTGTGACAAGAAATGAACCAAGACACAAGGTTTGGAAAAAATATTATTTTGGGGTGACAAAAAGAACTTAAAATGTTACTTAAATCTTAGAATTTCTGGAGTATCTGCCTAGTATGATCTTTGGGAGAGAGTATTTTTTCTAATGGCATTTCTTCAAAAATGCCTACCATTTGAAATGCTTTCAGTGAATAGATCACTGTGAATAATTTTTAGCTCTTTTTAAAAATGTTTTTATCTTCTTCTATTTATTGGATAGAGATGGCTAGAGGTCGAGAGGGAGCAGGGTTGACAGAGAGAGACAGAGATGCACCTGCAGCACTGCCTCACCACTTTGCAAAGCTTTCCCCTTGCTGATGGGGACCAGGGGCTCAAAGTAATGTCCTTGTGCATTGCAACATCGGGTCTACCCTGTGAATAATTAAAGAAAGGCTATTTACTAATTATTACAGCAAATTCTGTGAAGTAATTTATTAACATGGTTTATGAGTACAACACTGCAGATGATGTTCAAGTGACAGAAGTTTCTGACAGGAGAAAGCAAGTGTATGCTACCTTGTTCGGGTAATTTTGTATCTATTCCATCTTAAACTCAAGGAATTATTTTAATAAAGTCTAACCAGGTTTGGGGTACAAGTAATTCTACTAATGGCTGCTTCAGTTTAGCTATATAAAATAATCCTAAACTGAACTGAAACTGGAGGATATAAAGTGGAAAAGCTCGTCCTTGCTTTTTCAGAATAACAAAACATACAAATACTTATTTCTCATCAATGCCTGATTTACCAAAGATGGTAGTTGATCTCATGAGGGGTAAATATTCATCAAGTATCTCTCCCTGTCCTTTAGACAATGAACTTATTGCCCATCCAAAATCTCAGTGGAATTTCCCATAGCTTGGCACAGTATGTACTTCCTGAATGACAATTCTGTCATTCATGTAGAAACTCAAATTTTGGTCATTTGAATATGTTTCATTTTAACAAATTATTTATGGTGACTGATACAGATTTTGTGGGCCAAGGTCAGGAATGTATGTGAGGGAGTTTTCGCCTTATGTTGAATACAATTACTGCTTCTGACAACTTTGTTGATTTTAGGTACATGACTTTTTTTATATATAGTTCAATTTAAAGAATGTCTTTGTTGATAGAGGTGAAATATATAAAAATACCTATATAGGAATATAAGTTTTTCTTTTCATATATTGTTATGTCTTGAGAAGCTTTTACATGATCTTTTCCCTTCACTTTTTCCCTTGTATATTGATTATATTACAAAAAACTACAGGCAAAATATGTGAATCACAGACAAAGAAGAACCTACATTCATAATATGTGTTAGGATTATAGTTGTAAAGTAAAAAAGATTTTTTTTTGTGATGTGATTTTTAAATACATATTTGGTTATTGGTTGAAATGTATTTTTGTTTTTAATTCTAAGCTGGTGATAACTAACAGAGAGATAGCACCATATACCAGTGAAATGTATTCTTAACTATATTCATGAATAATTTTCTGTGTCATCTACTTATCACTTTTTGCATGGGCCCTGATGTTTTACTTAGAGGTTAAAGTCTAAACAAACGTAAAGTTTGTTAGATGTGTTGACTTTAATTGATATTTAATAAGAGAATTATTCTCCTTTAGGTTGATATTTTATTTTAATATTATTTTGATATAGAGTCAGAGAGGCAGTGACAGAGTGAAAGAGTTTAAAGTTTCCTGAAAGGTAATGAGTGCAGGTTTCAAATCTGCTCAATATCCCAGTGAGTTATTTTGCTGTTCATGGTTAAATTTTTAAAAGTACTTGTTCTGGAGTGAAATTCAGGCTTGACAAGAACAAATACGCATTATTCCACTCTGAGATCTTCAGAAGATAAGAAGGTAAGTAAGTCCAATGATGCATGTAAAGTGTAAGTCAACAAATATACATCAGTTATCTGCGGTATAACTGACGTTGAGATGAAATCTCTTACTCTTTGTAAGGCTTCTGTCTCGTCTACTTTATTTATTTATTTATTTATTTATTTATTTATTTATTTATTTTCTTCCTCCAGTTCTGGGGCTTGGTGCCAGCACTAAGAATTCACTATTCTTGTGGGCCATTTTTCCCCTTCCCTCCCCTCCCCTCCCCTTCCCTTCCCTTCCCTTCCCTTCCCTTCCCTTCCCTCTTCTCTCTTTTATTCTTTTGTTTTTTTCTGTTTTATTGGATATGACAGCGAGAAACTGAGAAGTGAGGGGAGCTACAGATGAAGAGAGAAAGATAGACTCCTGTAGACCTGTTTCACTATTCATGCAACACTCCCGCTGCTGATGGGGAAACGAGCTAAAAACTTGATCCTTGAGCAGGTCCTTGTGCTTAGTAATATGTACACTTAACTGGGTGTACCACCCCCACCCCCATCTTATTTACTATTATATCTAATATCAAACACTCTATACTCAGTACTATTTTAAGAACTTAGTAAGTTTTTAATTTATTGACTCTTTAAAAAAAATTGTCACCAGGGTTTATAGTTGGTGTTTGAAAGAAAGGAGAGGTAGAGAGGGAGAATGAAAGATAAGACACCTGAAGACCCGCTTTACTTCTCATAAAGCCTCCTTCCTGCAGGTGGAGAGAGGGGCTCCAGCCCTGTTCCTTACACATAATAACAGGTGTGATCAACTGGATGCACCACCACCTGTCCCCCACTAACTGAATTTCAAAATAAACTGATGATACAAGAAATTATTACTCCATCCATGAAGAACCTGAAGCAAAAAGTAGTTATGTAACTCTAACTAGTCTGTTGGTGGTTTTAATAATACTCATACATGGATTGACCATAGATACTCATTAGAAGAGGAACTGAATGTGTCTTTCTAAGTATAAGATCTAAACAGATAAACAAATTCTATTTTACTATATTGTGAATTTACTGAAGTATAATGGATGAGGAAAATGTCAAACTCCATTATTTCTACTAACCACACAATATGGCAAGTGTTTAAAATAGTGGGAGTCAAATTCATTTGCTCACTACCTGTACTTCCTATGTGGTTTGCTTATTAGGAAACAATCCTCTGTTCTGACTTCAAAGAAAACACACAACAGTTTAGACAGAAATTATAATGAGAGGTTATGTGGTATAGAGCGCACACATTTCCATGTGCAAGGACCTAGAGTCAAGCCCAGATCTCTACCAGCAGGTGTGAAAACTTCACAAGTAATAAAACAGTGCTGCAAGTGTCTCTGCTTTTTCACCTCTTCTTTCTTTCTCTCTTCCTTCCTTCCTGCCCGATTCCATCTCAATTTCTCTCTATCTCTATCAAAGAGAAAGAGGAGAAGAAGATGGAGGAGGAGGAGGAGAAGGAAGAAAGAAATTACTGTCAGTAGTGGATTAATTGTGGAGACAATGAGCCCCAGTAATAACCCAGGTGGCAAAACAAAGAAACAAACAAACAAGAGGGAAAAGAGAAGAGGAGGAGGAAACTAAGACAAACCAAATTATAAAACCAAGACAAATTTTTGTATATGGGAAAAAGATTTATTAGAATCAACTGAATTTTGTTCCCCATAATTCTCTGATAAGTTTATAACTAAATCCAAGATAGCTTAACCTGTGTCTTTTGTAATTGCTTGAGGTTTCTCCTCAAAGCAACCAAGTGCATTCTAGAATGTACATTATAGTTGCTAAATACACATCCATTGTTTAGTTGACTAAGAGTAATATTAGATCTTAATGTTGTAGACATAGGTTATTTATGTGGAGAGTGTCAGAGAACTCAAAACCAAATCTTTCTCTTCAAAGTGTTGGTAAACTTCTTGTAAGAC
The DNA here is from genome assembly GCF_950295315.1 of Erinaceus europaeus. Classification (NCBI taxonomy): domain Eukaryota; kingdom Metazoa; phylum Chordata; class Mammalia; order Eulipotyphla; family Erinaceidae; genus Erinaceus; species Erinaceus europaeus. The sequence goes on along the minus strand of NC_080180.1, from coordinate 35,936,795 downwards.
AACCTATCCTTTTACTGAGATATAATTGAAACGCAACATTAAATTAGTTGAAATTATACAATATAGTTATTCAATATATGCATATACTTAGAATTGATAGACATGATACTTTTAATTAACATTCTTCTCCATACACATTTTTTTCTTGTGATAACTTCTAAGATTTATTCTAGGCAGCTTTCAAATATATATTCAAAAGTATTGTTAGATAAAGCCAACCACAGCATGTGAGTTATAGAAATTATCTATTTTGTAACTGAAAGTATCTCTTTTGATTACTTTCAATTCCCACTTGATTCCCTCACTATTGACAATAACCAATTTTGAAAAAAAAATTAATATTTATTCCTTTTTGTTGCCCTTGTTGTTTTATTAATGTTGTTATTGATGTCATTGTTGTTGGACAGGACAGAGAGAAATGGAGAGAGGAGGGGAAGACGGATATACATCTGCAGACCTACTTCACTGCTTGTGAAGCCACCCCCTGCAGGTGGGGAGCTGGGGGCTTGAACCGGGATTCTTATACCTGTCCTTGGGATTTTCACCACCTGCGCTTAACCCGCAGCACTACCCAATGACTCCCGTCCAATTTGTTAACTGTATCTACGAGCTCAATTATCTTGTTATTAGTTCCCAGATAAAAGTTGACATGTTAATCTGTTTTCTCATTTAGTATAATACCTTAAGTGCAATCTGTATTGTAGATATCACCATTTCTTTATTTTTAAAGATAAAAAATATATTCTGGGGAGTCGGGTAGAAAGCAGCGGGTTAAGCGCACGTGGTGCAAAGCTCAACTACCGGCATAAGGATCCCTGCAGGGGGGGTCGCTTTACAGGCAGTGAAGCAGGGCTGCAGGTGTCTATCTTTCTCTTCCCCTCTCTGTCTTCCCCTCCTCTCTCTATTTCTTTCTGTCCTATCCGACAACGATGACATCAATAACAACAACTGTTGGTATGTTTCTAATTCTACTTCTAAAAACCTTTTCTGTTTCATTTGGTTTAAATCCCCCCCTGCTTAACACTGCATTCTATTTACATAACCACTGTATTCTATTTACATAACCACTATTAACAAGCACTACCCTCCCTCCAGGGCATTGGTGGTTCAGTGATAGACTCTTGCCTGCTCCACCCCCTCTCCTTGTCACACTCTGATTTTCACCAGTCACTTTTCTCTCCACCCTCTCTATGTCACATCCTGTTCACACCCTACTTGGGAAGTATATATAAAGACAACATTGTTCGTTTAAGTTTAGCTTAGCTCGGCTTAGATTGTGCTGCGTCCTGCATGAATAAAGAGATACTGCATACAGCTCAACCATGAGTCCCTGGTCGTCTGTTACTCGCCCGTGAAGCCAGCCCGGTGAAAACAACAAACAACAATAACTACAACAATAAAATAACAAGGGCAACAAAAGGGAATAAATAAATATTTAAAATATATATTCTGTTCATGCGCTATAAATATTCCTTCAGTGATGGGAGGTAATATACTTTTCCAACTTAATATTTCCAGTGTCTTTGGAGAAATAGCTGAGCATAGAATTGCTGGTTCATTTGATAGCTCTGTGTATAATTTCTTTTTTAAAAAAATATTTATTTATTATTTATTCCCTTTTGTTGCCCTTGCTTTATTGTTGTAGTTATGATTGAGGTCATTGTTGTTGTTGTATAGGACAGAGAGAGAAATGGAGAGAGGAGGGGAAGACAGAGAGGGGAAGAGAAAGACACCAGCAGACCTGCTTCACCACTTGTGAAATGACTCCCCTGCAGGTGGGGAACTGGGGGCTTGAACCAGCATCCTTACGCCAGTCCTTGCGCTTTGTGCCACCTGTGCTTAACCCACTGCACTACAGCCTGACTCCCTGTTTATAATTTATTGAGGAACCTTCATACTCTTCCATAGCAACTATAGCAGTTTAATTTCCTAATAAGACTGATTGCTCATATGTTTCCTTTGCATCCACAACAGAACAAGATATTTCTTGGTTTTTTGATAGCAACTATCTTGAGAGGCGAAAGTGATAACTGATTCTAGTTTTTGGCATTCAGTTTGTGATTAATGAACACCTTTTCATGAACCTGGTAAATAGTTAAAGCTTCAGTGAGATATTGTTAGATACCAGTAGGAATGGCCCAAAGCAAAGAGACAAGTAGCCATCCATGTGTCTATTTAAATTTTTTTTTAATTTATTTTTTATTTAAGAAAGTATACATTAACAAAATCATAGGATAGGAGGATACAACTCCACACAATTCCCACCACCCAATCTCCATATCCTATCCCCTCCACTGATAGCTTTCCCATTCTCTATCCCTCTGGGAGCATGGACTCAGAGTCATTGTGGGTTCCAGAAGGTGGAAGGTCTGGCTTCTGTAATTGCTTCCCTGCTGAACATGGATGTTGACTGGTCTGTCCATACTCCCAGTCTGCCTCTCTCTTTCCCTAGTAGGGTGGGTCTCTGGGGAAGTAGAGCTCCAGGACACATTGGTGGAGTCTTCAGTCCAGGGAAGCCTGGCCGGCATCCTGCTGACCCCTGGAACGGAACCTTGTGGCTAAAAAAAGAGTTAACATACAAAGCTAAACAAATTGTTGAGCAATCATGGACCCAAAGCTTGGAATAGTGGAGAGGAAATGTTGGGGGGTACTCACTGCAAACTCTAGTGTAATTCTGCTTTCAGGTATATATTTTGCACTAGTTTATGGATACGTGTGAACATATGCTCTCTCTCACAGAACCTGGTGTATATCTAGGTTTTGGGACTTTGTTAGAAAGTGAACCACCTGGGATGGAATTAGAGAATACTATGAAAGTAAAGGTCTCACCCGAGTAATGAAGCTGAAGGGTTGTCATTCCACACGTGAAGTCTCTGGACACAGTCTGAAGTGAAGCATGTTGAGGTGGCAATCGTTGTGTTGATTAGGTTGCAATCGACAGATGCAATATTATTTGATATGAATTGGGAGAGTCATGAGGGAAAGTAGGCCCTATCCTAAGGTTCCACTATTGGGGGAAATATAGGCTCTATAGTGGAGATGTGAGGTTCCTGCTGTCTCTGGGTTCAAAAAGACAATGGATAGTTATTGTTATCATCACATTATTTGGTAATTGGGTTAACTTTGAAAAGTCCTTTTGTCACAGTATTTTGGTGGTGGGAATGGTGTTTATATACACTCCTAGTAAAATGTAGTCATACAAATCACTAGTTAATTAATATGAGATGGGGGAAATTAATTGTATGTCTTGAAGTTTTTCAAAACACAAACTGAATCTTTTTAATATATAGGCTGTGTAATTGATATGCAGACTCTCTCAAAAGCCTAGACCAAGTAGATCAGAAGCAACCAATAGCCCAGCTATATACAAGATACTGGGTACTGTACAGCAAACCCTAACAAAAGGACTTTTCAAAGTTAACCCAATTACCAAATAATGTGATGATAACATTAACTATCTATTGTCTTTTTGAAACCTAAGACAGCAGGAACCTCACATCTCCACTATAGAGCCTCTACTTCCCCAAGTCCTGGAATCCTTGGATAGGGCCCACTTTCCCGTATGCCTCTCCCAATCCATATCGAATAATATGGCATCCGCCAATCACAACCTAACCAACACAACGATTGCCACCTCAACATGCTTCACTTCAGACTGTGTCCAGAGACTTCACGTGTGGAATGACAACCCTTCAGCTTCATTACTCGGGTGAGACCTTTACTTTCATAGTATACTCTAATTCCATCTCAGGTGGTTCACTTTCTAACAAAGTCCCAAAACCTAGATATACACCAGGTTCTGTGAGAGAGAGCATATGTTCACACGTATCCATAAACTAGTGCAAAATATATACCTGAAAGCAGAATTACACTAGAGTTTGCAGTGAGTACCTCCCTAACACTTCCTCTCTACTATTCCAAGCTTTGGGTCCATGACTGCTTGACAATTTTTTGGCTTTGTATGTTAACTCTCTTTTCAGTCACCAGGTTCCAGATGTCATCAGGATGCCGGCCAGGCTTCCCTGGACTGAAGACCCCACCAATGTGTCCTGGAGCTCTGCTTCCCCAGAGACCCATCCTACTAGGGAAAGAGAGAGGCAGACTGGGAGTATGGACCGACCAGTCAACGTCCATGTTCAGCGGGGAAGCAATTACAGAAGCCAGACCTTTTACCTTCTGCAACCCACAATGACCCTGAGTCCATGCTCCCAGAGGGATAGAGAATGGGAAAGCTATCAGGGGAGGGGGTGGGATATAGAGATTGGTTGGTGGGAATTGTGTGGAGTTGTACCCCTCCTACCCTATGGTTTTGTTAATTAATCCTTTCTTAAATAAAAAAAAAAGAAAAGAAACAATAAAAAAAAGTCCGTTTGTTAGGGTTTGCTGTATAGTACCCAGTATCTTGTATATAGCTGTGCTACCGGTTGCTTCTGATCTACTTGGTCTAGGCTTTTGAGAGAGTCCACATATCAAATACACAGCCTATATATTAAAAAGACTCAGTCTGTGTTTTAAAAACTTCGAGACATACAATCAATTTTCCCCCTCTCATATTAATTAACTAGTGATTTATATGACTACCCTTTAATAGGAGTGTACATAAACACCATTCCCACCACCAAAAGATTGTGTCCCATCCCGCCTACCCACCCACCCCTAACCCCCTACCCCCCCCCCCCACTGACCCAGGAAGCCACATGTCTACCCCTCACCACAGGGTTTTTACTTTGGTGCCCTACTTTCAATTTAGTCAGATCCTGCTTTTAGTTTCCCTTTCAGATCTTCTTTCTCAAATTCTGTTAATGAGTGGGGTCATCCCGTACGCATCTTTATCTTTCTGACTTAGCTCACTTAACATAATTCCTTCTAGCTCTGTCCAAGATGGGTCAGAGAAAAAAATGTCTCTATTAAGCATGTGTGCATTTTATATCCTAACCTCTCTCTCCTTTCTGGAGTCAGGGTCTAACACATGTTCTATTTCACACCTACTGGGATACTTTTGCATTCATATACAAAGACAGAGATGGCGAGAGACAGAGTGAAGTATATACAGTACAATAACAGAGATCTCTATGGTGCCTTAACATCTATCATGTGATACTGAGACTTGAACTTGAGTTTAGTCCATGGTATGTCCCTCTTTTTTGAGCTATTTCTCTGACATTTGCCCATTTTTAATGAGATTTTTAAATTTTATTTTTCCTTTTACTATTGAATTTTATGGATTATTTTTATATTTTGATATAAAACCCTGTTACGTTTTTCAAATATTTTCTTCAATTTGTAGACCACTATTTGATTTTATTGATGGTTTATTTTACAGTACACAGACTATTTGGCTTGATATATTCTCACTGGTTTATTTGTATTCTTACCTTGTTTTGGGTATCAAATCCAAAAAAAGAAAAAAGAAAATCAAGGGCCATTGAGGGCAATCAACTATATTTCTTTTTTTTTTTTTTTTTTTGATAGGACAGAGAGAAATGGAGAGAGGAGGGAAAGACAGAGGGAGAGAAAGATAAGCTAAGTTAACCTAACTATAATCACCTCAACTATATTTCTTTCTGTGCTTCACGGTTTAAGATCTTACATTTAATACTTTATCAGCTTGTTCTTTGTCTAGTTTAAAACCTAGGTTTTTACATTTCATTTTTTTCAATTTCCAATCAACAAGTAAACTCTAAGGTAAGTTTAAAATAAAGGCTCTTGTGTTGATTTCAATAGTATTTAAAAACATGATTCATTTCTGATTTTAAAACTCTTCACTGATACTCATGATAGTAGTCACTATAAATATGGAAATGAAACCAATTAGTTTCAGAAGAAGAAACAATTTAGAAACTGAGGTTGAAAGCAGAGAAACAAGGAAACCATACAAAAACAAACAAATAACCTACTTCCTTACCTAGACATTTCAACCTAAGAGACCTACACCACCAAAGATTATGATCTGTTGTTCTCAAGCCTGGCCATACATTAGAATCCCCTGGGGGAGCTTTTAGCAAACACCACCCTGGAGTATTCAATTTAATTGGCTTGAGGTAACATTTGGGCACTCGTTTATTAATAGCACTCCGCTCCAGATGATTCTAATGTGAGGCCAAGTTTAAGAATCACTGGTCTAGAAATGTCTCAACTTGCCATGTTAAATATACAAATAACATTATTGGAAACACAATGTGTAGCTGTTGTTCCTTAAAGTGTAGAACTCATTCTTATTTATTTATTTATTTATTATCATGTATTAGTTGGTTAGTGGTTGACAGTACAGTTGTTGGCACATTCCTCTAACCATGGGAAGTGTGTGAAAAACTCTCTCACCACCAACTTAGGTCATTTTCCATTGGCATGCACCTGGGTCACAAAGGCCTCTATCCAGCCCTTTTCCTCTTCTCCTTCCCCAGAGTCCTTTATTTTATGCAATATACCACACTCAGTCCATGTTTCACTCTTCATTTCCCCCTTTCTGTTCTTATTTTCCTAAGTTCTGCCTATGAGTGAGATCAGCTCATATTCATTCTTCTCTTTTGGCTTGTCTCACTTAACACGATTCCTTTAAGCCCCACCCAAGATGAGGTGAAGAAGGTGACTTTATCAATTTTAATTGATCTTTTAATTTATTTGTCCAGGATTAGTAAATATTGAATTTATAATCTATACCCAGGCATAAGAAAACACCAGATTGACTCAAACTAGAGCAAAAGGAAGGATCTGGTCTTTAATACAGTCTTTAAATGCAGTAACTCTTAGGGCTGACAGGTGTCTCACCTGATTGAGGGAACATGTTATAGGTTCAAGCCCCGAGACTGCACCTACAGGAGGGAAGCTTCACAAGTGGTGAAGCAGTGCTACAAATGCCTCTCTTTCTCTCTTCCTCCCCTACCAAATTCTGTCTCTATCCAATAAATAAAAATAAATAACAAAAACCCTAAATGCTACTGCACACACTGTTCAAGTGGCAGTCATGTCACAGTAATAATCAATGATACTTAAAATACAATCTCACGGTTTGCTCCAAAAACTTAACATTAACTGACATTCTAATAAAGTCATATAGACATGAATTTGCACTGGGTGTGTATGTGCGTGTGGAGGGGTATGTATAGCATTCAATGCTTTTGCATTCAATTTCTTTTGTAGATGTAAGTAATAACACATGAAGAGTGAAAATAGGGATGTGGGGTGTGTACATCCCTTATCAACTTTATTTTACAAACACACACACACATACACCAAAAAGACAAAAACAAACAAACAAACAAACAAACAAAAAAAACTGCTACAATCCCAAATGCTTGGGTCAAGAATGGCTGAAAGTCCTTGAGCATGTCCTTACGTTCCAGTTGGAAAGCAAACTGATAGGTAGAACCAAGTCAGAAATCAGTGGCAGAAAGTCTGTCTCCTCAAAGCATGTAAATATTCATTTTCTTAATAATCACTTATTAGATTATGTCATTAATTTAGTATACTTTCAAGGATGTGTTGGCATTTGGCACTAAACAAGAATTGGACATTGACTATTCCTCAGAGTTCATCTTGTTCCAAGCTATATATTAGAGATCTTGGTAAGATCTACATCCACTTCTTTCTACAAACCTTACCCTTTCCTAATGATTAATGTGAGTAAAGATTATTATTATTGTTGTTAATGTACTTTTAAAAATTATTTATTTATTTATTTCTATTTTACTTAAGTACTGCTCAGCTCAGGTTTATTATAGTGTGGGGGACTAAACCTGGAACCTTGGAGTCTCTGGCATGTATGTGAGTCTTTTTGCATAACCATTATATTATCTCCTAGCCAGTGAGTGAAGTTGTTAGTCTCCCATCCTTCCAATCTGTTAAGCCATTTGACCTTGCAATCCCTCCCCCTTTTTTCCTTCTGTGCTTTTCTGACTTTCTTTCAATCACAGTTAAGGTGCCTATCAAAATTCTGGCTTCTCTGATTAATACCTGTGTGGTCTTTGTCAACTTCAGTATCTACTCTGAGGACATTATTACATGTCCTGTGATATTTCTAAGATAAAATTTAGATTAATTTATGGGAAGGTAAGAGTATTGCAAAATTTGGCTATTCAACATTAGTAATGTTCAATCTAGGAAACTTTACATTGTTTACTTTCTTTATTTTAACTGTCATACACTACTGTGGAATGTTCTGCAAACATGCAAGAGACTCGCATACTTTAATGATGATTCTTTAGTCACTATTAGGCCACCCCATCAGCTGGGGCCCTCCCTAGTCTGGGAGTCCTGAGATTCCCAAACAGACATAATGAGCCTGGACCTCGAATGAATCCCTCTCTCCATTGTTGTAGGGCATTCCTATCAGGAACAACAAAATAGACCCCTTTGTGGGCCCCATAGGACCTTGCCCTCAACATGGATCAACAATGGTAGAGAATGTTCCATCCTCTGAAGAGAGGCTGGACAACATACTCTATGCTACACCTGAGGAAGATGGGTCCTGATATTGAGGCAGCTTGGATTGTTCCTACTCATGACCACAGAATATGAGCTCAGACCTACAGGGATGCAGAGGTCACATAGGCTCCTAAGCTGAATATGGGCCCCAGATCACATCAAATCAATGGAGTTTACAGTCAACAATATTTACCTTTCCCATATTTGGGAGCTATTCTCTTCCCTGATCCAGCTTTCTGGTCCTTTTTCCAGCCATAACATCATCTCCCCAGACAATAACTTGGATCCATATGCATATCAGATTTCAGGCTCAGAGGAAAAACAAACAAACAGTATAGCCACAGGCCCTTTGGAATATAAATAAAATATGCCTACTAGCTATTTACAAAACAGAGACACCGCCCCCCCCATGCCCCAACTCTTCAAACTCTTCATCTGCACTATTCCAGCCTTTAGGTTCATGATTAGTCAACAATTTCTTTGGCTTTATATGCTAGCTCCCTTTTCAGCCACCAGGTTCCAGGTGCTAGCATGATGCCAAGTAGACTTTCCTGGACAGACAACCCCACCAATGTGTCCTGGAGTTCCAATTCTCCAGAACCCTGCCTCACTAGGGAAAGAGAGAGGCAGGCTGGGAGTGTGGATTAACCTGTCAACACCCATGTTAGTGGGAAAGCAATTACAGAAGCCAAACCTTTCACCTTCTGTGTCCCACAATGACCTTGGGTCCATCCATACTCCCAGAGGGCTAAAGAATAGGAAAGCTATCAAGGTAAGGGATGGGATATGGAATGCTGGTGGTGGGAACTGTGTGGAGTTGTACCCCTCTTAACCTATGGTTTTGTCAGTGTTTCCTTTTTTATAAATAAAGTAAAATAAAAAAACAAAGGAATCTGGGGAGGGAAGGAGAGGGTGGATGGAAAGAAAACTCTGGAGGCCTATTATATAATGAAATTGTACGAATATGTCTGATTGCACTGTAATGCATTAACCCTCTCAATAAAAAAAATGATGATTTTTTTCCCATCTTTATCGCATCTTTGCACAGGAACTATGTTTGCTGTATTTTATTTGTTATATGAGTCCTAGGGCTCCAATTCCCCAGAACCCTGACACACTAGGGAAAAAGAGGCAGGCTGGGAGTGTGGATTAACCTGTTAACACCTATGTTCAGCAGGAAAGCAATTACAGAAGCCAAACATTCCAAAAAAAATTCTTAAAGATGATATTGAACTAAGCTATATTCTCCTGTCCCCAAGCGCCTATCCATGTCATTACATCCTTTATGTCCAGCTTTTTTTTTTCCATTCTTCTTTTTCTTCTCTATTTGCCAATGTGTTACTCCCTAGACATATTCAGGTCTGTCTGTGGTAATATACATTGTCCTTCCCCTTGCATATCCTTTTTCTTAAGCTATTTTCTTTAAAAAAAAAAAAAAAATATATATATATATATATATATATATATATATATATATATTTGTTATCAAGTAGAGCCAGGGACAAATTGAGAGAGGAGGGAGAGGTAGAGAAGGAGAGAGAAAGAGAGACGCCTGCAGTCCTGCCCCACCACTTGTGAAGATTCCCCCTTTCAGGTGGGGTTCAGGAGCTTGAACCCAGGTCCTTGCATATTGTGATGTGAGTGCTTAACCAGGTATGCCACTGCCTGTCCCCACATATCCTTTTAATATGTATTCTAATCACCATCAAATTTGTATGCTAATTACCAGTCTCATGATAATTACTCCTGAATTTTTAGTTGTTTGATCATGATTAGGACCAAATACTTAAAATCACAGTCCTTATTTTTAATTAAAGAAGAGTTTCCTAGCATTTTAATTGTTACTTAAATGGCATTATTAGATAAATGATAATGCTACATTAATCTCACTCAATCACTGACTCAGCTGTTTGTAGTTTACATAGCATTTGATTTTTACTTTAGAAGCACTTCTTTATTTGTGAAGTTAAAAAATGTTCTAAACATATACACGTTTTGCTGAATCATTTAAATGCTTAAAATATTATTAGGAAAAATAATACTAGGATGAAATATATTATCAGGCATAATCTGACTTGATGACACAATATTTATTAGAAAACAACTGATTATTAGTAACATGACATCTAACTGTTGCCCAGAAACAAATCCAATAAAATATATTGATTGTGTGAATCTGTTAAATTAACTACTGTGTTCTACCTAAAGTGTGTATTGATTTACCAAATTTTAAAATAACAGGGGTATAATTCCACACCTCTCCCACCACCAGAGTTCTATGGCCCTAGTCCCTCCATTGGAAACTGTAGTAGTTCTCCCAAGATCACAGATATGGGTTGACTATTATTCTGATAACTATAACTATATATATATATATATACACCCAATTTTTCTATGGACCTGTCTTCTCTTCCTTTCTAAGTGACATTACTACTTCTGAGTGTCCTTTCTTTCTTTCTTTCTTTCTTTCTTCCTTTCTTTCTTTCTTCTCTCTCTCTTCTCTCCCCTGGTCCTGATGGGATTGCAGTTCAGAGTCTTCTGGTCATCTTCCCCTAACATTTAATTGTCTGGTGGTATGGACCAAAATTCTTTCTGGGATGCAGAAGGCAAGAGATCTGTTTTCTGTAATTGCTTTTTTGCTGGATGTGGGCATTGGCAGGTCAATCCATACCCCCAGAGTGTATGTAATATATATATATATATGTATAAATATGTATATATATACAAATTTTAAACAAAGTAGTATTAATATAACAGTCTATTTTGTCAACTTAATAGTCACAAGTAAATGCTTCTAATGAGTTGCGGAAACAAAACGCATTAATTTAGATATTTAAGAGAAGGAAGAGACCAGAATTCTCTAAGAAAATATGCTGGGGGGAGAGGTAATATGGCGACGGCCTGAGAAGTCGCTAACAGCGAGTGCTCTGATAGCATCGTCGGCAAAGGTAGGATTTTCTGCCTTTAGCAGGCCAGTCAATAAGGGGGGGGGCACCAAAGAAGTTATTACAGTTTAATTTGGGTTAACAATTAGAGCAAAGGTGACACGGACTAGCGGGGCGCCAGAATTCCCAGGCGGCGCCAGGCAAGGCGAGTGCGCCGGGCATTGTCCTCCGCCCGCCCGGGAAGGCGGCTCCTCCGCCGGTTGCAGAGCGCGGCGGGCAGAGGACCCGGAGAGAGCACTTTAGCTCGGGGGCTGCCTCTTGGGAGTTGCCAGGGTCCACCGCGACCCTGAGGGTGGATCCAAAGACTTCTTGAGTATAGCTCTCATTGGATCAAAGGACTTGGAGCTAGTTTTCATTTTTGAGAAATCCTTTAAAAAAGTCTGGAGGGCGGGGTCTCCTGGAAAATGGCGCCCGGAGAAGCAGAAGCGGCCAGCCTTTGAGCTCCGGACACATCTCGTGTAAACAATAGGATTTTCTGCCTTTAGCAGGCCATCCAATAAGGGGCCATAACGGTCATACCAAGGATGTTTCTATAACTTAATTTGGGTTAAGAATTAGAGTAGGGGAAAAAATTCTTTTTTCTTCCTTTTAATTTTCAAGCATACATCCTTCCCGCCGCCCCCCCTCCCCCCATAAGCAGTGCCTGGGACCAGCTACTAGCAGGATACCCCATACCACCAAACAGGGGTTTTTTTGTTTGTTTGTTTTTTCCTTTTTCCTTTTTTTTTTTTGTTAATTCACTGATACACATTTGGGAAGTTCCTCGCACTGCTCTTTAATTACAACTCTTCTTCCTATCTTCTCCCTTTTCTCTCTCTTATCTCTCTCATTCTCTCTCTTTTTTTTTCTTTTTTTTTTTTTTTTTTTTAATCTTGTCATACACTTCTTTCTTCTTTGCCTTTCTGAATTTGTGAATTACTTTGGGGAAGAAATCTGACCCAGAGTGGACTCTCTATGTGTGTATCTCTGCTCTAGTTCCCTTTACACTCTTGTTACCCTTAGAATATACACTGGATAGTAGATTTGCATAACTGTCTATTCTTGCTATCCTCTCATCCTTTTCTCTTTCTTCACTGGGATTTGGTTACTATTTTTTCACGGACTGGAGAAATTGTTTGGCTAACTGGTAACGATTAAACTCCTTCAATACTTACTTCAGTTGCTACGGTTATTCCGGAGGTTGGTGAGTGCAATTGTCATAAAGGTATTTAGTACAGTGTTACTTGTGCTCAAAACACAACAACTGAGGAACAACAGAACATTAAAAAAAAAAAAAAGAGAGAAACACATAAATTAAAAAAAATGGGTAGATTAAAAACAAATAAAACTGCTACCCCAATGAATGAAGACAAGAGCCCAGAAGAAACCACAAATCAGTCAGAAGTAACCATAGATAAGAAAAGTATGCAAGCAATAATAAACTTATTAATCACAGAAATGAAAACAACATTGGAGGAAAGAAATGGCAGTATTAGGGAAACAACAGTTGAGACCCCCAAGGAAAATACTGATTATCTTGAGACAATTAGAGAACTGAAAGCTGAAATAGCTGTAATGAAGAAAGAAGCTGAGGCAAGGGAAAGCAGACTAACAGAAGCAGAAAACAGAATTAGTCAGACAGAGGATGAGTTAGAGAAAACTAAGAAAGAGGTGAAAGAGCTTAAAAAGAGATTGAGAGACACTGAAAACAACAACAGAGACATATGGGATGATCTCAAAAGAAGTAACATTCGTATAATTGGCCTGCCAGAGGAAGAAAGAGAGGAAGGGGAAGCAAACATCCTAGAGGAAATAATACAAGAAAATTTCCCAGACCTGAATAACAGAAAGGATATCAAGGTGCAAGAGGCCCAGAGAGTACCAAACAGAATCAACCCAGACCTGAAAACACCAAGACACATCATAGTCACAATGAGAAGAAGTAAGGATAAAGAAAGGATCCTAAAGGCTGCAAGAGAGAAACAAAAAGTCACATACAGGGGAAAACCCATAAGACTTTCTGCAGATTTTTCAACTCAAACTCTAAAAGCCAGAAGGGAGTGGCAAGATATCTATCGAGCCCTGAATGAAAAAGGGTTTCAACCAAGGATTATATATCCTGCTAGACTTTCATTCAAGCTAGATGGAGGGATCAAAACCTTCTTAGACAAACAACAGTTAAAGGAGGCAACTATCACCAAGCCGGCCCTGAAAGAGGTATTAAAAGACCTCTTATAAACAAGAACATCACTATAATACTTGTAATATATCAGAGCAAACAAATTGTTTTTTAGAACAATGGCACTACAATACATTAAATCCATAATATCAATAAATGTCAATGGCTTAAACTCACCCATCAAAAGGCACAGGGTGGGGGGATGGATCAGAAAACATAACCCAACCATATGCTGCTTGCAAGAATCACATCTGTCACAACAAGATAAACACAGACTTAAAGTGAAAGGATGGAAAACTATCATACAGGCTAACGGTCCACAAAAAAGGGCAGGAACAGCCATTCTCATCTCAGACACGATAGATTTTAAATTAAATAAAGTAATAAAAGATAGGCAAGGACATTACATAATGATAAGAGGATCAATCAGCCAAGAAGACTTAACAATTATTAACATCTATGCACCCAACGAGGGACCATCTAAATACATTAAACACCTATTGAAAGAATTTCAAAAATACATCAATAGTAATACAATAATAGTGGGAGACTTCAATACCCCACTCTCACACTTAGACAGATCAACAAAGAAGAGAACCAATAAAGATATAAGAGAATTGAATGAAGAGATTGACAGACTAGACCTCTTGGACATTTTCAGACTCCTCCACCCCAAAAAACTGGAATACACCTTCTTTTCAAATCCACACAACACATACTCAAGGATAGACCACATGTTAGGCCACAAAGACAGCATCAATAAATTCAAGAGCATTGAAATCATCCCAAGTATCTTTTCAGACCACAGTGGAGTAAAACTAACTTTTAACAACAAACGGAAAATTATTAAAAGACATAGAATTTGGAAACTAAACAACATGCTCCTTAAGAACCACTGGGTCAGACACTCACTCAAACAGGAAATTCAAATGTTCCTGGAAACTAATGAAAATGAAGACACAACCTATCAAAATATTTGGGACACAGCTAAAGCAGTACTGAGAGGGAAACTTATAGCTATACAATCACATATTAAACACCAAGAAGAAGCCCAAATGAACGAACTTACTACACACCTCAAGGACTTAGAGGAAGAGGAACAAAGGAACCCTAAAGCAACCAGAAGGACAGAAATCACTAAAGTTAGAGCAGAAATAAACAACATCGAAAATAAAAGAACCATACAAAAGATCAATGAAGCCAAATGTTGGTTCTTTGAAAGATTAAACAAAATTGACAAACCCCTAGCCAGACTCACCAAACAAAAAAGAGAGAAGACTCAAATTAATAGAATTGTCAACGATACAGGAGATATCACAACTGACACCACAGAAATCCAGAGAATTCTGCAAAACTTCTATAAAGAACTATATGCCACCAAGCTAGAGAATCTGGAAGAAATGGAACAATTCCTAGAAACCTATGCACTTCCAAAACTGAACCAAGAAGAACTACAAAATCTAAATGCACCAATCACAGACAAAGAAATTGAAACCGTTATTAAGAATCTCCCCAACAACAAAAGTCCTGGACCAGATGGCTTCACAAACGAATTCTACAAAACTTTCAGGAAACAGTTAATACCCATACTTCTTAAGCTATTCCATAAGATTGAAGAAACAGGAATACTCCCTTCCACCTTTTATGAAGCCAACATCACCCTGATACCAAAAGCTGATAGGGACAGAACAAAAAAGGAAAACTACAGACCAATATCTCTGATGAACATAGATGCCAAAATATTAAACAAGATCTTGGCCAACCGGATACAGCAACACATCAAAAAGATTGTTCATCATGACCAAGTGGGATTCATCCCAGGAATGCAAGGCTGGTTCAACATCCGTAAATCAATCAATGTCATTCATCACATCAATAAAAGCAAAGCCAAAAACCACATGATTATCTCAATAGATGCAGAGAAAGCCTTTGACAAAATCCAACACCCATTCATGCTCAAAACTCTACAAAAAATGGGAATAGATGGGAAATTCCTCAAGATAGTGGAGTCTATATATAGCAAACCTACAGCCAACATCATACTCAATGGAGAGAAGCTGAAAGCATTCCCCCTCAGATCAGGGACTAGACAGGGCTGCCCACTGTCACCGTTACTCTTCAACATAGTATTGGAAGTTCTTGCCATAGCAATCAGGCAAGAGAAAGAAATCAAAAGGATACAGATTGGAAGGGAAGAAGTCAAGCTCTCACTATTTGCAGATGATATGATAGTATACATAGAAAGACCTAAAGAATCCAGTAGAAAATTACTGGAAGTTGTTAGGCAATATAGCAAGGTATCAGGCTACAAAATCAATGTACAAAAATCAGTGGCATTTCTTTATGCAAACACTAAATCTGAAGAAGAAGACATCCAGAAATCACTCCCATTCACTGTTTCAGCAAAATCAATCAAATACCTAGGAATAAAGTTGACCAAAGAAGTGAAAGACTTGTATGCTGAAAACTATGAGTGGCTACTCAAGGAGATAGAAACTGATACCAAGAAATGGAAAGATATCCCATGCTCATGGATTGGAAGAATAAATATCATCAAAATGAACATTCTCCCCAGAGCCATATACAAATTTAATGCAATACCCATCAAAGTTCCACCAAGCTTCTTTAAGAGAATAGAACAAACACTACAATCATTTATCTGGAACCTGAAAACACCTAGAATTGCCAAAACCATCTTGAGGAAAAGAAACAGAAATGGAGGCATCACACTCCCAGACCTTAAACTATATTATAAAGCCATCATCATCAAAACAGCATGGTACTGGAACAAAAATAGGCACACAGACCAGTGGAACAGAATTGAAAGCCCAGAAGTAAATCCCAACACCTATGGGCATCTAATCTTTGATAAGGGGGCCCAAAGGATTAAATGGAAGAAGGAGGCTCTCTTCAATAAATGGTGCTGGGAAAACTGGGTTGAAACATGCAGAAGAATGAAATTGAACCACTTTATCTCACCAGAAACAAAAATCAACTCCAAATGGATCAAAGACCTAGATGTCAGACCAGAAACAATCAAATACTTAGAGGAAAACATTGGTAAAACACTTTCCCATCTACACCTCAAGGATATCTTTGATGAATCAAACCCAAATGCAAGGAAGACCAAAGCAGAAACAAACCAATGGGACTACATCAAATTGAAAAGCTTCTGCACATCCAAAGAAACTATTAAACAAACAGAGAGACCCCTCACAGAATGGGAGAAGATCTTCACATGCCAGACATCAGACAAGAAACTAATCACCAAAATATATAAAGAGCTCAGCAAACTTAGCCGCAAAAAAGCAAATGACCCCATCCAAAAATGGGCAGAGGAAATGAACAAAACACTCACCACAGAGGAGATCCAAAAGGCTAACAAACATATGAAAAACTGCTCTAGGTCACTGATTGTCAGAGAAATGCAAATTAAGACAACACTAAGATACCACCTCACTCCTGTAAGAATGGCATACATCAAAAAGGACAGCAGCAACAAATGCTGGAGAGGATGTGGGGACAGAGGAACCCTTTTACATTGCTGGTGGGAATGTAAATTGGTACAGCCTCTGTGGAGAGCAGTCTGGAAAACCCTCAGAAGGCTAGACATGGACCTTCCATATGACCCAATAATTCCTCTCCTGGGGTTATACCCCAAGGACTCCATAACACCCAACCAAAAAGAGGTGTGTACTCCTATGTTCATAGCAGCACAATTCATAATAGCTAAAACCTGGAAGCAACCCAGGTGCCCAACAACAGATGAATGGCTGAGAAAGCTGTGGTATATATACACAATGGAATACTATGCAGCTATCAAGAACAATGAACTCACCTTCTCTGACCCATCTTGGACAGAGCTAGAAGGAATTATGTTAAGTGGACTGAGTCAGAAAGTTAAAGATGAGTATGGGATGATCCCACTCATCAACAGAAGCTGACTTAGAAGATTTGAAAGGGAAACTAAAAGCAGGACCTGATCAAATTGTAAGTAGGGCACCAAAGTAAAAACCCAGTGGTGAGGGGTAGACATGTAGCTTCCTGGGCCAGTGGGGGGTGGGAATGGGCTGGAGGGATGGGTCACGGTCCTTTGGTGATGGGAATGGTGTTTATGTACACTCCTAGCAAAATGTAGACATATAAATCAGTAGTTAATTAATATGAGAGGGGGAAATTAATTGTATGTCTCAAAGGTTCTCAAAAGACAAACTGAATCTTTTTAATAGATAGGCTACGTATTTGATATGCGGACTCTCTCAAAAGCCTAGACCAAGTAGATTAGAAGCTTCCAATAGCACAGCTATATACAAGATACTGGGTACTGTACAGCAAACCATAACAAAGGGACTTTTCAAAGTTAACCCAATTAACAAATAATGTGTGGGTAATATTAACTATTGATTGTCTTTTTGAACCCTAAGACAGCAGGAACCTCACATCTTCACTATAGAGCCCCTACTTCCCCCAGTCCTGGCACCCTTGGATAGGGCTCACTTTCCCGTATGCTTCTCCCAATCCATACCAAATAATATTGCATCCGCCGATCACAACCTAACCAAAGCAACGATTGCCATCTCAACATGCTTCACCTCAGAGTGTATCCAGAGACTTCACGTGTGGAATGACAACCCTTCAGCTTCATTACTCGGGTGAGACCTTTCCTTTTATAGTACACTCTAATTTCATCTCAGGTAGTTCACTTTCTAACAAAGTCCCATAACCTAGACATACACCAGTTTCTGTGAGAGAGAGCGTATGTGCACACGTATCCATAAACTACTGCAAAATATATACCTGAAAGCAGGATTACACTAGAGTTTGCAGTTCCAGATGCCACCAGGATGCTGGCTAGGCTTCCCTGGATTGAGGACCCCACCAATGTGTCCTGGAGCTCAGCTTCCCCAGAGACACACCTGACTAGGGAAAGAGAGAGGCAGACTGGGAGTATGGACCGACCAGTCAACACCCATGTTCAGCAGGGAAGCAATTACAGAAGCCAGACCTTCTACCTTCTGCAACCCTCAACGACCCTGGGTCCATGCTCCCAGAGGGCTAGAGAATGGGAAGGCTATCATGGGAGAGGGTGGGTTATGGGGATTGGGTGGTGGGAATTGTGTGGAGTTGTACCCCTCCTACCTTATGCCTTTGTTCACTAATCCTTTCTTAAATTAAAAATTTAAATAAAAAAAAATAATAATAAAATAAAAAAAAAATAAAAAAAAAAAAAAAGAAAATATGCTGGGAATATTTGTACAAAACATAACTGTTCATACATTAGTGTGCCCTACCTAAAAATGTAGTGCCACAAAAATAATAAAATGCAAACAACATCTGTGATTTGTCTACAGATTTTTCATATTGGATCATAAAACAAGATGCACTGCTACTTCAGAATGACATAATCTCCAAATTTTACTTCACATGTCTGTGTTTTTACAGAACACTTTTAAATATACCATTTAACACATTATGGAGACATAACAATGATGCCCTACAAATATGGGAATACCTTTCTCCCTTGTTCAGTCATCTTCCTACACTGCTAGGATCCAGGTGTAATTAGCATACAGTGGATGAACATAATTAGCATAAGGCTGATGTCAGCTTACAAGCATAGAAAGAACTTATGCAAACCCACAAAGTATTGTGAGAAATCTAAACTTATTTAAGCCCATACATTCTGGATATGTGCTCTCTTTTCCTACAAAGTCAGTTGCATCTCTCTTTCCTGTGCACTTTCCTTCACCTTGAGCCCTGTCATGCCACTCTCCTGGGAAAATGAACACATGTAGCCAAGCTCTGGTAACTAACTTAGGGATTTATGACCCTGCCCTACCCTATCACTGTTCCTTTGCCTATTGTGGTGTACCTCCATACCTCTGTACCATGATGTAATAAACTCCCCATTTGTTTACATCCTGACCAAACTGGAACCTGAAAGTCTTTTTTAATGACCATACTATACCTTCCAAATTCATACCAAATCCACTTTCTTGAGCTATCAACAGTGCAGAAAGAAAAATTACAGACCATCTTGTGAGAAAACTGAGTTGTATAAAGGTTAAGTAAGGTCTAAGGCCATGTGGTCTATTGCTCTGATGCCAGAAACTAAATATTCAAAAACTTGTCCACCTTCTAGGCTTGCTCAACATCCTTCAGATACAAGTCACGCTTAAAGGATCACCAAATCAGTGACACTTAGGAAGAAACTGTTCTAGGAAATGGGTGAAATGTTCCAGGACCTGCCCTTGTGAAGAAGTGGTCTTTGTTGAGAAACAATTAAACAAAAAAGGTTTCTAGAGGAAGGTTTCACTCTGTCCCGGCAGACTTACTTGAGGAGGTGATTCTGACAGTTTCAGAAGGGTTGGGACAACGTTCTCGCCAACATTGTTATCGGTGTATCGGTGGAACCACAACACTGATTCTGAATTGGACTGACCTCCAGGAATTCAGAATCTCCCACCTCCATCCTCAGTGAGAGTATTTACTTATTTATTTTTGGCAAAATCTATAGCTTTCCACAATTTGTCTAAGGGTTTTGTGAATCCAGCAATAGTTAGAAATCATTGATCTAGTCTTTAAAAGGAATGGAATCCTGCTTCAGAAGTGTGAGACTGATACTATAAACTTCAGCCTTTCTCATCTATCCTTTCTGTAACAATTTATATTTATTAACAGTATTCTGTATTGTCATCTCCCATTTTACCTGTAGGATCTTCCTGGGGGACATTTTTTTAAAATAAATATTTTTATTTAGTTAGTTTGTATAGATATAGAAAGAGACTGAGAAGGAAGGGGGAGATAGAGGGGAAAGACAGAGAGGTGATGAATATGTGTGTGTGTGTGTGTGTGTGTGTGAGAGAGAGAGAGAGAGAGAGAGAGAGAGAGAGAGAGAGAGGAGAAAAAGGAGGAGGAGGAGGAGGAGGAGGAGGAGGAGGAGGAGGAGGAGGAGGAGAAGGGAGACCTGCAGACTCCTCCTGAAACTTCTCCCCGGCAG
Source organism: Erinaceus europaeus (assembly GCF_950295315.1). Taxonomy (NCBI): domain Eukaryota; kingdom Metazoa; phylum Chordata; class Mammalia; order Eulipotyphla; family Erinaceidae; genus Erinaceus; species Erinaceus europaeus. The sequence goes on along the minus strand of NC_080180.1, from coordinate 35,916,268 downwards.
GTGGGCACCAGGAACTTGACCCTAAGTCCTTGCACACTAGAATGTGTACGCTTTACCTGGTGTGCTACTACTTGGTCCCTTGTGGACTTCTTTCTCTTCAAGGATTTTCTTTATTTTTGATATTAGTCTTAGAATTTATAGATTTTATTTGATTTGTCATATCACCTCATGGAGGAAATAATTTATAAGACAGCAGTGAATAGAGTAGTTTTTTTTTTTTTTTTAATCTTCTTATAAGAGGTGTCTCCATACCACTCCGATCACCAAATGAAGTTTTCCTCCACCTTCTTGTACTGGTTCCTACACATCCAACTAACAAATTCCTACTACCCTTATCTGAGTTCTTGGCTCTGCTGCAAGAGACCACAGCTAGTCTACATTTTACCCTGTGTCCCCTTCTTATTTTTAGTTTCTTAAGTTTTGTTGTTGTTGTTGTTTCTTAAGTTTTACCTCTGTAAATGAGGTTCATCCATTATTTGTTCTTTTCCTATGACCTATCTCACTCAACATTACTCTTCAACTTCTATCTAAGATGTAGCAAAATCAAAGATTCCATCATATTTTATAGCTATACAGCCTACCAAGATTTTCTGTATTTTTTTTCCTGCAGGTCCCTCCTAGATTTTATTTACTTTTTATTTTTGGTTCTTTTTTTTTTCCTTTGCTTTAAGGTATATATTTTTAATTTATTTTCATTTATTTTTATACTACAAAATTACATGACAACAAGGGTTTGAATCCATACCATTCCCACCACCAGAGTTCTGAATCTTCGGTCTCCCCACTGCAATCCACCACAGTTCCCCTAAGGTTGTAGACATAGACCAACCATTTTCCCTACAACTATCTGTCCATATTTATAACATAGTTGCCCCTTCTTTTTCTGAAAATCCTCTAGTCTCCTCCAAGCCACTCATAACATCATAGCTCCCTCCATTATGTCCTGTTCCTTTCCCTTCTCTCTCTCTGGATGTTGATGGAGCTGGAGTTCAGAATCCTCTTATCTTCATCCTATCACTTCTACCCCACTGCAAGTATGAATCAAAGTAGTTAGTTTTTTAGACAGAAGCTTAGGTTTCTGCACATTTCAATTATATTTAGTGACCTTTATACTAGATGGTTTTACTTGAATGTGGAATATAAGTAAATGAAATATAAGTACTTGCAAAAAATTAAGTAAATAACGCGAGTACACAAACTAAGTTTTTGTGAGAGCTGTGGTTATGGTGAGGAAACACAATTTTGGTGGTGGGTGCTATTTGGAACTGTACCCCTCTAATTTTTGAAACCATTGTTAAATCAATACTAAAAATAAAAAAGAAATAATAACAATATAGCATAAAAATTGAGTTGGGGACAAGGGAGACAGCAGAATGGTTGTATAAAAATATTTCATGCTTGAGACTTCAAAGTCCTAGGTTCAATCTTCAGCCAGCATCACCATAAGTTATATCTGAGCACTGCTCTGGCATCTCTCCCTCTCTGATTAAAATAAAATAAATAACTCTTATTAAAGAAGGGCAACTGGATGTGAGCAGTCATCTATATGTGAAGATGCTGGAAAGAGGGAGGAAAATTGGAAGGCAGCTTACTAGTACTGCAGTTACAGGAGGTCCAGGGCTCCATCCCTGGCACTACACTAATGAAATCCCAAAACACAGTGTTCAAGGGCAGATGCTGTTAAGGGCTACATAAAGTAGTGTCATTTCTAGAAAGTTTAAAAACTTGTGCACACAATTAGGTGAACTGTTTATGAATACACACAGATGTGGCAGAAGTCAACACACATGCTTGCTATTTAGAAGCCAAGAGAAAGGATTTAGAAGGTCCACATCTAATTAGTATTATTTTTTTCCCACCAGGGTTATCACTGGGCCTCCATGCCTGTACAATGACTCCATTGCTCCATGTGACCACCACCCCCCTTTTTAATGATCGAAACAGAGAGAAATTAAGAAGGGAAGACAAACACACAAACACACACACAGAGAGAGAGAGAGAGAGAGAGAGAGGGAGAGGGAGAGGGAGAGAGAGAGAGAGAAAGTCCTGTAGCACTGTTCCACTACTCATGAAGCTTCTCCCTTACAGTGGGGATCAGGGCTTGAACCTAGGTCCTTATACATGGTAATATGTACGTTTAAGCAGGTCTCTTATTCCTTAAACTGGGGATACATACATAGGTATATAACTGTGTGGTTATTTTATGTGAAATATATTTTGTACCATTCTGACGGAAAAAATCAGAATATCTCTCTGGTTTTCTAGTTCCCTCTTTCTCTCTAGCATCTTCACAGATGACTTGACATGCCAAGGGCAAGTACTGCTTCAAACTCTGGAGCCAACTTCCTAGTCTCAAATTTCAACTCTGTTATTTGCTATCTGGGTGCTATCTGTAAAATGGGGATTAATACAACTCATTTAATAGGGTCTTTTATAAGTTTATAGTAAAATACATGTAACTGTGCCTAGGACATGGCATACACTGCATCTATTGGTTCTGATGAACTTGTGATGAACTTGCTGGGCCAGAGTCAGGATGTTAGAGACCCCATGCTGCCTTTCTGCTATCCTTCACTTCACTTTTAGTCTCTTCACTGTCTGTTCATCACCTTCACATCACAGTCAGCTGTCCTCTTAACAGAAGGCACAGAATCAACAGAAAATCAGACTTTATTTCTTATTATTTTTATTAGTGATTTAATAATGATCAAGAAGAGTGTGAGATAATAGGGATAAAACTCCATACAATTCCCACTACCAGAGTCTGTATCCCATTCTCTCCACTGTGCTTTATCCCTCTGGGAATATGGACCAAATATCTTTATGGAGTGCAGAAAGTGGGAGGTCTGGCTTCTGGAATTGCTTCTCTGCTGGACATGGGTGTTGACAAGAATTTCTGAATCTCCTAACTGTTTACTTCAAGGTCCATCCCAAGAGAGAAGTCTGCCTCTCCTATTCCTTTGTTGGTACTTCCTCCTGACATCCCACAGCTGCCCCCTTCATTCATCTTTTCAAGTGTAAGGACATTCTGAGCCAGGGTCTTTGAATCTCTCTGCAGAGGCAATAAATTATTGAGTCTTCAGGGGACTACCCAGATATTTGAAACACTTGCTACATTTATGTACTAAGAAAGTACTTACATTAAAGTCTGGATCATGTAGGGGTGGAGAAGAAATCTCCACCTACCTTTTTGGTTCTTGTTGGTTTATCAACTGATGACATTAACATCAGATTGAATAATTAGAGAAGGTTGCTACTGCAGCCAGAAGAGATGTCTAAGATCTGGTAGAGGGACACAAAATCGTGGCAGACATTCAAAAAGTTCAAAGATCAAACTGGGTCTCGCAGGCCTGGCAAAGTATGTGTCCTACCAGGTAAGCTATTTTCCAGCCTATAATTTTTTAATTTTTGAAAGACATGTCTAAGTTTGTCAGTTAGGTCCTCTGAGAAGTAGACAGGAAGATAAAATGAGATAACTCTCAGGAGGGGGTTGGTCAGTAACAGCGAGTTAAGGGCCCGTGGTGCAAAGTGCAAGGACCGTTTTATGGATCCCAGTTCGAGCCCCGGGCTCCCCACCTGCAGGGATGTCGCTTCATAGGCAGTGAAGCAGGTCTTCAGGTGTCTACTCTTCTCTCTCCCTCACTGTCTCCCCCTCCTCCATTTCTCTCCATCCTATACAACAAGGATGACATCAATAACAACAACAATAATAACTACAACAACAATAAAAACAATAAGGGCAATAAAAGGGAAAATAAAGAAATCTAAAAAAAAAAAAAAAAAACTCTCAGGAAAGATTTTGGAAGCCAGGGAGATCTCTCAAACTATGGAGCTGATTTGATATCTACCTGTATAGCCATTGGGTCAAGAAAAATAGTTTAGACAACTGTGCAGTTCTGAGATGCTTATGCATCACCCAGCTCAAGTATTTTTATCGTGCTTAATCATTTGCTGAGTTCAGTTTAGAAAAAGTATGTCCTGGTGAGACCATGAAGGTGTAGCTCAAAATGTGGCATCAGGAGGCTATCAACCACTTGGACATTCTACATTGGCTTCTCTCAAAGAGAGATTTGTATTGGTCAATGTCATCCTCTCATCACAGGATGCTATAAAATATAATCATTAGTGATCCAGGAGGTGGCACAGTGGATAAGGCATTGGATTCTCAAGCATGAGGTCCCGAGTTCAATCTCCCACAGCACATGTACCAGAGTGATGTCTGGTTCTTACTCTCCTCCTCCTATATTTCTCATGAATAAATAAATAAAATATTAAAGTATACATATATATAATCATTATTCAAAATTGGCTTCAGAAAATTATTTCTGCGGTAGTTATATTTATGGAATTAGACTTACGTGTAGCTATGAATACATGCACTAGGTTCCTGTGGATGGTAGACCAAAACATGTTCTTATCTGTTATGGAGGGTACTAAATAGATGGTTATTATATTTCTACCAAAGAAATATATTATATTCCATATAATGTCATATCTGTGACAATACTACATACTCTTTTAGGATGTCACCCACCATGATAGTATGTTAACATTTCTGATGTCTTAGATTTAAAAAAGCAAGTCTATTATAGATTAACTAGTATATCCAATAATTTCATATTCCAACCTCACATTTTTTGATCAAAGCAATTCATTTTTTAATAAATCTTTTAAAAAATTATTTATTTATTCCCTTTTGTTGCCCCTGTTGTTTTATTGTTGTAGTTATTATTGATGTTGTTGTTGGATAGGACAGAGAGAAATGGAGAGAGGAGGGGAATACAGAGAGGGGGAGAGAAAGATAAACAACTGCAGACCTGCTTCACTGCCTGTGAAGTGATTCCCCTGCAGGTGGGGAGCCGGGGCTCGAACCGGGATCCTTACACCGGCCCTTGCACTTTGAGCCACATGCTCTTAACCCAGTGTGCTACCGCCCCACTTGCAATCAAAGCCATTCTTAATAATTTTACAGGTGCAATATTTTGCTTTGGATACTGAAAAAACAAGAAAAGTACTCTATTTCTACTTGGTATTGCAGAAGGTTGATAAGGTGTCTCAGTAGGGTCTAACTTCCTGATTCACCTACACTGATATTTTCCTAACTTTACCACAGTACTTCACATGCAACCAAATAAAAGCTTTTTCTTTCTCAATTAGCAAAACTTTATTATTATTATTTTAAGAAGGTCCTTTGGGCCAGGCAGGGAGATAGCATAGTGGATATGCAAAAGACTTTCATACCTGAGGCTCTGAGAGAGATTCCAGGTTCTGTCCTGGCAACACTATAAACCAGAGCTAACCAGTGTTCTTGTTAAAATAAAATAAAATAAAATAAAATAAAATAAAATACTGAGCTTTAACTGATCTTGAAAAAGTCCAATGTTTACACCACAGACTATTCAACAGAAAGGGGATGAAACTCATGTTACTTGCTACCCTGAATTTGTTATTCATGTGGATGTCAGAGTAATTCTGATTCCAGAAAACCATGCTTGCTTGAAATGCTTACAGTAAGAAGCATAGAACTATGATTAATATAATATGAAAGGCATTTGGAGAAGACAGTGAGAGAAACTATTCACTCTAGGATCAAGTTTTAATGAGACGTGATAAAGAGAAGTCTAAGTTAACTGTGACTCATTTCTGTAATCTGTACAAACCACATCCTCCTGTGTGCAAATGTGGCAAACTCTATCTCACCCAACCAGAAATGGTGGGAACAGGCTGCTTTGGGGAAATTTGTTTTGTAAGATGAGCTTCTTGATTGCCTAGTGTGCTGTTTGTAAAGGAACCTTACTTCCAAACACCAGGCTCTCAAGTCTTTTATTCATCATAATGGTTGCAAATACCAACTTTTCTCAGTCTATGCTGATAAATCTCTTGCCCTTGCCCTGATACATTTCTGCTTTTTTTTTTTTTTTTGGAAATGCTGTAAATGGATCAGAGAATTGTGTTTAAAAAAAGAAAAGAAAAAAGAAATGATTGAGAAGAAGAAGGAATAGTTTACTTGTAGATTTTGCCATCACTAGTATTTTATTTTAAAATAATTTGGCTTTGTTCATATCAGATTCCTATTAGGAAAGTAAGTGAGGTTGACTACAGTCTACTTAGGATTCTTCCCTCCCGGGTTGTCATTCTGTGGCTAAAGTCCTTAGTAAATTCAGTAGCATCTCTGCTGGAGCTAATAATGGTTTAATGTGGAAAATAGGTTTGATTTCCACAACTTAGTCTTTCACTTCTCTGATTCTACCCTTCCCCTTTTCTTTCAGGTATTCCAAATTGTCTGCTCAGCACACACATTACTTTACGTTACATAGCATCCTTGAACTGTCTGTCCTTTCTGCCTTTCTTTACTTCTAAATTCCAATTATCCTCTTTTTTATTGGCTCCTCTGACTTAGTCATTAATCTAGTAATTGAGTTTTAGCAGTTGGGAGAATAGTTCCCTCTTGTCTTTAGCTTTCTTTGCCCTCTCTAATTTACTTTTACCAGAAAATTTTAGGAAAAAATATGAAATGCCTGGATACTAAACCTAAATCAAAGATTGCAAGTGACTATATTTATATTGCCTCTCCCCTGGTAGCTTCTTCCATACATAATGCGCTATTTGATCTTTTTATTTTTTAAATCATATTCAGGTGGCTTGTTCTTGATTATAATGTCTTATATAATGTTCTGCACTTTGAGTGGGCATGGGAGACCTGAATTTTATGACTCTTTTTGCTACTAAGCATATGAACTGAACATTCCAAGTTCATTTTGGTAGTACCCACACCATAATCTCAGTCTTTCACCATGTGGTAAGTTATCTAATTTCCAGCCTTATTCTGCCCCCCCCCCAATCTTCACACATAGAAAGCTTATATGGACTTCTAAAATGATAATTTATTTAGTGTCTGGAGTAGGGGAATAACTGTGTGTATAAGAGAGAGCTGTAGAGGAAGAGCTCAAAAATATACAGTAAAAAATGTTTTGCTTTAATTGCAATCCTGTTACACAGTGTTTGGCACTGTGCTAATATAAAGAAGGCAACTAGTGATTACTCATGAGGTGACTAAATGGAACTGAACAAAAGATAGGAACATCAATATGGCATAAAGAGTCTCATTGTCCTTTAATAAATAGAAAAGAGAAGCACAGTCATCTACAAACTTATCTATATATAGTTTTTTTTCTTTACATAAAGATTGAGGGACAGAGAGGGAGAGAGATACTTGTAAAACTCCCCCCTACACACACACACACACACACACACACACACAAACACACAAACATACACACCATATGGGGGTGTGATGTTCAAAACTGGGTCATTGCACAAGGGAACGTTTGTGTGTGACCCTCTAAAAACTGACCTATACTTATGAAAAGTCAAACTGTGAAAACATTATGTATTTCCCATTTTTCATATTTAGCTTGGGATTCTACAAATCTTATATCTTCTTCAAAAGTGTATTTAAGGTTTTAAAATAAAGCAAATCATGGTTTCTAGCAAATATCACTATGGCAAAAAAATCAGTTGGTTTCACATTCTTTGATAAAAAGTGAATGCCAATTCTCAGTTGGTAGAGACTGCATGAGAAGTTATATTTGCCAGAAAGGAGTATATATTCCTTCCTAGTTGCCTGCTTAGACAAGTGAGACAATAATTCATAGATCACCAATTTACACTCATCTAGTTAAGTAGGACATATAGTTTACACACACACACACACATACAAACACACACACACACACACACACACCTATAGGAGTAAACAGCCTAGCTAATCAACGCTGAAATCCATTTCACCTCTATCAATAACACAATAACAGTTGAAATAACAACATTTTAGACAGTACTAGCTAAATTTAAAAGCCTGTTTTCCTTCAAATAGTAAGGGAATTTATGGACTTGTAACATGCACTCAGCCAGGTGTGCCATGACCTGGCCCTGTGGCCTTGTATATGAGCATTCTCTGTATCATTGTTTGAGACAGTGAAACATTGCAAAGCAATCCCACAAAAGGGCATTCAATTGTTACAAACTCATACATATATTTCAAAACTCTCCATATATATCACACTAAAATGATTCTCACAGTAAATGTTTAAGTGAAAGAGAGTATTAGGAAAGCTAATTCCATGATTTGTATCAACCTCCTCTTACTGGCAGTGATGTTATGGGTTGTTCATGAACATGGTACTTTATTGAACCCTGGCCACTAGTGACAAGCCCCATGGTCATTTCCCTGAACAGAACCAATGCTACTTTTGCATTTATGTTTGTAAAATAGATGTTGTTTGTCTGCTAGGCATATTCCTTTGAATAATATACTATGAGGCCTTTCTTTCCTGCTCTCTCCCAATACTACAAGAATCCTGCTTTAGGGAAAAGTCTGGATATGTCAGGCCAGGCAGTAGAGAGATGTACTACCACAGCCATCACTCATAACTCTGATGCCTGGCTGCTGCCCTGAGGGTTTAAAGATTGTGCATGGGGTTACGAGAATATTTATGGTATCAAAAGAAGGTACTTAACATGATGACATTTGGACAATGAGTTTTAAGCACCCTTACTTTGATATTTTCACCCTTAGAAATGTATTCTTATCTTTATTTTTTTAATATTAGTAGTAGTAGTAGTAGTCGCAGAAGTAGTAGTATTTTTGCCTCTAGGGTTATCTCTGGGGCTCTGTGCCAGCAGCATAAATCCACTGCTCCTGGATGGCATTTTTTTCCATTTTTTAAAAAATTTTTAAAACTTTTATTTATTTTCCCTTTTGTTGCCCTCCCATTTTTTTAATACAATAGGACAGAGGGAAATCAAGAGGAGAGGGGAAGATAGGGAGAGAGAAAGAGAGATAGCTGCAGACCTGCTTCACTGCTTATAAAGCAGCCCCCCAACCCTAGCCACTCGCCCCTCACCCCTTGCCTCTCACTACTGCAGTTGGGGAGCTGGGCTCAAACTTCAATCCTTGCACGGGTCCTTGTGTTTCTATTATGTGTGCTTAACCCAGTGCGCTACCGCCAGGCCCCTATTTTTAATTGATTTAATAATGATCAATAGGACCACAGGATAAGAGGGGTACAATTCCACACAATCTGTATCACCAGAGTTCCGTATCCACCCCCCTCCACTGGAAGCTCTCCTACACTTTTTTTTAAAAAGTGAGCTAAGTCAGACAGATAAAGATGAGTATGGGATGATCCCACTCATCAACAGAAGTTGAGAAAGAAGATCTGAAAGAGAAACTAAAAGCAGGATCTGACTAAATTGAAAGTAGGGCATCAAAGTAAAAACCCTGTGGTGAGAGGTAGACAAGCAGCTTCCTGGGCCAGTGGGAGGTGGGGGGGGGGGTGGGATGGGACACAGTCTTTTGGTGGTGGGAATGGACCATCTCATGGCCTCCCTAGACGCAGCACGCCAAGCCTGCTGGCAACAACTCATGGAAAGTCTGAACTTCACCCACTCAAGTAGGAAGGCCTGGAAGCTTCTTCACAGTCTGGGTGCCGGTAGCCAACCCCCTCCCGTCTCCCATTCTCCCGTATCTCCAAACTCAGTGGCCAGTCAGCTAACGCAAGTTGGACGTTCTAAGATCGACCCAGTCTGGAAAAGAGAAATTTCCCATGGGTGGTCATCCCACTTCCGGTTATCTTATCCATCTCCAAAACTCTCTCCCTTCACACTGTCTGAACTGGAAGACACTTTGAAGAGGGTTAAACCGGGAACATCTGCTGGCTATGATAACATCACCCCAGAACTCATTCTTAACCTAGGCCCTGTGGCAAAGAAGTGGCTCGCTTCATTCCTGTCCCACATCTTGGAATCTGAGTCTATGCCCAAAGTTTGGCGTCATGCGAAGATAATAGCAGTTTTGAAACCAAAGAAAGACCCAACACTGGCCGCCAGCTATAGACCAATTTCTCTCATCTCCGTGTGTTACAAACTCCTTGAGAGGCTGCTTCTGTCACGTATTTCTCATCTTACAGAGAAATGCTTATCACCCGCCCAAGCTGGTTTCCGCCCAGGAAGATCTACCTGCGAACAAGTCCTGGCCCTCTCAACTTATATTGAAAATGGATTCCAGAAGAATTTCAAGACGGGTGCTGTCTTTGTTGATCTCACAGCAGCCTATGACACGGTCTGGCACCGTGGTCTCCTAGTCAAGATCTCAAGATGCCTGCCTCCATGGGTGGCCAACACTATATCGTTTCTTCTCCAAAACAGAAGATTCCGGGTGCATCTGGGTGACAAGTCTAGCAGATGGAGACTTGTTTCAAGTGGCCTCCCCCAGGGCTCTGTTCTGGCTCCTACGCTATTTAATATTTACATCAATGACCTCCCAGAAACTTCTTCAAGGAAGTTCATCTATGCCGATGACATCTGCTGTGCAACTCAGGCATCAAAGTTCGACATCCTCGAGATAACACTCACGAAAGACATGTCTCTGATATCTGATTACTGTAAAAAATGGTGACTAATCCCTAGCACTGCAAAAATGGTATCATCTGTTTTCCATCTACACCATGCCTCGGCCTCGCTTGAGCTTAATGTGCAGCTTGGCGATACGAGAATCCGGCATGAAGCCCAGCCAGTCTATCTTGGCGTTACTCTCGATCACACTCTGTCATTTCACGAACATCTCATAAAAACTGCAGCACAGGTGGGCGCGAGGAATAACATCATTGCAAGACTTGCCAGCTCCTCATGGGGCACGAGCGCTTCCACACTACGATCATCATCATCTCTAGCATTATGCTATTCCACTGCAGAATACTTTGCCCCAGTATGGTTCCGTAGCCCCCATGTCCACTTGGTCGATTCCAAATTATATTCCTCCATGAGGATAATTTCTGGAACCATCCATTCCACCCTGGTTCCATGGCTACCAGTTCTTAGCAACATCGCCCCGCCAGATATTCGTCGGGATGCAGCATCATCTAAGATCATTTCCCACGTCTACGCTTGACCGGACCTGCCAATATACGTGGATATCTTCGCCCACCCTGTCCAACGCTTGACGTCTCATCACCCAATCTGGTCTCCTATGCCTACACTGAACTTCTGTGTTCTAGTCTCTTGGAAACAGAGTTGGCAGTCAGCTGAGGTAAAGAACAAACAGCTCATCACAGACCCCTGCAAGCGTCAACCTGGCTTTGACCTAGCACGTTATAATTGGGCCCTCCTCAATCGCTATCAAAAAGGCCATGGCCCGTGCGCCGCTATGTTCCATCGCTGGGGAGCCAGAGACGACCCGAACTGCCCCTGCGGCTACAGACAAACTATGACCCACATAGTCAACGACTGCCACCTCTCCAGATTCAAAGGAGGTCTCAAAACTTTACATCAGGCTCAACCTGATGCTGTTGACTGGCTACGGAAGATGGGCAAACGCTAGAAGAAGAATGTACACTCCTAGTAAAGTGTAGTCATATAAATCACTAGTTAATTAATATGAGAGGGGGAAAATTAATTGAATGTCGAAGTTTTTAAAATACAGACTAAGTCTTTTTAATATATAGGCTGTGTATTTCATATGTGGACTCTCTCAAAAGCCTAGACCAAGTAGATCAGAAGCAACCAATGGCATAGTTATATACAAGATACTGGGTACTATACAGCAAACCCTAACAAAAGGACTTTTCAAATTTAACTCAATTACCAAATAATGTGATGATAACATTAACTATCCATTGTCTTTTTGAACCCTAAGACAGCAGGAACCTCACATCTACACTACAGAGCCTATATTTCCCCCAGTCCTGGAACCTTAGGATATGGCCCACTTTCCCGCATGTCTCTCCCAATCCATATCAAATAATATTGCATCTGCTGATCACAACCTAATCAACGCAATGATTGCCACCTCAACATGCTTCAGCTCAGACTGTGTCCAGAGACCTCATGTGTGGAAAGACAACCCTTCAGCTACATTACACGGCCACCAGCTTCCAGATGCCATCAGGATGCCGGCCAGGCTTCCCTGGACTGTAGACCCCACCAATGTGTCCTGGAGCTCCGCTTCCCCAAAGACCCACCCTACTAGGGAAAGAGAGAGGCAGACTGGGAGTATGGACCACCCAGTCAATGCCCATGTTCAGCGGGGAAGCAATTACAGAAGAGAGACCTTCCACCTTCTACAACCCACAATGACCCTGGGTCCATGCTCCCAGAGGGATAGAGAATGGGAAAGCTATCAGGGGAGGGGATGGGATATGGAGATTGGGTGGTGAGAATTGTGTGGAGTTTTTACCCCTCCTACCCTATGGTTTTGAAAAAAAAATTTTTTTTTAAAGGAAACATTGACTAAACCATAGGATAAGAGGGGTACAACTTCACACAATTCCCACCACCAGAACTCTGTATCCCATCCCCTCCTCTGATAGCTTTCCTATTTAACCCTGTGGGAGTATGGACCCAAGGCCATTGTAAGATGCAGAAGGTGGAAGGTTTGGCTTCTGTAATTGCTTCCCCGCTAAACATGGGTGTTCACAGATTGATCCATGCTTCCAGCCTGCCTCTCTCTTTCCCTAGTGGGGAAGGGCTCTGGGGAAGAGGAGCTCTAGGACACATTGGTGGAGTTGTCTGTCCAGGGAAGTCTGGTTGGCATCATTCTAGCACCTGGAACATGGTGACTGAAAAGATAGTTAACATACAAAGCCAAATAAATTGTTGACCAATCATGGACCTAAAGACTGGAATAGTGAAGATGAAGAGTTTGGTGGATCCTCCATTTTATACATAGCTACTAGGCATATTTTAGTTATATTCAAAAAGGCCTGTGACTATACTAGCTTTTGGTTTTTTTTTTTTCTTCTGGAATGTTCCTATTCATGACCACAGAATGTGAGCTCAGATCATGGGATGCAGAGGTCACATAGGCTCCTAAGCTGATTATGGGCCCCAGATCACATCAAATTGATGGGGTTTACAGTAAGCAATATTTATATCTTTTTCCCATATTAGGGAGCTACTCTCTTCCCTGGTCCAGATTTCTGGTCCTTTTTCCAACCATGACATCATCTCCCCAGACAATAACTTGCATCCCCTAGCATATCAGATATCAGGCTCAGGGGAAAATGGAAAAAAAAAACTAGTATAGCTCTCCTATTCTTTATCCCTCTGGGAGTATGGACCAAGGATCTTTATGGGGTACAGAAGGTAGAAGGTCTGGTTTCTATAATTGCTTCTCAGCTGGACACAGGCATTGTCAGGTTGATCCATACTCCCAACCTGTTTCTATCTTTCCCTAATGGGGCAGATCTCTTGGGAGGTGGGATTCCAGGGAAGTCAGGTTGGCATCATGGTAGCATCAGCAACTTGGTGGCTGACAAGCATTAAGGTAAAAAGCAGAACACATTGTTTAATAATTAGGTAAGAATATAGCAGATGACATTTGGGGTTCTCCATTTTGGAAAAAGCCAGGAAGCCTAATTTAGGTATATTCCATGGAGCCCATGACTTCATTAATTTTTTGTGAGCCTGACAGCTAACATGCAGGTAGGATAAAGATATTGTCTGGGGAGAGAGTGTCAGAGTTAGAAATAGGGCTAGAAATCTGGATTTGGCCAGATAGTAGATCGCAAATATAGGAAAAGTCTATAAATATTGTTAACTGTAATCCCATCAAATTGATCTGGAGCCCATATTCAGCACAGGAGCCTGTGTAACCTCTGTACCCCTTGTAGGTCTGAGCTTGCAGGCTGTGCATTCATAGCTAGGAACATTCTAGACTACACTCATTTCAGGACAAGTCTTCTTTGAGTGACAGAAAAAGTTGACCTAACCTCCCTCCCAAGATCGAACAGTCTCTACCAATGTTGACCCACATTGAGGGCAAGATCATGTAGAGAACCACAACAGGGTCCACTATGTTGTTCCTGATGGAGATGAACAGTGACAGTGGATAGATGAATCTGTTAGAGGTCTAGGCCCATCATGTCCCTATGGGAATCCCAGAATTTCCTGACTAAGGCCCTGGATGATGGGGTAACCTTGTAGTTACCAAAAGAGCCATCATAAAGTCTGACAGTCGCTTGCTCTTATCCAGCATGTGTAGTTTTAATTTGTGTGACAAGGTTAGTCTTTGGAGTGACTGAGGGAAGTGAAATAGAATGTAGGTGAGGAGGGTATCTAGGTCTAAGTAGAAAGGATTTGATTAAGTACTTAATGATATTTAATAAAAATTGTCTTTTTTAGTTCTTTCTGCTTGCTTGCTGCACTTATTGAGTCACTGAAAACTACTGTGTACTTTTACATTAAGGCATATATTTTCCCCTAACTTATGGATACATGTGCACATGTGCTCTGTTAGGCCCTGATCTATATCTATAGCCTTATTAGGAAGCGCACCACCCAACATGAAATAGAAGTTTCCTATGAACTAGGAGTGGTCTCACCAGAATACTGGAGCTGAAGCGTTGACATTCCAGGCCTGGCTTCTTTGGACACAGTTCAAAGTGAAATGTGTTGAGGTGGTACTGGTTGCATTGATTTTGTTGAGTTCAGTGGATGCAATATCAAATGATATGGATTGAGGGAAGCATGAAAGAAAAAGAGCCATGCCCCAGAGTTTCCAGGACTGGGGGAAATAATGGGGTTTATAGAGAATGAGAAAGGTTCCTGCTGTCTTAAAGTTTAAGAAGGCAATAGATAGTTGTTATCGTAACCAAGTTATTTGGGAATTTGGTTTACTTTGACAATCCCATGGTTAGGATTTGCTGTATCATACAAGACTTCACCATGATATATGTTATTTAATGCCATTTACATAGAGCTGGATCTTATGTAGTGACACAGCCAGTTACTTCTGGTATCTCTAGTCTAAGATTATAGATGATTTAATATTTCAAAGAAATAGTTGTTATTAGAAATGTATTAACAATTTGAGCCCACTGAGGGCGGAGCCAAGATGGCAGACTGAGAAGTAGCTTCTGGTCTGAGTTCCAACAACAACTGCTGGAAACGTTAGGATTTTTTTGCCTTCAGCTGGACAGTGGATTTGGGGTCCTATCTGTGACAGCAAGGGGGTGAATATAGCCCAGTTTGGGTGAGAATATAGAGGGAAAAAAAGGAAAAAAATTTTTATTATTCCCGAAGCGCACCCCTGCCCACCCCCCCATAACCAGACCCTGGGTGCCAGAGAGCTGCTCCTAGCAGGCTTCCCTGCTGAGCTTCTTTCTTTACCAAGATTCCTGGCTCAACAGGGGTTCCATTCCAAGTCTATTCCTTTCTTAAACACTTAACCCTCTTTCTTTCTAAATGGCCAATTGGATCTACAAAAGGGAAAGATTTCCCTGAGGATTTTTTCTTTTGGTTTTTTTGTTTGTTTGTTTGTTTTACTTTCTTAACAATCAGCTGCCTCTGGTCAGGCAGCTTGAGGCAATCTGGGACAGGTTTTTTTTAACCTGATTTATTATTATTAATATTATATAAAGTGTATCTCTCCCCCCCCTCCTTTAGGTTGCCCAGAATTAACTCTTAGTGTATTTTCAATTGCTAGGGTACTGGGCATCTTATCCATTGTGAGAGGAACCTGTTTCACTACTCCAACCTCCTCTACCCACTATCCCCTTCTCCTTCCTCCTAGCTAATTAAAAAATAAAATAAAATAAAATAAATTAATTAAAAAACATTCCTTTCACTGCTCCTTTATTACAGTTCTTTTTCTTACTTTTTTTTTCTTTTCTCTCTCTCTTGTTGTTCTTCCTTTTTTTTTTCTTTCTTGTCTTCTTTTCTTCCTCCTTCTTTGGATTTCTGAATTCACTGATACTCATTTGAGAATTATTTTGGGGAAGAAATCTGACTCGGAGTGGACTCTCTATTTGTGTATCTCTGCTCAACCTCTCTTTTTCCTCTTGCTACCCCTAGAATATACAGTGGGTAGTAGATTTGCATAATTGTCTATTCTTGCTATCCCTTTTTTCCATTCTCTTTCTTCTTCACTTGGACTTGGTTGCTATTTTTTAACAGACTGGAGACATTGTTTGGCTAACTGGTAAATAAACTAATAAAAGATAGGTAAGGACATTACATAATGATTAAAGGATCAATCACCCAAGAAGACTTAACAATTATTAACATCTATGCACTCAATGAGGGACCATCTAAATACATCAAACACCTACTGAAAGAACTTCAAAGATACATCAATAATAATACAATATTAGTAGGAGATTTTAACACCCCACTCTCACACTTAGACAGATCAACAAAGCAGAGAATCAACAAAGAAACAAATGAATTAAATGAAGAGATGGTCAGACTAGACCTCCGGGACATCTTCAGAGCCCTTCACCCCCAAAAACTGGAATATACATTCTTCTCAAATCCACACAACACATACTCAAGTATAGACCACATGTTAGACCAAAAAGACAGCATAAATAAATTCAAAAGAATTGAAATCATCCCAGTATCTTCTCAGACCACAGTGGAGTAAAACTAACATTTAACAACAAACAGAAAATTATTAAAAGACACAGAATTTGGAAACTAAACAACATACTCCTTGAGAATATCTGGGTCAGAGAGTCACTCAAGCAAGAAATTCAAATGTTCCTGGAAACATATGAAAATGAAGACACAACCTATCAAAATATTTGGGACACAGCTAAAGCAGTACTGAGAGAGAAACTTATAGCCATACAATCACATATTAAACACCAAGAAAAAGCTTTTCATAAGATTGAAGAAAGACAGACACTCCCTTCCACTTTCTATGAAGCCAACATCACTCTGATACCCAAAGCAGATAGACACACAACAAAAAAGGAAAACTACAGACCAATATCTCTGATGAACATAGATGCCAAAATATTAAACAAGATCTTGGCCAACCGGATACAGCAGCACATCAAAAAATTGTTCATCATGACCAAGTGGGATTCATCCCAGGAATGCAAGGCTAGTTCAACATCCGTAAGTCAATCAATGTCATTCACCACATCAATAAAAGCAAAGCCCAAAAAACACATGATTATCTCAATAGATGCAGAGAAAGCCTTTGACAAAATCCAACACCCATTCATGCTCAAAACCCTACAAAAAATGGGAATAGATGGGAAATTCCTCAAGATAGTGGAATATATATATAGCAAACCTACAGCCAACATCATACTCAATGGACAGAAGTTTGAAAGCATTTCCCCTCAGATCAGGGACTAGACAGGGCTGCCCACTATCCCCATTACTCTTCAAAATAGTATTGGAAGTATTTGGCATAGCAATCAGGCAAGAGAAAAAAATCAAAGGAATACAGATTGGAAGGGAAGAAGTCAAGCTTTCACTAATTGCAGATGACATGATAGTATACATAGAAAAACCTAAATAATCCAGTAGAAAACTACTGGAAGTTATTAGGCAACATAGCAAGGCATCAGGCTACAAAATCAATGTACAAAAATCAGTGACATTTATCTATGCAAACACTAAAACTGAAGAAGAAGACATGCAGAAATCATTCCCATTCACTATTGCAACATAATCAATAAAATAAATACCTAGGAGTAAAGCTGACCAAAGAAGTGAAAGACTTGTATACTGAAAACTATGAGTCACTCTTCAAGGAAATAGAAAATGATACCAAGAAATGGAAAGACATTCCATGCTCATAGATCGGAAGAATAAATATCATCAAAATGAATATTCTCCCCAGAGCCATATACAAATTTAATGCGATACCCATCAAAGTTCCAACAAGCTTCTTTAAAAAAATAGAACAAAAACTACATTCATTTATCTGGAACCAGAAAACACCTAGAATTGCCAAAACTATCTTGAGGAAAAGAAACAGAAACAGAGGCATCACACTCCCAGATCTCAAACTATATTATAATGACATCATCATCAAAACAGCCTGGTACTGGAACAAAAATAGGCACACAGACCAGTGGAGCAGAATTGAAAGCCCAGATCTAAACCCCCACACCTATGGACATCTAACCTTTGATAAGAGGGCCCAAAGTATTAAATGGAAGATGGGGGCTCTCTTCAATAAATGGTGTTGGGAAAACTGGGTTGTAACACGCAGAAGAATGAAATTGAACCACCTTATCTCACCAGAAACAAAAATCAACTCCAAATAGATCAAAGACCTGGATGTCAGACCGGAAACTATCTAATACCTAGAGGAAAATATTGGTGGAACACTTTCCCACCTAAACTTCAAGGGCATCTTTGATGAAACAAACCCAATTGCAAGGAAGACTAAAGCAGAAACAAACCAATGGGACTACATCAAATTGAAAAGCTTCTGCACAGCCAAAGAAACTATCACACAAACAAAGAGACCCCTCACAGAATGGGAGAAGATCTTCACATGCCAAACATCAGACAAGAGACTAATCACCAAAATATACAGAGAACTCAGCAAACTTAGCACCAAAAAAGCAAATGACCCCATCCAAAAATGGGCAGAGGATATGAACAGAACATTCATTCCAGAAGAGATCCAAAAGGCTAACAAACATATGAAAAACTGCTCCAGGTCGCTGATTGTCAGAGAGATGCAAATAAAGACAACATTGCGATACCACCTCACTCCTATGAGAATGACATACATCAAAAAGGACAGCAGCAACAAATGTTGGAGAGGCTGTGGGGACAGAGGAACCCTTCTGCACTGCTGGTGGGAATGTAAATTGGTCCAGCCTCTCTGGAGAGCAGTCTGGAAAACCCTCAAGGCTAGACATAGACCTTCCATATGACCCAAAAATTCCTCTCCTGGGGATATACCCCAAGGATTCCATAATGCCCAACCAAAAAGATGTGTGTACATCTATGTTCATAGCAACACAATTCATAATAGCTAAAATCTGGAAGGAACCCAGGTGCCCAACAGCAGATGAGTGGCTGAGAAAGCTGTGGTACATATACACAATGGAATACTATGCAGCTATTAAGAACAATGAACCCACCTTATCTGACCCATCTTGGACAGAGCTAGAAGGAATTAATGTTAAGTCAGCTAAGTCAGAAAGATAAATACGAGTATGGGATGTCCCCACTCATCAACAGAAGTTGAGAAAGAAGAACAGAAAGGGAAACTAAAAGCAGGATCTGAATAAATCGAGAGCAGGGCACCAATGTAAAAATACTGTGGTGAAGGGGAGGGTGGCCATTGGGCTTCCTGGCACGGTGAAGGTTGGGGGTTGGGGGTGGGTGGTGGGGATGGGACACAGTCTTTTGGTGGTGGGAGTGGTGTTTATGTACAATCCTATTAAAGTGTAAACATTATATAAACTACTATTTAATTAATATGAAAGGCGAAAAATTATATGTCTAGAACTTCTTAAAACACAGACTGAATCTTTTTAATACATAGGCTGTCTTTGATATGTTCTCTCCCAAAAACCTAGACCAGGGAGAACAGAAGCAACTGGTAGCACAGCTATATACAAGATACTGGGTACTATACCCCAAACCCTATCAAAGGGACTTTCCAAAGTTAACCCTATCACCAAATAATGTGATGATAACAATAACTATCCATTGTCTTCTTAAACCCTAAGGCAACAGGAACCTCACATTTCCACTATAGAGCCTATATTTCCCCCAGTCCTGGAACCTTAGGGTGGGGCCCACTTTTCTGCATGCTGCTCTCAATTCAAATCAAATAATATTGCATCCATGGTTCGCAACCTAATCAACACAACAAGTGCCACCCCAGCATGCTTCACTTCAGACTGTGACCAGAGACTTCAGGTGTGGAATGACAACCCTTCAGCTTCATCACTTGGGTGAGACCTTTCCTTTAATAGTATTCTCTAATTCTATTCCAGGTGTTCCACTCCCCAATAAAGTCCCCAAACGTAGATATAGTCCAGGTCCCCTGAGATAGAGCATAGGTTCACCCATGCCCATAAACTAGGGGAAAAATATATACCTGAAAGCAGAAGTACACAAGAGCATGCAGGGAATACCCCCAACACTTCATCTGCACTATTGCAGTCTTTAGGTCCATAATTGTTCAACAATTTGTTTGGCTTTGTATGTTAACTCTCTTTTTAGCTACTAGGTTCCAGATGCTGACCAGACTTCCCTGGACAGATGACCCCATCAATGTGTACTGGATCTCCACTTCCTCAGAGCCCCACCATACTAGGGAAAAAGAGAGACAGACTGGGAGTATGGATCGACCAGTCAACGCTCATGTTCAGCGGGGAAGCAATTACAGAAGCCAGACCTTCCAACCTCTGCAACCCACAACGACCCTGGATACATACTCCCAGAGAGATAGAGAATGGGAAGGCTATCAGCGGAGGGGGTGGGATGTGGAGATTGGGTTATGGGGATTGTACCCCTCTTATTCTATGGTTTTGTTAATGTCTCCTTTCTTAAATAAATAAAAATAATAAGTAAACAAACAAAAAAACAGAAGGAAAAAAAGTCTATGGGGAGTGGTATAGTTCTACCTGTACCTAGCTCCAGCAGTAATAACCCAATAAAAAACAAACAGAAGGACAAACAAACTAAAATCATACAGTGTTGATTTGTTTGCAGTTTGGGAGCATTAGAGCCTTAAATTTTTTTTTTTATTATCTTTCTTTACTGGATAGAGACAGCCAGAAATCAAGAGAGAAGGGGTGATAAAGAGGGAGAGAGACAGAGAGACACCTGCAGCTCTGCTTCACCATTTGTAAAGCTTTCCCCCTATGGGTGGGGACTGAGGGTTTGAATCTGGTTCCTTGAGCACTGTAATACATGCACTTAACCAGGTGCACCACCATCCAGCCCCCTGCATTAGAGCCTTTATAATTTTTTTTTTTTTCCTGAGTTCACTTGGTAGAATACAATCTTTCACAAGGACCAGGATTTCAGTCTCTAGGTACCACATGGGAGCACCATGGAAAAAGGGGAAATTTGCAAACTGAAATAGAGCTGTGATGTCTATTCTTCTCCCCTTCCTCCTTCCCTCCCTCTCTCTGTTTCTTCCCCTACCCCAGCATTCTTAACAGGAATCCTAAGTTTTTGCTTATTTATTCTTTTAATCTTTTTATTTACTTACTCATTTTATTAGAAAGGAAGAGGGGCTGGGACTTATCTGGTAGAGCACATATGATACTGTGCACATGAACCTGGGTTCAAGCCTCTGTCCCCATCTGCACTGGACGGAGGTTTCACAAATGGTGGAGCACTGCTGTAGTTGCCTCTCTCTTGCTATGTTCTCCACTATCTGACAGCCCCCCCCTTTCTATTTCAAGAAATGGCTACCAGGAGTGGTGGTGGTGTGGTGTAGGCATCAAGCCTCAGGATTAATCCTAGTAACAAAATAAGAGGAAGGAGGAGGAGGAGGAGGAGATGGAGGAGGAGACTGTTGAGTCATGCTCATTGCAGGGAATCAAAACCACTTTACATATGAAAAGCATGGTGTGTTCTACCTATTACTGAGCAACCAAAGTGACCACTAGACAGGAAATTATAAATTAATATTTCCATTTTCTTCATAGCTGATTAGAAGTTTCTTGGTGATGGATTTACTAGTACATATCTACTACTACTGTAATCTGAGATTAAATTATAACTTTATAATATATTAAATTTTTGGAACTTTTATTTCTGCCCAACTTATATGGCTATTACTCTGCTACTATAAGACTTCACAAAGTATTATAACTTTGTGATGATTTTTAACACTGGTGAAAATTTGATCCTGGATGTTCTCACTTTAACAAAGGGATATTTACTAAAATAATTGCAGAATTATGCATCTGAGAGGTTACAAAGACTAGTACAACTGTTCTGAACACTCTACAAAATTATGACACGTAAATTAATGATGTATACCTCTAGGTCTCTGAGTCATTCATTTCACTAAGTTTTGTTTACCAACATAGACCGTATTTCATTTGCTGATAAGTTCCCTTCTGATATGAATTTCCTTATTTCCTGCATGCCAGCTCACTTCCTGTGACAAGCAACAACAATGTAGAACCTTTATATAGCTCCATGGGTTTTGGGGTTCATATTGCATTCTATTTATCTTATTGCTTTGGGCCCTTTCAAAGTCTGCCTCTGTTTTTGATAAATGCCTTTCTTCTTTTATCACATTTGAAGGTGCTCACGGAACACCTGTTTAACTCTAGCAGTGGTTTATTGGGAAGGACATGCCTTTCAAGATCATTCTTCAAGTTTATGTGATCATCACAGAGAAGGTAATTTCAGACTGTTTCTACACATTTCTCCATGCTATTTCTGCATTCTTCTTATCTTTCAAGTATTTTTTTTCCATGAGTATACTTTTTTTTTATCTGAAGAACCCTGCAGTCCTTGATCATCTTTCCAATGGAAATTACATTCTTCAACATTTCATATATTCTTATCTTCCTTGGGTCCTTGTGCATAGTACAATGTGCACCGCCATCTAGCACCTCTCAGTTTCTCTGTCCTATCAAGTACAATAGAAAGAGAGAGAGAAAAAAGAAAGAAATTAGAAATCATTAATATGTATAGAACCTACCATCTTAAAATTCTCCATCTTCAAAGTTGCTAATTTCTATTTTTTATGAAATTAATTTAGAAAGCATTTAAAAATTACAAATATATAAAAAACATCACCACTGAACATATGGCATTTGCTACTATTTAAAGACTTGTTTATTTTTTATGAAAAAAAATAGTTGCAATGAGTGAGAATAAAACAGAAAGTGAGAGAAATCAGAGGACCTCTTTGGTGTCTAGGATCAAATCTTAGTAACATCAATCCTAGGCTATGCTAGTTCAGCAATGTTATTGTTGTGTTATATCTCTCTTGTATTATTATCTATTATGTATATCATCTACCATTCTATATTCTTTGTTTAAAATAAATTTTGTTATTTATAGTTTGTTGCAAGAGTTTAAGATTACAACCTATATTTCCATACCACACCCACCACCAGAGTTCTATCCCTACCCTCCCACCTACCAAGATAACCACCATAGTTCTCATAATTCTTAGTTTTCTTGCTTCTGTTTTGTTTGAATATTTTTTTGCAAGCTCATGTAAATCAGATCTCTACATTCCACATATGAATGAAACTATCTGGTAGTTGTCTTTCCTTTCTTTACTTGTTTTCCTAAGCGTAATCACCTCCAGTTCCATCCATTTCATCCCAAAGGACATGATATCATCTTTTTTGATTGCAGAGTAATATTCCCTGGAGTATATATCCCATAACTTCTTTAGATAGTCATCTGATGATGGGCATTAAGTTTCCTTTCATTCTTTAGCTATTGTGAATAATGCAGCTATGAACATAAGGGTACATATAATTAGTGCTTCAGTGTCCACTGGATAAATGCCTAAGAGTGGTATTACTGGGTCATAAGGTAATTCCATTTTATTTGTTTAAGGGATCTCCATACAGTCTTCTAAAGGGGCTGTACCAGTTGCATTTCCACTAGTAATCAGAGTTCCTGTTTCTTCACAACCTCTCTTAACACCTGTCATATCCTAGTTTGTTGATGTAAGTCATTCTTTCATGTGTGAGATAGTATCTCAGTGTAATTTTAATTTGGATTTCTCTAATGACAAGTGACGTGGAGAATTTCTTCATGTGTCTGTGGGCCATGTGTGTCTATTCTTTAGAAAACTGTATAATTAGTTCTTTGGCCTATTTATTTAATTGGGTTACTTTTGTTTCTTTTGTAGATCTGTACCAGTTCAGTATAGATGTTGGATATCAGTTGCTTGTCTGATGTGTGATGGGCAAATGTTTTCTCCCATTTACTGGGTTGCTGGTTATCCTACTTTGCTTTCTTTTCTTTTCTCTTCTTTTCTTTTCTTTTCTTTTCTTTTCTTTTCTTTTCTTTTCTTTTCTTTTCTTTTCTTTTCTTCTTAACTAGATTTAATAATGATCAAGTCCATAGGATAAGAGGGTTACAATCCACACAATTCCCACCACCAGAGTTCCATATTCTATCCCCTCCATTGGAAGTTTTTATGTTCTTTATCATTCTGGAAGCACTGACCCAGGGTCATTATGAGGTGCAGAAGGCTGAAGTTCTGGCTTCTGTAATTGCTTCTTCACTGGACATGAGTGTTGGCAGGCTGATCCATACTTCCAGTGTATACTTTGCTTTCAATGTGTAGAAGCCTTTTAGTTTTGTGTAATACCATTTATTTACTCTTGTTTTCATTTTCCATGCCCAGGGGTTGAGTGTACAAATACAACTTTGATGTGAAAGCCCTTCAAGTTTTCACTAATATTTAATTCTGTATATTTTAGAGTTTCTGGTCTAATATCTGTATGTTTAATCCATATTGACTTGACTTGACTTTGGTGTATGGTGTTAGGTGTTAGGTCCAGTTTTAGTTTTCTACATGTGGTTGTCCAGTTTTCCCAGTACCATCTGTTGAAGAGACATTCTTTACCCAGTTGAGTGTTTTTGAAACCTTTGACATATTAGGTGGTTTTATATGTGTGGATTCATTGCTGGGATTTCAACTGTGCTCCACTAACCCTAGTGTCTATTTTTATTCCAGTGCCATGCTGATTTGAGTCCTATTACTTTGTAGTATAAACTGAAGTTAGGGAGTGTGATACCTCCATATCTTTTCCTGTTTTTAGGAAGTCCTTTGGAAACTTGTGGCCTTTTGTGGTTCCACACAAATTTTTGGACAAGTTGTTTAATTTGCTTAAAAAACACCATTGGAATTTTGATAGGGATTGCATTGAAATTGTAGATGGCTTTTCATACAATAGCCATTTTAATAATGTTTATTATTCCAATCCAGAAACAAGAAATGTTCCACTTCTGTGTGTTATTCTCTATTTCTTTTAGCATATCCTATAATTTTCATTGTAAAGGTCCTCATCTCTTTTGTAAGATTCACCCTGACATATTTTATCTTTCTGGGTTCAATTGTAAATGGGATTAGGTCTTTTATTTCTCTTTCCTCTAGCTCATTGTTTATATACAGAAATGCCACTGATTTATGTATATTGATTTTTGTATCCTGCTACTTTACTGAATTTGTTAATTATTTCCAGTAGTTCCTTGGTGGAGTCTTTTGGATTCTCTAGAAAAAGGAATTGTGTGGAGTTGTACAAATAGTGATAATTTTATTTCTTCTTTTCCAATCTGTATGCCTTTGATATCTTGTCTGATTGCAGTGACAAGGACCTATAATATGCTTCATAACAGTGGAGTACCTTATCATTCAATTTGTCTCATTAAAATCTAGCTACTTAGCCATAATTCTTCATCTCCACACTCACAGTAACACATTAAAACTTATGTAGGCATTCTTGTTTTTTCTGTGTATGTATGAATAGCTTTTGGAACTCATTTTGGTCCATTGTATTCAGTATTCCTAGTATGTGTTCTGGAAAAAATAGCAGCAAGGCTATATTTGAGGAGTTTTTTAAAAATTATTTATTAAAAGAAAACACTAACAAAACTATAGGATAAGAGGGGTACAACTCCACACAATTCCTTTTTCCAGCCATGACATCATCTCCCCAGACAATACTTGGGATCCATCTGCATATCAGATGTCAGGCTCAGAAAAAAAAGAAAAAACTATTATACTCATGGGCCCTTTGGAATATAACTAAAATAGGTGTATTCACTATCTACAAAATGGAGAGCCCCCAACTCTTCATCTGAACTATTCCAGCCTTTAGGTTCATGATTAATCAACAATTTGTTTGGCTTTGTATGTTAACTCTCTTTTTAACTGCCAGGTTCCACATGTTAGCATGATGCCAACCAGACTTCCCTGGACGGACAACCCCACCAATGTGTCCTGGAGTCCCACTTACCAGAGCCCCAACTGACTAGGGAAAAAGAGAGGCAGGCTGGGAGTATGAATCAACCTGTCAAAGCCCATGTTCAAGGGAGCAATCACAAGAAGCCAGACCTTCCACCTTCTGCATCCCATAATGACCCCAGCTCCATACTCCCAGAGGGATAAAAAATAGGAAACATATTAGGGGAGGGGATAGGATAAGGAGTTCTGGTGGTGGGGTCGGGTGGTGCGCACCTGGTTGAGCACATGTATTACAATGCGCAAGGACCCTGGTTCGAGCCCCTGGTCCCCACCTGCAGGGGAAAGCTTCACGAGGGGTGAAGCAGGGCAGCAGGTGTCTCTCTGTCTCTCTCCCTCTCTATCACTCCCTTCCCTTTTGATTTCTGGCTGGCTCTATCCAATAAATAAAGATAATAAAAAATCTCCTTTCATTTCAGGAGTTCTGGTGGTGAGAATTGTGTGGAGTTGTACCCCTTTTATCCTATGTTTTTTGTCAGTGTTTCCTTTTTATAAATATTTTTTTTTAAAAAATGAATTATACCCCTGTCATCTTATAATTTTGTAAATCTATGTTAAATCACTAATAGAAAAAGTGAAAAAAAGAACAATAGCAACAAATATTTGAAGAGGTTATGGGGGATTGGAACCCTCTTACACTACTTATGGAGATATAAATTGGTCTAATCTTTATGGAAAACAAATCTGGAGACTTCTCAGAACACTAGAAATAGACCTAAGCTATTACCCAGCAATTCCTCTCTTTGAAGTAAATACAAAGGAAATAACCCATCCAAAGATATTTACCTGTCCATAGGTATTTACACCTGTGTTCATAGAAGCACAGTTTGTCACAGGTCAAATTTAGAAACAATCAAGATGCCCAAGGACAGATGAGTGGTAAGAAAGCAGTGGTACATATACATAATGCAATACTAGTCACCTAATAAAAATGAAGAAGTCATTTTTTTTTTCATTTTGGGTGGAGCTTGAAGGAATCACGTTAAGTGAGATAGGTAAAAAAAAAAAAAAAGTAAAGCGCAAGGGCCCTTGCGCTTTACGTCATGTGTGCTTAACCCACTGCGCTACCGCCCAGCTCCCATCAGTTTCAAGTGGTTATTGTTTGACTCATTTTCCCTTAGCTCACATACTCTTTAATATTTTTAAAATGTCTCAGTTTCTCTTTTTAGTAAAAGGAAATGGTGATGGTAGTGTAATGGTGATGGTGAAAGGAAGGCTGTGCTGGTAAATTACAGTGGGCACTAGAATCAAGTATAACTTTGAGGTCAGTGACTATGTTTTTGAAAATGGGCACATCTTGTTTGTCATTTAGGGTGTGACTGTAAGTAACTTGACATTGAAAAATATACATGTAGGGTGGGGGATATAGCATAAAGGTTATGCAAACAGATTGCTCCAGGCTCCAGTTCCAGTCCCCCACACCACCATAAACTGAACTGAGCAGTGCTCTGGCAACCCCACCCCCACCCCCTGCCCCAAACAAGAAAAGTACATGTATAAACTACCTTGCATCTGTGTTGGATAACCAAGTGCTGGGAATTGGAAGTGGTTCTACAATTGTTCATGCTGTGCAACGAATTGCTGAAAGAGTAAAGCAAGAGAATCTGAACCTGGTCTGTATTCCGACTTCATTCCAGGCCCGTCAGCTCATCCTGCAGCATGGCTTAACTCTTAGTGACTTGGACCGACACCCAGAGATTGACCTCGCCATCGATGGTGCTGATGAAGTAGATGCTGATCTGAATCTTATCAAGAGTGGTGGAGGCTGCCTGACCCAGGAGAAGATTGTGGCTGGTTATGCTAGTCGATTCATCGTGATTGCTGATTTCAGGAAAGACTCAAAGAACCTTGGTGATCAATGGCACAAGGGGATCCCCATTGAGGTCATCCCAATGGCTTATGTCCCAGTGAGCCGAGCTGTCACTCAGAAGTTTGGGGGTGTGGTTGAACTTCGAATGGCCATCAACAAGGCAGGTCCTGTGGTGACAGATAATGGGAATTTTATCCTGGATTGGAAGTTTGACCGGGTGCACAAATGGAGTGAAGTAAACACAACCATCAAAATGATCCCAGGCGTGATGGACACAGGCCTGTTCATCAACATGGCTGAGAGAGTCTACTTTAGGATGCAGGACAGCTCAGTGAACATGAGGGAGAAGCCTTTCTGTTAACTCTGCAGGAGCTGAGTCTATTCACCTGATTCCCCAGCCCACATCGAGGCGGACATGCTTCCCCGGAGCTTTTGCCTTAATGTCTCTGTGCTGTGGACAGCTGGTGGTAGCGGGTACTGGGGGCTAAACCCAGTCTAATGAAGTATTGTTATTAAATGTCTTTTTAAAGAGAAAAAAAAAAAAGTAGATTGAATCTCAGTTGATCTCACTCCTAGGGAGACCTTAAGAAATATGGGTTTCGGGAGTCCAGCGGTAGCGCAGCAGGTTAAGCTCATGTGGCGCAAAGCAAAAGAACCATTGGAAGGATCCTGGTTCAAGACCCGGCTCCCCACCTGCAGTGGAGTCGCTTCACAGGCAGTGAAGTAGGTCTGCAGGTGTCTATCTTTCTCTCCCCTTCTCTGTCTTCCCTTCCTCTCTCCATTGCTCTCTGTCCTATCCAACAACAATAATAACTACAACAGTAAAACAAGGGCAACAAAAGGGAATAAATAAATAGCAAAAAAAAGAAAAGAAATATGGGTTTCACAGTGGTGTATGTAGCCCTGAGCTCATTTACTATACATATATTTATATGATACCAATTATACATCAGTAGAATGTTTTGTTTCATCTTTTGTCACACTGGAGTTCATTGCCTGCAGAACAAATCCACCACTCCTGGTGGCCATTGTTTCTTCTTATTATTGTTTGTTTGCATACAGACAAAAATTGAGAGGGAAGGGGAGATATGAAGGAAGAGAGAAACACCTGAAGCACTGCTTCAGGCCTCAGGATGCTTCCCCCCTGCATGTGGGGACTAGGGGCTTGAACCCTGGTGCTTATGCATGTGCTGTCTCAGGTGCACCACTGCCTGACCAGGTTGTTTAAAACAAGTTTTGTTGACTTAAATGTTAATCTTACTTTTAATAAAGTACATTGAGAGAAAGAAATGATATGTGACCAAATATTTGATATCATGACCCAGCCAAGATGACACATAAGATTAATGGTCATGTAAATATAATTTAAATGTCAATATTTAATATATTCAAATTCTTTCCTAAAAATTATACTACAGTCACATGTGTTTACTAGATTTCCCACCTATTTAACTAAAACAAAATGAAAATGAAAATAATTGAATGGCCTTTATTCATACATCCTGTAGATAAATTATTACATATTGATAAGAACATAGCTTACTAAGAGCTTGGCTAAATTGTAAGGGAAATAAAAAAGGATCACTACTCCTGAATATTTACTTTATCAAACTTACTGGCTACTTCTTACCAACCTATAAGCACATAACATAGAAGTAGAATTTGCAGAATGACTCAGTTATGATTAGATAAATTTGCTAAATATTAATTTTGTTGAATGATTTTTCTTTCACATTGTTGGTAAGAACAATGTCATCCTTATGAAGGCTTTTGTTGTCCACTCTTACAGGATCATACCTGTTATAAAAATCTATTTAAAAAATTACTTGTAACTATGTTCATTAGCTTATAGTTATTTGAAATTTGCATTAATTAAACTATCATATCTTTCAATATCATTGCTATGTGGGCATCCCTTATTTTTATAACATGTGTTCAAGATTGCTAATCCAAAAGAAACTGTTTTTTTGTTTGTTTGTTTGTTTGTTTTGTTTTGTTTTACAAAGGATCATTTGGAACTCCTCCTTTGATATGGAGATCCAGGAGTAGCAGAGGCACTTTTCTAATAATCGCTGTATTAAAGGTAAGTCAAGTTCCTCTTTCATGAATTAAGAACTTTAATAATCACCTATCACAAAAGGTAGATTTCTCAGGAAAAGGGGGCAATTTAAATAAAGCATCCTGGGCTTCCTAGAAGGAAATGGTCTTATATGTACTGTAATGACTAATGTTATGTGTCAACTCATCAAGACCATAGTACTCAAAATGTTTGGTGAGATAATGTTGTTTTGTGAACGTAATTTTCAGATGAAGTTAAATAGACTTTAGGAAATCAGATAACCTACCACAGTGTGTGTATGAGAGAGACATTTGCAATTAACTTGAGAAATTAATATAAAATAGAAGACCAACATCCTTCAGAAAGAGAAAACTACCGAAAGACTACTGTAGACTTGAGCTGCACTGTCAGTTCAACTTCCAGTGTGCTGGTATACCTTTTAAGTATTGGACTTGCCCTAGTGCAGTGTGGTTCTGGGGAAGTGGAGCTCCAGGACACATTGGTGGGGTTATCTGTCCAGGGAAGTCTGGTTGGCATCATGTTAGCATCTGGAACCTGGTGGCTGAAAAGAGAGTTAACATATAAAACCAAACAAATTGTTGACTAATCATGAACCTAAAGGCTGGAATAGTGCAGATGAAGAGATGGGGGGGGGGGGGGATGTCTTAGCTTTGTAGGTAGCTAGTAGGCATATTTAGTTATAAGGGCCTGTGGCTATACTAGTGTTTGTTGTTGTTGTTTGTTTGTTTTATTTTTTTCTCCTGAGCCTGAAATCTGATATGAAGATGGATCCAAGTTATTGTCTGGGGAGATGATGTCATGGCTGGAAAAAGGACCAGAAAGCTGGATCAGGGAAGAGAGTAGCTTCCAAATATGGGAAAGGTGTATAAATATTGTTGACTGTAAAGCCCATCGATTTGATGTGATCTGGGGCCCATTTTCAGCTTAGGAGCCTATGTGACCTCTGAATCCCTGTATATCTCATTCTGTGGTCATTAATAGGAATGCTCCAAGCTGCCCCAATATCAGGACCCATCTTCCTCAGGTGTAGCATAGAGTATGTTGTTCAGCCTCCCTTCAGAGGATGGAACATTCTCTACCGTTGTTAAGAGAGAGGCAGGCTGGGAGTATGGATCAACCTGTTAACACCTAGGTTCAGCAGGGAATCAGTTACAGAAACCAGACCTTCCACCTTCTGCATTCCATAATGACCTTGGGTCCATACTCCCAGAGGGTTAAAGAATAGGAAAGCTATCAGGGGAGGGTATGGGACAGGGAGTTTTGGTGGTGGGAATAATATGGAGTTGTGTCACTCTTATCCTATGGTTTTTTTCAGTGTTTCATTTTTATAAATTAAAATTTAAAAATAAATAAATGAATATTAGACTTTCCAGCCTTACAGTTGTGTGAGGCAATTTAGGGGTTTCTTAGGGTTTCTGATAGCCAAAACCAGAGTGCTTCATAACTGCTTACAATCCTCTCTTTGTTGTATCTTAGGGAGAAGTAGTGGTCAAAACAAATGCTGAGGTATGTGCCTAATATGTTCAAGAATATAGAGCAGTCCAGTGCTCTCAGACTAGAGTAAACAGATAAGTTCAGAGACCAGAAGGATGAGTCCAGAATATGGAATTGTAGTTGTTGTACAAACTTGGAGGTCATTGTAATGGCTAGAGTTTGAGATAGAAAAGATTTTTCAGTTAGTCTGGATTATTTATTTATTTATTTATTTATTTATTTATTTCCTTTTGAGGTTCTTGTTATTTTTATTGTTGTTGTTGATGTCATCATTGTTGGATAGGACAGAGAGAAATGGAGATAGGAGGGGAAGACAGAGAGGGGGAGAGAAAGATGGACACCTAAAGACCTGCTTCACCACTTGTGAAGTGACTCCCTGGCAGGTAGAGAGCTGGGGGCTGGAACCGGTATCCTTATGGGTCCTTTTGCTTTGTGCCACGTGCGCTTAACCTGCTGTGCTACCACCCAACTCCCTAGTCTGGATTTTTATGTGTAGACAGACTGAAAGTAAACATAAGAAACCTCTTCATGTTTAATTATAAATAAGAAGAATAAGATTTCCCTGTGAGCACTTAACTGTCAATCAAAAACATGACAAATTGAAATAGATATAAACAGAATACCTCCCAAGATGAGGTACTCATAAATTATGCAGTAGGTGTATGTTTTCAGATATCTTATTTGTCTCCATAATTTTCTCATTGGTGCAGGAAGGATATTATTCTCCAGTGGTGTAGAAGGCTGAACTCACAGTACAGAACTCTAGACCCATGAGATCAACTGAAGTTTCATTTAGTATTTTCTCTTTATGTCCTTGTTCCCTAAATTCCATCTATAGGTGAGATCATATGATACTTGTTCTTATCTTTTTGTCTTATCTCACTTAGCATGATTCCTTCAAGTTCCATTCAAGGTGAAATAAAGGAAATGATTTCATCATTGTTTTATTTATAAAATGAAAATATTGACAAGACTAAAGTTTAAGAGGGGTGCATCTCCACATAGTGCCCACTCCCATAGCTCCATATCCAATGCCCTCTCTTGATACCTTCCCTATTCTTTATCCCTCTGGGAGCATGGACTCAGGATCATTGTGAGGTGCAGAAAGTGGAAAGTCTGCCTTCTGTAATTGCTTCTCAGCTGGACACAGCGTTGGCAGGTCAATCTATACTCCCAGCCTGTCTCTCTCCCTAGTGGGCCAGGGATCTGGGGAGGTGGGGTTTCAAGACACATGGTGGGGTCAGAAGTTGGTTTGGCATCATGGTATCATCTGGAACCTGGTGGCTGAAAAGGAGTTAAGATATAATGCAGAACAAATTGTTGACTAATCATGAACCTAAAGGCAAGAATATTACAGATGAAGATTTGGGGTCTCTGTTTCAGAAAAAGCTAGTAGGTCTGTTTTTTTTTTCTTCCCTCCAGGGTAATTGCTAGGCTCGGTGCCTGCACTATGAATCCACCACTCCTGGAGGCCATTTCCCCCCCTTTTTTTGTTGCCCTTGTTGTTGTAGCCTCATTGTGGTTATTATTATTGCCATTGTTGATGTTGTTCGTTGTTGGATAGGACAGAGAGAAATGGAGAGAGGAGGGGAAGACAGAGAGGGGGAGAGAAAGATAGACACCTGCAGACCTGCTCCACTGCCTGTGAAGTGACTCCCCTGCAGGTGGGGAGCCTGCAGGGGACTCCCCTGCAGGTGGGGGGCTCAAACCAGGATCCCTACGCCGGTCCCTGTGCTTTGCACCACAGGCGCTTAACCCACTGCGCCACTGCCCACTCCCTAGTTTTAGGTATATTCCAGAGGGCCTGGAGATGATTAGACTTCATCATTTTTAACAGCTGAGTAGAATCCTATTGTGTATATATACCACAATATTCTTTGCTACTTACATGCCTTTGGTCATCTGGGTTGCTTCCAAGTTTCAGTTATTACAAATTTTGCTGGTATGAACATATATTTACATAGATCTGTATAGATCACTCTGGATTGGGTGGAGTGCACTGCATCAAAACAAGAGACTCTAGGGAAAGAAGGGAAGGAAGGGATGGAGAAGATGTTGTGATCCTGGTACATGATGGTGGAAAAGACCTACATTAGAGTTAAGAGTGTTTTGCAGGCTCCTATTAATGGGGAGATGAGAAATTGTACCCAATGTCTCAACAACTATACTATAAGCCATTAACTTTCAGTAAAACAACCAAACAAAACATACCAACAATAGTTTGTCTTACATATATTCCAATCCCAGGATAAGAAGGAAAAGACAATGGAAGAAAAGGAAAAAAATTGATGCTGGGGGTGATTAATTTATGAATTCATTATGAAGAAGACACCAAACCCCAGCAATAACTCTGGTGTCAATTTAAGAAATGGACAAAGTTTTCCTCTTTCTGCTTGGATGACATTGCGGCATGTCTTGTCTATTTGTTAAACACATCAGATTATATAAGCAGTGCATCTCTTTGACTTGGTACAATAGATATCTGTTGATCACATGTAGCTTTCAAATTTAGATATTGTATGAGGAAAGAACATGCTGCTTCACTTACAAAGAACCAAATGAATTCTAACATTTTGTAAATACACTGTAATTCAGGGCCAGAGGGGTTATATTGACTTATTATAATGCTAAAACCCAAGAAGAAAGTAGAATCTTATGTAAATATGGTACCTGAAAGGTGATAGCACAATCTCTTGGCTTTGTCATGTAAAAAATGTATTTACTAAGCTGAAAAGCAAATAGCTTTCTTTTGTGTCACACTATATACTTACCACAGGTGGGAACATGATAGGTCAGAAGAGGAAACCTTAAGACTTTAAATTGGTTTCTGGTTTTAAAAGACTAGCAACTCCTTTTCCTCCTTTTCTTTTAAAACACAGCTGCTCATAACTTGTGGTTCAGAATCTCTGCTGTTTTTATTTTGAGAGTGATCCCTCTTCAGTCATTACCTTGGCAAGGAAATATAGACATGGTTGCTTCTCCTTTCTCCGCAGGTTGTAATACAGTACACTGTGAAATACTGCTTGTCGGGAAATGACTGTCACTGCCCATCACCATAAGTGAGAATGGTACCACATATTGCTAGCCCTATGAAAGAATGAAAATAAGAAGGGACTGAGGCAGTGATAGAGTGCAGATGTTATCATGCATAAAGACTCAGATACAGTCCAAGGTCCCCATTTGCAGGGAGAGAATCTTCATGTGCTGAAGCTATATTAGAAGTGTCTCTCATTCTCTCTTCCTCTTTTTCCCCTCCTCAATTTCTCTCTGTCTTTATCAAAAAGAAGAAGGAGGAGGAGGAGGTGGTGGAGGAGGGGAAAGGGCCGGGAAAGGGGAAGGAGAAGGAAAAGGAGAAGAAAGAAAGAAAGAAAGAAAGAAAGAAAGAAAGAAAGAAAGAAAGGAAGGAAGGAAGGAAGGAAGGAAGGAAGGAAGAAAGAAAGAAAGAAAGAAAGAAAGAAAGAAAGAAAGAAAGAAAGAAAGAAAATGTCCTCCAGGAAAAATAGTTTCATCTTGCAGGCACTAAGCTCCTGTAATAATTCTGGTGACAATCAAAACTATATGACAATTAAAAAAAAAGACCCAAATAAAAAATCAGAAGTGCATTTCTACTAAATGCAGATAGTTTTTGTGTCACCAAAAAGTTGGAAAATGGAGGGTGAATGAAGCCATAAAAATTGGGGCAGCCATTGATAATTGCACATGTCCAATTCCTCTCCTGATTCCAGTGAATAGAGTACTGAGGGTGAGAGGTATTGATGTTATGATCTTGGAGGTGAAAAGAGTTACACCAAAATGTGTCAGTGATAACCAACCTAAGAAGATCTCAAGATGCATTCTTTCTTTCAAGTAATTTTATTGTTGCACATAATCATTTGTAAGGTATGTTGAAGTTCCTGAATAAAACAAATACCCAGAGGCCATAACAGTATAATCACACTAGGCTGTCAGATACCACCTATAAAGCTTAAGAAATTACCCTTAATTCTGTCCTTATTTCTTTTCCCTTTCATTTTTCTCTCATTCTTTTGTTTTTTCTTTTACCAGAAATTTCCTTTGGGAGTAGTAGATAGGAAAATGGAAGGGAGAATATCATACCATTGTTCAGAAAATTGCTGCCTCATACACCAATGAAAAAGGCAGTGCCTGAGGCCAGATTCTCCCTGGTATAGGATCTGTGTTATCAGTATCCTTCTAGCTGATACAGAATCCTTTTGCTTTCAGTCTCCCCATAGCAAACATCCCTAAAGGATTTTACTCTTGGCTCACTATCATCTCCTGGTGAACTGTGCCTTCTGAGGAATGGAAATAGAACCTGGACGACTTCTGTTGGTGAAAACTATACAGATCAATCCTTTCTTTGCTACTGGAGTTCTTGGGACAGTTCCCTAATACTTATGGATTTTATTATCTTATATGCTACTAGAAATTTTCATAAACTGCGCTGAAGATTTTTATAAGATTTAATTATATAATAGCAATGTACTTCAAATGGTAGCAGCATATACTGAAAGAAGGGGGCTTTCCTGATGTTCCAATCATCACAATCTATAGGAACAACATAACATAGAACAGGTGCCCAAAGCATAGTGTTCTTACCTACATCCATATGACATTTCATCCTTTACTAGTTATTATTTTTAGCAGATATGAGCAATATAAAAAGATGCCATGTGGTTAATAATATTGGCTTAAGAGATTGGTCTTACTAGCATCTTCTTAGATTCTTCATAGCCAGGAATGGGTTTTTTTGTAGACTAGAAAATGAAATAAATATTTTAAAATATGTAATGATATTTGACCCAGGGAAATGCTGAAAGTGTTTTCAAAGCTTAATCTTTAAAACTTAATGTAGTAATAAGCACATAGTAGACACCAAATATTTAATAACTAAACACGCTTAGTTTCAGCATTCTCGGTGACTGCCTTCTTAGTAACTAAGTCTTTTTTTTTTTAACTTTCTTTATTCATTCATGAAGAAGATAGGGAAAAAGAGAGAGAAAGAACCAGACATCACTCTGGTACATGTGCTGCTGGGAAATGACCTCAGTACCTCATGCCTGAAAGTCCAGTGCTTTATCCATTGTGCCACATCCCAGACCATATGGTAACTAAATCTTACCAATTCTTATTCATCACAGCTTCTCAAATCTGTATTCTTTTTATTTCTCCTCTTTCCACTTGATCTCCTTCCATTTTCACTTCCAACTGGTTTATTTCTGCTATAATTTAACTTCAGATATTCTAAAATTAAATTCTGTTTTACCTAGCCATATTCCCTCTTTCATCACTGATAGCTTTTAGTATTCCTTATCTTTGTGAAACAATACTTAATTATACATCATGTGTATATGCTCTCTATAATGCATATAAGCACATAAATGGTTAAATATATATATTTCCCCTTCTGTATGAAAGTAAGTTTTCTATGATTTGGTAAATAATTTTTGGCACCCCAGTGTTCTTGCCTGCTTGAAGAGGAACCAAGATACTTTCAACTACTTAAAATTGTTTGATGTGAATCGTACAATAGAAGAAGCAGGTTCTTGTCAAAAGAAAATGTTCATAAGCAACAGAGAAGCAAGGGCTGTTAAAAACAAAGCCTATGGGGACTGGGTGGTAGCGCAGCAGATTAAGCACACATGGCACAAAGCACAAGGACCAACAGAAGGATCCAGGTTAGAGCCCCTGGCTCCCCACCTGCAGGGGGGTAGCTTCACAAGGGGTGAAGCGGTTTGCAAGTGTCTTCCTTTCCCCCTCTCTGTCTTCCTGTCCTCTCTCCATATCTCTCTGTCCTATCCAACAACAATGACAGAAACGACAATAATAACCACAACGATAAACAACAAGGGCAACAAAAGGGGGGAGGAGTGCAAGTTCCTTCCTCCCCTCCTCCACCTCCCCTCCCTCCTTTTCACTCTGTCTACCTTTTTTCTTCCTTCCTTCCTTCCTTCCTTCCTTCCTTCCTTCCTTCCTTCCTTCCCTCCTTCCTTCATTCCTTCCCTCCTTCCTTTTTTTTCTTTTTCTTCGTTTTTAGTAGAGACAGAGAGGGTAAAAGAGCACACAGTGCCAAAGTTTCCTTCAGTGCAGTGGAGGCTGGGCTCAAACCTGGGACTTGCATGTCTTGGAACTGGGCAATTCTGGGTGTAGAAGACAGTATCTCACATGTAGAGGCTGGGCCACAGTGGTGTATGTGCACTGCATCATCGTGCTTCTTCATATATTCTATTTTCAGAAAATGACTTCCATATCCTGCCCAAAGACAGAAAATTACTAGGATAATGAGCCCTCAGTCACTTTGACTTAGACACAACCACTTAGTTCAAACTGGTCCTGGAGTTGTAAGCTTGGCCAGTGTTGATTGGCCAGAGAAATGAAGGATTTAAGGTTTAATCCAGAAACACACACACCCACACACACACCCCACACACCTTGGCCTATTTTGACCTTTCACTAGGATCCCTGGTAATCTAGTCTGCTAAACACCGCGTATGACACACAATCATTACTCACCTTGACCATCTTCATGCTAACTGTTCTTATCTGTATACTTCACTAGACTGTAATTACTGCATTCTCAGTTGTGACCTTAGTATCTTGAATATAAAAGCTACCAATTAATGCATATAGAATTATTAGAGATAATCTGTATAAGAATAAGAATCACATATATAGGGTAGAAGGGATAGCATAACAATTATACAAAAAAGACCCTCACGGCGCAAAGCACAAGGACCGGCATAAGGATCCCGGTTCGAACCCCGGCTCCCCACCTGCAGGGGAGTCGCTTCACAGGCGGTGAAGCAGGTCTGCAGGTGTCTATCTTTCTCTCCTCCTCTCTGTCTTCCCCTCCTCTCTCCATTTCTCTCTGTCCTATCCAACAATGACAACAACAATAATAACTACAACAATAAAACAACAAGGGCAACAAAAGGGAATAAATAAATAAAATAAATATTTAAAAAAAAATTAAAAAAAAAAAAAGACCCTCACGAATGAGTCTCTAAGATTCCGTAGTCAGTCCTTTGCACCACTATAAACCAGAGATAAGCATTGCTCTGGAAAAAAAAGTATATATAAAGCATCAAGTTACCTCAATGAATTGTGGAATGATGTTGTATCCCACTCCACCTATCCCTACTCCTCTCCTTCTTAAAATAGAGCAGTGAGAAAAGTGGCCAGGGGAAGCCTTCTAACTGGTAGTAGTGCACTGCACAAGCATAGGGTCTTGGTCCCTGATCCTCATTAAGAAAAATAATAATAATTAAAAAATCCTCAAACAATAATGACTTCAAATTTCATTCTTGTTATTACAATAAACACATGTCTTTGAAAAGCTATTTATTCTTGGAGCCAGGTGGTGGTGTACCTGGTTGACCACACATGTTACAATGCTCAAGGATCCTGGATCGAGGCTCCCAGTCCATCTAATCTTATTCTATAAAATAAGGACATCAGAGTCTTAATCTTTCATCTTTTCAAACCTCAGGGTTAAAAATTTATTTATCCATTAATTTATTGATTTTTTTGCAATCTAACTGACATTTATCATACATGGATGTAATAAGAATCAGCATGATAGTAAAGAGAAGGGACTTGAACTTATTAAATAATTATTACTTATCTTCATAACTATACAACTTAACCCCACTAAAAATACCATACGTTTTAAAACTTTCCTGGAAATTATATTCTTGGAGTTATGAAGCTGGTCCTTCCACTGCTCCCTGCCCTGGCTCTTAGTGATGTACACATACCCCTCGGGGTCTGAAAAACATCGTCACGTATTCCCATTTCAGGACAGTCATGCTCTCAAGAAAATCATTATGGGAGAACAGAATATAAGAAAATTAGGAAAGAGAATCTTACATAAAAGTTGGATTAGTTCAGAAATTACTTCATACATACGTGACAGAAGAGTAACTTTATGCTCAGATAGCGTATATATGGGTATACTACATATTGAAATATGCACAGTTATCAAGGTACCACTGCTCCTTCATAGCTAATGAGCTATAGTTGGGAATGTTCTCCTTGGAGGTGAGGAATATGGGAAATGAAGAGGGAGAGACTGGAGCTTGTTATAAAGGAATCTGGAGCCAGGAGGCAGCCAGAACTTCCGCATACTGTGCCATTGTTACAGGACCAGGGCTTTGAGGTTGTGCAATACCCTTAATAAACACTTCCTGAAGCAGAGCCAAGAATGAACCCAGGAGTTTCATTCTGTCTCACTTTAGTGAAAGCAGGTACAGACTGAGCAGTCAGAGAAGAGCAGGCACCAGGCTCCTGGGATCCCTCAGCATGTTGCCAAGGCTTCTTTTCATGGCCACTCTTCTTCTTTCTCCAGTTGCAGGTAGATATTGAACATTTTTTCCTCAGTACCTTTAGTGAAAAGTTTGCTTCTCATCTTCTTCCAGTAGTAATTTTTCTAAATCAATCTCAGTAACCAGTCAGACTGGTTTTAATCTGTTGTTTTGGGGGACCTGTGAGTGATGTAAAGACTCAATGCAAGAAGAAGACTGGAGAGGTTTGGGATCAATATTTACATTGTATCTTATATTACATTAATATTATAGTTTTATAGATTTGAAAATATTTAGAATCAAACAAGAGGTTTTGTATGTCATTTAAATAATGAATCTGACCTCACAGTCAAGAAGAGAAATTCATCAAAATTGACTTGGTCTTGTTTAGAATAGAAAACATGTAGCAGGATTAACTGGTATTTCTAAGAAGGAAGGTTTTGGGGTCTTTAGCTACAGCATAATGGTTACATAAAAGATCTTCATACCTGTAGCTCTGAGATCCCAGGTGCATTTCCCAGCACCACCATAAAAAGATCAGTATTCTGGTCTTTTTTTCTGTTATCTCTTTCTCATTAAAAATAAGTAGAATTATAAAAAGAAGGATTTAGGAACTTTCCTCTATGATTATTAAGATAAGCTTGACTTTGTTTCTTTGCAGTATGCATTTATATATTGATTCCTTCCATTACTGGTGGTGATAAATGCTATGGTAGAAATAACAATTGACAATCTCATGTTTATAAAGCATTATGATATTATTTGACCCAAATGATAGTGCTGCTGAACTTAAGTGAAAATCCATTTTCATTTTGCTGGCTATACTACACATTTATGAATCCCCCCTCAAATGGAATTCCACTTTCTAATAATAAGTTACAGCTAGCCATTTCTAATAAATTCACCAGTGAAATTTTACTTAACTAAGTTTGGTAGCAAATCTTTTCTTAGCTAATCTCTGTTTCAGTCAAGACACTAACTTAAATACCTGAGATATTGTTTCTCCTTCACTGGTAAACCTTTTCTTGCAATGCTTATTTAAGACCAAGGAATGGGAACAAGTTAAGAACAAAAAAGTGTGGCGTTAGTGAGTGAAGAATTCCCCACCCACTTCCACACTCAACTCTTCATGGTTCTTGCTTTCTGATTTGCTTTCTAGACATATGAAAGTTTTACTGAATATCTTTAAATATAGAGTAGAGGTAAACATTTAAATTCACAACTTAAAATTCCTACTTTTCAAATAGAAACCTTTGACTATATCCTACACAAATATCACCACCCAAAACTCTCTGGTACCCATCAGTTAGGTGGAACATAAGAAGAATCTGGTTACTAGCTTTAGCCAAGAGTGTAATGGGCAAGCTGGGTCCGTTGACAGAATTCAGTGGCTCACACTTGAGTTCATCCACATGACTTTTTTTTTTTCTTCAGTGAAGCTAAGGTAACCACTGATTTCCTTGGTCCAGTTTGTGTACTCACAACATGGCACCAAGCAACACAAGTTCTTTAGAAGGTGTGTCAAGGCATTTCCAAATACTCGGTGGTAGGGACAGAGGTTCAAAAATGGCTTTTGTGACTGGTAGGTTGAAGACAGACAGAAAGCTTTCCCCCCTTTTCTTACTCTTTTATCTGTGCTTTGCATTTTAATCATGTTTCCTTGGCCATTGTGCTACCCCACTTATTACTACCACTTATTATTCCAACATACATTTACTTACTAGTCAGAAAGTAAGGAGAAAATTTTATTTGCTTATATCTTCTTTTTGTCTGTTTCTCTGCCCCCCCCTTATACAAGAGTAAATATATCTGAATTTTAGATAGTGACTTTTGCCTCGTTCCCATAAATTAAAAAAAAAAATTAAAAGGGGGTGGGGCAGATGGACAATGGTATACCAGCTAAGTGCACATAATATATCAAGTGTAAGAACCCAGGTTCAGACGCCACTCCACACC
This sequence comes from Erinaceus europaeus, assembly GCF_950295315.1. NCBI lineage: Eukaryota > Metazoa > Chordata > Mammalia > Eulipotyphla > Erinaceidae > Erinaceus > Erinaceus europaeus. Next base: position 35,874,893 of record NC_080180.1, on the reverse strand, counting down.
TGCAGGTGCTAAAGCTTCATGAGCAGTAAAGCAAGGCTGCAGATGTCTATCAATCTCTCTCCCTCCCTATCAGCACCTCCCCTCTCAGTTTCTCTCTGTCCTCTCAAAAGAGAGAGAGAGAGAGATAGATAGAGAGAGAGAGAGAGAGAGAGAGAGAGGAGAGAAAAAAGAGAAATGGCCACCAGGAGTGGTGGATTCTTAGTGTTGGCACCAAGCCCCAGTGGTTAAATAAATAAACAAATAAACAGGGCAAAAATCAGGCCACCTTTTGAAACAAGCTTCATAATCACCAGTTTATGGGGAGAGGCTGGGTAGTGGTGCACCTAATTGAGTACATAAGTTACTGTGCTGAAGGACCCAGCTTCAAGTCCCTGACCCCCTCCCCGCTTCAGCAGGGAAGCTTCGAGTGGTAAAGCAGTGTAGCAGGTGTCTCTTTCTCTCCCTCTTAAAAAAAAAAAAACTTTTTATTTATTTATTATTGAATACAGACAGAGATAACAAGAGAGGAAGAGTAGAAAGGGAGAGAGATAGAGAGACACCTGCAGTCCTGCTTCAGCACTCATGAAGTTTTTCCCCTGCAGGTGGAGACCAGAGGTTTCAACCTGAGTCCTTGCACACTGCAGTGAGTGCACTTAGCCAGGTGCACTACCATATGGCCCCTCTTTCTTTCTTCTTCTTTTTTTTTTGGCCTTCAGGATTATCGCTGGTGCCTGCATTACAAATCCACTGCTCCAGTAGGTCATCTCCCCCCCATTTTGTTGCTCTTTTTATTATTTGTTATTATTGTCATTGCTGTTGTTGGATAGGACAGTGAGAAATTGAGAGAGGCAGAGAAGACGGGGGTGGGGGGATGGGAGGGGGAGAAAAATAGAAACCTGCAGTCCTGTTTCATTGCCTGTGAAGCAACCCTCTGCAGGTGGAGAGGAACATTGATACTTACGAGGGTCCTTGCGCTTTGTGCCATGTAGGCTTAACCCACTGCACTACCTCCTGGCCCCCTCTGGCCCCTCTTTCTAACCCTCTTTATCTCCTCCTTTCAACTCAATTTCTCTCTGTTATATCCAATAAGTGAATAAATAAGATATTTTTTAAAAAAGATTTATGGATTTCATCATAGGAGAATAAAAACAAGTTTTTAAAAGGGTGAATAAGTAAATATATTAGTAATGGGAAAAGATCTTTACTGTGAATCACAGTGTAATATGCAGGATAAAAAAATCTTTTGAAATTATTTCAAATTTGGTTCCCTTTTCCTCACAGGATAGCTAGAAGAAGAGTATATGCATTTTAACCTTAAAAACCACAATAAATATTTAACTACATCATTTCATTGTTTCCCCCTCCATGGAGTTTAAAATGCCCAGGCACTTTGAAGGTGGTGCAGAATTTCAATCAATGTTACTGCATTAATACTGATTCAAGTTTTCATGCCTACATTCAGTTTGGGAAAACATCACTTTAAACAGTTGTCAAGAAACAAAACCATGTATTTATTGTGTACAAATAAACTAAACTTGAAAAACTGATCCCAAGACGAAAAAAATAAAAGAACAATCCAGTCCAGAATAGTGAGTGCTTTGACTTGTCTAAAATTAATAGACAGGGGAAATAATTACTTAGCCCACACCAAAAGTAAAAGTTTTCTTTTTCTTGACTCATTTTGCTTCTCACAACAAATTCAGCATGTGAGTTCTGTGGGAGAGAGAAAACAAGTATTAAAATGAGTTCATAGAAGCATATTGTGTTACATCTCAGATTTGTGTAATCCCTTGATGGCAGTTAGTTAGTTGTGTTTGTTCCACAGGCTTCCAAATAATTAGCCTGATGTTATTTAGCTGGGAGAAGGCCAAATTCTCTCCATGAAACCCAAGGATGAATGAGACAAACAATATTCAGGTTTGTTGCATCTCTGTAACTGAGGTGATTCCTTAATCTTGAATCTCATTCCTGTTGGACTTTCTTAGCCTTAGAAAATTAAGAGACTTTAAGGGAAATTGTTTCTGTTTTCCTCAGACATTGTGCTGTGCTCTAAGATCTGTGAAGAGCTGGAAACTTCTTGATTTCAAAAATGAAGAAAGGGAGAGGTTGCCAATGGCCTTAAAATTAGCCTGGCTTATTTTAGTTGATGGTTTATTTTGGTTGTTGTTTGCAGTGCTGGGCTACCAAACAGAGGGTTGGAAATAAATGTCTCTTACAGATTTTGAGTCAGTGTTTAAGAGTCAAGTACGTTTTCTTATTTCATGAAATATCAGGATTCAGACATTAGCTAGCAGTGTAGTGTATAGAAACCAGAAGTGCATGTTTAAGAGAAAACTTGAAAACTTGCATTGTTTCTCTGAATCTGTTATTTTCTTCTTGCCACTTCTGTGTGGTGTGGACAGAGGAGAAGGGGTGCATGGTATTTCTGCTTCTCTAAAAAGAATTCAGTTGAGTAGTTGTTGTATGGCAAAAGGACAGTTAGGGCTAGACTTTCCTGTCTAAATAATGTGTTTTAGGGATAAGGTCCACTTATCATACAGAATTTTTGCAAGTGTTACTGTGATGTAATACTGGTGAATAGATGGCTTCATGAGCTCCATATTAGTGGAACTAATTGCACTGATTGGACACAATCTACCAGACAGCATGTGGCTACCTTATGGTGTGTTTGCTTTGTGTCACAAAGTTAAGGAGACTACAGGGAATTGTGTGGATACCATTAGTTAATTTCTGACAAGTGCAATTGTTTTAACCCATGGCACTATGATATTTTGAAAGAAAATGAAAAAATTAACTGAATGAAAATGAAATGATGGGTTTAACTTTCATCTTTTGAAACTTCAGTTATGGAAAATTTTGACTAATGTTACTTTTCCTTGCCAAAAACTTATCCTGTAGAAATGAAAGCTGGAGGTCTACATGGTGGTGCACCAGGTTAAATGTACATGTCACCATGTGCAAAGGACTCAAGTTCAAGCTCCCAGTCCCCATTTGCAGGAAGAAAGCTTCAGGAGTAGTGAAGCAGTGCTGCAGGTGTCTCTATGTCTCTCTTCCTTTCTATGTCCCCCTTCTTCTTGATTTCTGGCTGTCTCTATCATATAAATAAATATAATAATTTTTAAAAAGAAAAATTTTAACAAAAAGGAAGTGAAAGTTGCCTGGTGAGGACATTTATAACATTACGACATGAATAACTGGGGGGGAGGGGCTGGTGATGTAACTTTTCACATGTGACTATGTAACGAGGTTTATTTTATTGCAACTGATAGAAATTTACCCAAATGGTAATGATTGCTTTAGAAAGACTTGTAGGGAATTTGTATTTATTTACACAAAGACTATTTGAAATGATGTGAACAATCATGATCATTCAATTTACTCTATCTTTTCAAACAATTAAAATGTCAAATCTAGGAGTTGGGCAGTAGTGTACTAGAACAGTACACTTGTTACTATACACAAAGACTTGAGCTCAAGTTCCCCAACCCCTCAGCTACAGGAGAGAAGTTTCATGAGCAGTGAAATAGTGCTTCAGGTATCTCGGTATCTCTCTCCACATCTATCTCTTCTTTTTCAATTTCTCTGTTTCTATAAAAAAGAGGGGGGGGGGAACAACAGTAGCCACCAGGAGTGGTGGATTTGTCATGCAGGCACCAAGCCCTACAAATAACTGTCATAGAAATAAAAATAATTGAATAATTCAATGAATTATTTAATATCAAAAATACAGAGTTCAGGTACTCTAGTGTTGATGTTTTAACTTTAGGTGTTTTTTAATTTTTTTTTAAATTTGTTCATTTAGTGCACAGGGACAGAGAGAAACTTAGATGACAGGCACATAAAGAGAGAAAGGGAGACATCTATAGCACTGATTCACCACTTGTGAAGCTTCCTTCCTGTAGGTGGTTAAGAGGAGCTTGAGGGGGTCAGGCGGTCGGCAGTGGGTTAAGCGCACGTGGCGCAAAGCACAGGGACCTGCTTAAGGATCCCGGTTCCAGCCCCCGGCTCCCCACCTGCAGGGGAGTCGCTTCACGGGCGGTGAAGCAGGTCTGCAGGAGTCTATCTTTCTCTCCCCCTCTCTCTGTCTTCCCCTCCTCTCTCCATTTCTCTCTGTCCTATCCAACAACAAAGCAACGTCAACAATGGCAATAATAACCGCAAGGAGGCTGCAACAACTAGGGCAACAAAAAGGGGAAAAAATGGCCTCCAGGAGCGGTGGATTCATGGTGCAGGCACCGAGCCCAGCAATAACCCTGAAGGAAAAAAAAAAAAAAAAAAAAAGAGGAGCTTGAACCTGGTTCTCTGTGCAATGGTAACATGTGCTCAACTGTGTGTGCCACCACCCATCCTCAGAAGTGTTTTTAAAAGTGAATTTCCAGTCACTGAAAGGAAAGCTTTTTCATGTCTTTAACACCTGATTAGTGACCCAATGAGTTTTTAATTGGATTATTCATTTTCCTATCCTTCAAAGTTAGATATCCATGATTCTTAAGTACTCACAGGCATTACGATTATCGTAAAGTGATGTGGTGTGTTGCACCAAAGGACTCTGGGGAAAGAGGGACAGGGATAGGATGGAGAAACATTAAGGTCCTGATGCATTTTGGTGTGAAAGAACCTATGTTGGAAGACAGAGTGTACTGAAGACTCCTATCATGGGGAGAGGTTGTACCTATGTGTCAACAACTACTATACTATAAACCATTACCCCCCACCCCCAGTTAATTGGGAAAAATAAAAGCAAATTCAAAAAAAGTATTACATTTTTTGGAGTTTTTAATTCATACACAGATAACTAATGGTTTTCTAGTCACTGTTAGCCAATTGTTGGGTTGATCCATACTTCACTCTGAAACCCATAGCATCTAGCTATGTATTCCAAACAATCTCCCCAAATATTCAACAATCAATAGATAGGTCTGTTATCATTTCATTTATCATTATTCTACACAAAATAAGGAATAGGTTCTGCTGACAAATTTAAAAAGAATTTAGAAAATCAGTATTACCTTTGGAAATGTTCTATATTTCTCTCAAATATTCCTGGGGGAATATGGTACAGGAAGAAGATGGTATGAGGTAAACTTAATTCCCTCTCTCCTTTCCTAAAAATAAACATAAATTTAAATAGAACTGGTAGATTACAGGCAGATAAGTGACTGAGTGATAGAGAGATGAGAGTAGTCTCTAGGAATTTAACCTAGATATTTGACCTTCAGACCTGCAAACCAAGTATTCTAAACATTTATCTGTCTCCTGGCCCTCAATTCTCTTTAAATACTATAAATGCTCTAAAATTTTTCTTCCAGTCTAGTAATGGTTCATTAATTTTGCTTATTTGCTTTGCATATTTTGTAATGCAAAACTATTATTTTTTCTCTATTGCAGTTTTATCTTATTGTTTCTTAGTTTCTGTTTTCAGTGCAAGTCAGTGTTAGAGGAATACTATATTTGATTAAAAATGAAATAATTAGGCATTTAATTTAAATAATACCATGTGCTTTATTTTAGTGTACTTCACTTACTCTGACATTGACTGTATTTGTTTGACATCTTCCTTTCTCATATTATTTATTTTTGTGAGACAGAGAGACCAACACACCATTCTGGCATAAATGGTCCCTGGGAGCAAACCCAGGACCTCATGCATGGATTTCCAGCAACCCATCTACTAAGCCACCTGCCAATGTCTGTAATCTGCTTGTTATGGTCCTCTGCTAGAGTTTCAAGATAGCAAAGAGATGTGTAAAATACATTAATAATTTTGTCAAGTAGAGAAACTAGACAGAGAAGTTACTAAAGAATATGTGATTTAAAAATAAAGTAAAATGTGAGTTTGTAAAAAAAAAAAAGAGGGTGGGGGTAGATAACATAATGATTATGCAAAGAGACTCTCATGCCTGAGGCTCCAAAGTCCCTGGTTCAATCCCCAGCACCACCATAAGCCAGAGCTGTGCAGTGTTCTGGTGTTTCTATCTGTGTCTTTCTCTCTCTGCATCTCTCTCAAAAATAAAATACTGAAAAAAAAAAAAAAAAGACTTGGATCCCTATTGTCTAGCTGAGTGGTATGCAATGCATGCCCATAAGACTCTAAAAAAAATAAAAGACTACTTTTTAAAAAAATATTTATTTATTCCTTTTTGTTGCCCTTGTTTTATTGTTGTGATCATTATTGTTGTTGTCATTGTTGGATAGGACAGAAAGAAATGGAGAGAGGCAGGAAAGACAGAGAGGAGGAGAGAAAGATAGACAGACACCTGCAAACCTGTTTAACTGCTTGTGAAGCGACGCCCCTTTAGGTGGGGAGGCAGGGGCTCGAACCTGAATCCTTATGCCACTGGTCCTTGCACTTCGTGCCACATGCGCTTACCCGCTGCACTACTGCCCGAGTCCCAGAAGAAGACTACTTTTATCAAAAACAAATTGAAGCTATAGGAAAAAGATTTGAAAGAAAAAGTGGATTCCAGATTTTATCCATATCTTTTGGTGCTATGTATTACTCCACTATGATATATGTATAGTCACTCATCAGAAATGCAATAAAGAGAGCCATTATCAACTACTTTTTTTTTTTTTTAGTTTTGCTAAACAACAATCTCTTATTTCTCCACAAGTGAATTCTATCAAGGATCACTCTGGACTAAAATATGAAGTGGTGTATCCCCAAAGACTTCATCCACTGCACAAAAGAGAGGTCAATGAGAACGACCAACAGGTACAACTTCTGATTTAACGAAGAATCTTGAATATCTATATTATACAATTTATTGTCTACATATATAAAAAAGCATATGTGTACCTATGATTTTATGTATGATTTGCTTTTTGACCTGTATTACCACTATGGATTTTCACAACTATCCAGTATCCTATTATTTGTCTCATTTTTGTCACTAAGTTCCTTTTTTTTTCTTTGCTGCCAACAGGGTTTTATCACTGGGGTTCTGTGTCTGTAGGAGAAATTCACCACTCCTGGTGTCAAATTTTTCCCACTTTTTAAAAATGTTTCTTTTGTTTGCTAAGACAGAGAGAAGTCAAGGGGGAGACAATGAGAGACAACTGCAGGTCTGCTTCACTGCTCCTGAAACTTTGCCCTTGTAGTTCAGGACCAGAGGCTTAAACCCAGGTTCTTGTGCATGGAGCGGAATGCTCTCAACCAGATGTATCACTGCCTGGCCCTTATGCTGTTAAGTATCTGGCATAAAAAAAAAAAAAGTAATTCAAGGTCACATAGAGAGTAAATTTTAATATCTTTATGGTGATTTACAATTTATTCTGAGTAACATCCAAGAAATTCTGTACAATCGATTTATCTAGGAAATTTATCTTTACTGATATGCCTAATAAGAATATCATCATGATCATTAAAGTCGTGGTAAAATGAAATATTATACATGAGTACATGTATATGCATGTGAAATAAGAATGTGTTGGTGCTCATGAGCTTGAAATTCTATATTGACATCTATTAATGTTTACATAATTCTTCACCACTTAATAACAACACAGTCTTAGTCAAACTGCTCTCAATGCATATCTACTGTAAAAAGAAAAAAGAAAGCTGAAACATGGTGAGTCATTCAACTATTTTCCATTTACTTATAAAGCCAGGAAAAAATAATTATGTAATAACATATAGAAGTAAGTTAATGCAGAGGAAATGCATATTCTATCACTAGAAAAGTTTCCTCACACTCAATTTTTTCCCTATCAACAAGTGCATTTAAAACAGCAGAACCCATAATAAACCCTGCTTCCAAAATCATGTTATCTTACAACAACATGCTTCATTAAATTATATGGACCCTGTATGTATTGAGTCTTTTTAACATGCCATTTCAAATGCTTTTGACAATCTCTTAATGGTATATACCTTTTTTAAACTTAATTTATTACATTAGCATTTGGGGGAGTTCTGATTTAAAAGACTTTATACCTCTTAGAAGTACAATTTAGAGCTGGTGAATTAATTCAGTTGGATAGTGTGTTGCTTTTCATTACATATTAACCATGTTCAAGCTTGGAACCCATCACACTGAAGGAAACTTTGGTGCTGTGATCCCTTTAACTCTCTTTGTTTCTTTGTCTCTAGCTAATAAAAAATTACAGTTGCCCAGCTCTTACATACCACATCCAGCATCAAAGTACCTCACTTTTTCCTCTCCAGAAAAGTCTATTGAAGTCTGTTGACCATTTGGACTCCTAATATCTTTTGGTAACCTCAGTTTAAGTAGTCTGAGCTTAAAGGTATCTTTTAATTTGAGTTTTCTTATTCCCTTGTCTTGATTCTTTGTATACCCCCAGTGAGTGAGATAATAATGGCTTTTTGACTTAAAACTTTGTCCTTTCGGGTCTATAGAATTTCAGCTGGGAGACAGCTGATAAATATTATGGAAGTTTCCTTATATGTGAATCTTTGCTTTTCTCTTGCTGTTTTTAAGACTGTCTTTGATCTTTGCTATTTTAATTATAATTTGTCTTCCTATGAAATATAATTGACTTTATTTTATTTGAAATTCTTAGAACTTTCTGGTTCTTAGTGTGTCTCCTTCCTGATTTTGAAAAGAACTCTTGGATATTATTTCTTCAAATAAAATTTTTGTCCCTATCTCTACTTCTGGTGTCCTGATGGTGTTCCTTTTTGATGTTCCTTTTGATGTTGCACCATACCTTATTTATATTACCTTCATCTGCTTTCTTTCTGTCTTTCTTCTTCTTTTTTTGTTTGTATTTGATAGTTTTCTCTACTTTATCCTAAAACTTTACTGCTTTGAACTGTAGCTTCTGTCTTTCTGCTGGTGTCTCTCTATTTTTCAATGCTCTATTATTGTGTCTTTTAGTTCCCTGAGTTATGTTAGGAGTTTTCCAATACTTTCTATACCTTTGTTGAAATTTTATTGAGAATTCTTAATATCATTACTGAGAAATTGTCTTGAGGACGTTTCCATAGTTTGATTTGGGAATTTATTTCATGTTACTGTTTTGATTCATTCATTAATGTGGATTAATTCTTTCCTCTCATTATGTGCTCTCTGAGCATCTGAGCCATGGGTCTGTGCTTGAATGGGTCTAGGAAGTGATCAGCGATTTGCCTGTTAGAGGCTATAGCGCTGAGGTTGAATCAACCTGGTTGGTAACCAAGGTTATAGGTAAATGGACCAACAAGCAGCAAGCAACTGCTTACAGTGGGCAGTGATTTAGATCTGAAAGGAGGTTGGGCCTCAGTTCAAAAGATAACAGGAAATACAGGGTTGATGGGAAATAGACTACTAGCAAGTTGTGGACTATTTTGGGATTAGGATAGGCAGGGAAGCCCCCTTTTTCGGTGCTTTTCCTTTGGAAGGTCCACAATGCATTTGTTGGACAGAATAGTAGGATTTGTTCACATATAGTCAGTTGTAAATTGGGAAGAGTCTGTCTGTTAGGAGTTCACATTCTTGGTAAATGTCTGAGTCCCCAACTGAATTATATACTAAATAGGAGAAGAATTCTCTTGAGGGCTTGTTACTATGGATACTGACTTTCAAGGTGACATGCACTATTTCTGCTCACATGGCTGCTTGCTATGACCCTGCCTCGCTTATAGAATTTGTTTGTTTTTTTTTGCTCTCTGCTATGTATAACACAGAAATAAGATTGAGTGCTCTGAGTTTTATACAATCTCCCCCCTGCTCAGAACTTCGACAGATATATAATCTTGTAAATTTTTATTAAATAAGTAATACAAATGACAGCAAAATCAAATGAGATGCATATTCTCAGAAGAACACTTAAGAGAAAAGAAAAAGATTAAATTTCCATGCCATAGAGATCTCTCATCTTTCCACTATAGATTTTTGTCAGGAAGAAAGAATTTGTTTGTTTTTGTTTTTGTTTCTTCCAAGAGGAGGACATCTTTTTAAGGCTTCACTGCTAGAGCCAACTTTTTGTCACTTGCAATGGGAGCTTCTTGGTTTTAGGTTCATTCATTCAGTGCAGGCTTCCTATGCATTTTTGCAGCCTTGCTGTTGTTTCAGTAGGAAGAAAACACTGCTTTTCTCTATTAGGCCATCTTGAACCTATCCCTACAGATATCTTTTTTCACCAGATAGTTTGAGGAAAATTTGAATTTAAAGTACAGAGTGTTAATGACAGTGATAAAATACTTTACTTGTTACACATAAGTACATATTTAGCTTTTTATTGCTAGTGATTTAGTAGTGACTTAAAAAAAATATATGGTCTCAGGGTTTTAGTTCCACACCTACGCATTATGTGTGGAAATCATCATATTCTTCACCAAAGTCCTGTATTTCCCCTACCACTCAAATATCGACTATAGTCCTCACAAAGATCCATTTTGTTTGCCAGTTTTATAAAAATGAACTTAAACTTCAAAATTTTGTTTTAATAAAAAGGTCTATTTTTTATATCTAATTTTTCTTGATCATTGGATGTATTCTGTTGATGTGAATGCAAATAAATTGTCTCTTTAATCCATTACTCCTGCTGATTGTATGTATTTCCCAGTCCATAGTAAAAATGTAAAAGATCTAAATTTCAAGGTCTTATTTGTATTCACACTGAGGCTTTGTTAACTTTTTCTGTTTAAATTTAGGTACATACAAACTTACATTCCTTGTATTAAGTCTTCTTTGTAATACTTATCCTATATAACTGTTCTGAGATAATATTAGGGAAAAGTGAAGCTCCAACCAGGGTCCTTATGTGCTTTGTGCCATGTACTATGCTACCATCCAGCCCCCTCATTTGTCTAACTTTTTATTCTTATTCTTATTCTTTTTTTTCTTTTTTTTAGTATTTATTTTCCTTTTGTTGTCCTTGATGTTTCTATTATTGTAGTTATTATTGTTGTTGTTGTTATTGTTGTCGTTGTTGGATAGGACAGAGAAATGGAGAGAGAAGGGGAAGACAGAGAGGGGGAGAGAAAGATAGACACCTGCAGACCTGCTTCACCACCTGTGAAGCAATGCTTCTGCAGATGGAGAACCGGGGACTCGAACCGGGCTCCTTACGCCAGTCCTTGCGCTTCGTGGCCTCTGTGCTTAACCGCTGCGCTACCGCCCGACTCCCTTATTCTTATTCTTAAGACTGTGATTTGTTAAAACATTTTGCTTTTCTGTGAATCATCGTAGCCTTGTTATTCATAAGGTCTTAATAAATTCTTCTACTCCATCTCTCTCTCTCTCTCTCTCTCTCTCTCTATCTCTATCTCTATCTCTATCTCTATCTATCTCTGTCTCTATCTTTCTCTCATTAGGCAGAGCACTGCTCAGCTCTGGTATATAGTGTTGCAGGGGATTGAGGTTGAGATTTTGCGCAGGTCCTTGAGCTTCTAACCACCACCAAGGCTGAGATTTTGAAGTTTTAGGCCTAAAAGTCATTTTGCATAGCCATTATGCTATCACCCCAGCCCTTCTCTATAATCTCTTTTCTCTGGATTTTTTTTTTTGACACTTAAAAGGTTCTCTCTATGCTAAAATTTCACCCATATTGTATATTCTTTAAGATATTAGTATGGAATAATTGTATATATACTAATACAACATTTTTCTGAAGTGTTGCTTTTAGCTATGACTAGTGTCTTATTTGGTCATTCCATTTAAAAAAAAATCTCTAGTAATGTTTTCCATGTGTGTGTGTATACATGTGTGTGTATGTGTGCACACACATGTATCTGTGTTTATGTCTCTGTGTGTCTGAAAAATGCATTCAATTTTTTTGGTTTGATACTTCCGATGTCAATAGTATAAATATTTTTAACGGCTTTTACATGTTCATAACTCTACCTTCATCTCTTAAGCTCTGCTTTGTGGCAAGTATTCCATAAGTGCTCACTGATTTATTTAATTTAAAGAAGTAGTTGAAAGACATGGAAAAAACTCACTCAATAGAGTGGATACCCTTTTCATGTATAAAAAGACCTGAGTTCAACACCCTGGGACCACAGGGAAGCACCACAGGCATTATCAAGGGAAGTTTCATAAAGGATTGAGTGATGTTATGCTATTTCTCCTTCTCTCTCCTTCCTGTTCTGTCTCTATTTGAAATTTAAAGGCAAGAAAGAGTTTTCTGGGAGCAGTGGAATTGCACAGGTGCAAAATCCCCACAGTATCTTTAAATATGTGTAAAGCACAATAATTATATTTTTCAAAGGATAAAAATGGTTAAACCAAACCAAGTAAGTAAAAGAAATCTGTGTTAAATAGCTGGGTACTTTTAATGTTTCCTTATACGAAAGATCTTAACTCTCCTTTTACAGTGTTAGGGGCCGGGTATTAGTGCACCTGGGTGAGTACACACATCACAGTTCCTAAGGACTAGGACTTAGGGCCCCACCAGCATGAAGAAAGCTTCACAGGTGGTGAAGGAGTGCTGCAAGTCCTCTTTCTCTCCCTCTCTCCCCCTCCCTCCCTCTGTCTCTCTCCCCTCTCAGTGTCTCTTTGTTTCTATCCAAATAAATATACTTTTGTAGTTTTATCTCGCACGTCTGTTGATTTTACCTTAGCCCTATTTACTGCAGAAAATTAAAGAGAACATATCACTGGACATGATGACTATAGCAGAATGACCACTAAATGCTTCCATACCATCTCACAAATACACAGAGCTCAGCTTTGTTATCTTTGTAATTATTCAAGTCACACTGATATTCTCAAGTGCTTGTCACTGCCTTTAAAGTATACCCGAGAAAGTATGCAGTTGAACTATTGGGAGATTTTACTGTATAAAGAAACATTTTAAAATGATTAATCTGCTGTTTTCTAGTTACTAAAGTCTAGCTTCTACTTCTTCTCCCTAAAAAGCATTAAACGCTCTACTTTTCCTTCTATCTCATGAACTCTATCATATGTAGATTCCACAGATGTAGCATGTAAAGACACATGTAAAGACTACCCACTTGTAGTTGATATCACATAAACAATAAAATGTTATCTCACATAAACATTCTCAGATACTGTATGCTGCTGTTATAAGATTTCATTATTTATCTACATTTGGATTGAACTGATGTTTTGTATTATTTTTTTCTAGAGTAAAAAAAAATCATTTTACTTATTTACCTATATTGGTGAAACCTGAGTTATCTACAATTGCAATGCTTCAGTCTTATTTCATTGTTTTACTTGGCAATCCTACCATGGTCCAGATCTTGTCCCATCGAATACTCCCCAATGGAAGACTCCAATAGGTTGCATGTCTTGGACATTTCAGCCCTTTCCTCTGAGTGCAGCAAGACCTGTCACACCACATTTCTCTTACAAGAATAAATGAGAAAAGCACGTGATGTTCCTGAATACCACTCAGCAGACACAGTCTTCCCCTTGACATACAACTTTCTCTTTTTGTTCAGGTCCAATTTATGACGAAAAGGAGCATGACCATGTCAGCTGAGTTCTTAGGAACCATATTTGTGGTTTCATTGTTAAGACAATGGGTCTTCCTTGCGCAGAGGACTGATTAGCAACTATTCAGAACTTCCAAAATTTATAAGGCTTATGACCAAAGAAATTTCTGTATTCTATAGAAGTTAGACTTCTATAGAATACAGTACATATTATTATAGTACATTTTATTCTATAGAAGTTAGACTTCTATAGAATACAGTACATATTATTACTTCACAAGAGAGGGGGTCCATAGAAGTCTCTTAGAGTCATTTTTTATTAAAAATGTGCCTTTTATTATTATTATTATTATGTTTAGTCATTTTTGTTAAGTAAGTGTTGATTCGGAAGGCTGTGATTATCAAAAAGATCAAGTTTCATGTCCCTAAGGGTAGGTGTTAGCACACTTCATCCCCCATATCACTATCATCTTGCCCTTGTTACATAACTGTGCCCTCTGCTGGATCAGAGAACTAAGATCACAGGCATTACCTGTTAATTATATCAGGGGCTTTAGCATGCATGGCCACATTGTTTAAGATTGAATTAGAGTAAAACAAAACTTTGTAAACATTTTATACAAGAGGGCATGATAGGAGATCAAAGTAGAAACTTACAAATTTCACTCAATTGCATTTGTGTAGATGGCACAATGGGGGTGAGTAAATTTCTATGTGTTTGAATAAATGAATTAAGTGAACAAATGAATAGATGTGCGAGTGTTAGAGCATGTTGGAGTACTGGAGCACACTGGCCACATACACGGATCTGTAGTCAAAAACATTTAATCACTTATTTAGTAATACTTCATAGTCTCTCTTTAGGATTATTTACATTTTAAAGATTATAGTTTTTCTTGCCAGAATTGAGCGTTCAGCTTGTATGCTTTCTTTGATGCCAGATGTGTCTTACTTTGGGGGAATTTTCTGGCAGAAACAACTGGGAATAATTTTAGACCACCAAGGTTTCGTTGTGTTAGTGTGTGTATGTGTGTGTGTGTATGTGTGTGTGTGTGTGTGTGTGTGTGAGAGAGAGAGAGAGAGAGAGAGAGAGAGAGAGAGGAGAGAGAGGGGGAGGGCGTGGAGAGAGAAAAAGGTGGGGGAGAGGGAGAGAGAGAAAGGGAGAGGGAGAGGAGGAGAGAGAGAAAGGGGGAGGGGAGAGGGAGGCGAGAGAAAGGGAGAGAGAAAATCTAGAGCACCAAAATGTCCTTTACTACAGTGGAAAATGAGCTCAAACATGGGTTGCACACATGGCAAAGCAACACACTATCCAAGTAAGCTATTTTGCCTGCCTACATCTACCAGGATTTCTAGAGGTCTCAGATTCACTGTGTTATAAAAGAAGCACTGTTCAAATTAAGAACCTTCCTGCCTAGGGGGCCTAGTGCTCACTTGGATAGCATGCCTGCTTCGCCAGGCATGTAACCCAGATTTGAGCCAGCCCACCGCTCCCTACATTGGAGGAATCTTTGGTGTTGTGATGTATTCCTTCAACCCACCCCCTCTCCTCTGTCTATCTCTCATTTGAAAAAGTTGACCTGGAACAGTGAAGCCCTGGTGATAACAAAACAAAAGAATCTCCCTAGAACTTAATTTGCTTAGCAATTCCTTATGTATCTGCAGGAATCCTCTCTATAGATTTGCTAACATCTAATCATCATATAAAACTTCAGTTTTCCCAGTAATCTAGTAAAATGTGGTCATGTCATTTTTCCTTGCCAGAAGTTATATTTTCCCATGATCAGTTAGTCCTCTGCATTTAGACCCAAATCATTTATTTCCAGTGAATGTTCTTCAAATTAAGATGAATTTTCTTTTTTCTAGCCCACAGTTCAGGACCCAGATGATACATAAATAGTCATATTCTGATGAGCAGGTATTTCTCTCCATCACAGACTCAAGAAGAACATTTATAAAAGCACGCTGTGGGACCTCTTTTATAGGACACTCATTACTATTTTCTTTCATCCATGGTATCTAAGTGAGTGTCAACTAGTATAAAACTTCCATTCTAAAAACACTCAGCTTTTTAAAACAACCTCCAAATTTTGTTTTAAGTGAAGACCAACTTAAAAAAAAAAAAGATTACTGCTGACTAGGTAGGTCATATGCCTTGCCAGTGTGCAGCCCCGGTTTGGGCTCTGCTCTCATAGGGAGTTCAGTGTCACTGGGAAAACGCTGGTGCTCTAATACCTCTTGCTCTCCCTGACTTTTTATTTGACTGAGAAAACTGCCCCAGGAATGATGAAATACAGAATGTGCCCTGTTATTGGGGCTGTGAAAAAAAAAAACAACTCATATCTGAGGCAACAAAGGTCCCAGGTTAAATCTCTGCCACCACTATAAACCAGAGTTAAGCAATACTCTGGTATGACCAAAAAAAAAAAAAATCTTCTAGAAGATCATATTTAGTTTTCTCCTAATATTTTCAAGTTATCTGATTTTTCATAAACATGAATCACAAGTGATTGAAAAGTGCTCATGTCCTGGAACCTCACTTCTCCAGAGCCCTACCACATAAGGGAAGGAAAGAAACAGGCTGGGGTGTGGAACAATCTGCCAGTCCGTGTCCAGCAGAGAAGCCATTACAGAAGCCAGGACTCCCACCTTCTACACCCCCAAGAGAATTTTGGTCCATACTAAAATGTGGTCACATTTGCATGGAGCCATATCACATGTCTTTCACCATCTAATAGATCATTATTTTTTTTTTTTATTGACACCAGGGTTATTGCTGGGGCTTGATGCCTGCATGATAAGTCCACCACACCTGGCTGCCTTTTTTCCCCCTTTTTCTTTCTATTTTTATTAGATAGGACAGAGAGGAATTGAGAGGGAATGGGGAGAGAGAGGGATAAAGGTAGACATGTATAGACCTGCTTTTACCACTCCTGAAGTGTCCTCCCCTGCCGTTGGGGGTGGGGGGCAGGGGATGAACCCAGGTCCTTGTGCTTGGTAGCATGTGCACTCAACGAGGTGAGCCATCACCCCCACCCTGACTTATTTTGATGAGTATAATCTTCTCAAGATCCATCCCAAATGACAAGGTTTTATTATTTAACTTGATAGTATTCCATTGCTTTTGTAGAACACATCTATTTTACTCATTAATCCATTTTAGATATATTTAATAATAATGACCTGACATTTCCTAGTGAACTGGTTGTTAGTAACCATGGCTAATAACTTCTCTTTGTAGAATGAAATCAGAATTCAATATCTGAGAAGAGCTTCTTTAAAATACTTCTGCATTATCCATATGTTTTCCTTCTGTGTACACAAATCTAAACTTAGAAAACTTCTTTTTCCTCCTGATTTAGTTAAGGCTATATTTCTGGATGCTTGTGCATATATTCATAATATATTTTTAAGTATTTATTTATTTTCCCTTTTATTGCCCTTGTTTTTTATTGTTGTGGTTATTATTGTCATTATTGATGTCATCGTTGCTAGATAAAACAGAGAGAAATGGAGAGAGGAGGGGAAGACAGAGAGGGGAAGAGAAAGATAGACACCTGCAGACCTGCTTTACCCTTTGTGAAGTGACTCCTCTGTAGGTGGACATTCCTAATATTTTATCCATATTCTGACCTCCACTGAGTCTTGAGAAAATCTTCAGATAAAAAATCATCAGTTAGAGCCCCAAAAGGCTATTGAGTATGCTTTCAAACATCCTTTTTAGACAGCTTCCTTACTCTGTCTTGCCTGACTCATTCATACTCAGTTTAAATGTTAGTTTCTCAAAGAAGTCTTTTCTTCCTTTACATGCTAGATTTCACGTTGCTTCTTTTACGTTGAAGTTCTTTGTTACACATGGTAGCATGTATACTCAACAGTGTTCATCCCTGCCCAGCCCCCTCAGTAAAACCCATTTTTATTGACAATCTTTCTATAAGATTTTAAACTTTCTGACATTGGGTACTACTTTATTTTTCTGGTTCAGAATTGAGTTCCAGAACTAGACAGTATCTTACATAAACCAGTGTGCAAATATCTACAAAGTGTGTGTATATATATGTGTATGTGACAATCTGAGATAATTTGTTCATCTGGGAAAGTTATTTGGTTGGTTACTAAAGGCAGAGGCAATATTTTGTGTTCTGAAGGCTATTGGTAGAGAAAACCAGACATCTCTTGCTAGTGACTAAATACATGAACACAGATAAATCAAAACACACATGTATGCTGAATTACCAGTAGGTATCTTTGCATTTTTACAGGACAAATTTGAAACTGAACTGAAGTATAAAATGACAGTTAATGGAAAAGTTGCAGTACTTTATTTGAAAAAAAGCAAGTAAGTTCCTTTATGTCTTCTAATATCTTTACCAGCAGCAAGATAAAGTGTGAAAAGTGTGCTAATTGAGTCTGTTACTACTTATGACTCACCAACCTTGGCTAATCAGCCTTTGCTTTCAACATGCCAGAGAGGTTCACAGAATATCTGTTCCTCCTGAAGAGGAAAAAAAAACTGTTCAAAACAGTAATTCACTCATGTTTTGATATTTCTAGTAGTAAAACACAAGGAAATGCAGATATACATTTCATCAAACTGTGAAATATTAGAGGACCCATTGCAGTTTGCCATATTTAGAATATAAATGAGACTATTATGATTTGTTACTCTAATATTAAAATGAGAAGTGAAAGTAACATATATATAGTGTTGCTGAGATGATGAAGTTTAATGTCTATTCCAGTACCAATGGCAATTAATGCATATTCATAATTTCCCCTTTGTCCTGCTCTCTGAGGTTTAAAAATTCTTTAAAAAATTAGTGAAAAAATCAAAATGTTTGATTTTTAAAATTATTTGCAATTGGGAGTCGGGCTGTAGCGCAGCAGGTTAAGCGCAGGTGGCACAAAGCACAAGGACCGGCATAAGGATCCCGGTTCGAACCCCGGCTCCCCACCTGCAGGGGAGTCGCTTTACAGGCGGTGAAGCAGGTCTGCAGGTGTCTATCTTTCTCTCCTCCTCTCTGTCTTCCCCTCCTCTCTCCATTTCTCTCTGTCCTATCCAACAAGGACAACAACAATAATAACTACAACAATAAAACAACAAGGACAACAAAAGGGAATAAATAAATTAAATAAATATTTTAAAAAAATTATTTGCAATTGATCGGAGAGACTTAGTTTAGAGGTAGAATGCCAACATTTCATGTCTAAATCCCCAGAGGTCTTAGATTAAGTTTAAGTAAATAAATAAATAAATGAAATCTTTAAAATAAAATAATAAAGAAAAGTATTTTACACTCAAATAAAAGTCAGAGGTAGGGGACCTAGCAGTGATATACCTGGTAGAGTGCACACATTCCCATGTTTAAGGACCAGGGTTTGAGACTCTGCTCTCCACCTACGGAGGAAGGGGAGATGAGGAACAACATTTCACAAGTCTGCATCTGTTTTATCTTTCTCTCTTCCTCTCTATTCCCCCTCCCCTCTTTATGCCTCTCTGTCCTATCAAATAAAATAGAAAGGGAAGGGGGAAAGAAAGGGGTGGGGAATGGCTGTTGCTGGGAGCAGTGTATTCAGGGTGCTGGCACTAATCCCCAGTGATAACCCTGATGACAAAATAAAAGGCTGAAGTAAAAGTAGAATGAAGCTTTTCTGATTTCAATAACAGAGCTTTAGACACTTTGTCATGCGTTATGTGGCACTCTTATCCTTTCTTTCATACAGTTAGTTAGGGTTTAATGGGTCCTTTTGAATTCCACTGACATATATCATAATCCACGCCTTCATCATTGTATACCTAGGAATTTAAAAAGCAACTCAATTCTATGCTTTTGAACTTCAATCCCTAAATTGTTCTATAATAGACCAGCAATTTTTTTCCCTACTCAAATGGGCTATGGCTTTTTTTTTTTTTTTTTTTAGAATATCATACTACTAGAGTTTGGAAGGACTGTACCACAATGAAAGTAAAACAAACTTTTGATTCAGACAGTCTGAATGTGATTTTTCTGCCACTTTTTTTTAAAAAAAATATTTATTTATTCCCTTTTTGTTGCCCTAGTTGTTTTATTGTTGTTGTTATTATTGATGCCATCATTGCTGGATAGGACAGAGAGAAATGGAAAGAGGAGAAGACAGAGAAGGGCAGAGAAAGACATCTACAGATCTACTTCACCACTTGTGAAGTTGTGAAGTGACTCCCCTGCAGGTGGGGAGCCAGGGGCTTGAACCTGGATCTTTACGCGAGTCCTTGTGCTTGGTGCCACATGGCCTTAACCTGCTGCGCTACTGCCCGACTCCTGATTCTCTACCACTTAACTATATAAGATCAGCTGAGAAAGGAAAGTGATATATATAGTGTTGCTGAGAGGATTAAAGTTAATGTCTATTCCAGTACCAATGGCAATTAATGCATGTTAATAATTTCCCCTTTTGTCCTGGTCTGAGTTTTAAAAATAATATCTGTACTCCTATTTTTCTACTAGGAAGTTGAAAAAAAAAGTTCTCAGTAAAAATGCAAAAAGTGTCCTAGCTACCACAGGCAAGTCAATTTCAATTTTCTTTTGCCAGAGTTGTTCAGTCAGTCAATGGTAATTTAAAAGAGGTAAGTAAAAACAGAGTTATCCTCAAACATGGAGGCACCTGTCCTTAGTCATTTGATCAAACTTTCTCATTCTGTTCTCTTCCTCGATCAAATCTCTTTTGGTAAGCAAAGTCTGATGGGACAAAAAACA
Source organism: Erinaceus europaeus (assembly GCF_950295315.1). Taxonomy (NCBI): domain Eukaryota; kingdom Metazoa; phylum Chordata; class Mammalia; order Eulipotyphla; family Erinaceidae; genus Erinaceus; species Erinaceus europaeus. The sequence goes on along the minus strand of NC_080180.1, from coordinate 35,854,835 downwards.
TTGTTCCACAGTGCTCAGGGATATCTCTTTTAAAAAACTGATTTAATAATTATCAATAGGACAGTAAGATAATAGGGGTACAATTTTATATAATTCCCACAACCAGAGTTTCACACCCCATCCCCTCTATTGGAGGTTTTCCTATTCTTTTTCCCTCTGGGAGCATGGACCCAGGATCATTATGGGGTGAAGAAGGTGGAAAGTCTGGCTGCTGCAATTGCTTCTCTGCTGAACATGGGTGTTGGCAGGTTGATCCATACTCCCAGTCTGTTGCTATCTTTCCTTCCGTAGTGGGGCAGGTCTCTGGAGAGGTTGGAATTCCAGGACACATTGGTGAGGTTGTCTCCCTAGGGAGGACAATAGACATATGAAAAATTGCCCCCAAATCAATGCTCAGGGATATCTTTTATCATTCTCAGCTTTCCTTGCTTTCAAGCACCACTTTCATGCTAAGACTTGCTGCTTGGATTAGGGGGAAAAAACACGAGTATAAGATTTTTCTATGTAAGTTTCTTTAAAAACTTTCACTAAACTAAACTTTGCAATTACCATGATTAGTTTTGTCACTATATATATATATATATATATATATGTTTTTTTTTCTCCAGAGATCTCCTTGCACCAGGTTACACGGAGACACATTATAATTCTACTGGAAAAGAGGTTACCACAAGCCCACAGATCATGGTATGACAGTTTTCCAAGATACTATTACTTGGGGGGGTGACCCCAGTTAGAGGCAATACCATTGCTGGGCAAATAGTCAGTGTGGCAGGGTGTCTGGTCATTTTTTCCTTTTTTTAAAGTAAAATTATTACTCAAGATATTGTTCAATATATTTACAGTTTTCAGGAGTAAAGGCAGCTCCTGTTAGAAATGATGGTGGGTGGATCTTATTATTGTCATTAGAAGAATAAATAATTAGATATGTTGTGTCTTCTTTGTGTCTACCATCTCTCCAAAACAGTATAACCATTCAAACATACAATCCACTTAAAATAGAATTTGTCAAAATCTATGCCTTATTTTTTCACTTTTTTTTTCATTTTTATTGGGTAGGACAGAAATAAATTGAGAAGTTATGGGGAGATAGAGAGGGAGAAAGACAGAAACACCTACAGACCTGTTTTACCACTTATGAAGCTACCCCTCCACCTCCACCCCGACCCTTACCCTCACCCTCACCCCCACCCCTCCACCCCACTTCAGGTGGGGAGGCCAGGGCTCCAACCATGATCCTTGTACTTAGTTTTATATGCACTCTTTACCTGGTGCTCCACAGCCCCGTCCCCCCAAACTCTGTTTTTCTTGAAGTCCACTCTTGTCTCATATTTAGAGCACATGACAGTTGAAAATGAATGGAAGATATTTTGTCATTGTCATTTTTTTTCAGACTTCTATTTTCCATATAAGTTCTTCATAATGAAATTCTCTTCTGTATCAAGGACACAAACATTTATATGGGCCAGAACTTTATCTGTGTAAAGAATAAAGTTGTACTTGACTGAATGCATTCATGTAGGAAAGTGTTAGGATAGACATTTTGTTCCAAATGAAGGTGGGAGATGCTATTAGCCTGTTAACCAGTTATCAGGGTAGACATTTGAATAAATAAAGAAATAAAAATACAGTCTGAATAACTCATCCATTGGAAAGAGCCTAATGGTGTTAGAAAAAAAAAGAGTGATTTATTGCCCAATGAAAAGAATGACTAGCAAATGGTTTATGGACTCAGGTTTTAAATCTACCCATATTAGTTTTCCTCTAGATTTTTTTTTTTGTTGTCCAACTTCAGCAGCACCACTGTTAATTCATATTAATGCCTAGTCAAAACTCTAAACATTCTAAGATAATTAATTACCTAGTATAGACTTTGGATTATAAAAAAGCACTGTAACAATAGTCCTAGGCTTCTCGTTGACTTCAATTTTCTATAAAATATTTTAAAATATTAAATATATTCTGCCTCAATACTTCAAATTCAAAATTAGCAGTGAACTTAATGCATATACACTTTTTGTATTTTACCATTTTTATAGGATGACTGTTACTACCAAGGACACATCATTGATGAAAATGTTTCTGATGCTAGCATCAGCACATGTAAGGGTCTAAGGTAAGACCTGATGTACGTTTAAGTGTACCTTTGATGGTGGGGGTTGTGTGCCTTAATCAAAGTTAAAAATCACAAGTGAACATGATGAGCATTGACAGGTGAATCCATACTCCCAGTGTGTTTCTATCTTTCCCTAGTGGAGCAAATCCTTCATGATTAAGACACTACAAAAAATGGGAATAGATGGAAAATTCCTTAAAATAATGGAGTCCATATACAGCAAACCTACAGCCAACATCAGATTCAATGGGGAAAAGTTGAAAGTATTCCCTTTCAGAACAGGGACTAGACAGGGCTGTCCATTATCACCATTACTCTTCAGCACAAATTTGGAAGTTTTCACCATAGCAATCAGGCAAGAGAAGGGAATAAAAAGAATATAGATTGGAAGGGAAGAAGTCTTACTCTCACTATTTGCAGATGATATGATAGTGTACATAGAAAAACCTAAAGAATCCAGCAGAAAGCTTCTGGAAATCATTAGGCAACATAGCAAGGTGTTAAGTCACAAAATTAATGTATAAAAATCAGTGGCATTCCCTTATGCAAACACTAAGTCAGAAGAGTCTCTTTAATTTTTACATCTTTTTTATATTTATAATATAATATATATATATTTATAATATAATATATATAATTTTTATATCTTTTTTAACCGTTGTTGTGGTTATTATTGTTGTTGTTATTGTTGTCATTGTTGGATAGGACAGAGAGAAATGGAGAGAGGAGAGGAAGGCAGAGAGGGGGAGAGATAGACACCTGCAGACATGCTTCATTGCTTGTGGAGTGACGCCCCTGCAGGTGGGGAGCTCAGTGCTCAAACCAAGATCCTTAGACTGGTCCTTGCACTTTGAGCCATGTGCACTTAACCTTCTGCACTACTGCCCTACCCCTGGAAATTTTCATTCTAGTGCCAGCTCTGATTTATATCAGCTAATGACATTGAAGTATTCGCTGTCTTTTCTTTAAATTTTATTTTATTTATAAAAAGGAAACACTTGACAAAACCATAGGATAAGAGGGGTACAACTCCACACAGCTCCCACCCCCAGAACTCCGTATTCCATCCCCTCCCCTGATAGCTTTCCTATTCTTTAACCCTCTGGGAGTATGGACCCAGGATCATTGGGATGCAAAAGTTGGAAGGTTTGGCTTCTATACTTGCTTCCCCGCTGAACATGGGCGTTGACAGGTTAATGCATACTCCCAGCCTGCCTTCTCTTTCCCTAGTGGGGCGGGGCTCTGCGGAAGCGAGGTTCCAGGACACATTGGTGGAGTTGTCTGCCCAGGGAAGGTTGGTTGGCATCATGGTAGCATCTGGAGGCTGGTGACTGAAAAAGAGTTAAGCTACTATGCAGAACAAATTGTTGACTAATCATGAACCTAAAGGCTGGCATAGTGCAGATGAAGATTTGGCATCTCCATTTTGAATATAGCTAGTAGGCCTATTCTAGGTATATTCCAAAGGGCCCAAGACTATACTAGTTTTTTCCTGAGCCTGGCATCTGATATGCAGGTGGTTCCAAGTTGTTGTCTGGGGAGATGATGTCATGGCTGGAAAAAGGTCTAGAGATCTGGATCAAAAAAGAGAGCAGCTCCCAAATATAGGAAAGGTGTATAAATATTGTTGACTAAACCACATTGATTTGATGTGATCTGGGGCCCATATTCAGCTGAGGAGCCTGTGTAACCTCTGCATCCCTATAGGTCTGAGCTTGCATTCTGTGGTAGTCTTTTTTTTTTTTAATTTTTTATTGCCACCAAGGTCATTACTGGGGCTTGGTGGCTGCACTACAGATTGACTGCTCTTGGCTGCCAATTTTTCCTTTATTTTTATTTATATAACATTCTGTTTGATAGAATAGATAGAAACTTAGAAGAGAAGGGGATATGTGTGTATGTGTGTGTGTGTGTGTGAGAGAGAGAGAGACAGAGAGAGAGAGACAGAGAGAAAGAGATTATAGGGGGGGTACTTAATGGCACACCTGGTTGAGTGTATATATTACAATTTTTCAAGGACAGAGGTTCAAGCCCCAAGCCCCCATCTCCCCACCTGCTGGGGGAAAGCTTCAGAAGTGGTGAAACTGGGCTGCAGGTGTCTCTCTGTCTCTTTCCCTCTTTATCTCTCCTCCTTTCATTTTCTGGCCGTCTCTATCCAAGAAATAAATTAACATAATAAAAAATTAAAATAATAAAACTCTAAAGAGAGAGAGAGATGCAGAACTTGTTTCATTGCTGCAGGAAGGAAGTGGGAACTTGAATTGGGTCCTTTCGAATGGTAACCTGTGCCTTCAGGCAGGTGTGCCACCACCCATCCCTACACTAGCCACTTGTAAAAGATGTCATTTGTGTTAGAAATCAAAGTTTAGGTTATCATGCCTGTCAACATTTATGTGGTATGCTGTTGCCATGAGCTTGGGATATTTTGGCATTGCTGCCATTTTTTTTTCTAATACTCCAGAAGTCTTAGCATTGAAATGCAAGATAAATTGAAAGAGGCATGAATTCTCATCTTTTTCAGGGGCTACTTCAGTCAAGGAGATCAAAGGTATTTCATTGAACCTTTGGGCCCCACAGATGAGGATGAACAGATGCATGCACTTTACCAACATGACCCCAATGAAAAGACCAACAGCACCTGTGGGACTGATGACGTACTCTGGGCACATGGATCTCAGCAGAATGTGCTTCCACCTATCATCAGTCTGGTTGTATGCTTACATTTCTGTGTCTTTTGTAATGCTGTCTTGTATCCCGCCCTGGTTGCCCTCAGTTGCAATTTTGTAGCTGCAACTGAGTGACATTTTCAGTCATTGGTGAACTTGGTGGGCTTTGTAGGTGATTTATTCAAGTATTTATGGATCAATGCTTATTAAAACACTGAGAAGGAGTTACACAGGATAGCAGGTATACTGTTTGCCCTCTAGGATTTGACAATTTTTTTCATATTATCCTAAAGTACAACAAAAGTAGAAATTATTATTATCATCTGAGAAAAAAATTGCCTTGTCTTCATGAATGAACCTATTCAACAAATCTTTTAAATATTTTTATTTATTTTAATGAGAGACAGAAGGAGAAATGCAGACAGAGCAGAACAAAGAGACCAGAACACTATTTAGCTTTTCCTTATGGTTCTTCTTCTTCTAGCGTTTGCCCTTCTTCCGTAGCCAGTCAACAGCATCAGGTTGAGCCTGATGTAAAGTTTCGAGACCTCCTTTGAATCTGGAGAGGTGGCAGTCGTTGGCTATGTGGGTGTCCTTATGGTACTGCAGGGGATTGAACTTGGGATGTGAGACTCAGGCATCACAGCCTTTTTTGCATAACCATTATTCTGTCTCCTTTTCCCTCAACAATTCTTTCTTAATCTTATAGATACTGATGACATAGCAATGAATAAAAATAAAATAAATAAAATAAAATAAAACATCTAGATAGGAATTTAGAACTTTCATTTACATATGAAATTGTGCTTCTAGTCACAGAGAATTTTCTTTCTTTTTAAAATTTTTTTAAAAAAACGTAAATTTCTTTATTGGGGAATTAATGTTTTACATTTGATAGTGAATATAGTAGTTTGTACATGCATAACATTTCCCAGTTTTCCATTATAACAGTACAACCCCCACTAGGTCCTCTATCATCCTTTTTGGACCTGTATTCTCCCCACGCACCCATCTACCCCAGAGTCTTTTACTTTGGTGCAATACACCAACTTCAGTTCAGGTTCTACTTGTGTTTACTCTTCTGATCTTGTTTTGCAACTTCTGCCTGAGAGTGAGATCATCCCATATTCATTCTTCTGTTTCTGACTTATTTCACTTAACATGAATTTTTTCACGCTCCATCCAAGATGGGCTGAAAACTGTGAAGTCACCATTTTTAATAGCTTCCATTGTGGATATTGACCACAATTTGCTCAGCCACTTATCTGTTATTGGACACCTGGATTGCTTCCAGGTTTTGGCTATTACAAATTGTGCTGCTAAGAACATATGTGTACACAGATCTTTTTGGATGGGTATTTTGGGTTCCTTAGGATATATCCCCAGGAGAGGAATTGCAGGATCATAGGGTAGGTCCATTTCTAGCCTTCTGAGTGTTCTCCAGACTGCTCCCCACAGAAGATGAACCAATTTACATTTCCACCAGCAGTGCAGGGAGGTTCCTTTGACCACACAACCTCTCCAGCATTTGTTACTGCTACCTTTTCTGATGTATGACATTCTCACAGGAGTGAAGTGGTATCTCATTGTTGTCTTTATTTGCATTTCTCTGACAATCAAAAGACTTGGAGCATTTTTTTCATGTTTTTCTCGGCCTTTTGGATCTCTTCTTTGGTGAGTATTCTGCCCATGTGCTCTCCCCATTTTTGGATAGGGTTATTTGTTTTCTTGTTGTTGAATTTGGCAAGCTCTTTATATATTTTGGTTATTAGCCTCTTGTCTGATGTATGGCATGTAGAGATCTTCTCACATTCTGTGAGGGGTCTCTTGGTTTGGGTAGTGGTTTCTTTTGCTGTGCAGAAGCTTTTTAATTTGATGTAATCCCACAGATTTTTACTTGCCTTTGTTTTGTTTGTAATTGGATTCATTTCATTGAAGATGTTTTTAAAATGTATCTGGAAAAGAGTTCTGCCAATATTTTCCTCCAAATATCTGATAGTTTCTGTTCTAACATCCAAGTCCTTGATCCACTTGGAATTAACCTTTGTATTTGGTGAAATATAGTGGTTCAGTTTCATTCTTCTGTATGTTTCAACCCAGTTTTTCCAACACCATTTGTTAAAGAGACTCTGTTTTCCTCATTTGATAGTCTTTGCACCTTTGTCAAAGATTAGATGTTCATAGGTATGGGGGCTTACTTCTGGGCTCTTAATTCTATTCTACTGGTCTGTGTGTCTATTCATGTTCTAGTACCAAGAAGTTTTGGTTACAGTGGCCCTACAGTACAATTTGAGACCTGGGAGTGTGATGCCTCCAGTTCTGTTCTTTCTTATCAAGACTGTTTTGGCAATTCCAGGTCTTTTCTGGTTCCAGATAAACATTTGTAGCATTTGTTCTATTCTCCTAAAAAATGTGGTTGGGATCTCGATGGGGATAGCATTAAATTTGTATATGGCTCTGGGTAGTATATTCATTTTGATGATTTTAGTTCTCCCAACCCATGAACATAGAATATCTTTGTTGTCTTTATTTGCATTACTCTGACAAAGACTCCTTTGTATCTTTTTCTATTTCCTTGAGTAGTGACTCATAATTTTCAGTATACATGTCCTTCACTTCTTTAGTTAAGTTTATTCCTAGATGTTTTATTGTTTTTGTTGCTATAGTAAAAGGAATTGATATCTGGATTTCAACTGCTTCTAACTTAGTGTTTGCATAGAGGAATGCCACTGAATTTTGAATGTTAATTTTGTAGCCTGACATCTTACTGTATTACCTGAAGATTTTCAAAAGTTTCTTGATAGATTCTTTAGGTTTTTCTATGTTTACTATCATGGCATCTGCAAATAGGGAGAGCTAGACTTCGTCTCTTCCTATCTGTATCCCTTTAATTCCTTGCTCCTGCCTGATTGCTATGGCAAGAACTTCCAACACTCTGCTGAATAGTAATGATGATAGTGGGCAGCCCTGTCTAGTACCTGATCTGATGAGAAATGCTTCCAGTTTTTCACCATTGAGTAAAAATTTTAAAAATATATTATGATTGGTGTTGTTGTTACTTTTTGTCACCAGGGTTATTGCTGGGGCTCAGTGTTCCTATGATGACCCCACCACTCCAGACAGCCATTTCTCCTTCTCTCTCTCTCTCTCTCTCTCTCTCTCTCTCTCTCTCTCTCTTTATAGGACAGAGAGAAATTGAGAAGGTGGGGCAGAGATAGAGAGGGAGAAAAAAGAGTCACATGCATCACTGTTTCCTGAAGCCTTTCCCCTCAGCTGGGAGCCAAGGGCTTGAGCTCAGCTCCTTTGGCTTCCTAATAGGTGCACTTAACCAGGTGAGACACTGCCTGGTCCCAGAGGAAAATTTAATGACTTTGTTTGGTGCTATAAAGTTAATATTAAATCATTAGTTATTCTCTTACACTTCGTATTCAAATATCTATTAAATATTATCTGAATCTCTGAATAACTGTGTAAAATTAGTAAAATCTTCCTGGATTCAATATGTTGCAAGTTTAAATTTTAGCAGAAATCACCACAAAAGTCATATGTGCCTAAGAGTGTGGGTCTCCTGGTTTGGCTTTATTTAGTCTCTGGACTGTGGAGCTCAAGTCCTTGGTAACTAGGTGCAATGTCTTATTTTCAGGATTATTTATTTCATCATGTTTTATTGGTTTGCATTTCCTCTTCCGACTTACTATTGCTCTTTCTTTTCAGCTCTTTTCACTGTTTTCCCTCCAACTGAGCACTATTTTAAGATCTCCTACAATTCAGCCCTGGATCCTACTCATTACCCTGCGGGTGCCCCATTTTTTCTAAGTAATTTCATCCTGTGCTGTGATTTTTTTAAATGTGAACTTTGCACAAATTCCCATCCAATGTGTATCTCTAATTTTGGTCTCTCCTCTGGAAGTCAGACTTTTATTTGAGGGGGGTGGGGTGGTGAATATACATTGTATTTTTTAAAATTTCTTTAGTGAGTAATTAATAGTTTAGAGTCAACAGTTAAACATAGTAGTTTGTACATGCATAACAGTTCCCAGTTTTCCACATAACAATTCAACCCCCACTAGATCCTCCTCTGCCATCATGATCCAGGACCTGAACCCCCCACCTCCACCTCAGGTCCTTTTGCTTTGGTGCAATAAACCAACTCCAGTCCAAGTTCTGCTTTGTGTTTTCCCTTCTGTTCATGTCTTTCAACTTCTGTCTATGAATGAGATGATCTCATATTCATCCTTCTCTTAGAAGTCAGACATTTATAACTACCACTTCAAGCATTCATTTGAATGTCTATCACAAACTTAATGTGGTCAAAATAGAACTATAGATTTATATTTCTGTGGTCCAAACCTTCCCCTTCATACTTACCCACTTCAGTTAATTGTCCTATAGTGAGTGAGTGAGAGAGGTAGAAGAGATAAAGAGAGAGGTAAAGAGAGACAAAGACAGAGAGGTAAAGAAAGACAGAGACAGAGAGAGGAGAGAGAGAGAGAGAGAGAGAGAGAGAGAGAGAGAGAGAGAGAGAGAGAGAGAGAGAAACTATGGCACAGAAGCTTCCTCCAGAGGTCTAGGGGTCAGACTTGAGCCTGAGTCACACACATGGCAAAGCAGTGTATTATCTAAGTGAGCTATTTTGCCCATGGCTACTCTTTCCTTCATTTCCCATCATAAGGTATTCATCAGAGTGCATCCACATACTTGAGGTCTTTTTCATTGCTCCCTCATTTCCGTTACTACCCAGTATTCTCAATCTCACAGTAACCATGGCAAGCAGCTTCTGACTCATTTCCTTTCTCCCACTCCTGCCTCAGTGGAGTCCATTTCCCTACTTAATAGTATTGTGTGTCTTTTATTTTAAGATGCATTGTGTCTTTGTTTTTCCTTTTAAACTCCTCTCCTTTTTAATTTTAAAAAATTTTTATTATTACTTTTTTATATTTTTAAATTACAGAATTACATGTCACCAGGGGTTTGAATCCACACCATTCCCACCACCAGAGTTCTGAATCTTTACTCTCCCCACTGCAATCCACCATAGTTCCCCTAAAATTGTAGATATGGGCCGACCATCTTCTCTACAACTATCTGTCCACATTTATACAAAGTTATCCCTTCCTTTCCTGATTCAATCCTCTCTTTCCCTCTAAACCACTCATGACATCAAAGCTACCTCCTTATGTCCCTCTCCTTTTCCTGCTCTCTTTCTGGGTGCTGATGGAGCTGGAGTACAGAGTCCCCTTATCTTCTTTTTTTATTTTATTTATTTTTATTTTTTATTTACTTTTTTATTTCAGAAAGGATTAATTAACAAAACCATAGGGTAGGAGGGGTACAACTCCACACAATTCCCACCACGCAATCTCCATATCCCATCCCTTCCCCTGATAGCTTTCCCATTCTCTGTCCCTCTGGGAGCATGGACCCAGGGTCATTGTGGGTTGCAGAAGGTAGAAGGTCTGGCTTCTGTAATTGCTTCCCCGCTGAACATGGGCGTTGACTGGTCGGTCCATACTCCCAGTCTGCCTCTCTCTTTCCCTAGTAGGGTGTGTCTCTGGGGAAGCTGAGCTCCAGGACACATTGGTAGGGTCTTCAATCCAGGGAAGCCTGGCCAGCATCCTGATAGCATCTGGAACCTGGTGACTGAAAAGAGAGTTAACATACGAAGCCAAACAAATTGTTGAGCAATCATGGACCCAAAGCTTGGAATAGTGGAGAGGAAGTGTTAGGGAGGTACTCACTGCAAACTCTAGTGTACTTCTGCTTTCAGGTATATATTTTACAGTAGTTTATGGATACGTGTGAACATAAGCTCTCTCTCACAGAAATTGGTGTATATCTAGGTTTTGGGACTTTGTTAGAAAGTGAACCACCTGAGATGAAATTAGAGTGTACTATAAAAGGAAAGGTCTCACCTGAGAAATGAAGCTGAAGGGTTGTCATTCCACACGTGAAGTCTCTGGACACATTCTGAGGTGAAGCATGTTGAGGTGGCAATCGTTGCATTGGTTAGGTTGTGATCGGTGGATGCAATATTATTTGATATGGATTGGGAGAGGCATACGGGAAAGTGGACCCTATCCAAGGGTTCCAAGACTGGGGGAAGTAGGGGCTCTATAGTGGAGATGTGAGGTTCCTGCTGTCTTAGGGTTCAAAAACACAATTGGTAGTTGTCTATGGCCATACCACCCTGAACACGCCCGATCTCGTCTGATCCCCTTATCTTCATCCTATCACTTCTCCCCTGTTGGGAGTATGGATCAAGGTTGTTTATGGGAAGCAGAAGGTAGGAGTTCTGGCTTCTGTAGCAGCCTCTGCTCTGAGAATGGGTGTTGACAGGTCAATCCATACCCCCAGCCTGTCTTTATCTTTCCTAGTGGACCAGAACACTGGAGATGCAAGGGTCTAGGACACATTGGTGAGGTCATTTGCCTAGAGTAGTTGGGGTGGAGTCATGGTATCATTTGCAGCCTGGTGTCTGGAAGGTGATGTGACCTAAGTTGAGACAAGATGGTTAACAAACAGGAACCAGAACGTGGGATCAGAGCAAATGAGATTAGGGATTTTAGGGTAGAAAAAAATCAGGGAAGGCACTTTAGGCATGTTCCTGGGGGCATACAACTATAATAGTTTTGCTTGAGTTTGGTAATAACCTGAGGTTGGATGAGAATGTTGTCTGAGAGAGTGGTGTCAGAGTGGAGCACCAGATTTGAAGAGTTGCAAGGTTGACTTCTCAGGCTGGTATCTCAGGTTATAGTCCACAGTAGGATTTCAATAGCAGCATAATGTGGGGTGGCAGCACCAGTAGTGATTTGGTTAAAGTTGACAAGGTTAGTATGGTAGTAAGTAGTCATAGAAAAGGAATTTCAGGAAGTATGGGCATATCCTAGAGGTACCAGGACTAGGAGAAATGCAGGTCTTAAAGAGGATGCAAGGGGTTTCTTATAGTCCTAGAGAAAGTTAAAATATCAATAATTAATTATTATAGCCAGGTTAGTTGGGGGGCTAAGTATCTGTGTTATTATACTTGACTTCACTATGATCTGAACGCTTCTACTGGTATCCAAACCTCCTGGTATTTTAAATACTTATGAGGTCAAAAGGTCTTGACCTATCTGGCCTAAAGTTGTAATTAATTTAGACGTTTGCAGAACTTTATTTTCTGATACATTTTTAGAGATCCATAAACAATTAATCCCCTTATCAGAGTATGATCATTTTTCAAATCTAAGATAAATATTAGTGAGAGCTAGAAACCAGTTAATTTGACTTTAATCTCTTCATTGGGGGAAGCAATGATTTGCAAGATAGTTTTTGTCATGTGACAATATACACAGCTCTCATTCTTATTAATATGTCTGCTTCCAACTCTTTAGAATTTTTTTTTTAACCACCTTCTCTGGAATAACTTTTTGTCACTCAATATATCCTCACATCCTCTGCATAACAGTTACTTCCATTAGATGTTTCTTTGTTTCTCAGTTATAGTTCTTGTGCACAAGAGCCATGTCCATTTCATTGTTCTGTTCCTAACGTCCAGAGTACTGTTGATGTAGCCTAAGTGCTAAAACACTTGTTCCTGTGAAGGGAGGGAGTTAAGTACAAATCTCAGTAGATAACACCTAAAAATCAACCTTCAGGAACATTTTATTGTGAATGAGAGTTATTTGATTACCAAAAGACAAATACTTGCAGAAATTCAACAAGATGAACTTTGAGAGCTTATTAGAAAGCACTAATAATGTACCTGTTACCTTTTTCCTTTCTTATTTCGCTATCATTTTATTGAGGTAATGCTGAATGCTTTTATGAGGTTCCATTTCCACATTTCCCTCACATAAATGTCAGTATATTTCACCTCCACTAAGCTGTCACTCTATTCCACCCTCCACTTAGCACTCCTCCCTTATCCTACACAGTCCCCAAATCTGCAGGGATGGGCAGCAGCCCATGGAGATATCACCCTGGACTGTCTTTTGCTTTTTATTAGATACTATCTTTGAGTGCTATCATCAAACATCTGTTATTATTAAAATAAATAATCCAATATAAATGTGGGGTTGCTTTTGTTGTTGCCTTTGTTTTGGATTGTCATTTTACTTATTTATTTATTTTGTGAAGCAAAAATCTTGGGTTGGTGGAGAAGTCCATTTCATGGCAGGATGATGGGAAAAGTCTACAACCTGAAAATCTAGAGATCGTAGTTTTAGCAGAAACGTTTCTATTGATAAGACCTGTGATCATGTAAACTCTTTGGTAAAATGAAATTGTCATACTAAAATATCGCTGACATCTATTCTACTTCCATTCTGAATCTAAATAACTCAGTCAGAATTAAAATATTAATGCCCTTTTGTTTTGTTTTATATTATCTATAAATATAAAATTATAGCTTAAATAAAATAAGAGGAAAGAATCTTCCCTATTAATTTCACCTTTTACATTTTTTTATAGAAATCAAACAATCACAACCAGAAGGCTCAAGAGCGTAAGAAATATATAGAATATTACTTGGTCCTGGATAATGGTGAGGTAATTATTTCAAATACATTGTCTTTTGAAATATTATTTTGGGACTGGTAAAATTACCATTGGATAATGTGTTGCTTTGTCATGTGTGCAACCTATGTTTGAGCCCAGCACCCACCAACCTTACTGAAGGAAGTTTCAGTGTTATGGTCTCTTTCATGCTCTGCCTCTTTTTCTATTAAAAATACTTTTTTAAGGCAAATTTCCTTTTCTAAAAAAATGTATTATCTTTATGTATTTACTGGATAGAGACAGCTAGAAATAGAGAGGGAAGGGAGAGATAGAGATAGAGATAGAGATAGAGATAGAGATAGAGACCTGCAGCACTGCTTTACCACTCACAAAGCTTTCCCCTTGCAGATGGGAATGGGGGCTTGAACCTGGGTCCTTTCACAGTATAATATGTGCACCCAACCAGGTATGCTAACCACCACCTGGCCCCACAAATTTCCATCTTATGTAATATGTTATATATAACAGACTAGTTCTAAAAACCATGAATATGAATTAGTCTTTTTAAATTTATAATAAGGAAACATTAACAAAACCATAGGATAAGAAGGGTATAATTCTACATATCTCCACATCTCATCCCATCCCCTGATAGCTTTCCTATTCTTTATACCTCTGGGAGTATGGACCCAGGGTCATTATGGGATGCAGAAGGTGGAAGGTCTGACTTCTGTAATTGTTTCCCTGATGAACATGGGCATTGACAGGATGATCCATACTCCCAGCCTGTCTGTCTCTTTCGCTAGTAAGGCAGGATTCTGGGGAAGCAGGGCTCCAGGACACACTGGTGGGGTTGTCTGTCCAGGGAAGTCTGGTTGTCATCATGGTAGCATCTGGAACCTGGCAGCTGAAAAGAAAGTTAACATATAAAGCCAAACAAGTTGTTGACTAATCATGAACCTAAAGGCTGGAATATTTCAGATGAATATTTGATGGTTCCATGTTGTAGATAGCTAGTAGGCCTATTTTAGTTCTATTCCAAAGGGACTGTGACTATACTAGTTTTTTTTTTTCCCCTGAGCCTTTTTTAACAAGTTTTTCTATAGTTAGAAAACCTGGCATGCAAGTAGCCTAATACAACTCCTCTTTCATAGGAATGTACATGATGCAGTATGTATAAACTGAAACCTTGACACTGTACTTTTATTATACAAATGCTAAACTTTGTTTATTCCCTTTTGTTGCCCTTTTTATGTTGTAGTTCATTGTTGGATAGGACAGAGAGAAATGGAGAGAGGAGGGGAAGAAAGAGAGGGTTAGAGGAAGACAGACATCTACTAACCTGTTTCATTGCTTGTGAAGTGACTCCCCTGTAGGTGGGGAGCCGGGGGCTCGGACTGGGATCCTTAGACTGGTCCTTGCACTTTGCACCATGTGCTCTTAACCCGCTGCGCTATCGCCCAACTCCCTTAACTTAATTTCTGATAAGATTTCTTTGTTATGCCAGTTTTCTCTGCTGTTAAGTATTACATCATTAATAACTTTGAATTTATGTTCACCAGACAGTAGTAAATACAAAAGCTTCGTGAGTGAAATCTACAAAAGACCTTTTAAAGTAGCATTTACTGTGTAGATTTTTTCATGATCATAAACTGCATTTTATGTAATGAGTTTGCTTAATCTGAAGTTTTCATGTATGATCTCAAAAGAAAAAAAGTGCTAATATATGAGAAAAAATTAATTATTTCAAGCAATAAAGGTTGGTTTCTTTTGTTATACTGAACTTAGTGTTCAAAATTTTTATGAATACACTTTAAAAATTTTTTTATTGTTTTTATTTATTGGATAAAGAAATGCAGAAATCAACAGAGATGGGGGCTATAGAGAGGGAGCAAGAGATAGACACCTGCAGCCCTGCTTTTCCACTTGCAAAGCTTTTCCCCTGCAGGTGGGGACTGGAGTCTCGAACCCGGGTCCATGTGCACTGTAATGTGTGCGTTTAACCAGGTGCACCACCACCCAGCCCCCGAATACACTTTTCTTTGTATTCGTTTTCTACAGTATTAAAAAGAGTTGTACTAGGTATGGGGACTTTATTGGGGAGTGGAACACCTGGAATGGAATTAGAGAATACTATGAAAGGAAAGGTCTCACCCGAGTGATGGAGCTGAAGGGTTGTCATTCCACACCTGAAGTCTCTGGACACAGTCTGAAGTGAAGCATGCTGGAAGTCCCCTGAGATAGAGCATATGTTCACACGTGCCCATAAGCTAGGGGAAAATATATACCTGAAAGCTGAAGTACACAAGAGCCTGCAGGGAATACCTCCCAACACTTCAGCTGCACTATTCCAGTCTTTAGTTCCATGGTTGTTCAACAATTTGTTTGGCTTTGTATGTTAACTCTCTTTTCAGCCACCAGGTTCCGGATGCCAGCACGATGCTGACCAGACTTCCCTGGACAGATGACCCCACCAATGTGTCCTGGAGCTCCACTTCCCCAGAGACCCACCCTACTAGGGAAAGAGAGAGGCAGACTGGGAGTATGGATCGACCTGTCAATGCCCATACCCAGTGCAGAAGCAATTACAGAAGCCAGACTTTCCACCTTCTGCAACCCACGGTGACCCTGGGTCCATGCTCCCAGAGGGATAGAGAATGGGAAAGCTATCAGGGGAGGAGGAGGGATATGGAGATCGATCGGGTGGTGGGAATTGTGTGGAATTTTACCCCTCTTATCCTATGGTTTTGTTAATGTCTCCTTTCTTAAAAAAAATGGTTGTATTTAATTAAAATACATTTGGAGTAATTCCTTAGAACTTTATGCTAAATGAAAACATAGGGAAAATTCTACTATTTTCTTCAGTACTTCCAAAATATTTTAGGTTAGCTAGAGAAATAAGGAAGCAATGTTTCACATTTGTGTCAACTTTTATAACTTCTCTTTAATTATAATCACTATATATAAAATCTTCCTTTTTGTCTTCTAATTATATTCATTTCTTTCAATGTCCATAGAATGACTTGCTTCTGTGTGTGTTTCTTTCTTTCTTTCTGTTTGTTTTTTTAGTTTAAAAAGTACAAGCAAGATCCAAAGGAAATAAGAAAGAGGGTGTTTGAGATGACCAATTATGTCAACATGGTATGATATATTTTATTAAATGTAATTTTATTATGTTATTTTTATTTTATTATATTATTATTATGTTTTATTATAATAAAATATTATAGTTTATTAAATGTAATGAATCCATTTGCACATTTCTATGAATGTTTACTAAACAGCAGAGAAGAGTCAGCACTCCCAGAGTCAATGCTAATGAGTTTTTCCAAGTTGACCTTTTAATACTTATGAGATCTCTCTTAGGTACTTAGTGCAGTATTCTTGATCCTATGATAAAACAGCAGTTTAGAGGGGATCAAGTGGTGGCTTAGCCAGTAGAGCTCATAACTACTGTGTGTGAGGATCCAGATTCCAGTCCTTACCACTCTGGGCCCACCCCTACAGAGAGGGAAGCTTCACAAGTGGTGGAACAGTGTTGTAGGTTTCTCTCTTTCCGTCTCTGTCTCTTACCCTATATCAAAAATTATGGCCACTGGGAATGGTGGAACTGTGCAGGTGGTAAGTCCCAAAAGAAAGATTAGGATTTCCATACTAGAACATATTAGCTTTGAGATATCCTTCTGTTATCTATATGAAGATTGTTAAATGTGGATCAAATAAATAAGACTGAAATTCAGGTCTAGGAGGAGAAAGAAATCCTTTTTGTTTTTTTTTTTTTGGCTCCAGGGTCGTGGCTGGAGCTCAGTACCGACATGATGAATGCACTCTTCCTGGTGTGGCTTATTTATTTCTTTTTATCTTATTTTTTTAATTGGATAGGACAGAGAGAAATTGAGAAAGGAGGGGGAGAGAAAAATAGGTACCTGCAGATCTACTTTACTACTTGTGAAGTGTCCCCCATGCAGGTAGGGGACTGAGGACTTGAACCCAGATCCTTACATAGGTTCTTGTACTTAGTACTATGTGCACTTCAGTGGGTGTGCCACCCCCCCCCCCACCCCGGAGGAGACAGAAATCTTGTTTTTTTTTTAATTTTTATTTATACAATGGAAACACTGACAAGACCATAGGATAAGAGGGGTACAGTTCCCACCTCCAGAACTCCATATCCCCTTCCCTCCCCTAATAGCTTTCCTATTCTTTAACTCTCTGGGAGTATGGACCCAGGGTCATTGTGGGATGCAGAAGGTGGAAGGTTTGGCTTCTGTAATTGTTTCCCCGCTGAACGTGGGCGTTAACAGGTCCGTCCATACTCCCAGCCTGTCTCTCTCTTTCCCTAGTGGGGCAGAGCTCTGGAGACAGAAATTTTTACCCAATTTAGATGGTATAAGACAACGGTCAGCAAAATACAGTTTGGCGTCAAATCTCAATTGCTATATTTTCATTCAATAAAGTTTTATTGAAATACAGCCACCATTACAGTTTGTGATTGCTTCCCTGCTATAGTACCAGAGCTGATGAGAAGTAGTCATATAATCTTGAAGTCTATCTTTTCTCTCTTGAACCAGCCCTGCTGTTGAGATCACTAAAGAAGTGACTTTAATTAAGTGAAAAAAAGAATTGAGGCTATTTCCTTGGAGTTCTTCTAGGGAGCAAGGCCAAACTGGAAAACAAAATGACAGATATTAAGGTATAGGAAGTGAGTCAGAGAGAGGTCAGACAGTGGCAAGCTTAGTTGAGTATACACATTACCATATCAGAAGATCTGAATTAAAACCCCCAACCCTCACCTGTAAAGGTTCAGGAGACTTCAAAAACAGTGAAGTCGTGTTATAGATCTCTCTCTCTCTTTCTCCCCCTGCCCCTTGTCTTTGCTTCTATCAGAAAAAAAAAATGAATAAAATGGGGAAATGCTGCTAAGAACAATGGCATCTTTGTCCAGGCACAGAGGCCCAGTGATAATTCTTGTGACAAGTAAATAAATAAAAATGAGTAGGAGAAAAAACTAGGAAACAGTGTTCCTCTAGAAAGAACTTGAAATAGAAACAAAATTCTAGCAAGGGAAAAAAATGGTTAATGATGCTAGATCCTTCAGAAGCCTGAGGACTGGTCAATGAATTCAACCAAGTAAAAGCCACCTGTTACCTGAATGAAAAAGACATGTTTGGAATAAGTACTGAGAGATGTGAAGTCACAGTATACTCATTCTAGAAGTTTTGTTGCAAAAAGAAGCAGAGAATTGAGGCATAAATGAGGTAAGGAGAAAAAGTCCTCCCTCATTTTCTTCTCTTGCTACCTTGGTTCATTTATTTTCTGCTCCTGAAAATAATTTTGTGAGGGACCCCAGCTCCCCCCACCACCTGCAGGGGGTCACTTCCCAAGCGGTGAAGCAGGTCTGCAGGTGTCTATCTTTCTCTCCCCCTCTCTGTCTTCCCCTCCTCTTTCCATTTCTCTCTATCCTATCCAATAACAATAAGAACAACAATTATAAAAAAATTTAAAAACTAGGCAACAAAAGGGAAAAAAAAGAAAGACTTCTTTAAAAAATATATTTTGTGAGGCATAAGAATTGGTGATATGAAAATATGGAAATATTTCTGGAGTAATCTTCTCAATCCAGTAGAGAGATTGGAATGCTTGAAATGAAAGTTTCCAATGTAAGTTCGAAAATACTCAATGATAATATCATCATTAAAGATCATTGCCTTATCATTTGTTCTCTTGGGGTAGCTCTATAAAAAGTTGAATACTCATGTGGCTTTAGTTGGAATGGAAATTTGGAATGATGCTGATAAAATAAAGATAAGCCCGAATGCAAGTGTCACCTTGGACAATTTTTCTAAATGGAGGGGCAGTGTTCTCCCGAGAAGAAAGCGTCATGATATTGCTCAGTTAATCACGTATGTATTGATTTGTCCTTTTGTACTACACATGGCATTTAGCATAAAATGTTTCAAAAACTTGACAAATCAAGTGATATTTAAGTATATATGTTAGGAGAAAGTGATTTGACATTTATTTTCATTTTTTATTTGTGATTAATAGTGGGTAGTAGATTCTAAGGTTACAATGAGTATTTCCATACTACATCCACCACCAAAGTCCTTTGTCTCTGCCCTAACATCTCCCTCCCAAAGACAACTGCCATAGTTCTCATAAAGTCTTAGAAACAGTTTTTTTTTTTTCAATAAAATCAAGTGAATGAAGATAATCTTCATTAGGATAGTATTTCAGTAACTTGAGTATTTCAACAACAGAGAACTTTTTGAATGAACCCTACTATGAATATTTATATAGCTAAACAGTGCAAAATGAAAACAAAAATGAACAAGTATAAAATATATTAGGAAAATATAAGCTTAAATGATCATTTGGGGGCAAAACTACTAACAAGATATATTACTGAAAGAGAAAACTTATGAGGAAGAGCGAAGTCTATCTGTACTAAGATAGTGGCGTGGAGGCCCGGCTGGGCTGAGGAGCTGCAGCCACTGCCTCAGGGCTGCTTACTTGATTCCATCATATAATGAATATGACGAAGAAGCAGCTTCTGCATTACTTTGCACAAATGCCACTTTTCCCAATACCTGAAGCCTTATGTCAAACTGTCACCAAGTTGCAGATGCTACTATGATGCCAACCTGACAGTCTCACCAATGTGTCTTAGAAGGAAGCTTCCCCAGAGCCCCGCCCCACTAGGGAAAGATAGAAACAGGCTAGGAGTATGGATAGACCTGCCAATGCCCATGTCCAGTGAATAGACAATTAAAAAGGTTGGACCTTCCACCTTCTGCATCCTATAATGATCCTGGGGTCATACTCCCAGAGGGATAAAGAATAGGAAAGCTTCCAATGGAGGGGATGGGATACAGAGCTTTGGTGGTGGAAATTATGTAGAATTGTACCCCTCTTATCCAGCAGACTTGTCGATCATTATTAAATCAATTTAAAAAAAAAGAAAGAAAACAATAAAAGAGAAACCTTACTGGGCTGCAAATTTCTCCTTTATTTTCTGGCATAAAGTTCCACAATAAGAAGTATGATAGCTATAAGTGAAAGATAGAAAGTATTAATAGTGATTGTATCCAAAGACTTAGTACTCTGATGATGCTGGAACAACTGTATATAAAAAGAATTAGTCTTGTAAAACTCAGAACAGGGGGCCGGGTGGTGATGCACCTGGATGAGTGCACATGTTACAATGTGCAAGGACCCAGGTTCAGTCCCCCCTATCCCCACCTGCAGGGAGAATGCTTTGCAAGAGGTGAAGCAGGGCTGCAGGCGTCTGTCTCTCTCCCTCTCTATCTGTCCCCTGCTCAATTTCTGGCTGTCTCTGTCCAATAAATGAATAAAGATAAAAGAGTTCAGGTCCTGGTACAGGATGGCAGAGGACTGAGTGGGGATTGTATTGTGTGGAAAACTGAGAAATATTATGCATGTATAAATTATTGTATTTACTGTCAACTGTAAAACATTAATCTCCCAATAAAGAAATCAAAAAGTAAAAAGAATAGTGTAAGGAGTTATTTGCAAAATATAAATTAAAAAGTAAAGATAATTAAAAATTTCTAAAAAAATTAAAATCCAGAATGGAAGGAAATAAAAGTGATGATTCACAGTGATAGTTTTTCTGCTAGCTATTGAATGGGTTATGAGAAACAGCTTAGAATCGTAAGTTGGTCTAATAATTTCTTTCTTTGTTGAAGGGCAACTAAACTTTCAGGAACGACTGTGGGCCTTGCCTTCATATCTACAATGTGCTCTCCTTATCACTCTGTTGGCATTGTGCAGGTTGGTATGAAGATATACCTTGGTTCCATTGTCCAAATCTGTCAACTCCTCTATTTTTTTTTCTGAATCAATTCAGATTGTATTGTTTTCGGTTTGTTTGTTTGTTTCTTCTTCAGTCATTTGACATGGTATATAGTATTGATTGAACTTCAACATGCCAAATTGGGCTGGCATATTTACAATAAACTCAGCATGACCATAATGCATTATTTATTTTATGTTACTAAGTTCAGTACAATTGACATTTCATAAAGAGTGTGCTTCTATGCCTAGGGGAAATAATTAGTTTGTAATTGTCTTTTCCCATTTGTATTTATCCAGCTTTGCTAGTAGTGTAAATATGCCAAAAAAAAAAAAAGGCAAAACTTCAATGCCACTAATATGCATGGCAACAGAAAACAATAATTGTTTATTTATTTATTTTCCCTTTTGTTGCCCCCCCCCTTTTTAAATTTCTTTATTGGGGAATTAATGCTTTACATTTGACAGTAAATACAATAGTTTGTACATGCATAACATTTCCCAGTTTTCCATATAACAATACAATTCCCATTAAGTCCTCTGTCATCCTTTTTGGACCTATATTCTCCCCCCTGCACCCACCACAGAGTCTTTTACTTTGGTGCAATATGCCACTTCCAGTTCAGGTTCTATTTGTGTTTTCTCTTCTGATCTTGCTTTTCAACTTCTGTCTGAGAGTGAGATCATTCTATATTCCTCCTTCTGTTTCTGACTTATTTCACTTAACATGAATTAGAAAACAAAAATTTAATTATACCTTGAGTGACAATTCAATTGCCAAACCAAACTTTATATTTCCTATTCCTATCCTTAGGACCACAGTGACAATGTGCTTAGGGTTGCAGGGACCATGGCCCATGAAATGGGTCATAACTTTGGAATGAGTCATGACTCCTATCTTTGCAAGTGCCCTTCTACAATATGTGTTATGGACAAAGCACTAAGGTGAGACCTTCACAACATGTTCTATTTTATCCTGTTTGTATTTCACTGTGGGATGTGTGTTACTCTTACATGTCATCTTCAGCACCATGTTAAATGTTTAAAATGTAAAATAGCAGTATCAGCATAAAACTATCAATGTGCATATAGACCAAACGACTTTGCCGCACACCTATACATGTTATGTGTCTTTAACAGGCATATTTAAAATACTGTCACTTGTTGTTGAAGTGACTTGCCACCTTACCTCATCTTATCTAGACAAAAACCGGTGTTTAAAAACATTATCATTTTCTTTATTTATGAAAAGGAAACACTGGCAAAACCATAGGATAAGAGGGGTGCAATATTCTCATTTAAATTTTTTTTTCTTTATTTATTTGATATAGACCTCCAGAAACTGAGAGTAACAGGGAGGTAGAGAGAGAGAGGAACACAGAGGCATCTTCAGCACTGCTTCAAAACTCAAAAAAACTTTACCCCTGCAGATGGGGACTAGGGTCTTGCACATTCTTGCACATTCTAACATAGCTCTTAACCAGGTGTGTCACCTCCTGACCCCCATCACATTTTTAAAGAGTTCAGAATGGTTGGTGGTTGGTAGAATAACAATCTAGTTAAATAAATTAGTTGTAAGATAGATAACTAACCTGCAAAGGTTCCTGACCTAGGTTTGAGCTATCCACTTCACCCCACCCATGTCTGTCTCCATCTGTATGAAAAAGACAGCATAGTGTCATGAACATGAAGCCATGACAGTGACTAAAACAAAACAAGCAAAAAAAAAAAAAAAAAACAGCACAAAAAGAAAAAAACTAACAAAGTTCTCATGGGAGGATGAAGCTACTCTGAAACACAATATACAGTTCTACTATCTTGTCTGAAGGAAAACTGTCAAAGAATTTCATTGTTAAATATCCAATAATTTGGGGATGACAGATACTTTAATACATATTTTCGGGAAATGAGAAATTGTATTGCTGAGACAACCATGGTGTCTTGTAAAAACATTTCTTTAAAAAGTAACAAGCTATTTTTAAAAATGTAAACTGTTACAGAAATCCTACACTCTTTCACATACCCAAACACTTACTGTCCTCTTTTCTATTCCCCCTTCCAGTTCACTCAAGCTTGGATTAGTCTCCATGCCCTTCCACAAAATGGTCTATGTCTGCATGCCAAATAGATTCCTCAGACAGCTTCCCTTAAATATTACTGAATTTTTTTATTGTTGTTGCAGTTATTATTGTTATTGATGTTGTTGTTGTTAGATAGGACAGAGAGAAATGGAGAGAGGAGGGAGAGAAAGATGGGCACCTGCAGACCTGCTTTACCACCTGTGAAGGGACTCCCCTGCAGGTGGGGAGCTGAGGGCTGGAACCAGGATCTTTAAGCAGGTCTGTGAGCTTCGCAGCATGTGCGCTTAACCTGCTGTGCTACCACTGGACTCCCTAGTATTACTGAAATTTTAAAACCTCGTGTTTATTGGTGAAATGAAGAAATCATTTCAGTAGAAGAATTCTGAAAGGGGCCGGTGGTGGTGCACTGAGTTAAGGACATATAGTAGGAAGCACAAGGACCCATGTAAAGATCTGGTTGGAGCCCCAGGCTCCCCGCCAATGGCGGCGGCGGTGAGGGTGGGTAGGTGGGGGGGGAGGTGGCTGGTGTGTGTGTGGGGGGTTGTCTCTTCACAAGTGGTAAAGCAGATCTTCAGGTGTCTTTCTCTTTCCCTTTCTATCTTCTCTTCCCTCCCCCCTCAATTACTCTCTGTCCTATCAAACAAAATGGAAAAAATTGCCGCCAGGAATAGTAGATTCATAGTGCAGACATGAAGCCCCAGCAATAACCCTGCCCTGGAGGGGAAGGAAGGAAGGAAGGAAGGAAGGAAGGAAGGAAGGAAGGAAGGAAGGAAGGAAGGAAGGAAGGAAGGGGGAGTATTTTGAAGAGAAAAAGTTCTGACACATCTGATCCTACTACTATACTATTAGAAGTTTGCAACCAAATGATTTAAGACGGAATCAGATTATCTGGATAAGTCAGAAGCCTCCCCCCACCTTTTAAAAAACTTTAAAAAAATTTATTTATTTATTTCCTTTTGTTGTCCTTGTTGTTTTATTGTTGTAGTTATTGTTGTTGTCATTGTTGGATAGGACAGAGAGAAATGGAGAGAGGAGAGGAAAACAGAGAGGGGGAGAGAAAGATAAGACACCTGCAGACCTGCTTCACCACCTATGAAACAACTCCCCTGCAGGTGGGGAGCCAGGGGCTCGAACCAGCTTTTTTTTTCTTTTTCTTTTTAACTACATAGTGATCTAGATGTTACATCTAGTGATGCAATTCTACTGGCTCATTAAGTTGAAGGTGTCTGTGTTCACTTTGACTGGTGAATCCTGGCATGCAGATGAGTTCATGATTAAGTTGGTCAGTGGATTAAATCAAATGTTTTGGGATAGGTTTTGGATCTGTTTTACTCATTATACTGACATCTATCCTCTCTCTCTCTCTCTCTCTCCCCCTTTCTCTCTCATTTTCACAGCTTCTATATACCTACGGACTTTAGTTCCTGCAGCCGTGGCAGCTATGACAAATTCTTTGAAGATAAATTATCAAATTGCATCTTTAATGTCCCATTGCCTACAGATATCATATCCTCTCCAATCTGTGGGAACCAATTGGTGGAGATGGGAGAAGACTGTGACTGTGGGACCCCAGAGGTACAAGCACTTTTTGAAATGTTGTATTAATTTTACTCATGGTTAGGAAAATAAACTACAAAGGGGTATGTGGTTCACTATGCAGCCACACTGTAATTGTGTATAGAATTATACAATTAATATGTTTCATGTTTCAGTGATATTATGCATGTATATAAATCACATCTATGTAGATCTCTAAAGTTTCTTATAGTTCTGATTGTGTCCACTTGTAGAAATGTGCCAGGTCAGCCTTTCTGACTAGGAACACTGCTTAGGGAACCTTTCTAATTTCCTTCCACATCCAGTTTTTCAGTTGTACTGACCAACTTGGACTTGGTGTTCTCATCACTCCTTATTTCTTTGGGGTAGAAATAGATCAGTGCATGTGCAGGTGCATTTGTGTGTGTATGTGTGTGTGTGTGTGTGTGTGTGTGTGTGTGTGTGTGTGTGTGTGTGTGTTATAGCACTGAGAAAGTGCTCAAGGAACATACATTTCTTGCCCAATGTCTCAGGGCTGGTAAACTGAGGTACCTATCATATCAAGCTCTGGATGACTTTGTTCCAGGACTCCAGGCTCCATGTCACATCATTAGCACTAAGAGTTCTGCTATGATCACCTTAGTCACATGGCAGCAAGGATTCTGCAAGGGACCTTGGCACATCTTGTTAGTACTGAATACACAAAGCCCTCAGCAAGTTGGCTTTTGGTAATTTTAACATAGGGTCGCACATTTATTTTGAAAGAAGAATCTTGCTTCGATGCTGCTTACATGTGAAATAAAATCAGTTGTTTTAGTCCTAAAATTTTCTTCTTTTTTGTTCTATAACATTGAGAGGGGCTAATCATTGCTGAAACATGGGTACAATTTCTTAATCTTCCTATGATAGGTGTCTGCAGAACATTCACCTCCAGTTTAGCTAATGTTATCCATCATTATACGTCAAGACCCCAGGGCCTTTTCACCCTCTCCTATCTCCTCTTTCCCCAGAGTCTTTTGCTTGAGCACAGCACACCCCACTCAGCCCAAGGGTCATTTTGGGTTTTCCTTTTCTGTTCTTGTTTCTTAAGTTCCATCTATGAGTGAGATTATATGATAGCCATTATTTTTTTTTCATCCATTTCTTTTTGACTTACATTACTTAACATTATTCCCCCAACTTCCATCCAAGATGAAGTAAAGGGGATGATTTCATCATTATTTTTCCAGTATTTTTATTATCAGATAGAGACAGAGAGAAATTATGAGGAGAGGGGGAGAGATAGAGAGGAAGAGAGACACCTGTTACACTACTTCATGACTCTTGAAGCTTTCCTGCTACAGGTGGGGACCAAGGGCTTGAAGCTGGGTCCTTGTGCACTGAAATATGTGCTCTTACCCAAGTGCACCACCACCTGACCCAAACTATATTATTTTCAATAGCTGAGTGCTATTCCCACATATGTATATATAGAAATTTTCTTATCCACTCGCCTGTCTGGGTGTCTGGGTTGCTTTGTAGTATAGGTCTCTTCCAATAGGTGGTTTTGTTTCCTTTGGGTAGCTCTTCAGGAGAGGAATTCCCAAGTCTGAAAATTTTAGACTGAGTATATTGTTCTTCCTTGGGATTTATTTATGTATATAGTTAGTTATTTTTAGATAGAGACACAGAGATAGGAAGAGAGGAAACGAGGAAAAGTGACCACAGCACCAAAGCTTCAGTCAATGGATGTGAACCAGGGTCTTGAACATAACCAAGCAGCATACTATCCAAGCATGCTGTTTTACTGATCCTTGTTGTTTATTTATTTGTTTTTTAATTTCTTTATTGAGGAATTGATGGTTTACAGTCAACAGTAACTGTTACACCCCTCTAGGTCCTCCTTTGTCTTCCAGGATTTTTGGTGCAATACACTCATGTATTTATTTTCAGTTGCCTCCAGGGTTATTGCTGGGGCTCAGTGCCTGCACCATAAAACCGCTGCTTCTGGTGGACATTTTAATTTTGTTTATTGTTGTTGTTTGTTTGCTTGTTTTCTCCTCCCTCCTTTATTTTTTAACAAGACAAAGAGAATTTGGGAGAGAGGAGATAGGAAGAGAGAGAGAGAGAGGCACTTGCAGTACTTGCTTGGCCCCTGTAAATGGGGAGCATCAGCTCAAACCAGAGTCCCTGCACATGTTAACGTGTGCACTTGACCAGGTGCACTACCATCTGCTCCACCTTATTATTTGATTTTATTCTATTTTATTTTTTATATTTATTCCCTTTTTGTTGCCCTTGTTGTTTTATTGTTATTGTTGTTATTGTTGTTGGATAGGACAGAGAGAAATGGAGAGAGGAGGGGAAGACAGAGGTGGGAAGAGCAGACATGCTTCACTTCTTGTGAAGCGACTTTCCTGCATGTGGGAAGCCGGGAGTTCAAACCGGGTATTTTTTTTTTTAACATGCTTTCTCTTTTAAAAGATTTTATTGTGGCTGGGTGGTGGTGTGCCCAGCTAAGCACACATAGTACTAAGGATAAGGATCCTTGCAAGGATTAGGGTTCGACCCCCCCCACACCTGCAAGATGTTTCACAAGCAGTGAAGCAGGTCTGCAGGTATTTCTCTCTCTCTCTCTCCTTTTTATTCTTCCTCCTCTCCCTCCTCTTTCTCCTTCTTCTCCCCTCTCAATTTCTGTCTGCACTATTGAATTAAAAAAAAAAAGAAAAATTGCTGACCAGGAGCATTGTATTTGTAGTGCTGAAAGAGACCAGAGAAGCTGTTCAGCTCAGGCATATAAAGATGACAAGATTAACCTGTGACCTTTGGGGCCTCCAGCATAAAATTTAGGTTCCCTACCTCTGTACTATCTCCCAAATTCTTCTTTGGGAGTCTGGAAGAAGAATTCTTACAGGAAGAAGTTTCTTAGGTAGGAGGTTCCCCCACCTCTTGTGCCAGTGGCTGATTTCTCAGCAATAAGGCAGGCAAACCAAGATAAAGTAGATTGCTTTACATAGAATTGAATTACATGTCAAAAATAGATGAGGAATTGTTTTTTAAATCTTTGGCCCATATACTAAAGCTTAAATTATTGTTGGATAAGTATGAAATGGATGAGTTGAACAAATTATATTCTTTGATTGTGTAGGTAGGCATGATTGATCGATTTTTTTTCCTTTTGTTGTCTTTGTTTATCCTTGTTATTGTTATTGCTGTCATTGTTGTTGGATAGGACAGAGAGAAATAAAGAGTGGAGGGGAAGAGAGAGAGGGGAGAGAAAGATAGATACCTTCAGACCTGCTTCACCGCCTGTGACGTGACTCCCCTGTAGGTAGGGAGCTGGGGGCTCAAACCTGCATCCTTACTTGGATCCGTGTGTGCTTAACCCGCCACCACCTGGCTCCTTTTTATTTTTACTTGTGGAAAATATAGTCAATTGCAACCCATGCAATTTATTGCAGGTTTTTTTTTATTGCCTCCAAGGTTTTATGCTGGGGCTCAGTGCCTGCACTGCGAATCCACATGCCGGGGCTCAGTGCCTGCACTGCGAGTCCACATGCCGGGGCTCAGTGCCTGCACTGCGAGTCCACTGCCCCTGAAGGCCATTTTTCCCATTTTGTTGTCTCCCCCTTGTTGCCATTATTTTTATTGTTGTTATTGTTGGATGGGACAGAGAAACCAAGAGAGGAGGGGAGACAGAGAAGGGGAGAGAAAGACACCTGCAGACCCACTTCACTTCCCGTGAAGCAAGCCCCCTGAAGGTGGGTAGCTGGGGGCTGGAACCTGAATCCTTATGCTGATGCTAGTGCTTGGTGCCATGTGCACTTAATCTCCTGTGCTACCGCACAAACCCCTTTATTGCAGATTTTCAAAAAAAACTTTAGAGAGGTATAAATTGCACACAGTAACATAAATCCATTTAGAGTAAGCAGTTCAATCAGTGTGACAAGTGTATATACGTGTGAAGTAATCACCACAGTCAAAATATATTATACATTCTCATCACCCTTGAAAAGTCACTGAAATTCTTTGAAGCTATAGCAAGCCTTAACTCAGGTAACAACTAATCTTATTTTAACCATCATATTTAACTTGTCAGTTTTGTCAAATTGTATACCTGGGAAGTATTTTCTTTATTCTTATGTTCAGTGTCTTTAACTCAGCATGTTTTATCTTTACATTCCTTCACTGATTATCATTTTGTATTTTTGAATATTTCATTGTATGAGTAAGCTACAAATTGCATATCCATTTTCCCATTGATGCAATTTTATGTTAATCATTTTGTACCTGGGCTGCTGTGAACACAGTTGCTATAGAATTCATTTGCAAGTTTTTTAAATTTTATTTATTTATTTTCCTTTTTGTTGCCCTTGTTGTCTTTTTATTGTTGTTGTAGTTATTATTGTTGTTATTGATGTTGTCATTGTTAGATAGGACAGAGAGAAATGGAGAGAGGAGAAGAAGACAGAGAGGGGGAGAGAAAGATAGACACCTGCAGACCTGCTTCACAGCCTGTGAAGTGACTCCCCTGCAGGTGGGGAGCTGCGCTCAAACCCGGATCCTTGCCCTTTGTGCCATGTGCGCTTAACCCGCTGCGCTACCACCGGACTCCCACCATGTGCAAGTTTTTGTGTGTGATTTCTTAATGTCTCTTCAAAAGTGTCTTAGTTCTTTTGGATTGACATAAAAAAAATATCATACTGGGAATTTTAAACAACAGACGTTGGTTTCTTACTGTTATGGAGGTTTATAAAAACCTACTGGAGGTTGGCTGACATAGTGTCTTCATATTCATTGGAATTCATATTAATTTTTTAACTATCAAAGTATTGCTTTCACATTTTGCCAAAAAATAGTCTTTAATATGACTATAGGAGGATGATGGAGGGATCTATAAAATATATTTTAAATGGTAAAAATGGTGTAGTTATAATTCAGATAAGCAATAAATCATGATTGCCCCCAAGTCTTGGTTCTTCTCTGAAGCTTATTTTTATCCTTTACTTTCCTGAAAACCATTTTAAGACTCTACAGTCTGTGTGATGAATGAATTATACCATTTACTGAAATGTGAGCACCATATAATTCCACACTTGTATCTGTTTCTGACATTTCTTAGGAATGTACCAATATTTGCTGTGATGCTAAAACATGTAAAATCAAATCCCGCTTTCAATGTGCATTGGGGGAATGCTGTGAAAAATGCCAGGTAACTATTATCTTAAGATATTAGTATTTTAGATTTAACTAAATATTAAACTTTATATTAAAACCTAGGAATTATTTTATATGAAATAGGCATTAAGAATGTTTTAAGTCCAAAATAATACCACCTGCTGTTAATCTAGACCTCATCTCGGTGCTTTATACACATGACCTATTTTATTTGAGGTGGTGCTATCAAGTTGCTTTTGTAGGAATAGAGCTCCCAGGAGAAAAGCAAACAGAGTTGCTAAGTGGAAAACTCCATTATGGGTGGTTCCAAAGGCAATGCTCCATTATGTTCCTCTTGACTCTTTACTTGTCTTTTTGTGCTAAATCTCATCATTTGTTAAATTTTTCTTTTACATGTTTAGTGGGAAAATATTTAATGATATGGGGATTTTTTATCTTTATCCCCAAGAATTACATTTTTAAAATAAATAATCTTTTTATTTTTTTATTTTTTGAGAGAGATGCAGAGAAAGATACAGAGAGAAAAACCAGAGCACTGCTCAACTCTGGTTTATGATTGAACCTGGGACTTCGGAGCCTTAGGCATGATAGTCTCTTTGCATAACCATTATGCTATCTACCCCTGCCCCCAAGAATTAAATTATATGCCACTTATTTTTGACAGTTTTTTTTTTAGTTTTCTTTTAAGTTTTTGTGTTTGATATGCTATCATTACATATAATGTAATGTTAGCACAATCATTTGTTTATAAAGTTGTCTCCTTAATTGGATTGAATCCTGAAGTCAGGGAATTGATTTTCCTTATTAGAGAATTCATACATCTTAATTGCTCAGAAGCTGTATAAGGAAAGTGTGTGACATTGTAACTTGTAGAAAGTAGAGTAGATTTATTTTTGTCAGAGGGAGATGAGAGAAATAAAGGAAGCTGAAAGGAATACAATTTGAGAACCAATGATGCTTAACAATTGTTTATTAAGCATTATTTGTTGGAATATATAGAAGATAAAAAGTAGCATTTGACTTCCAAGAACTGATTTCCATGGGGCATTGATGTGAACTTCTGTAACAAATGAGAATGTGATACCTGTCAAGGTGTAGATGATGTTGAGGACAATATTACAATATAAATATGTTGCAGTGCTTCCCACATAGTTTCACTCACTGAATTTTCATAAAGAGCTTGTGAATTAGATGCTTTATTAAGAAATTTTTTTTGATTTTGTTTTTACTTCAGGATTAATGGTTTACAGTAAATACAGTTGTCAATACAAATAAAGTGTCTCAGTTGTCTGCAAAACACTTTCAACCCCCAGCCTAGATATCCCTTCACCATCAGGCACCAGAAGCTGAACACCCCCCCACCCCCAAATTCTTTGCTTTTTTTATACTATATCAAACGCAGTCCAAGTTTTCTTTTGTGTTTCCCCTTTCTGTTCTTATTTTGCAACATCTGTCCATGAGTGCGATCATCCTTTATTCATCCTTCTCTATGAAATGTATTTTTCAAATAGTAAATTTATTTTATTTCTTTTTAGTTTTTGTTGTTTTACTAGAGAAACAATAATTTACATGATTTTTTTTCATGTGGATACAAGTAAATTCATTTTCAAAGGTTGCACACCCATCTACTGGCAGAGCCAACATTCAAACCCAGGTCTTTCACATCTGAATTACAAGCTTTTTCCTCAACAGACACAAATGTAATTTTTGTTGAAGAAATCAACTAAGGCTTTGTGGGAAGTGAGACTCTCAACTAGTCTGAAAAGTCATTTACTCAAGTAGACAGAAAAAGAAGAAAAAAAAATCAAAAGAGATGACTCAGAGCAAAACCAAAGAGCAGAATCTATAAGCTTGTGTGACAGTTGGCAAGAAAGTGAGTCTACTTGCAGGAGTGAGAATGGCATTTGAAGGTCTTATATGCTCCAGCTCAAACTTAAATTTTATTCTGTCACTAGTGAGTATATGATGGATATCTTGGGGGCAGCAGAGGCCTTGCAAGTGCACAATTTCTCTGATCTGTTTTTTCAGACAGATAAGGAGATAGAAAGTGGGAAAGACATCAGCATCACCCTTGTGGTGTTTGGGTTCAAACTTGGACATGCCACTGAACTACCTCTCTGGTTCCTGAGCATTTCTGATGATATAGAAGCATGTTTATGATGTCCACAAATGGGCCTTCAACTTTGTGTAGATGAAAAGACCTGTTTTACTAAAATAAAGACATGGCTGACATTACTAAGTTACAATGGAATAAATATACAAAATGAATATTCTATTATTTCTCCCTCATAATAAATCATTCTATCACTACAAGTAAATTGAAAAGAAATAGCCAAGCATACAACAAAAGGAATTCAGGATTAGGAAATGTGATGCCTGGGAAAATTTCGCAGCATGTTGATTTGGTGCTTGTAAACTTAACCTTCCTTCACACAGAAGATTCACTGCAATAAATCTTTGAAATTGCAGGTTTAAATCTCTGTGAAAATCTTTGACAAAGGGAAAAAACTTCCTTCTTTGCATCTGTAAGATCTTCCTTGGTTTTATTCTATATTTTTCTCATTGGTGTTTCTAGAGTGTTTGCACCCTGTATGCAGAAATAATTGACTGCTTAAAAAGTTGTGGCATCTGGTATTGGGGCTGGGCACTGGTGCACCCAATAGAGCACATATGTTACCATGCTCAAGGACTTGAAGTCTCAAGTCCCTTGTACCCACCTGCTAGGTGGGAAACTTCAAAGAGGTGGAACAACGCTGTAGGTGTCTCTCTTCCCCTCCCCCACCTCTTCTCTCTCCCTCTCTATTTGTCACTGAAAATAGAAAAGAGAAAGAAAAATTGAATACAGTGTCCGTTGGATACAGTGAAGTCATTTTACAGATACTGAGTCCCAGTAGTAACGGGTGAAGAGCCACTGAAATAGCTCACTTGGACAGTGTGCTGCTTTGCCACATGCACAACTCAGCCCCCTGCTGCACTAAAGGAAGCTTCAGTGCAGTGGTATCTTTCACTCTTTGTCTCTCTCACAGTATCTCTGTTTCTCTGTCTCTAATCTTCCCCAAAAAATAGGGAGCAAGGGGAAATACCAGTTGCAAGATATTAGGGTAAGTGAAAAAGAAAGAAAGGAAGGAAGGAAGGAAGGAAGGAAGGAAGGAAGGAAGGAAGGAAGGAAGGAAGGAAGGGAGAAAGAGCGAGCAGGTTTCTGTCCATTTTTATTTTTCTGCAGTTTAAAAAACCTGGCACTGTGTGCAGAGCAGCAAAAGATGAGTGTGACCTTCCAGAAATGTGTGATGGAAAATCTAGTATTTGTCCTGAAGACAGATTCCGAGTCAATGGCTTTCCGTGTCAAAATGGGAAAGGCTACTGCTTAATGGGGACGTGCCCTACACTGCAGGAACAGTGCACAGAGCTGTGGGGATCAGGTAGGAACGATGCCCCTGAGCTGGGTATTCAGATGACAATACTTAAACCTGACCAAAGCAATATTCTGTTCTACTTTCTTAGAATTTACACCACTGCTCAAAATCCAGAATAAGTACAGTTTTATGGTGTAAGGTCGTGTTTAGAGTTACTAGGTTTAGAATATAAACTAAAGGCGACTATGTTTTTAAAAAATTTCAATGAACGTTATTCTTAAAAGACATCAGTATGCCTCATGCAGAGTTTGAGGTAGATGTATGCAAAACAAAATTCTGTTTGGCTGAAACTCACTTTACTTGGCAAACATAACTAAGAGTCTTTTCAGATAAGTAAAAAATTGTAAATTTTGTGAATGTGTGTTGAGTGTGTGTGTGTGTGTGTTTGTGTAGAGACAGAGAGAAAGATCTGAGAATGCTCTGATGTGAACATTGGGAGCAATGGATAACTAAAGATGCAGAGGGAACTATAAAAAATAAAATTCCAGGGAGTATGGTGGTAGCACAGCAGGTTAAGCACATGTGGGGCAAAGTGCAAGGACCATTATGAGGATCCCTGTTCAAACCCCCTGACCCCCACCTGCAGGGGAGTCGCTTTACAGGTGGTGAAGCATATCTGCAGGTGTCTGTCTTTATCTCCCTATATCTGTCTTCCCCTCCTCTCTCCATTTCTCTCTGTTCTATCCAACAACGATGACATCAACAACAACAATAGTAATTACAACAATAAAACAACAAGGGCAACAAAAGGGAATAAATAAATAAATATTAAAATAAAACTTCTAAAGAGTAGTTTTGTTTACAGTTGCAGTTTTAAGAGACTGTGTTCCCTGACTATACCATTAAAAATAAATAAATAAGTAAATAAATAAATAAATAAATAAAACAGAATAATTGAAACGATCATTACACAGGGCTGGGCAGTTGCACACCCAGTTGAGCATACACATTACTATGTGCAAGGACTCTAGTTCAAATCCCCAGAGCCCACCTCTGGGAAGAAACTTCATAGGTGGTAAAGTGGCACTGCAGGTTTGTCCCCCCGCCCTTCTCTTTCCCAAAGCCTCTCAATTTCTGTCTGCTCTATCAAATAAAAAAAGAAAGAATTAAAATAAATAAATAAAAACTAGCATGCTTTAAGCAAAGATTAAGCCATGCTAAGAAACTCCATAATAAATGCAATTTTAAAAACACCAATTCTGGGGGGTCGGGCAGTAGAGCATAGGGTTAAGCGCACATGGCGCCAAGCGCAAGAACCCATGTAAGGATCCCGGGTCGATCCCCCACCTTCCCATCTGCAGCTGGGTCGCTTCATGGGCGGTGAAACAGGTTTGCAGGTGTCTGTCTTTCTCTCCCCCTCTCTGTCTTCCCCTCCTCTCTTGATTTCACTCTGTTCTATCCAACAACAATAATAATAACCACAACAAGGATACAACAACAAGGACAACAAAAAGAGGGAAAAATATGACCTCCAAGAGCAATGGATTATTGGTGCAGGCACTTCATGAATATGATATATATAATATATTTATATTTAATATATCCCATATTAAATATATTTAATTCCTATCCTATTTCCTGAAAAACTTCGAGAATTCTACTTAAGTGGTTGAAGAAATATTTATAAGAGGAAAAATAACCCCTAACATATTTTTTATTTTCTTTCTCTATTTATTGAATAGACAGCCAGAAATCAAGAGGCAAGGTGGTAATAGAGAGGGATAGAGACAGAGAGACTCCTGCAGCACTGCTTCACCACTTCTGAAGCTTTCCCTCTGCAGGTGGGGACCAGGGGCTAGAACCTAGGTCCTTGAACATTGTAACATGTGCTCTCAATAAGGTGCACCACCATTTGGTCCCCCATAAAATATCTGAAGGGGGACATCATCACATACCAGAAACTTCTCAAAGTTGTTGAACCTACTTTAATAAATTATTTAAGAAAGCAGAAAAAAATGCCAATTCACAGTATGTTCAAAGAAGAATAAAAAAACTTGCAGACAGATGTCTTTTAAAAAAGTTTAAATAAAATCATTTTATCAAAGTAGGTTCACATGAGAGAGTTTGAGGAGTAAACTTTGATAATCTCCATGTACCAGGAAGAACTGGTACTGGGTGCTGGACTCTGGCCTGCCCTGTTTACACTTCCTGCAGAGAGACACACTGAGCTACAGGTGCAAACAGAGATAGCTTTGCTGATCAAAGACCCATCACTTCTTGGCTAACTTCACTATATGCAGGAAAAAAAAACCAAAAAACTAATAAACAACAACAAAATAAAATTAGCATAGATTTAAAACTCTCCTAATCTTGACACTGAGGAGATAGCATACTAGTTATGTAAAACACTTTCATGCCTGAGGTTCCAGGGTCCCATGTTCAATCCCCCAGAACCATCATAAACCAGAGTTGAGCAGTACTTATCTCTCTCTCTTTCTCTCTAACTCCCCTTTCTTTCCCACCTCTCTCTATATATCTTTCATTAACAATAAACTATATTAAAAAAAACTGAAAAATCACTTCCATTATCAGGTAATAATTCACTATAGTAATTACTACTACTTTTTTCTGATGCGTCCACCTGCCTCCTCTATAAAGCTTTAAATAGAACTTACAGACTTTGCAATGCTATCAGGGAAATACCAGTGAGTTCATAATTATATTCCCAGTGTGTTTTAACACAGGACCTGATTTAAAAAAAATGGATTAGTGATTTAACAATGATTAACAAGAATGTAAGATAACAGGGGTATAATTTCATACAGTTTCTGCCATCAGAGTTCCATGACCAACCCCACCCACCAAATATTTCCCTGTTCTTTATCCCTCTGAGAGTACTAGAATTCTTTATGGGATGCAAAAGGCAGAAGGTCTGGCTTCTGTAATTACTTCTCTGTTAAACATGGGCAGGTCGTTCCATACCCCCAGTATAGGATCTGGTTTTACTGATTGTTCAGATTTATCTACTGAATTTACATTGAACATATTCCTTTAGCATGGCTGGGAAGAAGATTTAAATTCCATATGAAAAGCCAGTTCTTGGATCTGCAAGATAACTCACCTAGATAGTATGCCTGTTTTGTTATGCACCTGACTCTGGTTCAAACCTGACATCCACTACACAGTAGGAGACTTGGATGCTGTGATTTCCTTCCCTCTCTCCTTCAATTTCTCTCTCTCTCTCTCTCTCTCTCTCTCTCTCTGTCTCTCTCTCTCTCTCTCTCTCTCTCTCTCTCTCTCTCTCTCTCTCTCCTGTAGCTGGAAAAAAGTCAGCTTGGAGCAGAGCAGCTCTAGCGAACAGTAACAGGAGGCAACTCCTATAAAGACTAGAGAAATAGCTTTGCTTACACAAAATTACAAATTAAAAAAAATTGGATCTTAAATCAAATGGATATCCAATTTTTTGAAAGATCTTCTACCACTTAGAAGAGAATCAAAACAAAGAGAAGAGAAAACAAAACAAAAAAACAAACAAAAAAATGCTCCACAGAGTGTGAAACTTTTCCTTTTAATCAACTGCAAGTTGGGTTGGCAAAATTGTTCACTTGGTTAGTGCACTGCTGTGCAATGTGCAGGACCCAGCTCGAGTAAATGTAGGGAATTACAACCCTCTTATCCCATAGTCATGTTGATCATTATTAAATCACTAGTAAAATAAAATAATTAAAAAATAAAAAAGAATAAGCTTAGATAAATTACAGTGTATCTATCTCCTTACCCTATACAAATCCTGTATCGGGGCCGGGTGGTGGCACACCTGGTTGAGTGCATGTATTACAATGCGCAAGGACCCGGGTTCGAGCCCCTAGTCCCCACCTGCAGAGGGAAAGCTTCATGAGGGGTGAAGCAGGGCTGCAGATGTCTCTCTGTCTCTCTCCCTATCAACCCCTTTCCTCTTGATTTCTGGCTGCTTCTATCCAATAAATAAAGATAATAAAAAAAAATCCTGTATCTCTGAAAATGTAAAATTTTTGATATCTGAGAACAGAAACATTTATGTTGTTGTTAATGAGCTAAGCTAATTTTTGAAGCTGTGTGACACCAGCTACATGAAGGACACATTCCCCAATATTAGTGTAATAGCTCTAGTATTGTTATTTGAATATGCTTTCCTCAATTACCCATGCCTCATTAGTTATTTTAGTGCATATAGTTTTCTGTGATCAGAAGGGATCTACAAATGGTACTCAGTTATAAATAGTAAAGAAAATATGGTAATTATATTTACAAACATTGAAATATGATATTTATTTAAAATGGTTTAAGTCTATAAACTATAATAGGCTTGATATTTTTTCTTGAGATCTGTGTATTATCATCAGAGAAGTTTTGTTAATATATATATATTCATTACTTATTAAATAGATACAGAGAGAAATTGAGAGGGCAGGGGTAAAGAGAGAGAGAGAGAGAGAAGCACCTACAACCCCGCCTTACCACTTGTAAAGCTTCCTCCACTGCTGCAGGGGCTTAAACCTGGATCCTTGCTCACTGTAAGATGTGCACTCAACCAGTGCACTACCACCTGACCCCCTCGGAATATTTCTTTTAGACTAATATTTTTACAAACATAATATTCAACTCTCCACACTAGTCTTGTTTAGTAGATGATCTCTAAGAGTCCAATGCAGTGAAAAAGCATAGATTTTAGACTAGGATATATCTAGGTATAAAGTCTGACTTTTCCTTCTCCCTCTTTGCAATTTAATCAATATCAGCCTTCATTAATTTATTGATAAACTGAGAATGACTAATATTTATCGACCACTTGCCAAGTTCTATGCTTATTGGTGCACATGCATTAACTCATTTAGACTAACAAAGCCCTATGAAGTAGGATTTAATTTGAAATCTTAGAAAAGTCATGCCACATTTTTCTATGAAAAAATGTGTTATGACTTTTCCAACATATATATATATTCCTCATTTATCTGCATTTATTTATATAGATTTTTATCAAATATGTAACTATATGTTTATATTTTATTATATAAAAATTGTACATAAATATTGAATATAAATTGTTTTTGTGTGTATGTATACCCACATCTTGCTTTAGAGCAAACTAAGAAATAAGGTCCTTTCCCAAGGTCACATATTTGCTCACTTGTACTTATCACTTGTGCTCTAAACCACTATATTCTACTGCCCCTCTGTTGGAGATAAATAACATTACATAAAAAAAATTCATATGTTGTTAGTACTACTATGCTTGGTACAGAGGAGTTTGACTAAGCATAGCAGGTGGATTTCACTGTATGCAGAACAGGAAGATAACATCCCACCACCTGTGTGTGAACTATTAACATAATGATAGCCTCTCTCTACTCTCTTCATATTCAGACAAGTTTTCTTAACCTTCAGGCTATCATCCAGTTACTTTCAAATATTTTAATAGAAGGAGAATGTTTTAAAGATGATTTTATATTAGAGCCAAGTCTCCTCTGTTTTGTTAGATTTATTTATGAAATGAAAGAGAGAAAAACCCCAGAGCAATGTTCTGAGGTACACAGTTAAAAGCCAACTCTAGATAGCAAACCATGCCTGAGAATGGTCAATAGGATTAAGTTAAAAAAGGAGTTTCTTCACAGATGGTGAGGCATGTTTGCAGGTGTCTATCTTTCTCTCCCCCTCTCTGTCTTCCCCTCCTCTCTCCATTTCTGTCCTATCCAACAAGAATGGCATCAATAGCAACAACATAATAAGTACAACAATAAAAACAAGAGCAACAAAAGTAAAGTAAATAATAATAAAAAATATTAAAAAATAACACTTTTCATGTTAGGGTTATTTGCCACTAAGCCTTTATAGGACTGACTTTCTTCTCTGTTTTCTTTTCACTATGTCTCCATCAATCATACCTGACTTTAGCATCGCAGGTTGCTAATAAGGCATGTTACAGCAAGAATGAAGGTGGGTCAAAGTATGGGTACTGTCGCAGAGTGGATGACATACGCATTCCCTGCAAAGCTAAGTAAGTGGCCATGTTGTTTGATTCTTCCTTCTTCATGGACTCCACAATGGCTCATCCTCAGCTGTACATTC
Organism: Erinaceus europaeus; assembly: GCF_950295315.1. Classification (NCBI taxonomy): domain Eukaryota; kingdom Metazoa; phylum Chordata; class Mammalia; order Eulipotyphla; family Erinaceidae; genus Erinaceus; species Erinaceus europaeus. The sequence goes on along the minus strand of NC_080180.1, from coordinate 35,815,528 downwards.
TGACATGTTCATTTAAAAAGAAAGTGAACTTGGATGTCATTAATTTACTATGTAATCATTGAATAGCTTTTATGTGCCATGTTTTAGATTAGGCACTAAGGCAAAAAGAAAAGTTTAATTATTTACTTCTCCTAGCCCCTGATGGCAGGTGCTTCAGACCATTCCATGTATACCAACTGTTGACTAGGATAAGCATGACATAGAGAATAGATCTGGGTGGAAATTTATTTAGTATGATTTAAGGATTTTTTTCCATTATTAGTATTGGATAGAGATTATTGGATAGAGATAGAGAGACATTGAGAGGGGAGGGGCAGACAGAGAGGGAGAGAGACAAAATGACACCTGAAACTCTATTTCACCACTTGTGAAGCTTTTCTCCTGCATGTGGGGACCAGGGCCTCAAACCTGGGTCCTTGCAGACTGTAATGTGTGCGCTTAACCAGGTGCACCACCACCTGACCCGGGTGTTTTTATTAGTTTGTTTTGTTTTGTTTTGCATTGGGTTTCTTTCATTATGCTTCTAGGACTAGAAATATCAGTCTACTTCAAGGAATTCAATGCTTGCCAAGTTTTGTTATACATGTCATAGGATTACATGAAGAAATCATATAGTGAGAAAAAAAGTTGAGAATTTACCTAAATAATTTGTTTTACTTTTTTATATTTCTAATGAAAAGAAAACAGACACAATAAAAATAGCATCATTTCTCTCTGTCTCTCTCTGACTGTAAAAATCCTGATCAGGTATACATGTTAATATGAACAAGGATCCACTTCAAATTCCTCACTTGCAGAAAGGAAACTTCACAAGAAGTAGAACAGTGCTACCTGTGTCACTCTTTCTCTTCCCTTTCTATCTTCTCCTCTCTTTCAATTTCTCTTTATCCTATCAAATAAAAGAAAGAAAGGAAAAGGAAAACAATGGTTCATCAGGAGAGGTGGATTCATTATACAGGCACTGAGATCTAGAGATAACCCTGGTGGCAATAAAAAAATTACAATCGGTTGTATTCCTTACATCTGCATTAAAATTCATACATGCAAATTAATGGATAATGAGAAGTTGAACAAAGTTAAATTTTTCAGTTTTTCTGCTAAACACTTTTTTTTTTTTCCTGTGTAAGCAGACCAAACAAACTAAATTTTGGACATGTGGTTATCTTTTGGTGAGTCTGGGCCTGAAAGACAATACATCCTATGGTCTCTCCTTTGTGGAAAAACAGAACCAGTCCACAAGGGGGGGAAGGTTATGTAAAATCAAACACCTTTGTGGTGGAAGAAAGACAGTATATATCACAGTTAAGGAAATGGCTTAGGAGAGAACTAAGGACTAACATGTTTAGAGCCTCGGGTTCCAGCTCAGACTCACCATATGGACTGTCATTCTAGCCTACTCTTTGTTCTTATAGTTAACATTCTCAGTATAGATGTTCTTTAAGTTTATTTGATTTGATAGGTGGTGAGAGATTGAAGTAGAGAGAAAGAAAAGGAAGGACACCTGCAGCATTGTTCCACTGCTAGTGAATCCCCCACCTCCACCCTGCCAGTGAAAATCTGGACTTGAGCTTGGATTCTCACACATGGTAACTCATATGCTCTACCAGGTGTGCCACTGTCCTCAATATAAATAAGTACATTAATTAATTGGTTAATTAAAAGGGCAGCATGTCTGGGAGTCGGGCTGTAGCGCAGCGGGTTAAGCGCAGGTGGCGCAAAGCACAAGGACCGGCATAAGGATCCCGGTTCGGACCCCAGCTCCCCACTTGCAGGTGAGTCGCTTTACAGGCGGTGAAGCAGGTCTGCAGGTGTCTATCTTTCTCTCCTCCTCTCTGTCTTCCCCTCCTCTCTCCATTTCTCTCTGTCCTATCCAACAACAACTACAACAATAAAACAACAAGGGCAGCAAAAGGGAATAAATAAATAAAATAAATATTAAAAAAAAACACCTGGAGCTTCCATCTTAGAACTTTCATGCCCCTTAAAAAAAAAAAAGGGCAGCATGTCTTTGAAGAAGTGGTGATTAAAAGAGAATAAGATACTTTCACTTTTCCTCACAGATATGTACACATCGTTGTCTTATATAATCCTCCGAATCAGTACTAGGTAATTTCTCTAAATATAGACAAATAAAAAAGTAAAGACATAAGCATTGCTTTTTTTCCTCCTTCCTTCCCCAAACCCCCTCTCCCCTCCCCTTCCTCCTCCTCCTTTTCTTATTTTTTATTACCACCAGGGTTATCAATGGGGCTTGGTGCCACTCCTGGAGGCCAATCCCCCCTCCTTTCTATTTTGATTAGAGACAGAATTTTAGAAGGAAGGGTGTCATTGAGAGGGAGAAAGAAAGAGCAACTACTGAAGCACTGCTTTACTTTGGTGGAGTTTCCCCTTGCAAGTGGGGAATAGGGTCTTGAACCCTCCTCATTCTTGCTCACAGTAATGTACAGACTCTACTTACTGGGTGCACCACTGTCCCGCCCCCCCCCCTCAATTTTTTTTTCTTTTTCATAGGCTGTCCTCTTAGTCACTGTTTAGTTGCCCTTGGATATAGTGGTGAATAAGCCTGGGATTCCCTGTGCCCCAGAATCTTCCTTATAGACTTGACCAAAGTAAATAAAGAAAAATATTGTCAAACTTGGAGCATATGTTTTCCTTCACTCTTCAATCATATTTGCTAAGAAACATGAGAGGCACCAAAATAAGCTGCTTCTCTCAGAACTGGGACTTCTGCCTGAAGCCATGGGCTATAATTTATTGCTGTTATTTTATTCACCTTGGTGGTGAATGAATAACCTTATGGTGTGTTGATCAATTTAATTTATATCTGCAGAAACATGTCTTTCAGTAGACCTACATGATACCTTGGAGTGTCATCCAAGACTTAGCTTCTATTGATACACCTATGGTCAAGAGATTGATTTGGCTACAATTCATGAAAATAAATTATGTCCTTACTAATAATGTAGTTATTCTATCTATAATATAGAAGTGGAGTTAAAAACACATCCTATGATGTTAGGAATCCACCATTCTTGTATATTCCAGATCCATCATGCATAAGGCCACTACTTCTTTTTCTTTTTTGACTTTTTAAAAATATGTGTTATTTTTTTTTTCTTGTTTGCCTCCAGGGTTATCACTTGGATTCGGTGCCTGCACTATAAATCCACTGCTCCTAGAGGCTATTTTTTTCCCCCTTTGTTGCCCTTGTTATTTATCATTGTTGTTATTGATGTTATTGTTGTTGGATATGACAGAGAGAAATCTAGATAGGAAGGGAAGACAGAGAGGGAGAGAGAAAGATAGACTGCTTCACCACTTGTGAGGCAACCACCCTGCAGGTGGGGCACGGGGGAGGGGTCTAACCGGGATCCTTAGGTCAGTCATTGTGCTTAGTACCATGTGCACTTAACCTACTGCGCTACCGCCCAGCCTCCAAAAATATGATTTAATTTATTTTGTATAGAAACAGAAATTGACAGGGAAGAGGGAGATAGAGTAGGAGAGAGAGAAAGAGAGAGAGAGAGAGTGAGAGAGAGAGAGAGAGTCATGCTGCACTGCTTTACCACTTGTGAAGCATTCCTCCTGCAGACGAGGACCAGGGGATTGAACCTTGGTCCTGCTCACTAATGTGTGTGCTCAACCAAGTGCACCACCACCCAACCCAGGACCACTATTTTGAGTGTTCCTCTTGATCTACACTGGTTTATAGTTTTCACATCTCAATAAGCAAAAGGACCAATTGATCACTGACAAGATGGGTTGTCAATATTCAGTTTCTGAGGACTAAGAAACAGTGACCAAATAAAGTCCACAGTATCCCATGCTTGAGGATCAGAGTTTGAGCCAGCCCCCAAAGCCACATGTGGACGTCCTGCATATCACTTAGGAATAGTTTTGTGTTGATTCACCTTTGCTCTCTTAACCCCTCTATATGTCTGAAACTAAAAAGGAATAAGGAAAGAAAAAGGCTTTTGAGAACTGTGGAGTCCTGAAACCACAAGCAAAATAAAGCAGCAAAATCTACTTTCTTCCTGTTGATCAGAATTTAGGCAGATGGCAGTAACAAAATGTTCGTGTGATCTGGGAAATCTGAGCTTTTTTTTTCCATTTAATAAATCTGAACCTAGGACATCAATTAACTAGAAGCTACTATCAAGTGTAAGAAAAATGCTCCAGGGACTGGGTAGTGGCACATCTAGTAGACCACACACATTACAGTGTACAAGGTACAAGGTTCAAGGCCCAGGCCCCCACCTGCAGTGGGGAAGCTTCAAGAGAAATATGAGCTTTTTTTGAGTAACAATGTCCTTACAAATATTCAGTGGTTTTAATTCTGAAGTAAGGAAAATGAATATAACAAACTAGAAATGTTTGCTTCAAGGAGAAATAATAGTGATAGTTACTGAGTGATTTGTGTACATATGCTACTGAAATTTATATGATGGCCTTATAACTATAGCAAAATTTGGATTTTTCACAGCGATGTTATGTGTGGGAAGTTGTTCTGTCAAGGAGGGTCAAATTATTTGCCCTGGAATGGACGAATAGTAACTTTCCAGACATGTAGAACATTTGATCCTGAAGACCCCAGGCTAGAAGTAGACATGGTTGCCAATGGGACTAAGTGTGGAAACAAGAAGGTAAGTTGAAGTTATAGGTTGGATTTGTCCTCTTTATTTTGTTTGTTTCTTAAGGCTTCCTTGTATTTCATGGAGCATATCTTCCAAAGTAATAATATGTAATAACCATCTATTGTGTACTTAGCACTGGGTTGTAAGGTTAATTTTATTGAACTTCCCTCCAGTTCATGTTCCTAATATGTCTTAACTACCACTATGACAATAATAACTTATTTTATATAAATAATACTTATTTTAAAATATTTATTTATTTATTACCTGTTATTGTTGTTGCTCTTGTTTTATTGTTGTAGTTATTATTGATGTCATTGTTGTTGGATAGGACAGAGAGAAATGGAGAGAGGAGGGGAAGACAGAGAGGGGGAGAGAAAGACACCTGCAGACCTGCTTCACCGATTGTGAAGCAACTCCCCTGCAGGTGGGGAGTCGGGGGCTCAAGCTGGGATCCTTATGCCCATGCTTGCACTTTGCACCACCTGTGCTTAACTCCTTGGTGTACCGCCTGACGCCCATTAGAACCTATTTTTTACATTCAAGATGATGTGACATATACACATACACATCCATATGCATTAAGATCTGTACTTTGTATGGTATAATGCTTGACTCAGTACTAGTATCTATCTTAAAAAGTTAGACTTGAGCTGGTGAAATAGTGTGTTGCTTTGCTGTGTACATTACCCAGGTTTGAGCTTAGCCCCTACCACATTGAAGGAATGTCTAATGTTATTCATTCTCTCCCTCTCCCTCTCCCTCTCTCTCTCTCTCTCTCTCTCTCTCCTCTCTCTCTTTCTTTCTCTCCCTCTCCCTCTCTCCTCTCCCTCTCTCTTTTCTCTCTCTCTTCTCTCTCTCTCTCTCTCTCTCTCTCTCTCTTTGTGTGTGTAAAGGAATTAAAGTCATGGAGTGGGGGGGGGGCATTCACCTAACCAGCTCTAAGGTCTCCATAACATATTCAAACACCATGAATACCACCAGGAGAACTCTATAAATAGTGGAGTATTGCTGTAGTGTTCTTCCTACACTCTCTTCTCTCTCAGTATATTTATAGATCTATATACATAAAATAAAAAAGAATAAAGTATTTGAACCAAGAGCCATGAAGCCCTGGCACAGAAAAAAAAAGCATTGGACTGGTGAAGTGGAGTAAAGGGATACTCATGAAGAAATAAGTGAAGAATGGAAATATTCTAGAGAGGACTTTCTAATAAAAAAAAATCTTCCTCTTTTCTTAAGAATGCTATTATTTATTTACCTTATTAAACGTAGGCTCATTAGTAAGGAGTGGCTAATAATATAGCTAAACTTCCAACAGAAATTTGCAGAGCTGGAGCACTGGGTATGAGTGTCACTCTCATTTTTCGCATGACTTTCAGGTTTGCATCAATGCTGAATGTGTGGATATTGAGAGAGCTTACAAATCGACCAATTGTTCATCCAAGTGTAAAGGCCATGCTGTAAGTTTTCTAAATGCTCTCAGAATTTGTTCATGTTTGCATCTTTGATGAGGCTAAAGTAATGTTTAGTGATTAGAGTGATTAGAATCATGATGTGATGAGAATCATGATGTAATGAGAATCATGTCTGTCCCCTCACCAGTTTTGTTCAAATAAACACTTTCTTCTAAGAACCTTGCACTGAAATCCCCATTACTGCTTCATGCAATATGTAGACAGTGCAGAGGCTGCAGGGCAGGAGCTGTTCCTTTCCCAGAATGGACTGAATTAGGAATCTGGGGTTAGATTCAGTCTACTGTGGAAGCTAACAGGATTATTGTCTTGTAGGTGTGTGACCATGAGCTCCAGTGTCAGTGTCAAGAAGGATGGGCTCCTCCTGACTGTGATGATGCCTCAGTGGTTTTCAGTAGGTGACAGTCCATGTTTAATCTAAGGAAGTTAAAATAATTCTCTTTTATGTTTCTCTTTTCTATTACATAAAATTTTATTATCCTTTGTTCTCTCCTCTTGGAAGTCCTCTTTGGACATAGTAAATCCATAGTACTTATTTTTGTAGTCTCTTGAAATATGTTTAAACTATGAACTTCAGTGCTTTGTTTTTCTGCTACAAACACATTTCCTTGATTCTTTTTCTTAAATCTTATTATAATTTTATGAATCTTCTTTTTTTATGACTGTTGCATATTCTTTCTAGCCCTGGACTCCATATATTCAATCCTATTGAAACGCTGAAAGTCTGTCATTGGAATATATTTGAAGTTTAAATTCTTTTCTCCAAATGATCTCTTTTTTATTTTAGCTTGCTTATCTTGTATTTTTCGTAATTGCGTTTGCACTTCATTGTGTTGTTTTTCTTCAGAATATGTGATTCTCTTTTATGCAATTGACAGGAGAATTTTGTCTAATTTTATTTTATTATTGAAAAAAAATTTGTTTTTTTAAGTCTGTGTCTCAGTGATAAAATTTCACACTTCCCCATGATATTTGTTAGAACCACTGGACCATCATCCAAATGTGGTTTTCTCTTTACTTCAGAGCACTGGACATTACAACCACTCCCCCAACATGAACCGAAGCAACCAATTTAAAGACTCTTTAATGGTTTCAAGACTCATTGAATTGCCATTTGTTTGTTTATTTACTTATTTATTCATCTATCTATCTATTTATTACCATTGGCATTATTGCTGGGACTAGGCACTAAAAATCCACTGATCCTTGTGGTCATTTTTTTCTACTCCTTGCCCCCATTTTTATTTGATAGGACAGAGAGAAATTGAAAGGGGAAGGAGAGGTAGAGGGGGGAGAGTAATAAAGATACACACAGACCTGCTTCACTATTTATGAAGCTTCCCACCTGCAGGTTGAAGAGTGTGGGCTTGAACTGTGTAATGTGTGTGCTCAATTGGGTGAACCACTGCCAGCTTACTCAAAATTCCTTTTAAATTATTGTTTTTACTATTATTATTTTTCTCCTTGAATTTTATGAGTACTTGTATATAGAACTGCCAGCTCATTCTCATGAACTTTTCCTATTCTTTCAGGAAGGGTGTGTCTATAATAAGCTCTCTAAATTGAGTTTAGAGCTTATTTCTGTTTCTATGAATAGCAAGCAGGACTAGATTGGATTTTTCAAGTCATTTTCACAAGCTTACTGATATAGATATTGATTCTAATATCAAGTAACTGGTATTTCTTAATATATATTTATTCTCTTTTGTTGCCCTTGTTGTTTTATTGTTGTAGTTACTGATGTCATTGTTGTTGGATAGGACAGAGAGAAGTGGAGAGAGAAGGGGAAGACAGAGGGGGAGAGAAAGACAGAAACCTGCAGACCTGCTTCACCTCTTGTGAAGTGACTCCTCTGCAGGTGGGGAGCCATAGGCTCAAACTGGGATCCTTATGCCAGTCCTTGAGCTTTGTGCCCACCACATGCACTTAACCTGCTGAGCTACTGCCAAACTCCCTAAGTAACTGGTATTATATGATTTTTCTGTTCTTAATATAATTTCTTTAAAATCACTAGTTTCACTTTTGTTTAAATGTTTTCAGAACTGCTGCTGAAGGAACCCTAGTAGCATTTTTGTGTTTCCTTGAATTGCTTTTTTTGCCAGTCTATTGTTTTCTATGTCATATTTTAGAATCTTTTCTGAATGTATTATAGTAACAAATAAATGCCACCCAAGTTTAACTTTATTTTCCTTAAATTTTTGACACATATTCTTTTGCTTTCTATATACAATTTTGTATCAAATAGGTTCCTCTACTACCTGTTATTTTTCCTTTAATTACTTACTATTTGATAAAGTAGAATTGATTCTGATGGGGACTCTTGAAGTATTTCCTGAGAAATTTAAGCTGGAGGCCCTATAGGGCAAGTTTCAATTACATTGCACCAATTATATAAGGGAGGCCACTAGAGAGGTTCCCTCTACAAACTGAATAGATTTTTCTCTGCATAGCATACTCTACTTGTTGAAATTACTGATTCAACTTTATCCAGTAAATTTTCTTGCTTTTTCTCTGAAAAAAAAAATCAGTCTATTTTTGAAACCATTGTCAGGTCTCAATTTTATTCACAAGTTTTTGTTGTTGTTGTTGTTTGTTTTTGTGTTTGTGTTTTTGGATGAGGCTTATTTGGAGACATTGTGTTGATAAATTTTGTTCTGTTTTTGGTGTTATCTCTTTTGTATTTATCTTTTATTAAGGGGCTTAATGATTTACAGCATAGCCTTTAACACATAGGCACAGCCTCTTGTCTCCCCTTGACTGGTGTTTAGAAGACACAACAGGACCCCAGTGTCTTTTCATCTTGTTCCTTTCATCCCTTATCCAGAGTCCTTTGGTTGAAATATGCCACCCCCAGTCCAAGTTTCAACCTTATATGTCCCTTTACTGTTCTTTATACATTTTTTAAATTTTTTTATTCATAAAAAGGAAACATTGACTAAACCATCGGATAAGAGGGGTACAACTTCACACAATTCCCATTGCCAGAACTCTGTATCCCATCCCCTCCCCTGATAGCTTTCCTATTCTTTAACCCTCTGGGAGTATGGGCCCAAAGTCATTGTGGGATGCAGAAGGTGGAAGGTCTGGCTTCTGTAATTGCTTCCCCGTTGAACATAGGTGTTGACAGGTCGACCCATACTCTCTTTCCCTAGTGGGGAAGGGCACTGGGGAAGCGGAGATCCAGGACACATTGGTGGGGTTGTCTGTCCAGGGAAGTCTGGTCAGCATCCTGCTAGCATCTGGAACCTGGTGGCTGAAAAGAGAGTTAACTTACAAAACCAAACAAATTGTTGACCAATCATGGACCTAAGGGCTGGAATAGTGCAGATGAAGAGTTGGGGGTCCTTCATTTTGTAGATAGCTAGTAGGCATATTTTAGTTATATTCCAAAGGGACTGTGACTATACTAGCTTTTTATTTTTTTCTCCCCCCCCCCCCCCGAGCCTGAAATCTGATATGCTGGTGGGTCCAAGTTACTGTCTAGGGAGATGATGTCATGGTTGGAAAAGGACCAGAAGGCTGGATCAGGGAAGAGAGTAGCTCCCTAGTATGGGGAAGGGGTATAAATATTGTTGACTGTTAACCCCACTGATTTGATGTGATCTGGGGCCCATAGTCAGCTTAGAAGCCTGTGTGACCTCTGCATCCCTCTAGATTTGAGAGCACATTTTGTGGTTATGAGTAGGAACATTCCAGGCTGCCCCAATATTGATACATGTCCTCAGGTGTAGCATAGAGTATGTTGTCCCTCCTCCCTTCGGAGGATGGAACATTCTCAACCATTGTTGATCCAAGTTGAGGCTAAGGTCCTATGGGGACAAGTACCACCTCAGCATGCTTCACTTCAGAATGTGTCCAGAGACATCAGGCATAACCCTTCACCCTCATTACTTGAGTGAGACCTTTCCTTTCATAGTATTTTCTAATTCCATTCCAGATGGTTCACTTCCTAACAAAATCCCAAAACCTAGATATAGACCAGGCCTGGTAAGCTAGAACATATATTCACATCTATCCATAAATTAGGGCAAAATATATACCTGAAAACAAAAATACACAATAGTCTGTAGTGAGTCAGTATAAAGTTCATAAAGAAATAATGTCTACTTAGACTTAGATACCCTCCTCATCTACTTCCTATTACTGTCCATTATTCTTAAGTTCCAACTACAAGTGAGATCATTTGGTCTTTCTCCTTCTGGCTTGTCTCATTCAACATGATGCCTTCAAGTTCTGTCCAGATTCATCAAGGAAAACCTATACTATTCAGTGAAAGGCCCCAAGTTCATTCAAGAAGTATTTTGTCACCAAAAGTTCAAAACCCAGAGGTCATTTTCCAATACAGTCAAAAGTCTAAATGTAAACATGAATGAGAAAGATTACATCTCTGTTTTCAACAAATTGTATTCAACTATTATCCCCTAATAAAGTATATATAAAATGAGATATAAGTTATAAAATATTTAGGATGTTCTATAACTACAGGAATGCTATACAACAAAACGTAGTATTCTTAGTAGTGCCTCACAACTTTATCACCAATAAAATTATCAGTATTTCCACAAGACATTGCAATTGTGCATACATTTTGAAATAGCACATATGAGCATATCTATTTTGAATTTATGGTAGTTATCCATCTACCATTAGATAATATAATTTAAGTAACTAGTAGAGAAGAATAAATTTTATTATGTTATAAATATTTCTATAATACTTTGACATCAGTATTCCAACATATTTATATTTCTTTTTATTAATCTTATACATTTTATAAATGGAATTAATTTTATTATGTTATATCTTGAATGTTTTCCTACTTCACCAAAAGTCATAATTTTGGACCTGAGTTGCTAATGATTTCCCCTTATCTTTCAAATATGAATAAAATATTTGACGTTGTATTTTCCTTGTATCATATAATGCAATTACATTTTTAAGTCATTCTTAACACTTTTTTACTTAAACTAGGCTGCTATTTTAATTTGTTTCTTTTTTAATATTTACTTATTTATCCCCTTTTGTTGCCCTTGTTTTATTGTTGTTGTTATTATTGATGTTGTTGTTGTTGGATAGTTCAGAGAGAAATGGAGAGGGGGGGAAGACAGAGTGGGGGAGTAAAAGACAGACACCTGCAGACCTGCTTCACCTCCTGTAAAGCGATTCACCTGAAGGTGGGGAGCCGGGGATCGAACCGGTATCCTTACTCTGGTCCTTGTGCTTTATGCCACCTGCGCTTAACCCGCTGCACTATGCCCAACTCCCTGCTATTTTAATTTACCTTCATTCATATTGCTCTATTCCTTTTCCTTGAGTTAATTTACTCTTCAAAAACATCTTGCAATGAGTGTGTTAATCATATTCTGCATATATTGATGCCTACTGATACCTTGCTTGCTTGTTCTACTAATTACTGTTCTGAAAGTGTTAAAATTCCCAGCTGCAATAGTTTTGTTTCTATCAATGCTTATACTGAAAATACTTTATCTTGTATTTGTCTATTTATTTACTAGGTAGAGACAGAGAGAAGTCAAAAGGGATAGGAAAGCTAGAGAGGGAGAGAGAGATTTAAAGACATCTACACAGTGCATCACCACTTGTGAAGCTTTCTGTCTGCAGGTGAAAATCAGCAGCTTGAACCCAGGTCCTTGTGCTTTGTAACATGTGTGCTCAATTACATGCCCCACCACCTGGACCTACCGTCTGTATTTTGAGTCTTCATGTTATCTATATAAAAGTTTACAGCTATTATTTTTTCTCGGTGTGCTGCATTTTCATTCTGGTCACAGAGGTGATTGAGTGATAAAATGAATGTCTTTCATCCATAGGGCTCTGATCTGATCTGAGCTTGAGTCTCAAATACCAAATAAAACAACTTCTATCATGAAATGAATGTGTATATTTCTAGGACTGTTGCTTGTGTTTCTTTTTACAGATATATTAATATGCATTCAGTTATTTACTGGATAATAATAGAGAGGAACTCAGAGGGAGAGCCAATAGAGAGGAAAAGAGAAAGACAGACACCTGAAGCACTGCTTCAGAGCTAGTGAAACTTCTGTCCTGCAGATGGGAACCAAGGACTTGAACCCAGGTCCTTGTGCATAGTAACGTGCACACAACCACTTAGTATCTTTTTTATCTGTTAAGTTTGTACTTCTTGAAGACTAATTTGTACCATATCTATTTTGTTCATTTTTTGCATAAATATAAACATTTTTTATACTTTTAACTTCATCTTTTCTGAATCCTCTTGCCTTTCAAAAGCATGGATACATTTAATTTTTTTCATTTCACAATTTGTTAATAGTGTATTTATTCTATTCCATTTAAGTTAACTATAATGCAGAACTAACATCAGTAGAGCACTATTATATAACTATTTTCTCATCACTACCTGTTGTATAATTAATTCACTGCCAAGAGTATAATTCAAATCTCCGCTTCATTTTTCTATGTTTTGTTAAAGCATACAATTTTTAAAAGTGTTCTTTTTTATTCAGCTATCCATATTACTTTACTTAAAGTCCCAACTTTCAGTCCTTCAGTTTGTAATTATTTCAATCATGCTTTCAAAAAATTATCAGTTGTATTGTCCTACCCATCTTTTCTTAATAGAAATAGTATATAGATCTCCTTGTCATTACTTCTAAACATCATTCCAGTATACTTAACCAATATATATATATTCATTTAATTGCCCTTGAAAGATTTTTTTATATGCTTACTATTTGGAGAAAATGTAGATGGTGTTTATGTTAAATACAGAAATAGGAACTCTTGTGATAAGTTGGATCTTTCTTCTCCTTGTTGCAGACTTCTCCATTGTGGTTGGAGTGCTGTTCCCTGTAGCTGTCATATTTGTGGTGGTTGCTATAGTAATCCGGCACAAAAGCACCAGAGGAAAACAGAAGAAAGTCCAAAAGTAAGTGTTTGTCTTGCTTTCAGGAGTTTCGACTTTTTAAATTCAAGACTATACTCCAGATTCACAGGGTTAATTTTGGTTTACCTCAAATACTCAGAAATAAATAGTTACATTTTTTTTGTACCCAGCAATTAGATTTGTCTTTTATGGAAGCATTCTTCACAGGATTTTTTTCCTTTTTATTACTATATTTGTAATTAATAATGATGCATAGAACTTATTATTAAATATTTCTATACTTCGTATAATAATGTAATATCTGACACTGATCTTTATGCTCTCTTCTTACATATATTATCTTATTTAATCCTCATAATCAGGTGGTAACTTTTATCTCCATTTTGTATGTAAAAAAGTTGTTATATGCTTCCCCTAACCTTTATAGTATTCCTGGAAGTTTAAGCACATCCCAGTTTTACTGATGAGGTAACTGAAATTTAGATATGTTCAAATTCTTACAAAGTCAGTGATAGAGCCATGGTTCATGACGCTGTGGGGACTTTGTAGTATTTTTAAAAGACTGACTTGATAAAAATATGGACTTTAAACTTTTTTTTTTAGCTTTCTTTCTTTTTTTTTTTTTATTTAAGAAAGGAGACATTAACAAAACCGTAGGATAGGAGGGGTACAACTCCACGCAATTCCCGCCACCCATCTCCATATCCCATCCCTTCCCCAGTAGCTTTCCCATTTTCTATCCCTCTGAGAGCATGGGCCCAGGGTCATTGTGGGTTGCAGAAGGTGGAAGGTCTGGCTTCTGTTAAAATAAACTATTAATGAAGTGATACTATTTCGATAAACAGTGAGTACAAAATCATTATTATGAGAAATCAGACTGTTTACAGAAAAGAATGTCAGTGGTGATGATTATTCATTGTATGATAAGAACATCTGAAATTATATCCAGTAAAAATCCAGTCAGTGATCAAGAATGACATAATAGCCAAAGGACTTTTTTCTGTTGAGTTTATCCCTCATGACAAGGGCATTACTAAGTCAATTTGCATGATGTGCTTTGATATACAGGTCACTAGCTACCATTAATGGTAGGCCTCACCAACAAAAGAGGAAGCCTCAGACTGTGAAGGCTGTTCAGTCTCAAGAGGTGAGCCATAGTTTATATCCTATTTGCTGTGGGTCCCAGTTGGTGATTCTCTTACTAAGCTTATCCTAACCACACATGTATCTTTATTTATCCATATTTTATGACCCCACTCTAAGACATACTAGTAAGTAGCAAGGGTTGGGAAGCTTTGGGAGGGCACATTCAGAAAGTTATCTGCTATTTATTTATTTAATTATTGTTTTAACTGTCACTGGTGTTATCACTGGGGCATTGTTGCCTGCATTAATCCACTGTTCCCTACAGCCTTTTTTTTTTTTTTAACTTTTTTTCTTTCTTACATTTTTGTAAACAGAGATAGAGGTAAAAGGGAAAGACAAAGAGGAAGAGAGAAAGAGAGACATTTGTAACACTGCTTTATAGAGAACACTACTGCCAATTCTACTTTGTCTTTTATATGATGCTACACATTCTTCCTAAAATGCAGGGATTGCTTTATTAGGGTTCACAAAGCAGAAAGAGTAAAAGTAAGAATGCTGGCAGGTGGCACATCTCTCTCTCTCTCTCTTCTTCCCCATTGATTCCCTCTTCCTTTATAAATTTCTTAATTGTGACATTACTGTGCATATCCCCATGGCAACACACATGATATGCTTAATGTCTTGTTGTGTCTTGCAAGCTTAGAGGTTTTAGCTGAAGCTGATTAGTGATAATGGTATTGGTAATGATATTTTTCATAAAATTTACCGTCCCTCAAAGACTGGCGGTAGTGCAGCGGATTAAGCGCACTTGGTGCAAAGCGCAAGGACCGACTTAAAGATTCGCCCATGTTCAGCGGGGAAGCAATTACAGAAGCCAGACCTTCTACCTTCTGCAACCCTCAACGACCCTGGGTCCATGCTCCCAGAGGGCTAGAGAATGGGAAGGCTATCATGGGAGGGGGTGGGTTATGGGGATTGGGTGGTGGGAATTGTGTGGAGTTGTACCCCTCCTACCTTATGCTTTTGTTCACTAATCCTTTCTTAAATAAAAAATTTAAAAAAAAATGCAAAAAAAAAAAAAAAAAGATTCGGCTTTCAGCCAACTACAGGGGAGTTGCTTTACAAACAATGAAGCAGGTCTGTAGGTGTCATATCTTTCTCACCCCCTCTCTGTCTTCCCTCCTCTCTTCATTTGTCTCTGTCCTATCTAACAACGGAAACAATAATAACTACAACAACAATGAAAAACAACAAGGGCAACAAAAGGGAAAATAAATACATAAATATAAAAAATTACAATCCCTTATAGCTCTGGACACAGTGGGATTCGATGGCTAGAGTCACAATATTTTCTCTTCTTTTAAACATTTTTTAAAATTTATTTTTTAATTAATTTATTTATTTTCCTTTGTGTTGCCTTTTAAAAAAATTGTTGTTGTAGTAGTTATTATTGTTATTGTTGTCGTCATTGTTAGAACAGAGAGAAATGGAGAGAGGAGGGGAAGACAGAGAGGAGTGAGAAAGACAGACACCTGCAGATCTGCTTCACTGCCTGTGAAGCAATTCTCCTGCAGGTGGGGAGTCGGGGCTCAAACAGGGATCCTTAGACCAGTCCTTGCGCTTTGTGCTACGTGCGCTTAACTCGCTGTGCTGAAATTAGGAAACTGAGCATCTCATTTAATTCTTTGTTTACTTTTTCTTCTTAGATGAATCAGATAAAGGTGCCTGTACCTGATTTACCAGTAGAATGTAGAGAACCTCCAGCTGCTTTTGTGAGTTAACAACATCTCCCTCCTTCTTTCCTTCTCTCCCTCCCTGTCCCCCTCAACCTACATCAAACTATTGAAGAAGTGGCTATTTTTAAGACCGTTGTTGCAGGTGTACAATTTCATGCCAACCCGTGATAGGCATCAGCACACCACACCCTCACCAACGTGTTCTCTTGCTCCATCATAGGTCACCACTCCCCTTCTTCCTCCTCTAGAGTCCTTGAATCTGCTTCAGTATACCATCGCTAATAAAGTTCCACCCTAAAATTTCCCTTTGCTGTTTTCTTATGTTCCACCTAAGAGTGGTATCATCTGGTATTCTCCCTGTTCTTTCTGTGATATTTCACTTAACACAATTATTCTTTTATCACTTCCAGTCTAACTTTAAGAAACACAACTGAAAGGTATAACCCATAGTGCCCCATTATTCCTTCAGAAGAATGTTGGAATATGTTTGTGCTAGCACAAACATATTTATCTGTAAATCCTTTTGAAAATATAAAATATGAAAATGTGAGTCTTATCACTATACTCCAAAGTTTAACCTTATACTTCAACAGGGTATAAAAGTTGATAACTTTCTATAAGATTACTAGTCTAATTCATAGAAGACTATCTTCATTATGTTGGCATTGGACTTACTGTATCTTTATTTTCTTTTCTAAATTTTATTTATTTATTGGATAGAGACAGAAAGAAATCAAGATGGAATTGAGGGGTTAGAAGGGAGAAAGAGAGAGACCTGCATCATCACCTCACTCTTAGTGAAGCTTCTCCACTGCAGATGGGAGCCGGGGGGCTTGAAATGGGAGCTGGGGGCTTGAACCAGGGTCTTTGTCCACTTTAACATTTGCACTCAACCATAGGTGTTACCACCTGGACTCTTAAATTGTATCTTTACTTCTGAATGAAAACAGTTGTTCTAACAGTTTTAGATTACTTTCTAGATTTATAAATAATAATAACTTTCACATTTATAAAAATGATTTAAACCTTTTCACTAAGAACATTTGTTCTCATTTCTCATCTTTGAATTAGGTTTGTTTTTTTTAAAACATTCTTTCTAGCTAATGACAAAGCCTGATTTTCCACCACCACCAATTCCTACGACCGTGTCATCTTCCTCATTCCTTGTAAGTATTGGATGTTCATTAGTGATTTTGTGTTTGTGTGTGTGTGTGTGTGTGTGTGTCTGTGATGTACCAAATGTAAACACTATAAACACTGTCTCTAGATTTAGGAGTTTTTATCAGAACATGCACTTCGCAGGTCAACCTGAGTTATCATAGGCCATCAGTGTTAGGTATATCTAGAGAGATCAAGGCTACTTACTATTTACAAATAAGTGTAAGTACTGCTTTTTTACTCAGAAAAGAATCATTCCACTGCAATATAGTTGTTAAGAAATTGTAATAGTTATATCATATGAGGTAATCTATCTCCTTCAAAATGCATCTTATTTATTTATATAAAGTTTTACTACAACTTATATTTTTATTATGGTTAGATAAAGCCTATTTGAGAGTACATGTGAAGCAAGATCATATGCAAGTAAACTAACTAGATGAAAAATCAGACACTTACGAAGTAAAAGGGACAAAATTTATTCTTTTATCAAGTACTGAGCATAGTTCCTCATACATTTTTGTCTTTTGCTTTATTTTGCCTTGATTTTACCAAAGCACTCCTAAGCTTAGTTTTTATGATGGTGGCAATGGGGATTGAACCTGGGACCTTGACTGCCTTGGGCAGGAAAGTCTTTGCATAACCACTAAGATATCTCCCCAGATCTACTTGCTACTCTTTTATGAGTAAAAGCAGAATAACTAAAATGTCAGTATTTTTTCCAAGAAATTTTCTATAAATGTAGTGGGGAAACAAGTCCTCCACATGAGACACTTAATTCCTCATGCATCATTTGATTTAGAGTTAGTGACATTAGTGAAAATTTATTAAGAGCAAAAATTAGTTGCATCATGGTAGTTGAACTAGGACAGAAAGTCATTGCCAGAGTAGTTGGAATTTTACTTAGATCCTGAAGATTGAGTGGGATTTAAGTTAGTGAGGAAGAGGTAAGGACTCATTTAAATAAGAAAAAAAAAGAACATCTCTGTTGAGAAATACATAGTATTTATAATGACATACCACATTTTTTATATTATTCCTAATATAGCATAAAGACACAAAAGTACTTCCCTCTACTGTTTTCAAGAGTAAGTCCGTGTCTACGCCTAAGGTAAGACATCCGTAGCCAAATTAGTATAGTCATACAGCATCCTGCTCGTATCAAGGAGGGAAGTTCTAACCATATCTTCCTAGAAAAAATTCACTTAATGTCTGCATTTTGGGGAGTGGCAGGAGTGCATGGGTGGATGGATGCTGTCCTTTCTAAGTTGTCAGTCAAAGTTCAGGGCGCCAGTATGCCGGGCTAGCTTGGGGAGACAGACGACCAGGGATACAAGGCTGAGCAGAGAAGCAGTATTTCTTTATTCACGAGCGAACGGTTCAAAAAACTAATCTAATCTAATCACAACCTAATTCTGTCCTGCATCTTTCTCCTCCACTGGAAGAGTCAGGAACCAAGGAAGTATGTAGGATAGGAAGAAGCCCGAACTAGCAAGGACTAAACCAAAATCTCCCGGAGGCAGGGGGAGTGAGACCAAACCAATGTAACAGAATGACCATGTAAATAGACCACAACGTCAAGCAGTGTAACAGGAGGGATCCCAGAAGCAGAACTAGAAGCCTACCAACACTAAGTTTAGCCCATAATTAAGGAAGGAGCTAGAAATTTAGAAATTCTTAGCTGGGGGGGTGGTGTTGGTTCACCTGCTTTAGCACTTTCATCACTGTGCACAAGGACTCAGGTTCATGTGCCCAGGCCCCCACCTGCAGGAAACTCCCTTAGTGGAGCAGCAGTGCTGCAGATTCCATCCTCCCTCCGTGTCTCTCTCTCTCTCTCTCTCTCCTTTTCTACCTCCACCCTTTTGTCTCGATTTGTTTCTATTTAAAATTAATTAATTATTAATTAAAATACATTATAAAAAGAAAAGTCTTAGCTAGGAGGAGACTATGTTCCTAATGTTCTTCTCAAATACATCCCCCAAGATTATATAATGACAGAAGTTTCCCATCAATTAATCATCTGGCAGCTTCACTTGACTCTTACTTGTTCCACATTGGCTAATTAACAAGATAAATATTTGTATTCCACTGTGGTATTTTTCTTACATTCTTTGCTGTTCCAGTCCTTCACTGAAATGTCAGATATCCTATAAAATAGAAAATGTTACTATGTAGGTTTGATTTTAATTTCTAAACAATACAAAGCTAGCAACATAATGTGTAAAAGTTTAGGAGAAGAAGTTGACCATTTATTTTTATTTGTTTATTTCTTTAGGGCTCAAATCCAAAAGTCTGAAGCAACAACTAAGGAAGTATCGGTGAATGAATCTAGATGAAAATATAGACAATCTGGATGGAAGAGAAATATACTTTCCAATTACTGTTTACTCTCAATAACCTGAGAGGTTAACAATTCTTGATCCATATTATACTTTGAGGAGGTCCTATAAAATTTTTTCCATGAAAGACAAGCTCTTGAGGAAATTTGCGTGAATGAAAATGACTGGTCTCCATCCCTGTGACAAGGAAGGTGACTAACATAACAACTCTGAAGCTGAAATTCTCTATGTGACTTTCCTATTATCTTTTTTTTTACTTTGATAAAAAATTATTTCTTTAAATACTTTGAAAACTGATTTTCTCATTTGGTTGAAATTGATTCATCCTTTAATGAAAACAAAAGAAGAACTAAAAAATCTACATGTTTAGGGAGTCGGGCTGTAGCGCAGCGGGTTAAGCGCAGGTGACGCAAAGCACAAGGACCGGCATAAGGATCCCGGTTCGAACCCCGGCTCCCCACCTGCAGGGGAGTCGCTTCACAGGCGGTGAAGCAGGTCTGCAGGTGTCTATCTTCCTCTCTGTCTTCCCCTCTTCTCTCCATTTCTCTCTGTCCTATCTAGAAACGATAACTACAACAATAAAATAATAATAAAAAAACTGCATGTTTATCTTTAGATATCATGATAGTTTTGATCATTAGCTTGATGAATTAGAATCCTAGGTTTAAGAAAATCATGTAAACATTCTCTGATTGACACAATATATCTTTATGACATTATCTTCTCAAGTTTTAATTTTCTGGTAATCCGAGGTTGGTAAATCTCATTAATTAAATTCATAGAAATTTGTGTAATGCTGACGGAGGGTAGATAGCATAACGGTTATGCAAAGAGACTCTTATGCCTGAGGCTCCGAAGTTCCAGGTTCAATCCCCTGCGCACCACTACCATAAGCCAGTTGAACAGCACTAAAAAAAAAAAAAAAAAGAGAGAGAGAGAGAGAAAAGAAATTTGTGTAATATATTTACTATAAAGGTTAAAAAGAATTTCACCTTGAAGTTTCTAAGTCCAGAAATTTTTAGTTACATAAAATAATAGCTTAACACAGAAGTAGTCTACAGAATATGGACAACAAATTTATATCATTTGCCCTAATGATTTTGACCAGATAGTATTTTAACACATTTTGAATTATTGTCAATATTTTTTATTTATTTATTTTTGCCTTCAGGGTTATTGCTAGGACTCAGTGCCTGCACTTCGAATCCACTGTTCCTGTAGGCTATCCCCCCATTTTTGTTGCTCTTGTTGTTATCATCATTGTTATTGTGGTTATTAATGCTGTTGTTGTTGGATAGGACAAAGAGAAATGTAGAGAGGAGGGAAAGACAGAGGGGGAGAGAAAGATAGACACCTGCAAACCTGCTTCACTGCCTGTGAAATGACTCCCCTGCAGGTGTGGAGCGGGGGGCTAAAACCAGGATCCTTATGCGGGTCCTTGTGCTTTGTGCCACCTGCGCTTAACCCGCTGTGGGAAATCTTGCATAAACATCCAGATTTCTAGGTTTTAAAAAGTAATCCGGGGTGCCTTGTCAGCACTGAAATCACACTGCCTGTATCAACAACCACGTATTTGATTGAGAGTAAACACTATTTGTTGTTGTTTACAAAATAGTGTCTTTCTTTCTGTTTTCAGAATTCCAGTTTTAAATAGCTGTTCATTTTTTGAAAAGATCATTTTAACTCCACCTCTTGAATTAAATTTTAATAAACCATGTTAATTCTCACCATCAGTGAGTTTATTTGAAAATAAATAAATAAATAATTCTCATTCTCACCATCAGTGGTTTATTTGAAAATGAATATGTCCTCTCATGTTTGTTTTTGTTTCAGTGAGGCAAAAGAGGAGACATATTAGGGGATTTCTGAGGAAGAAATTCTTGTCCTTCCTTATGTGTTTTGGTATCTGGGCATCCTAACTGCTATTGTGCAGTCATGTTAAGACTGATATACTGATATACTGATATGAAAGACTGATATACTGAAGAGATAGAGTAAAGACATATGAACTGTAAAACATGACCGTGCCATTGAACTGGTGGATTAATAACTGTTGGTGTCACCCCATGTTTTATTGGGATTTCATAAATAAAAAGTTCTTAATACCTAAGTTATGTTGAGTTGAATTATTTCTAATAGTAGATGTCATTTTAACTGACTGAGAAGTTATTTTCATTACCAGGACAAATATTTCGCATTTTGTCATTCCAGCTCTTGTTTTTCTCATACTCTGCCTGCTTCAAACTCATTTCTACCACTGACCTAACCCTTGTAGGCCATCATTTCCATCAATGGAGTTTCCCACAAAAATCCCCTTTTCCATAACTGGTATGACTATCTAGATAAACTCACTCTGACTATAGATTTGATGTTCAATCTTGAAGGAATTTGCCTTTTCTTATGGAAAGGCAACATTGGCAATTGCAACATTTGTGCAAATCCCTAATATATAATGTTCATTATGTTAATAAATCATCAACATTGGTGACTTCTGTTTATTTCAATGTTTGTTTCAAGGTTTCTACATTTCATTCTTTTTAATATAACGGGAATAGAACTATTGACCCTAAAAATCCTCAGTCATCTACATGACTCACACTGAACATAACTGTAAACTTTCAAAGAGCATCATCTGAAGATTTCTTTACATTTTGACATTACTAGACAAGTTCTCTGATGTAGAGGTGTCATAAGTTCTTTGTGGAAATAGATGATGAGGACAGTGAGAGAAAAAAAAACATTCTATTCTCTTAAGACTTATAACCTTCTCCCTACACAGTTTACTGTTGGACTGAACAGTTTAATGAAAATAGTATAATCTGAGTCTTATATCTATAATTCTTTTTTAAATTGTTTTAGTTTTTTAATTGGGGAATTAATGTTTTACATTCAACAGTAAGTACAATAGTTTGTACATGCATAACATTCCCCAGTTTCCCATATAAAAGTACGACCCCCACTAGGTCCTCTGAATCCTTCCTGGACTTGTATTCTCCCTACCCTCCCACCCCAGAGTCTTTTATTTTGGTGCAATACGCCAATTCCATTTCAGGTTCTATTTCTGTTTTATTTTCTGATTTTGTTTTTCAACTTCTGCCTGAGAGTGAGATCATCCCATATTCCTCCTTCTGTTTCTGACTTATTTCACTTAATGTGAATTTTCAAGGTCCATCCAAGATCAACTGAAAACGGTGAAGTCACCTATTTTAATAGCTTAGTAGTATTACATTATGTATATATGCCACAACTTGCTCAGCCACTCATCTGTTGTTGGGCCCCTGGGTTGCTTCGGGGTTTTGACTATTACAAATTGTGCTGCTAAGAACATATGTGTACACAGATCTTTTTGGATGGGTATGTTGGGTTCCTTAGGATATATCCCCAGGAGAGGAATGTCAGGACCATAGGGTAGGTCCATTTCTAGCCTTCCATTCTGAGAGTTCTCCATACTATTCTCCATACTATTCTTCACAATTGACATTCCCACCAGCAGTGCAGGACGGTGCCTTTGACCCCACACCCTCTCCTCTGCTGTTACCTTTTCTGATGTATGACGTTCTCACAGGAGTAAAGTGGTATCTCATTGCTGTCTTTATTTGCATTTCTCTGACAATCAAAGACTTGGAACGTTTTTTCATGTGTTTCTTGGCCTTTTGGATCTCTTCTGTGGTGAATATTCTGTCCATGTTCTCTCCCCATTTTTGGATGGGGTTAGTTGTTTTCTTGTTGTTGAGTTTGGCAAGCTCTTTATATATTTTGGTTATTAGCCTCTTGTCTGATATATGGCATGTAAAGATCTTCTCCCATTCTGTGAGGGGTCTCTTGGTTTGGGTATTAGTTTCTTTTGCTGTGCAGAAGCTTTTTAATTTGATGTAGTCCCATAAGTTTATGCTTGCCTTAGACTTCTTTGTAATTGGATTCGTTTCATTGGAGATGTCTTTAAAATGTATGCGGAAAACAGTTCTGCCAATATTTTCCTCTAAGTATCTGATAGTTTGTGGTCTAACATCCAAGTCCTTGATCCACTTGGAATTTACTTTTGTATTTGGTGAAATACAGTGGTTCAGTTTCATTTTTCTGCATGTTTCAACCCATTGTTTCCAACACCATTTGTTGAAGAGACTCTGCTTTCCCCATTTAATAGTCTGGGCCCCTTTGTCAAAGGTTAGGTGTCCATAATTAGAATATAGAATATAGAATATAGAATATAGAATATAGAATATAGAATATAGAATATAGAATATAGAATATAGAATATAGAATATAGAATATAGAATATAATTATAATATCTATAATTCTTAATCCAGAGCTGACTGAGTTTGGAGTAGGGCACCAAAATAAAAATCTCTGCATGGAAGGTGAGAGTAGATATTCAGCTTCACTGGGGTGGGGGTGGGGGGTTGGGACACAGTCCTTTGGTGGTGAGAATGGTGTTGATGCACACTCCTATTAACTTGTGGTCTCATAGATTACTATTTAATTAATAGGAGAGGGGAAAAACTGATTGAATGTCTTAAACTTGTTAATGTACAGACCATAGGCTGAGTATATGTTCCTTCAATCTAAGCACTTAACATTTCAAATGTGGCAAATGAATTTTAACAGTGGTCTCAAATTGTTAATACATTTCTAGTAATAACTTGTTCTTTGAAATGTTGACTTTTCTAAAAGCTTAGACCAGGGAGAACAGAAGCAACCAGTAGCATTATTTTATAAGACACAGCTATATACCAATAACATCAAAGGACATAAATTATGGTGATGTTTGCTCATGTATGATACAGCAAATGCTAACAATGGGATTTTCAAAGTTAACCCAATTGCCAAATAATTTTATTGTAGCAGTAACTATCTACTGCCTTCTTAAAACTTAAGACAGCAGGAACCTCCCGCTTCCTCTATAAAACCCATATTTCCCCCAGTCCTGGAATCTCTAGGATGGGGCTCACTTTTCAGCATGCTTCTCTCAATTCATATTTGCATTTTTTATTTTTTAAAAAATTTAATATCATTAACTCTGCTAGTAGCTTAACTGGTACTCCTGAGTCCCATACTATTCTATAAAATTTAATACTGATATTGTATTTTTCTGATTGATTTGCAGTTACTTAATTTAGTTGTGAATCATAGATGACATACTAGTATTCTGGAGCAAATCTAAAATTGGGTAAAAAATGATGCTCCTTTTAAGAGAGTAGCCTGTGGCTTTGACCATGTAAGGGATTACACTACTAGTGATAAGACTCTAAGGCATAGTTTGAATCCAGGTCTTAGTTAAACAGTAAAGATTTAGACAGTTACAAAGGTCAGATTGTAGAAATGTTGTTGTTCTCCTCCTCCTCTTTTTCCTCCTTCTTCCTCTTTCCTCCTCTTTTTCAATTATGTGTTGTTGCTGTTTTTTTTTTTTTTAATAATTATCTGTTTATTTTTTATAAATGACTTTCAGGCATAGAAATCCAGAATGATAAACAACTGCATACCCATACTATATAGTTTGAGAAGCAGAACATTACACATACAGCAGAATTACAACCAGGGAACATTAAACCAGTTTCATCCCTCCTCAAAGAAGTAATCACACTTCTAAACTTTTTCAGATGTTTGAGTGACTATCTTGGGTTTGCCTGGAACTAGGATTTTTCTCAGAATACATAACTCCCAGTAGTAAAACAGTGAAATTCCAGAAACCCCAGTGTGTCTGGCTATCCCATCAAAGCACATTTTATTCTTTTACTACAAATAAACCAATTCACAGGTGATATACTGTATTGTGTTCTAGTTTTAAATGTTATATATAGTGGTCCTGGAGGTGGCACAGTGATAAGGCTTTGGACACTCAAGCATGAGGTCCTGAGATTGATCCCTGCAGCACATGTGCCAGAGTGATGTCTGCTTCTTTCTCTCTCCTCATATCTTTCTCATTAATAAATAAATAAAATATGTTTTAAAAATGTTATATATAAAGAGAAATCTCTGTGGTCTGGGAGGTGGTGAAGTGGATGAAGCCTTGGATTCTCAAGCATGAGGTCCTGAGTTCAATCCCCGGCCGCATATGTGCCAGAGTGATGGATGGTTATTTCTCTCTCCTATCTTCAAGAGTAAATAAATAAATAAATAAATAAAATCTTTAAAGAGAACTCTGTTGCATTATTATTCTACAACTTTTTTTGAAGCTCTCTTTCCTAGTTGTGAGATTGAGTCATGTGCATAGTTAAAGGTTAAGCCCATTTATTTTCATGGCTCCAGCATATTCCATTATCTGAACACAATAGTTTAGCCATCTTGCTGCTGATAGGACCTTTTGGCTATTCCTAGCCATTCATTTCTAGCAGAGCTGTAACTGGCATTATTGTTCCTGAGTTCTTACACATTTCGTAGAGTTTTATTTATTTTTTTTAAATGGGTAGAACTTTCTGGATTCTCTTGTACACACTTATCAGGCTTTTACTGGGTAAAAGTAAGATTATTATAATCTCTTCAAAGTGATTGCATAATTAACCTCTGGGTCTTTTCTAGATAATCTGTTACTAATCTAATTCCTCTTTGATTTTCCCTCTGTTCTTAAAAACTATCCCCTTTTATGAATTTTGGTACTGTTTTTAAGTTTATGCATAAAAAAGAAAGTAAGATTTAGTTGCAGTTAGACAATGTAGAAGGGTGGACCTATGTGATTATTTCCGTGGATTTATCTTATTTATTACTTACTGATTGATTCATTTAATTTTTGTCATTGCCAGGACTTCAGTCTGTGATGACTTTTCAGACAGGAAGAGAGAGGCAGAGGAAGCAAGACAAAGACATACAGTGCTGAAGCTTCCCCTGCTGGTGGGGGTGAGGCTCAAGCCTAGGTCATGCGCAAAGAAAGCAGCACACATTCTAGACAAAAAAAAAAAAACACACACACACACACAACCTGGCAGCTCCTACATTTCACTTGGCAATAATGACACTTACCTGGTAAGAAACAGCCATCTGAGTTCCTCATATCAATACTCCAAAAGAGGGAGTCGGGCTGTAGTGCAGCGGGTTAAGCGCAGGTGGCGCAAAGCACAAGGACCGGCATAAGGATCCCGGTTCGAACCCCGGCTCCTCACCTGCGGGGGGTCGCTTCACAGGCGGTGAAGCAGGTCTGCAGGTGTCTATCTTTCTCTCCTCCTCTCTGTCTTCCCCTCCTCTCTCCATTTCTCTCTGTCCTATCCAACAACAACAACAACAATAATAACTACAACAATAAAACAACAAGGGCAACAAAAGGGAATAAATAAATTAAATAAATATAAAAAAATTTTAAAAAAAGAAAGAAGAAACAATACTCCAAAAGAATTGAGTTCTTCCAACAATCACTGAGTGACCCAAGAAGTAGTTTTCATCCCAGCTGAATTTTGACTTAAGACTTATAAGAAAATAATTCTGGGGGCCGGGTGGTGGCACATCTGATTGAACGCATGTATTACAATGCGCAAGGACCCGAGTTTGAGCCCCCCGTCCCCACCTGCAGGGTGAAAGCTTTACGAGTGGTGAAGCAGGGCTGTAGGTGTCTCTCTCCCTCTCTATCACCACCTTCCCTCTTGATTTCTGGCTCTCTCTATCCAATAAATAAAGATAATAATAAATAAAAAAACTGAAAAAATACTCCTTTTTAAAGTATTTATTTATTTCCTTTTGTTGCCCTTATTGTTTCATTGTTGTAGTTAAAAAAAAAGATACTCTTAAGAAAATAATTTTCTCTTTATAAATTTTATGCAACAATGAATAGCTAATCCCAGAGGATAGAGATAGCATATTCTAAATATTTCAGGTAAGTTTTTACAGAACTAACTATATTAAATTATATTTAACAGGTGATACAGAATAAAAATTGTTTCGTTGACATTCTCTTCCATTTTATTCTGTCTTTTTAAAATAGTATTTATTTATCTATTGAGTAGAGACAGTTAGAAAAGGTGGAAGTAGAACAGTAGAGGGAGAGATAACTGCAGCACTGCTTCACCTTTTGTGAAACTGTTCCCTGCAGGAGGGGACCAGGGGCTTATATTTGGGCTCTTGTGCATTGTAAGACATGGGATCTACTCAGCTGTACCCACTGAGTGTGTGTCCCTGCCTGATTCTCCATACATCTTCATGTCTTGATACCTCATTTCTTTTGAACATAGAATAAAATAATATTTTTCTGAGTATGCAAGGACCCAGGTTCAAGCCCCTGGTCCCACCTACAGGGGCAAAGTTTCAGGAGTGGTGAAGCAGGTGTCTCTCTGTCTCTCTCCCTCTCTATTTTCCCTTCCACTCTCCACTTATCTCTGTCTCTATCCAATAATTAATCAATCAGTTAATTAAATATATTAAAAACTTGAAAGTTTTTTAAACAATATTTTTCAGGGTGTAGCACAATTTATCTACTCCCATACCTACCTAAGGGCATCTTAGCTACTCACAGATTTTTTACTATAGTGACTATGCTGCTATAAACATGGACATGCAGGGGTTTGTATGAACATGAATTTTCATTTGTGTAGATACTAGAGACAGTCTTGCCTCCCAAGTGGGTGTTTATTTTGCTTTCTCATCAGCAGTAAATGACCATTTCTATTGCTCCACATAGTCACATAGTCACCAGCATCTAGTGTTATTAGTACTTTGGATTTGATCCATTGTAATAGGCCTTATTTTTGTTTTCTTCTGATTCCACTGCTCCCAAACTACTCCCATTATTTTTATTTCAGATAATGAGAGCAAAATTAGTGTGAGTAGAAGACAGAGAGATGAAGAAAGAGAGAGAAAGAGAGGGGAGAGAGAGAACCAAAGATTACCCAATGCCATGGGGTTCCATGTGATACCAAGTCACAAATTTGTAATATGTGCATGGCAAGTCATGTGTATTATCAGGGGAGCTATCTTCCAGTTCCTAATTTGAAATATTTAGCATATGATGTAGAACATTTAATACTTGTCTATTTGCTGAGCATTGTCCTTTGAAGTGATTTATCTTTCATTTTGTTGCAACTGGAGACACTGGCACAGTCAAAATTGTATTGAGTCCTTTAGCTTCTCATCAGATGACTAGTTGCCCATGTGCTGATCAGATGACCTCAAATAACTCCTTCATCAGCAAATTATGGAGCTTTCATGCAGTGGTGCCTCACACATAAACTATTGAGTTTAGACTTCTGCTTCCTTCTTAAGCCACACAATGGAGAAAACACAGAGGAAGAAAGGAAACAAAACATCCTTAGGCTTTAGTCTAAAGAGAAGTTATAAATGATTCAGTTCAAAGTAGATGTAGTAAGAAAATGCATATCTTGTTTTCATGATTTAAAATCCAGTGAATAAAAGTAACCACCTATATGGTATGGTTCTTTTATACACTAGCCCCAGAAGAACTAACAAAAATGGGAGACTCTCCCTGGAAGAATGTAGGAGAGAGGATAGGTTCAATGTGTGCATACTTGCATGCATATGTGTGTCTTAGTGTTGACTTGACACAGACAGTAGAGGGGAAAGAAGGTAAAAAATGAGCAGGTGTTACTTCCTTTCTCGGGAATGCTTGGAAACATTTTCTGGAACATATAATGCTTCCTATATCCCTGCAGGACCTACAACTAGCCCTGGAACACTCAGGAATACAGCCAGGGAAGTACAGAAATCACGCACAAGTTGGGAGTCAGAGCAAAAGACTGGCTTCTTCACCCCATGCCTTCTAAATCAACACGGGAAGCATTTTTTATTATTATTATTGTCACTAATTTATTTATAAAATAAAAAATATCAAGAACACCATAGGATAAGAGGGGTAAAGTTCCACACAATTTCCACCACCAGAGTTCCATATCTCATCCCTCCATTGGAAGATTTCCTAGTCTTTATCCCTCTGGGAGTATGGACCTAGGATCATTATGCGGTGCAGAAGGTGAAAGGTCTGGCTTCTGTAATTGCTTCCCCGCTGAATATGAGTGTTGGCAGGTCTATCCATACTCCCAGCCTGCCTCTCTCTTTCCCTAGTGGAGCAGGGATCTGGAGAGGTGGGGATCCAGGACACATTGGTAAGGTAGTCTGCCCAGGGGTGTCAGGTTGGCATCATGGTAGCATCTGCAACTTGGTGTTTGAAAAAGCATTAAGGTATGAAGCAAAACAATTTGTTTTATAGTCAAGAACTTAAAGGCAAGAATATAGCAGATGAGTTTTGGGATCTCCATTTTAGAAAAAGTTAGTAGGTCTATTTTAGGTATATTCCAAGAAACCCATGACTTTACTAATTTTTGCCTGAGCCTGACAGCTAACATACAGGTAAACCAAAAGTGTTGTCTGAAGAGATGATGTGATAGTTGGAAATAAGAATAGAGAACTGGTTCAGAGCAGAGACTAGATCCCAAATATGGAAAAGATATATAAGTATCATTTTATGCTGTCTTTTTAAAAATTTTTTTTCTAGGTTTTTCTACTTTCTTGCTGTTTTGGGTCACTGCAAACTATTGTGCACTTTTGCTTTAAGGTGTATATTTTCCCCTAACTTATGGGTACACGTGCACATATATTCTGTCTCATGGACCCTGATCTGTAACTAGGCTCTGTGGTTTTATTAGGAGGTACACCACCTGATATGGAGTTGAGGAGTCCTATGAGCTAGGAACTGTCTCACCAGAGTGCTGGAGCTGGAGGGTTGACATTCCACACCTGGTGTCTCTGGACACAATCCAAAGTGAAACGTGTCGAGGTGGTATTGACTGCATTGATTTCATTGAGCTCAGTAGATGTAGTATCAGATGGTATGGCTTGAGTGAAGCATGCAGGAAGATAAGTCATGCCCCAGAGTTTCCAGGACTGGGAGAAGTGTGGGTTTTATAGAGAATGGGGAGTGTTCCTGTTGTCTTGGAGTTTAAGAAGACAATAGATAGTTATTATTGTCACCAAGTTATTAGGTAATTTGGTTCACTTTGGAAATCCCATGGATAGGATTTGTTGTATCATACGAAACCTTACTTACGCCATTTAATGCTCTTTACTTGTAGCTGCATCCTATATAGTGATGTAAGCAGCTGCTTCTGGTCTCCCTGGTTGGTCTAACACTATGGGTGATTTACTATGTCAATTAAACAGTCATTATTAGAAATGTACTAAAAATGTGAGCCCACTGTGAAAATCCAATCAGGTTACTGATTTGAAACCTTAAATGTTTAGATTGAAAGACTATATACTCAGAACTGAAGTCTATGCATAAAAAACTTTGAGAGTTTCAATCTAATTTTCCCCTCACATATTGATTAAATAGTGATTTCTAAGATTACAAGTTAATAGAAGTGTGTATTAACACAGTTCCTGCCACCAAAGGCCTGTGTCACTACCCCCAACCCCCTATAGTGAAGTTAAAAAATCTATCCTCTCCCCCTCTCAGAGTTTTTTTAATTTGGTGAGATACTCCAAACTCAGTAAAATACTATTTTGTTTTTCCCTGTCTGTTCTTTCTCAGTTTCTTTTTTATGAATGGAATCATCCCATACTTATCTTTCTCTTTCTGACTTACCTCACTTAACATGATTCTGTCTAGCTCCATACAAGTCGGGTCAGAGAAGGTGGGTTCATTATTTTTAATAGCTGAGTAGTATTCCACTGAATATATATATATCCCAACTTTCTCATCCATTCATCTGTTGTTGGGCACCAGGGTTGCTTCCAGATTTTGACTATTATGTATTGTGCTGCTATGAACATAGGTGTACACATAGCTTTTTGGATGGGTGTGATTGAGTCCTTAGGATATATCCCTAGGAGAGGAATCACTGGGTCATATAGAAAAAGAAAAAAAAAGTATTCTGGTCCATTTCAAGCCTTGTGAGGGTTCTCCAGACTGATCTCCATAGGAGTTGGACCAATTTACATTCTCAACAGGGGAAGTAACTTCTAAGGAGTCTTCTTCTTCTTCTAGTGTTTGCCTTCTAAGGAGTTACCCTGCTTTTCTCTGGGCAAGAGGTGAAGCTCTGACCTGATGGCTGTCTGTTGGTTGGGAATTATTTTTTTCTAGCATCTGAAGTTTTTCATCCTGTTGTGAGAGTTCAAGTTCCCACTTCAAGAGCCAAGAGCTCTTCCAACCACAGTCTCTGAGGTCTGCCCTGCAGACTGCTCCGTAGAATAAGCAATAACCAGATGTGGAAATGAAGCTACTCGCCAAGAAATAAAATATTATGGAACAGAAACACGAACATGTCATAAAAAAAAAAAAACAACAACACTGGATTATAGATTCAACCTCAGGTGAACCACTGGAAGAGAAAGGCCAAAAAAAAAAAAAAAGAGTAACAAACATAATAACAGGCATAATGGGTGATTTGACAATTTATTTTCTTTCTTTTTTTGTCTCCAGGGTTATTGCTAGGGCTTGGTGCCTGTACTATGAATCTACTGATCCTGGAGGCTGTTTTTTTTTTTTTCTTTTTTGTTGCCCTTGTTGTTTATCATTGTTGTTACTATCATTATTGTTGTCATTGTTGTTGGGTTGGACAGAGGGAAATCAAGAGAGGAGGGGAAGACAGAGGGGGAGAAAAAGATAAGACATCTGCAGACCTGCTTCACTGCTTGTGAAGCGATTCCCCTGTAGTTGGAGAGCTGTCAGCTCGAACCTGGATCCTTACACCAGTCCTTGCACCACCCCTTAAACTTTGTGCCTTTGTGCTTAATCTGGCCAGCCCATGAGCTTTGTGCCTTTTGCGCTTAACCTGCGCTTAACCTTTGCACTACTGCCTGATCCCCGACTTGACAAATTTAAAGGGTGAATACAAAAGCATTACAAGGATCAAGGACAAATACTAGGGGTAAAAATTTAGTAGTGAAAATTACAAGATAGGACACTTGGACAGTGAACTTTCTTTGTCATGAGAACGAGCCAGGTACAAATGAGACTTGCATGGCACTGAGAGAAACTTGGGTTTTCTTTTAGTTTGTTTGTTTTGTTTTTATTTTTTGTCTTATTCTCTGTCTTTACCCTTCTTGCTGCAAAAGGCATCCCAGAACAATGAAGCCCTAGTGACAAGCAAAAAAATTAAATAAAAAAATATAATGGTGATAATAACAAATATTTGTATATTTTATTTGAATGGGAGATACAAAGAGAAAGAGAAAGGCAGTAGAGCACTGTTTATGGTGCTTATGGTGGTGCTGGGGATTGAACTTGGGATCTTGGAACCATGGATGTCTTTTGCAGAATCATTGTGCTTTTTCTTCAGTCGTAAACAAAAAAATTAAATATCTTATGTTTCAAGGCACAATAGCTCCAGGGTATTTTTTTTTTTTGCTTCCAGGGTTATTTCTGAGGTTAAGTGCCTGCACTATGAATCCACTTCTCCTGGAGGCCACATTTTCCCTTTTGTTGCCCTTGTTGTTTATCGTTGTTGTTATTGCTGTCATTGTTTTTGGATAGGACAGAGAGAAATTGAGAGAGGAGGGAAGACAGAGAGGAGGATAGAAAGACAGACACCTGCAGACCTGCTTTACCACTTGTGAAGTGACTCCCTAAAGGTGGGGAAACGGAGGATCGAACCGGGATCTTTATGCTGGTCCTTGCAGCTTGGCGCCATATGTGCTTAACCCGCTGCGGTACCGTCCGGCCCCCCAAGGTATGAGTTTTTATAAGAAATTACTCATCTTCCAGAATTGTGTAGTGCAAGTCATAAAATCACAGAGGTGGTAATGTGTGCTGTAAGTGTGTAAAATAATGTGTTATAGTTAAGAACTGTCTAGCATATCTAGTCAATGGGTACTTAGAGCCAGATTTCCCCGAGTATTTGATTAAGGTCAGTGGACGGGGACAACATCTACACGTCTTTCTCTGTTTATCTGAGAGCATTAGTGAAAGAGAAGAAGCCCTGGTCAGCAGGGGCAGGGCTAGAGCTTTAGGCTATCTTGAGGTTCTGGGTTCAAATTCCACAGAAAATAGGGAAACGTTTTTCATTGTTTTAAGTAAACATATAAATGACATAGTAATTTCAATATATTTATTTTAACTTTATTTGACAGAAAAAAAATTTAGAGGGAATGGGGAGAGAGAGAATGAAAGAGAGAGAGACAGAGAGAGACATCTAGCACCCACTTCTTGTGAAGCTTCAACGCTTCCCACAGGTAGGTACCATGGGTTTGATCTTGGCCCTTGCACATGGTAGTATGTTCGTTGAACTGGGTGCTTCACTGCCAGACCACCACATAGTGAACTTTAATGCAAAATCATAAACATATGTTGTGTGTTCTAAACAAAATTCCCATGCAAGCCTCCCATATAGGGACTGAACCTTTCAAACTTTTCTGTAGTCAATTGGGCAAAGAAGAAATATGAAGGACTATTTTCCTAGTAAACTTCCAACAGGACAAAGTCAAAGAAGAAATATTTTCCAAAAGTACTTAAGTCTGCTGAGTAAGGCATTAAATACTGCACAGGACATAGAATCAATGTCTTGTCATTGTGTTATACCCTGTGTTGTGATTCAGAGTGCATTGCATGTTGGGTCAACAGCGATTAGCCCAGCTTTCTCTAGTTATCTGATATAGGTCCATGGAAGAAAGCAGAAACTAAGCACACCTTGCTCTCATCCATTTGAGAACTCTAATGAAGGAGTCAGAAGTCAGAAGATCAGTTGCCTATAACTCCATGACGGACCACTGAATTGGCTATCTGGAGGTCCCTGGTTCAAATTCCATGAAGAGCATGAAAACAAGTACAGATGAGATAGTGACCTTTTAAAAGTGCGATCAAAAACAAACATACTGTGTATGTTTTAAACCAAATTCCCCTACAAGCTTCCCATGTTGGAGCTAAAAACTTTTATACTCATTCTAGTGTCCTAGTGTGTTAAAAAGAAATGTGAAGGACAATTTGACTTGTAAAATTCCAGGAATAACCAAATTACTGGGGTTGGGTGGGGAAGTTCCCAAAACTAAACAGTTTTGTGCAATGTATAAAAATACAGCGCAGCATGTAGGACCAGTATTTTGTCATTGGGATAAATTTGTGTTTTATAGTTAAGGAGTGCCTAGCACACTGTTTCCACAAGCATTTTGAACCAACTACTTCTATGCCTTCAGTTAAAGTGAGCGAAAGGAAACCAACCTCATACAACTGTCCCTCATCTACCAGCAGAAGCAAAGATGCCCTCACCAGCAGAGTCAGGGTGGTAGTTCAGTGGAAGTCCCTGAATTAGCAATAGTGAGGTTTCCAGGGGCAGGACAAGCAGAGTAGGGCTGTTGAAAGAGTGGGGTGGAGTGAGCAGGGTGGGTAGACCTGTAGCATTTCAAGAAGCTGGAGCTTTTGCTTACACTGTGGTGAGAGGAGATGGATCAAGTTATTGTCAGAGCCACACAACTGGTTACAAAACAAAAGTTTGGAAATCAGTGCTCATTATTGCAGATCACACAATATCATCTAACCATTAATAAGAATGAGTTAGGCCTGTATTACCACTGACTTGCAGAGATTTTGCATTATTAGTGAGTGAGAATTTCAAGATTCAAGAAAATGTCACACTTTTGTAAAATATTAGCAACTCTGAGCTGTAGTGGGGATTCTGGTAAAACAAAACCAAACAGAAAACATCACCGTCTGAAGGTTGGTGATTGCACATGGTCAGTGAGAACAGGAGGGGAGGAAAAGAACGGCTCAAACAGAAACAAGCCACTGCATTGCGGGTGCCCACCATATTTGCAGTTGCTTCTAATCTACACAGCACCACAAGAGTTGTTAACACCTGGTCTTTGTAGGGAATAAGCCAAAAGTGCCACACTAAAAATACACTTGTCATGGCAGACTTTTTTTTTCTCTTTGTTTTTAATTGGATAGGACATAGAGAAATTGGGAGGGGAGGGGAGATAGAGAGGGAAAGGGAAAGACACCTGCAGACCTGCTTCCTGCTTGTGCAGTGACTCTCCTGCAGGTGAGGAGCCAGGGTCTCAATCAAGTATCCTTGTGGGGTCCTTTTCCCGTACTATCTTTTTTTTTTTTAGTCACTGTTGTGGTTAGTACTACTGTTGTTGTTGTTGTTGGATACGACAGAGAGGAGGGGAAGACAGAGGGGGAGAGAAAGACAGACACTAGCAGACCTGCTTCACTGCTTGTGTGAAGCAACTGCCTTGCAGGTGGGGAGCCGGCTCAAACTAGGATCCTTAAGCTCCTTGTGTTTCACGCCATGTGCGCTCCTGCCCAACTGCCTCTCCATACTATCTTTAAAAATATATATATTTGAAGGGGGAGGGAATGTGGAACTCTGGTGGTGGGAAGTGTATGGACTTGTACCCCTTTTATACCACAATTTTTTCAGTCATTATTAAATCACTAATAAAATAAAAATATCTTTATTTAATATAGGATAGAGAGAGAAACTGAGAGGGCAGAGGAGAGAGAAGAGAGAAAGAGAGAGAGAGAGAGGAGAAATACAGAGCAACACCTGCTTCACCACGCATGAAGCTTTCCTCCTGCAGGTGGTGACCAAGGTCTTGAACCTGGGTCCTTGTGTAACATGTACTCTTAACCAGGTACACCAATGCCTGAACCCCCAAGCTCTTAATTTAAACCGTGCTTAAAGGCTGTGAAATGAGCACCACCATCATAGCTTTCACTCATCTGTCAGAGAAAGTTAAAGGAAGAGAAGAAGCTACAACTGGCAAGCCAGGGTGATGGTCTAAGGGCTGAGATTTTGCTTAGTAAGCTGGTAGGCCTCTGGTTCAAAATCCTTAAGAGGGGAATAAAAAGTTTTTAATTTTGTAACTGTTTTTAATATGTATGTATATTATATTGTGATCTGTTAAAATCCAATTCCTGAGCATGCTGTGCATATTTTAAAGCCAAAAGTTTCAGCAGTTTTTATAGTCTGTTGCATTGAGAGGAAATTTGAAGAACACTTTTTCTACTGTATTGCCTCCAAGTCTAGGTAAAATCAAGTTAGTGAGGAAATATCGTTCAGAAGTCCTTGATGTGTTGACCAAGGCATGAAAACATCATGATTAGTGTATTATGAGTATGTTAGAGGGTCAAGAGTTGCTGAGACATAATTGGGTTAGGCATGTCAAGAACGATCTTTATCTAAAGTAATTATAGGAAGTGGGAGGACACCAACTTTACAACTTTCACTTATTTGTATTAAACCATTAGACAGAGGGGGGCCAGGTGGTGAGCACCTGGTAAAGCACATAAATTAGAGTGCATAAGCCCCCAGGTTCAAGACCCTGTTCCCCACCTGCAGAGGGTAAGCTTTGCAAGTGGTGAAGCAGTATTGCAGGTATCTCTCTGTCTCTCTCCTTCCCATCTCCCCCTCCCTTCTCAATTTCTCTCTGTCCCTGTCCAATAATAAAAATAACTAAATAAAATTTAAAGAACAAAAATTAGATGAAGAGAAGGAGCACACACAAACAGAACCATGGTCAGTGGCAGAGCACTGGATTGTCAGACCTGAGGCTCCAGCATCAAACACCACCCTCTCCAGTGTGATGAGGTTTGAGCCTGAGTCCAGGACTATCAAGGTGAGTGGAAGAGGGAGAAGAAGAGGGAGAGGAGAAAGAGGAAAAGAGAGCTCATGGTAACGTGTGTGATTAAATGATGATTTCTTTTGAATTTTCTATGTATACTATAACATCTGTGAATGGTGAAAGTGTAACATCTCTTCCGATATGTCAATATGTGTCTTAGTAATTCCTTTCTCTTGACTGATTGCTATGGTTAAGACTTCCAAGGTTATGCTGAACAGCAGTAATGATAGTAGACAGCCATATCTTATACCTGACCAAGGAGGGAAAACTTTCAGTTTTCCTCCATTGAGTATAGTATTGACAAAAATTGCCTTGTTTGAGGAATTTTCCATCTACCTTCGTTGCTTTTAATGCTTTGATCATGAAAGAAAGTTAAAGCTTATTGAAGTATTTCTCTTAATCTGTAGAGATAATTGTGTGATTTTTGTATTTCCTTTTGTTGGTGTGATAGATCACAGTTATTGATTTGCATGTTGAGCCAGTATTACATTCTGGAGATAAATTCGATTTAGTCATGGAGTACAACCCTTTTAATGTATTGCTGTAGCTTGATTGTTAAGATCTTATCCAATATCTTAGCATCTGTGCTCATCAAGGATATTGTCCTATAGTCTTTTTTTTTTGCTTTGTCTCTACGTGTTTTTGATATTTGGATGATTCTGAATTCATCGAACATGATAGAAACTATTCTTGTGTCCTTGATATTTTGGAAGAGCTCAAAAAGTATTAGTAGTATCTCTATCTTCAAGGTTTTGTAAAATTTGTTTGTAGCCATCTGAGCTCAAGCTTCTGTTTTTGGGGAAAGTTTCTGATGAATGCTTTGATTTCTTTGGCTGTAATTTGTCTATCCATATTTTCTATGTTCTACTGGTTACATCTTGGGAAGTTGAGTCTCCAGAAACTCTTCCATCTCTCCCAGATCCATACTTTGATGGTATTTTGTTATTTGTAAAAGAGTATTGCATTACACTCTTGATTTCTCTGGTGTCTTCTGTGATCTCTTCTCTTAATTTACTATCAGATTTATTAACATCTTCCCACTTTTTGTGTTTGTCAGTCTGGTCAAAGGTTGACAATTTCAGTTCCATTTGATATTTTTAAAGAATATATGTCTATATCTTTATTTATGTATGTATAAGAAAAACAAGGAGATGGCTAGGTTATGGCACACCTAGTTAAGCACATATATTACAGTTCACAAGAACTGGGATTCAAAGCCCCTAGTCTCCACCTCTAGGGGTAATGCTTCACAAGGAATTTAAGTTGTATTCATTTTGTTTTGAATATATTAAGGTAAACTCTACTGAAATATGTTCCCCAAACTGAGAAAACTCAGCTGAGTTTTTTAATACTATGTAATGATTTCTATTGGGAAGCAGGGGTAGTACAGGTATGAATGACTAAGGCTCACAGGATGCTGATACTGTTGCCTTTATTTATTTATTTATTTATTTATTTTTTATTTAAGAAAGGATAAATTAACAAAGCCATAGGGTAGAAGGAGTAAACTCCACACAATTCCCACCACCCAATCTCCATAGCCCATCCCCTCCCCTCATAGCTTTCCCATTCTCTGTCCCTCTGGGAGCATGGACCCAGGGTCTTTGTGGATTGCAGTTTTTTTTTAATGCTTAGAGAGAGACAAAAAAAAAAAAAAGAAAATCAACACAACACTGGAGCTTCCCTGGAAACCATGGCACCTCCCATGTGGTGGTGATGCTGGGGCTCAAACATGTACCTCCTTCATTGCAAGTCACACAACATACCTGGTGAGCAATCTCCACGGCCTAAATGTTACATTTCTAAATAAGTTTTCTGTATTTCTTTAAATATATAAGTATATTGTAACTCTAACCTTTAAAAACTGGAGTGTGGATGGAGCCAGGTGGTGATGTACGTGCTTAAGTGACCACATTGCCATGGCAGGATCCCCAGCTCCCCACCTGTAGGCCTGTATGTGTCTATCTTTCACTCTCCCTATATACCCTTCCTTCTCCATTTCAATTTCTCTTAGTCCTATTAAGAATAATAAAAATGAAGAAAGAAAGGAAGGAAGAAGGAAGAAAGAAAGGAAGGAAGAAGGAAGGAAGGAAGGAAGGAAGGAAGGAAGGAAGGAAGGAAGGAAGAGGATGGATGGAAGGAAGGAAGGAAGGAAGGAAGGAAGGAAGGAAGGGAAGAAGAAAATTATCCACAGGGAGTGATGGTTTCATAGTGCCAGGACGAAGCCCCAGGTAAAACCCTGGTTATAATAAAAAAAATTTTATAAAAACTAATGTGCGCTCATTGGATGGTGGCATACCCAGTTGAGTACACCTTACCATGTGTGATGTTACAGGCTCCAGCTCCCAGTCACAAGCTGTAGAGAGAAAGCTCCATGAGCTGTGAAGGAGGTCTACAGATGTCTCTTCCCCTCTCCCTTTATATCCTTCTCTTCACTCTCAATGAGAGCTGTCACTCTGGTTCTCCTGCCCCTCCCCCCAGGCTACTGGTGACAAGTGTCAGAGTGGCCCCTCAGGAGTCCTGGGGTAACTCTGCGTGTCAGGGGCAATGTGCACTGAGAGACGAGAATCACAGACTCGTTCGGCTCCAGAAGCAGACTCAGAAAGGTGGGTGATGTGGTCCGGGAGGTGGCGCAATGATAAGGTTTTGGACTCTCAAGCATGAGGTCCAGAGTTTGATCCTGGCAGCACATGTGCCAGAGTGATGTTTGGTTCCTTCTCTCTCCTCCTATCTTTCTCATTAATAAATAAATAAAATCTTTAAAAAAAAAGAAAGGTGGGTGACTCGTTTACTGAGAGAGAAAGCAGGCAAATTATACCCATTGCACAGACAGAAGGCTAAGGTAATCATTAACCCAAACACAAAGCAACACAATGAATAGTCACATTTTGACCTGCAAAATATTGAATCACAAATTAAAAGTTAACATACAAGGTTTGATCATGAACTTCACAATGCATATTTCCTCGGGGGTAAATTACAAGCACCTTAGGACAAGGTGAGGGGGGGTGAGTAACAGGAGTTTGCGGTGTTTTTTCAAGTTTGGCCAAACACAATGTACAGTGATTCATGGCCTTTGTTTTAAGGGGAGAGAAGGGACATGTGCAGGAAGGTAGCCCCCATTCTGGAAAAGCCATCCTTCATTTGATCAGGAGGTGAGGTGAACCTGCCCTTGTCTCGACCCAAAGGGAGAACTGTGGTCAACCCGCTTGGATCTCATGGAAACAAC
The DNA here is from genome assembly GCF_950295315.1 of Erinaceus europaeus. NCBI lineage: Eukaryota > Metazoa > Chordata > Mammalia > Eulipotyphla > Erinaceidae > Erinaceus > Erinaceus europaeus. The sequence continues at coordinate 35,775,494 of NC_080180.1, read as the reverse complement.
ACCCTGGAATTTCCAGGACAGTGGGCCCATCCTCCAACATCTCAATTTCTGTATGTCCTTTCTAATACAAGAAAGGAAGAAGGAAGGAAAGACAGAAAGGAAGGAAAGACAGAAAGGAAGGAAAGACAGAAAGGAAGGAAGGAAGGAAGGAAGGAAGGAAGGAAGGAAGAAAGAAAGAAAGAAAGAAAGAAAGAAAGAAAGAAAGAAAGAAAGAAAGAGAAGGCCACTGAAAGTGGTGGATTCCTCAGAAAAGAACTGAGCCCTAGAAATAGCCCTGGTTGGGGGAAAAAAAAAAACTAGTATGTGTGTATTCAACAGGTCATCAACAACTTTAAATATTTGGCTGGCTTGGCTTATTTATTTATATTTTAATTATTATCACTAAATCTTTGTATATGCAATAAAGAGAAGCTACAATAAAAAATAGTCTCTTGTGAAATCTTAATTCTTAAAAAAAACATGTCTAAGAATCATTGTTCAATTTAAACTGTTATTGTAAAGTCTTTCACTACAGAAAATTATTAAAAGTTTATTTCATTTTGAATTTGTATATTTATCTAAACTAATTCCAGGAAGAAACATAATGATTTAACTTGTCCTTAAAATAAGCAGCACTGAAAAAATAACTATAATTTTCAAGAAAGAGACTCATTAAGTCCTGTAAACATGCTTCTTCAGTTGAACATTTCTTCCAGTCATTCTGTAGATGCAATATAAAGAAATTAAATGAGTATTTTATCTTCCTTGGGAAAGCTTTTATAATTAATAAAACTAGCCTGAAGCTAAGCAATGAAAGATAAGAAAGCAGCAATAAAGGAAAAATCTTGTAAGACTCCTAAAGCCTAATTATATTTCTAATTAAAATTTTATAGAATTCACTGTATTATTGTCATGCATAATGATCAAATTTTCTTTTTGAAGATTATGCAAAGGAAATTAGAACAATTAACATACTTTTTTCACATCACACTGTTATCATTATAACGTTTTTTAATGTTTGATGATTTATTGAATACAGACAGAAACACACCAAAAGGGAAAGAGGATAAAGACGGAGAAAGACAGGGGGCCTGGTTGTGATGCACCTGGTTAACCACACATATTACAATGTTCAAGGTCCTGAGTTCAAGCCCCTGGTCCCCACCTGCATGGGGAAAGCTTCAGGAGTGGTGGAGTAGGGCTATAGGTAGGTATCTCTCTGTCACCTTCCCTCTCTTTCTGCCCCCTTCTCATTTTTTCTCTGTCTCTACTCAATCATAAACAAATAAATAATTTTTAAAGAGAGAGGGTAGAAACAGAGAAACACCTACTACAGTGCCTCACCACTCACAAAGTTCTTCCCCTGCAGGGTGGGACCAGGAGTTTGAACCAGAGGCTTGAACCAGGGCCCTTGTGCTCTGTAACATGTGTGCTAAATCAGGTGTGCCCCTGCCAGCCCCCCACATTATCATTTGATTTCTTTGTGTCATATTGCTGAGAAATTATTTCTACTTTTATTTTTGTTGCCTGGAAATGTTATGACATACAACAAACACAGATGACATTTATGTGATGTAGCTAGTCATTCAACACCATTCCTTTTCCTCTAGACCACATAACTGCACTACTGTCTGAGGCTCCCTTACAGTTCATTTACCACTATGTTATTAGTTCTAGACAGTGGAGTTCAAAGGATGGAATGTTATCATTTTTAAGTCTTTCCCCATAATTTTTCTACATTTTTCCCCATTTTCCAGCTCAGTGTTGACTCTCCTGGTAACATTGCATATTATGTATTGAAAAGTGTCTGGCCACAATCATCCTGGGTCTATGACTAGCTGTGAGTCTCTTGCTACTAACTAGACATGAAGCAAACTCTACTTTGTATAGTCACTGAGATTTTGTATAGTCACTGAGATTTGAGGTTTGCACATCACCCCTTAGGATTATCTCAAACTGTATACTATTCTATTTCTTCATATGAACATATTCTGCTACAGTTCTAGAAAATTTAGGATTTAAAATCCAAATATTTGCTAGCATGATAGTTCTTAAGCCATATCACAATATGATTCTAGCTTTAATGGCCACAAGCCTCATTATCATTTCAGAAGTTAAATGCCTGACCTATTCTCTAGTATGAAAGTCATAAATCTATGATTTCTGTGATTTACCACTTTAATAATTTCTTCAGTATTGACTACATGATCTTTTTCATCTGTCCTTTGTTAATCTTCCTTCCATTATTCTCAGCAACTATCTCACTCTCTCATCATCTCAAATCTCCCATCCAAGCCATTAATTACTATACTCATATTTTTAGAATAGTCTTCTTCCGGGGGCTGGGCAGTAGCGCAGCGGGTTAAGCATACATGGTGCAAAGCTCAAGGGCCTGTATAAAGATCCCAGTATGAGCCCCCAGCTCCCCACCTGCAGGGGGTCGCTTTGCAAGCCGTGAAGCAGGTCTTCAGTCATCTTTCTCTCCTCCTCTCTGTCTTCCCTTCCTCTCTCGGTTTCTCTCTGTCCTATCCAACAACAACAATACCTATGACAACAATAACAACTACAACAAGCAATACAAAATGGGAAAAATTGCCTATAGGAGCAGTGGATTTGTGATGCAGGTGCCAAGCCTCAGTGATAACCCTGGAGGCAAAAAAAAAAAAAAGTCTTCTTCCACTAATTAATCAAAACCACCATGAATTTCCTCCATGATAAGATACTTAAAATATTTAATTTCTCAGTGCAAGCAACTCTCTGCTTCAGTAACTGGAAACATACATCTCAAACTTCTATCAGTAAACTATAATATGCAAATCATAATTTTTGAACAAACTAATTTAATTATAAAAGGACCAAGAAAGTGGCTGGTTGGTGCACACCTGGTTGGGCCCACATGCTACACAATGCACAAGGACCAGGTTCAACCCCCAGTCCCCTACCTGCAGGGGGAAAGCTTCAGGAGTTGCGAAGTAGTTCTGCAGGTGTCTCTGTGTCTCTCTTCCTCTCTATGGCCCTTTCTATTTCTGGCTATCTCTATCAAATAAATAAAGATAATAAAATATTTAAATGAATAAATAAATAAAGAGGACCAAGTAGGACCACACATTTGATGTATTTACATATTAAAGGATTATTGTACTTTTGTTCTTGTTTTGCTCTGTTTTCATTTCCAATTAAATTTTTAAACATCTGCTCAAATCACCACACTTTATTATGAAATATTCCAGAATGTTAAGTTGTAGCTTTGGTGGTCAGAATATTGTCATGATTTTTAACTTTATGAACATAAATTCAGTCCTCTGTTTAGACAGTCCTTGGGAATTGTATTTATAATAATTGATATATTGAATATATGCCACTTATCCTCTCCAGATACATCAAGTAAACCATGTCTCCTGTGTTGTTTTCAAATTCTCAGTCTTTAGGTGGATATTCAGCTATCTAGTAAACAGAATTGGTATCTCTGACTGTTAATTTGCAAAGTTCTCGGTGGAACATTTTTAAACATCTATTATCTTAAAGGTACTTTAAGAAAAATGCAGTGCTGGGTTGATCCCCTGCTTTAAGGTATCTGCTAAGTTGAAGTTCCCTTTGATTGACCAAATGAGAAGATGCCATTTTTAGGATTCATATACATGTTCAAGCTAACTCTCAGAATGCATTCCATATTTCTCAACCTAGCTCCATTCCAATATCTAAAAGTTCTGATATTTTTAATGTGGTTTCTTTTTTGTTATTGATTTAATAATGATAGACAAGATTGTAGAATAAGAGGGATATAATTTCCACCACCAGAGTTCCACATCCCATCCCCTCCATTGGAAGCTTTCCTATTCTTTATCCCTCTGGGAACATGGACCCAGGATCATTATATGTGGTGCAGAAGGTGGAAGGTTTGGCTTCTGTAATTGCTTCTCCACTGGAAGTGGACGCTGGAAGGTTGATCTATACTCCCAGCCTGTCTCTATTTTTCTCTAGTGGGGCAGAGGTCTGTGGAGGTGGAGTTCCAAGACACATTGGTGAGGTCATCTGCCAGGGAAGTCAAACTGGTATCATGGTAGCATCTGCATCCTGGTGTCTGAAAAAGCATTAAGATCTAAAGCAGAACAAAATGTTTAATAATCATCAATCTGAAGATAAGAATATGGCAGATGAGATTTGGCATCTCCATTTTGGGAAAAGATAGGAGGTCTATTTTAGTCATTTTAGTTCTATTTCAAGGGGCCCATGATTTTACTAATTTTCGCCTGATGAGCTAGGTCATTTCATATAGATAGAGATAAAGATAGCTATAGAGATAGCAATAAAGATAGAGATAGATATATAGGTATATAGATATATATACTGTCTTTAGCATTTGATTCTCCATAACAATGATCTCAACATTCATCACAAATTTTATATGAAATATTTCTTTTTTATGTTCTGTTCAATAATAGGTAGCATATTGCAGTTCTACAAATATATTCTGATTTTCTGAATTGCTCTGGTTTTCCATATAGGGTCTCTATTGACAAAAGAATACTAATTCTGTGATTTTTTTGCATCAAATTTTATCTGACTTTCTCCCCATACATCAGATGATGTGTCTGAATATAATGCACAAACTTTATTATCATTTTTTATGTTTACATGTTTATTTGTTTTTTATTTATTTATAAAAAGGAAACACTGACAAAACTGTAGGATAAAAGGGGTACAACTCCACACAGTTCCCACCACCAGAACTCCGTATCCCATCCCCTCCCTTGATAGCTTTCCTATTCTTTAACCCTCTGGAAGTATGGATCCAAGGTCACTGTGGGATGCAGAAGGTGGAAGGTCTGGCTTCTGTAATTGCTTCCCTGCTGAAGATGGGCATTGACAGGTCAATCCATACTCCTAGCCTGCCTCTCTCTTCCCCTAGTGGGGTAGGTTCTGGGGAATCAGAGCTCCAGGATATATTGGTGGGGCACAAACTTTAATCAAGGTGTTTTGCATTTTCTGGCATTTTGTTCATAGATTTATCTCTATTACTATACCTATTGTAGTAATGTTTCTATATTGTAGTATTTTATAAGGAAATTGTAGTAACATCCCAATCAAATTGTCACACTTTTTATGAAATATTGCAAAATGATAAGTCATAGCTATTATGGGAAAATAGTTCTTTGATACTGGCTATGAGTTTAATTTTATGATTCTAAGTTAAGTCCAATGTTTAGACAATCTAAGGAAAGAGTCAGAGTCAACTTACAATGACCAGAAATTTAGTATTATCTACTATAAATTCACATTTTACTTACTTCGATTTCTTAGTCACTGTCTGCAGGGGGAAACTTTCACAAGCAGTGAAGCAGTGCTGCAGGAGTCTTTCCTTCTCTCTCTCTCTCTGTCTCTTTCCCTCTCTCTCTCTCTCCTTCTCTCTCTCTCTCTTTCTCACCCTTTATCAGAAAAAGGAGGAAAGAAAAAATACTACACTGGTAACAATTAAGTCAGGTAGGCTATAACCCTGGTGGAAAAAATTTAAAAGATATGGGTTATTTGGATTTAGCAAACTCAAATTGTTGGGTATGTGCTTTTCCACGAACACTTTCAGATTCAAACTTCAGAATCAGAAAGGAGTATTTCAGGATGAGGAGATGCTCTAGTGCTGTGAAGATACAGATATATAGATATCAGTCTCTTCCATATATATCCGTATATGTTTATATGTGTCATCTACACACACACGTCTATCTCTGAGGAAGTTGGCCCAGGAACAATATATCTCACACGCTTAAGACCCCAGCTCTGAAAAAAAAAGTCTCAATGAATCCTTACCTTGACTTGCCATGTGTCTAATTAATTGGCAGCAATAATTTCTATTAGGAAAGTGAAAGAATTTTCATGAAGAATAAACATTATGATATAACTCAAAAATGATAACAATCGGGGGCTAGGCAGTGGCACACCTAGTTAAGTACACATAGTACTAAGGGCAAGGCCCACACAAAGATTTAGGTTCAAGTCTCCACTCCCCACCTGCAGCAGGGATGCTTCACAAGCAGCAAAGCAAGTCTTAATGTGTCTATTTTTCTCCCCCCTTCTCTATCTCCCCCTTCACCCTCAATTTCTCTCTGTCCTAACCAATAAAATTTCAAAAAATGGCCTCTAGGAACCACACCTTTTATAGATACTGTATTCTTACTACCAATTTATCAAAATAAACAATACCAATTTTGATATATTTTCTAAATGTGAAGAACATTTTTATAATGTTACTGAGCGTCAATAATCATTCTGGATATCTCTAAGAGCTCCTCAGCCTCTGTTTCCATACTCTCATTACTTTTAAGACCACACCAGGGCCAGCAGCTGTCCAGATGCAATTCCTTAACAAGCTGTAACCACAGACATAAACACCGCTCACAAATAAGGAACATTCTCATGCACCAACCCTGCAATTTCTTGGCAATTTCCCAATTTCATGAAGAAATACTCCCCAGTCTCACAAAGGAGGTTTGAAGTTGTTATTTCCTTTGCAATTTATAAAGAGAGGTGGTGGGAGATAAAACTGGATAGTTGAGGAGTCTGCATCTGCACGATGCCTGGGACTTCACAGCTACCTGTAATCGCCAACATGTGTTTGGTCCTGTTTTCTGTAATTGGGCTCATCACTCAAATTCAAGGTAAGTACTAATACATTGGCACTATACATCTGTATGTCAGATTACTTAGTGACTTTTTAAAGTACAAGTAAGGAAATAGTCAGCTCACATCACTTAAGCATCATTACTGTTTGTATTTTGGACTCAATTTAATAAGCTCTGTGCTTCTAATCACAGGGTGATAGAGAGGGAGAGAGACAGCGCGACAACTGCAGCCCTACTTTACCACTTACAAAGCTTTCCCCTTGAAGGTAAAGACTGGGGGCTCGAACATGGGTCCTTGCACATTGTAATGCGTGTGCTCAACTAGGTGCGCCACCACCCGGCCCCAGAAAAATTTCTAGATCTCTGAAACTGATCTCTTTATCTCTTGCAAGTCAATAATCTTATAATTCTACCATTATATTTTCTACCATAGGTTATACACACAAGCTTGCTAATTTTCAGACCAGAAATTGGCAAAAACCAAGAATTTTCTTAGCATTTGAGCTGTTGTGTTGAATGGAATCATGCTTTCTATCCCATAGCCATTTATCTATAGACATAACTTGGCAAATGCTGTGCTAAGCAAATGACAAGGAAAACTCTTAAGTAAAATAAGACATAGCGAAAGCTGAGCTCCAAGGCACATTGGTGGGGTTGTCTGTCCAGGGAAGTCTGGGCGCATCCTGCTAGCATCTGGAACCTGGTGGATGAAAAGAGAGTAAACATACAAAGCCAAACAAATTGTTGAACAATCATGGACCTAAAGCTGGAATAGTGCAGATGAAGTGTTGGGGGGTCCTCTATTCCCCAGAACCCTTCCCAATGGGGAAAGAGAGAGACAGGCTTGGAGTATGGATCGACCAGTCAACACCCATGTTCAGCGGGGAAACAATTACAGAAGCCAGACCTTCAACCTTCTGCATCCCACAATGATCTTGGGTTCATACTCCCAGAGGGTTAAAGAATAGGAAAGCTATCAAGGGAGGGGGTGGGATACGGGGTGGGGGGGGGGGGTCTGGTAGTGGGAATTGTGTGAAGTTGTACTGCTCTTATCCTATGGTTTTTTCAATGTTTCCTTTTTATAAATAAAGAAATTTTAAAAAAATACATAGCATTAAATAGACTAGTGCCATTACTAAGCAGTAGTTTAAGAAAGCAATTGCTAATATTGTTACTAAAAATGGTTAAAATTCACTCAGAAATTCAGGACTCATTGAATTCCTATAATTCTCATTGTCCTTTGATCCAGAACTTTCATCAATAGATACATATGTTTCTCACATACATATGTTTATTTTAATTTTATTTTTGTTTCTACCAGGATTACTGCTAGGGCTTGGTGCTTGAACTTCAAATTCCTGTGGCCATCCCACCCCTCCCTTTTTTTTTTTTTTCCTATTTTTTATTAGATAAGAAAGAGAGAAACTGAGAGAGAAGGGGAAAGAGAGAGAGAAAGAGGCAGACAACTGAAGACCTCCTTTATCTCTCATAAAGTGTCCTGCCTGCAGGTGGGTAGTATGGGCTTGACACTGAGTGCTTGTACTTGGTAATATGTGTGCTTCACTGGGTGTGCCACCACCCACTCCCCCATTTCTCAATTGTATGTATAGTGTATCCTTCTAAGAACTTTAGGTTCTTTATATCAATCTGTGTCTCTATAGTCACCGGGACTGTCACCCTACATGGGAAAATTTCTCTAAATGCAGACACTCTGTGAATATAAGACTGAATGGTTAAAGAATTAAAAAAATAAATAAATAAAAAGTGTACCTAGCACCACCCTAGAAAGGTGCTAAAATTTTATCTTTTATGTTATTCAATTTTACACCAATCTATATTTTATATAAGTACACTAATAATAGAAAGACAACTTGACTTTTAGATAGTCATCTAGCTAGGACTTAAGTGCAGAACTTTTGGTGATAGTATCACTTCATTTCCTGTTGCATACTAACAAATAGAAAGTTTTCTGTGATGAGCTTCAAAGTACATTGACAAGGATATTTGATTTATAGATAATCTCCCTATTTTCTCTTTGGTGCTTTACAATGTTACCCGTAGAGGACAACAAAATCTTATTTCCTGCCAAATCTAATGTCTTGATAAAAATGCCACGAATAGAACTTAACAATGTTATTATTAATAGTTAGAAATAAAATAACAAAGGATTAGGTGTTGGGGCACCCAACAGAGCACACACATTACCATGAGCAAGGGCCAGGGTGTGAACCCCCACTCCCCATTTGCAGGGGAGAAGCTTCATGAGCAACAAAACAGGTCTGCAGGCGTCTCACTTTCTTTCTCCTTCGCTATCTCCTCTTCTCCTGTTAATTTCTCTCTGTCCTATCTAATAAGAAAAAGAAAGGAAACAGGAAAAGAAGAAGGAGGAGGAGGAGGAGGAGGAGGAGGAGAAGAAGAAGGAGATGATGATGAAGAAGAAGAAGAAGAAAAAAAGAAAAGATGGCCTCCAGGAGTGGCAGATTTGCAATGCTGGCACTGAGCCCCAGCAAACACTGGTGGCGTATATAAAAAGGAGGATGGGGAAGAAGAAGAAGAGAAATCACAGCTAGTAATGCCTTCCCTAAAAATTAAACATTATTTATATGTCAAATTTTTAACTTTTGTAGGGGGGTATTTGAGTGTTACATTAAAGAGGGAGGGCACACAAAGGAATAAGCAAAGGTCACTGATGGCAGTGAGAGAAAAAAATCCTCATAATTTCAAAGGGTACTACAGCTAAAGAGGAGACTGGGTCACTATAAGCAGAATTCCTGACTTTCTGTACTGTCTATTCTAAGACCTTGACTTTCTGGGTGTGGGTGGCCCGGAGTTTACATATATTGAGAAATATGTGAAGAACTATTTTACCATAGTTATCTCTTTCTAGAATGGCAGAAGGGGAGTAAAAAATATTTGTTATCAAAGCTGAGGTAGAAGAATTAACTTGTCCTTTTAAATTTTTATTCTTTTAATGGGAAATTCAGTCTTCTTCCATCTAAGTAGTAAGCAGGCCCGAGCTCAGATGAGATCAGACATGTTCAGGATGGTATGGCCATAAATAAATTCATTTTTCTGTGTTATTTTAGCTCCCATTTTAAAGCCAAAACAAATTCCTTTTAATATTTTCTATTAATATCTCTTTCTATAGCAATAGCCATAAAGCAGGCACCAGAACCAGAGTACTACAAAGTTATCTATCCTAGAAAACTACACATCTTACACAAAAGAGAGACACAGAACAACCAGAAAGAGAACCATGGCAAAGAGGTAAGAAATATGAATTGTTAGTAGATTTTACAGTGCTCTGAAGAGACTCTTTCTCTAAAAGTTTAAATGCTTGGTTCAAGTTCATACATATCAGCTGATTGGCCCAGGATTCCTCAGAATGCTTTTATAATTAGGGATCCAAAAGATAGCTAACTGTTAAACTGGACAGAAAGAATTAAACTACTTGGACTGTGCTCCAAACTGGGGTTGATAGGGCAGCCATTTCTACAAAGAGATGCTCACTGCCATGCTCCCCAAGGCCTCTCCTTTCTCTTACCTTCCTCTCCTGTCCCCCACTGAACTGCCTTTGCCTCAACCATTTTTGTCTTTAATGGAGAAGTTAACACTATTTTATTAACTAGCAAAAGTTTAAAAATCTATTGAGGACATGAACAATTTGACTATTACATTGTTGTGAATCTGTTCCCTGCTTTAAAAGTTTAACCTGACTTGATTCTTACTAATTTTTTTCTTTTTTGAAGTATATTGGTTTGGTTTTAAAGTAGGAGAAACATATGCCTTATTATTATCCCATCAATGATTCATTAAAACACAGGGCTATATTGTGTTCATTAGAGAAAGAGATCAAATCCCTAATTCACTGAGATACAGCATGATATTCTGCAATTAGGAAGAGTGAAAATCTCTATTTCAAGTAGCAAAGTTATTTTAAACTAAGGTGGTATTACTATGTTGTTCTATTTTTTGGAAGTCTATCTTAATGAACAATTTATTGCTCATTTTGTATGTACTTTAGAAGCATTAAAACTGTGCATTTTACTATATATATTTGTAATTATACTTCTATGGAAGCAAAATGTAAATATTTTAGATAAACCCAGAAATATTTATTTAATTATGTCATTACAAATTTTAGGAAAGATATGATTCTGAACTTCAGTATCAGATTGCATTAAATGGAGAAGAAGCCATTCTTCACTTACAAAAAACCAAGTAAGTTGTGTCCCACAAGTCCAATCATTAGATTAAATTGAAAGTACAGGGGGAAAAAAACTGCCTGAGGTTCAATTTTATGTGATTTAAGATATTATGTTGTGCTGATGTTTTCTAAGGTTAATGCCATCCTAATGTAGTTATATGAGCTTGGGTCCCTGTGCATTGTAACATGAGTGCTCAACCAAATGAACCACAACCTGACCCCAAAGATTAACCTTTATTACTATCGAGCATCTGTCATTCAATGATGTTCTTTCTACAGACATCTCCTGGGACCAGACTACACTGAAACATACTACTCACCCACAGGAAAGGAAATCACCACAAAGCTTCAGAATATGGTAGACTCTGAATTCTTTCTGTAACTCTTCTGATATCTACAATGAAATTGTGCAATTCATAGATCTGAGGACAGTTTAAAAATTCAAAAGATTTCAAAGACAGCAAATAAAATGTTATAGTTGGTTTTGAAATCAGGGTAGCTGGAGAATTTCAGGTGATTTTTTTAACCTTATTTCTTTAGTCATCCTATATATGTAACTCCTTACTTCACTTATTTGAAGCGTGGAATGTGTCTGACCTCTGAGATAGAAACAGACTCTAGGGTTTTGATTCTGGTAAAGGGATTCCACAGGCAAGCCACTAAGAATGGTGAATTGCAACTATTAATGTGAGGGACTTGGGAGCAGCAATGTGGCTCTTGAAGGCTCTAGAGTCTAGAAAAATAAGTACCTCACTTTATTGATAAGTGATACACAGCATTTTATGGACTTAGAATTCTCCAGAGTTGGTCCTTACACCTGAAAATTTTCTGGGAACAAAGTAGAACCCACAGTGCTAGCTAGCTACTTCTCAGATACAATGTCCTCTTCTACCATAAGCATACCTGGGCTCAATCTTCCTGTAGTTCTTCCTGTAGTTCTTGATAGGATGAATTAGTGTCAGAAAGACAGCTTTTCATTTCATTGTGGAAAGTTTCCATAGTCAGTGATGGAGCAGTTTATAAAACCTTAGCTTTCATTTTTGGGTTTTGGGCACTGGTCTGGTCATAACCCATACCTGAAGAACTCAGCTGTTATTCTTATAGTTTAAAATCAAAACAAACCAATAAACAAAAGCCCCTACTGTTTCTAAAGCATGACTTGTCTCTCCGACTTTAGGATCACTGCTACTATGAAGGACATATTCTAAATGAAAAGGATTCTGTTGCTAGCATTAGTACTTGTGATGGGTTGAGGTAAGAGCCAGTTAATAGTAACTATCAAGCACAGCTTTGCTTAATAAAATACTTTCCAAGTATTTTGCCTATTTATTTATTTATTTTATACTCATCACATAACAGTAAACTTATTTTTTATTTTTTTATTTCTTTAATTGGGGGATCAATGTTTTACATTCTACAGTAAATACAATAGTTTGTACATGCATAACATTTCTCAGTTTTCTACATAACAATATAACCCCCAATAGGTATTTTCCCTTTTTTAAAACCTAGGTACAATTTTACTTGTCATTGTAGTACTGAATATATGTGGTTAGAGTGAAGAATGAAGTACCACCCTGACAGCCATGTCATAATCTGCATTTCCATTAAAAACGTATCTCTAAAACGTATAAAGGAGATACTGTATTCTGACCTTTGATCTTACTTTGCCCATTTCCATGTTAATCCATATTGTTCTCTAAAACCTATTTTGTTTTATTTTCTTACAGTATCTGATCTTTGAGTATCCCTATCCTTTAAAATATAAATTTTAAATATACTTTATTGGCTTAATTTTAATATGTACTTATTTACTTATTATTGGATAGAGACAGGGAGAAATTGAGAGGGGAGGAAGCAGGTAGAGAGGAAAAGAGACAAAGAAACACCTGCAGCCCTGCTTCTCCATTCATGAAGCTCTTCCCCTGCAGGTGGGGACCAGGAGCTTGAACCCAGGTCCTTGAATACCGTGATGTGTGCACGTAACCAAGTGTGCTGCCACCTGGCCCCTAAAATATAAAATTTTAATGATTTTTTTTTCTTTTGTAGCCAGAGCACTGCTCAACTCTGGCTGATGGTGGTGTAGGAGACTGAACCTGGGACTTTGGAGCCTCAGACATGAAAGTCTCTTTGCCTAACCATTATGCTATCTACCCCTGCCTGAAATATAAATATATAATGTGTGTGTGGGTGAGCTTTGGAGAACGTTTGCATGAGTTTTTTTTTTTTTTTTTTTTTTTTTTTTTGTGTGTGTGTGTGTGTGGTGGGAGGGGGCATTTCTGTTTACAGGGATGAAACCAATTAGGAAAAAAATTGAAACTGAAATGAAGCACACTAAATTTTGACATTTCATCATGTTTTCAGCCTTTTATGCACATAGGCAGGTATAGACTTTACATGGCTGAAATATAAACTAAAAAACACATATCTGTTCTTCAACATGATTCATACCATATATCATAAGTATTTCCCACACCCTAAAATACCTTAATGAATAAAGTCTTATTTACCAGTAATATTTATTTTCTTTTGTGAGAGAAGAAGAGAGAGTTCAGAGTACCATTCCTTCATGTGCAGTGCTAAAGACTGAATCCAGGGTATCAGGCACATTTGCTGTGTGTACTCTATCCACAGAGTCACCTCTCTGGCCTGGTAGCTGTCTTGTGTTTTTTTTAATCATAACTTTATTGAGATGTTGATGTACAAGACTGTTGTTGTCACAGAGTTACACCTCGTCCACCAACACACCAGCATCTCTCTTCACCATAGTGCACTGGGTTCCCACCCCCTTTTCTGCTACCTCCTATCTATCTCCTTTCTTTTGATTCCTCAGATATGCTGAATAGTCCATAATTTATGAGAGAGAGAAAGAGAGAGAGACAGAGAGAGAGAGAGAGAGAGAGGAGGTGACAACTGAACATGGGACCTCAGAGCTTTAAGCATGGAAGAGTTTGCATAACCATTATACTGTCTCCCTAGCACTGTAGAAAATATTTATTATTATTTTTTTAGAGAGAAAATGGAGATAGAAGGGGAAGACAGAGGGGGAGAGAAAGACACCTGCAGACCTGCTTCACAGCCTGTGAAGCGACTCCCCTGCAGGTGGTGAGCTGGGTGCTTGAACTGGAATCCTTATGCCGGTTTTGAGCTTTGCTCCACATGTGCTTCTTCTTCTAGCGTTTGCCCTTCTTGCACTACCGCCTGACTCCCTGATATTTATTTTAATGGCCAGTTGACTTTGCTACAGGATAATATGGATTCACTTTATCACTATAGATTAACTTATTTAAATTCTTTGAATTATTACTCATTTACATCTGTTCCACTGGCTGATCTCATTATCTTTCTTTTTCTTCTCTGGAGTTCCAAGCATCTAAATATTCATTTAGTCTGTTCTCCACAATCTTCCTAGGACCCACCAAAAATAGTCCATAAATGAATAAACAAAATTTAGAAACATGTCTGCAATTCTTTGGCACTTAGTAACACTTATTCAGAATTTACTGCATAGGACCAGGAAAATAGTTCAGTAGTAGAGTACAAAACTACTAAGCCTGAGGCCCCAGGTTTGATCTCCACCATTGATTTTTTTTTTTTGCCTCCAAGTTTATTGCTGGGGCTCAGTGCCTGCACCATGAATCCACTGCTCCTAGTGGCTTCTTTTTTTTTCTTTCATTGCCCTGGTTGTTGTTTTTATCATTGTTGTGGTTATAATTATTGTTGTTATTGATGTCATTATTGTTGGATAGGACAGAGAGAAATCAAAAGAGGAGGGGAAGACAGAGGGGGGAGAGAAAGAAAGACACCTGCAGACCTGCTTCACCATCCATGAAGCGACCCCCCTCCCCCACAGGTAGGGAGCCAGGGGCTTGAACTGGGATCCTTACTTTGGTCCTTGCGCTTTGCACCATGTGTGCTGCACTACCCTTCAACCCTCCCCCACACCACCATTGCTTTTGATAGAGTAGTACACTGGTATCACATGTCCTCACTCTTTTCTGTCTCATACAAATAAATTTTAAAAATCTTAAAAAAAAAAAAAAAAGCTTTATAGAGAGGTCAGACAGTGGCACACCCAATTGAGTGCACATGTTTCCATGCTCAAGAAACCAGGTTCCTATCCTTACTCCTCACCTGTCGGGAGGAAGCTCCATGAGCATTGAAGCAGTACCCCAGTTGTCTTTCTCTCTTTCTCTCTAACTCCCTCTTTCCACTCAATTTCTTGCTGTCCTATCAAATAAAATAGAAATTTTAAAAAAAGGCCACTGGGAGCTGTCAATTCCTCGAAATTATTATAGTTCGTTTTAACACTGACAGACGCTGATTAAATCTTAAATGAGTCAAAGGTAACTAAAAGACCTTCAAATGAAAACTAAGTGTTTACATTTGCAATTGAGAGACAAGTTACCACTCCAGTGGTCAGTGTAGATGACTCTACATAGGAGAGAATCCTGAAATTACTGTCTTGGTGCCTCACAGGGGATACTTCACACATCATAATCAAAGATACATGATAAAGCCACTGAAGAACAAAGACCAAGAAGAGCATGCTGTCTTCACATATAACCCAGAGGAGATGGACCCAGCTAATCAGACCTGTGGCCTAAAAAATGTTGGCAAGAAGAGAGGACTTTCTCGGATCTCAAGGTCACTCAACAGCCCAGAAGTAAGCATCATTTCTATATGTTGCCATTTATTTAAATGATCTCAGCAGTGATACAGGATGTAAATGTTTCATTCAGCGATGACTAATGCATAGCAAACGCTGTCATGTACTTGTTTTTTTCTTCTATTTTAACTTTTATTTGAAGATCTATGTATTTCTCTGTAGGCTTGCTAATCCCTAAGAATGAAAATAAATTCTAACATCTGTTTTCTTTAACTCCCTCTCTGTAAAGCAAGAACAATTTCTTCAAGCTGCAAAGTACATTAATCTCTTCCTGGTGCTGGATAATGCCTTTGTAAGTATGAAACACAAGTGCTTCTTGGTTAGTTAAGTCAACTTTTACATTTTTCTACTAAGTGAGCGCAAACAATGCATTCATTATTCTAGCTGAAAATAGAAAGCCTGCCCATCAGATGATCTCACCCCCTGCCTTATCAACAACTATTTTTATTCATGTACACCTTTTAATATTCATCGACTGCCAAAATATACAGATGTTGGCAGTGTACTTAATACTCGAGTGCTATAGACCATCAACTTTAATAATGAGGAACAAAAATGAGTCATTAAGCTATTTTATCCTCATGGTCTTTTTAAAAATATTTTATTTTTTTTTTGTTGTTGTTTTATTGGATAGAGACAGAGAAACTGAAAGGGGAAGGGGAGATAGAAAGGGAGAGAGACACTTGCAGCACTGCTTCACAGCTCCTGAAGCTTCTCCCCTGCAGGTAGAAACTGGAGGCTTGATTATGAGTCCTTGTGCATGGTAATGTGTGCACTAAACCATGTGTATCATTACCCAACCGCCTCTCATAGTATTTTGTAAGAAGCAAGCTACACATCATTTACAACTTTTTTTTGTACATAGAAAAGACAGAAGAAGGGGCCAGGTGGTGGTGCACCTGGTTCAGTGCTCACATTATAGAGCATAAGGACCCAAGTTCAAGCTCCTGGTCCCTACTAGGAGAGGTGAAGCAGGGCTGCAGGTGTCTCTCTGTCTCCCACTCTATCGCCCCCCTTTTGATTTCTCTCTGTGTCTATCAAATAAATAAATAGATAAAACAATAAGTAAATAAATAAAGACAGAAGAAACTTTAGCTAAAATAAAAAATTGCTTTATAAAAGTTTTAATAATGTATTGGTTTAAAAGCATTGAAATTAATAATGTGATTTACTTAACTTAAATTTTTAAAAAATGTTTATTTATTCCCTTTTGTTGCCTTTGTTGTTTTAGGGTTGTAGTTATTATTGCTGTTACTGATGTTGTCATTATTGGATAGGACAGAGAGAAGTGGAGAGAGGAGGGGAAGACAGAGAGGGGGAGAGAAAGATAGACACCTACAGACCGGCTTCACTGCTTGTGAAGCGACTCCCCTGCAGGTGAAGAGCTGGAGACTCGAACCGGGATCCTTCTCTGGTCCTTGCACTTTGCCACTTGCGCTTAACCCGCTGCACTACTGCCCGACTCCCTACCTACCTTAAAATTTAAAACATTAGTGTTTCATATGAGTACCCAACTTTTGTTTCAGTTTTTATTCTTATTTGATAAGAATTAGCATTGTCAAAAATAATCTTGCGGGGGGTGGGGTGGGGTTATGGTGGGGTGGGGGGTGTCAGGTGGTAGTGCAGCAGGTTAAGCACATGTGGCCCAAAGCTCAAGGATCCCACTTCCCTGCTTGAGCTCCTGGCTCCCCACCTGCAGTGGCGTCGCTTCACCATCGGTGAAGCCAGTCTACAGGTGTCTTAGCTTTTTCTCCTCCTCTCTCTCTTCCCCTCCTCTCTCCATTTCTCTTTGTCCTATCCAAGGACAATGATAGCAATAACAACAACAATAACCACAACAAGGGCAACAAAAGGGAAAAAAAATTGCCTCCAGGAGCAGTGGATTTGTGGTGCAGGCACTGAGCCCCAGCAATAACCCTGGAGGAAAATAATAATAATAATCTTCCATTTTAAATAGACTTTGGTGAAACATAGTTTCCAAAAAAGTAGATGTGGACTAAGGTAGTTTGTATTTTCATTACTATATGAAATCTGGTACTACCTCAGCTTTTTAAAATTTAAAATCATAATTTTACTTTGTGTTGGTATTTTACAGTATAACATGCATAATGGAAATCTAACTGTGATAAGAAGCTTTGTATTTGATGTGATGAACCTTCTCAATGTGGTAAGTTATTTGTCATATAAGCATAAGGAGGCCGGGGGGGGGGGTTCAGAAATATCAGCGAATAAGTTGGAAGGATGACAGCGGACCAGTGACCATCAACTTGGAGAACTTGAGCACAGCAGCAGCAGCATCAAAATTAAATTAAGTCTATAACATCATTTTCAAAGTAGAATGCATTTAAGTGGTCAAGAAATGATTTAAACACGCTAATTATTTTGAACATTTTCATGAAGAAAACATCTCTTTCCACAGATTTATAAAACCATAAATACTCAAGTAGTCTTAGTGGACATGGAAATCTGGTCTGATGGTGATAAGATCAAGGTGGTACCCAGCACAAGTGCCACTTTTACCAACTTTTTGAATTGGCATCATTCTAACATGGCGAGAAGGAGAATTCATGATCATGCTCAGTTACTCAGGTGAGTCCCTGCTGAATATTATAATGACAGTGTATATCAGAGGCCTTTCTGAGATGTAAATATGAAAAGATTAGGGCATGAGTGGATATAGAAAAATTATGGTAATGACTTCATTTTTAACAATATACCTGTGATTTTGACACAGTGGGATTGGCTTCAACAATAAACGTGTTGGAATGGCAGCCAGGAATTCCTTGTGCACCCCATCTTCAGTTGCTGTTATTGAGGTTTGTAAACTAACAGTAAGGCTCCCTGTGTTTTTATATCTTCTATGAATACATAATATGTTAAAGCAAGTTAGCACAATGGACATTTACAGAGTCAGAAGTGTAGAGACGAATCTATTAATAAATCATAGCTCTGAAGATTTCTTGGATTATAAAGAAGAATTTAATTTTTAGCTATTGTTAAGGAAATAGTAGGAAAGTTGGGATAGAAGGCGAAAACAGAGACCCATCAGCTTCAAATTAAATATCCAAATACTGATGACCAGAAAATACACAGATTGCCTCTTAATTAGTGTCATATGTTCAAATACTACCAATCACATAGGCATCATGTCTTTGGATAGCCACTGAGTGTATAGTATAATATCCACTAGTACTCCCCTGAAGAATATAACTACTTTGATTTAACCATGGTCTGTGAAGTATTCATCATGTATTCAACAAGTGTTGATTTAAAGGTTGAAATCACAGGAGCCAACCACTTCAAATTCTCGGTTTTGCAGTAAGCAAGGATGGAGAGAGACTTTTCTGAGTACTGCTTTTCACTTTCTGGGTTTTATTTAACATAGGGTATTATATGGTTAAGAAGTAACTGAATAAAATAAGAAGTCAGATATAATATTTTATTTTCCAGGCTAAGAAAAAAAATAGTGTGAGTCTTGTAGGAGTGATGTCACATGAGCTGGGTCATGCCCTTGGTATGCAGGATGTCTCATATAAAACCAAGTGTCCTTCTGGAAGTTGTGTGATGAATCAGTTTCTGAGGTGAGACCATGATTATCCTAAAGAAAAGACAATTTAAAGAATTCAGATGTGGTGTACTTAGTTGGATGGCATATTTTTTTATAGTTTTTTGTAATTTTTTATTTGTTTATTTATTTTCCCTTTTATTGCCCTTGTTGTTTTTCATTGTTGTTATAGTTATTATTGTTATTGATGTCATTGTTGTTAGGACAGAGAGAAATGGAGAGAGGAGGGGAAGACAGAGAGGGGGAGAGAAAGACAGACACCTGCAGACCTGCTTCACCACTTGTGAAGCAACTCCCCTGCAGGTGGGGAGCCAGGGGCTTGAACAGGGATCCTTAGACTGGTCCTTGTGCTCTCTGCCACATGCTCTTAACCCGCTGCGCTACCGCCTGACTCCCTGGATGGCATATTTATCACAATCTGTGCTTGTCGTTAATTCACCTTTTAATTACAGGTTTTACCAGGTATTGTGGCTCATTGTTTTAAAATCCCCAAGGAGTCAAAGATGTTGCTTACAGGATTGGTGATCATACTGCTTCAATTAAAAAATTAATTTTAAATGATATATTTTATATATATATATATGTGTACACACATACACACATGTATGTGTATATATATCTCATACAGCCATATTAGAAAATCAGTTCATTGTTATGAAATTCCTAAATGACTCCTAATGGTAAGTACTTGGCAAGGACTTGGAATAGAAAGACGAGTAAAATATATCTGGTTTCTATTTAGATGAAAATGTTCATAAACCTCTATGTCTTCTAGTATGGACTCTCACTAGTTCATTGTTCTCCCTTACCTCTCAGCACTAAATGTGAAGATGTGCAAATAAGAATGGTGAGTCCTATCATTGCTGCCAATTTGAAGAGACCATAACACATACTCAAAGAAATGTAATTATTTTAGCTCTCTAACTGGGTGTCCAGAAAACATGATTTTCCAACCAGCTCTGTTGTCTTCTAGATATACCACAGTACTATATGAAAGAGTTATGGAATTTGGAGTGTCCAGTGAGCCAGTCAATATTACTATTCAAGTCAGATTATCATGATCAGTCATCACTCTATGTCACAGCATTTCTCATTTCTCTTCTGGTTACAGTTCAAAATTTCCAAAGGATTTCAGCACAACAAGCCGTTCACTTTTTGAAAAGTACATTTTATCTAAAAAACAAAATTGCCTACTGCAAGTACCATTTCCAAAAGACATAATAACAAAACCAATATGTGGAAACAAACTTCTGGAAATAGGAGAAGACTGTGATTGTGGCTCTTCTACGGTATGAAAGTACCCAAGATTTTTAAACATGTATTAGATAATCATTGTAGATTAAGAATGGAACACTTTTGTTTTTCCTTTCATTTAAATAAAATCTTACTGATGACCAGCTTGGCAACGTAATAAAATTAAACTGGCCTCTGTGTGTTTAGTGCTTATTTTAGTCATCTTTTAAAAGGCATTTCAAACTCCATGGTATATTCACTCATAACATGACTGTAGGAAGTTCAATGTAAAGAAGTAAATCACTGACTATAGCCTATCACTTAGTGATTATTATTATTATTATTATTATTACCATTATGTCATTCAGAATAGCACATACATTTTCTTTGTGGAAGTTTTAAATTAAATTACATGTATTATATGGGCCAATTATATATAGGGGGGATATATCAACTCTATTTTTCCCACTTAAGAGGAAGTATTTGGGGACCAGGTGATGGTAAAACTGATAGAACAGGCATTTAACTATATGCAAGAATTTGGGTTCAAACCTCAGTTTCCACCTGCAGTAGGTGTAGGAAGAAAAGCTTCATAAGCAGTAGAATAGTGCTGCAGGTGTCTGCTTTTCTCTATCTCCCCCTCTTCTCTCAATTACTCTCTGCCCTATGAGAAAAGGAAGGATGGAAAGAAAGAAGGAAGGTAGAAAGGAATAAAGGAGGGAAGGAAAGAAGGAAGTAAGGAGAAAGGAAGAAATAGAAAAGAAAGAGTGGAAGGGAAGCTAGTATAAAAGAAGGAAATGTTGAACCTACTATTCCATTGTGTGTCTGCTTTATAGGAATGTACCAACCTGTGCTGTGAAGCTGAGACCTGTAAATTTAAACCCAGAGCTGACTGTGGAGAAACTATGAACAATGCCTGGTAAGGTCTCCTTCCCGCCCTTTTTCCCCTTTCATTGTTCTCAAATACTTTCTCATGTTTTATTTTTCATATTTGAAAAGTATGTGTCACTAAATTTTATGATACACTAAGACTGAATACTTGTATGTTGTTGATTATGAAATGTCTTACTAGGGGGGCGGTGGTAGCACACCTGGTTAAGTACACACACTACAGTGTGCAAGGAGCTGGATTTAAGCCCCTGGTCACCACCTGCATGGGTAATGCTTCATGAGTGGAGAAGCAGGCCTGCAAGTATCTTTCTGTCTCTCATCTTCTCTATGTCCCGCTTCCCTCTCAATTTCTGTTTCTATTCAATAGTAAGTAAATACAAATTTAAGAAACAATGAAATGTCTTACTAGAAAGAGAGCTAAAAGCACACGAAAATGTCAGAGTCTATATTGTGATACAAGCCTTGGGGTGTTTTTATATCATATTAGGCATCCAAGAAATATTTTGATGATCATTACTGAGCATAGGTGATAAGGATCTCACCTAGTCTCCTGGGATTTTAAATTTGAAATAACTGTCTCCTGATTTTTTTTTTCCAAATCAGTTGATTCAAACTCAGGTGATATGAGCTTTGACTATATCTATGAAATCACCATTAAGGCAAAAATATTCTTGCATTAATTCCTCATCATGCACTGTGCTATAGGAATTAAGAATTCATAGACTTAATTTGTTCTGGAGTATTGGAGTGTGTCATTCAGTGCTCTGACTCTTCCATTGTGATCCATCCCACAAACTGGAGTAAAATCTTACATGTGATGGCAATTTTTGACATTGATATTGTACAAACATTTTATTAAATAAACCATGTTAACATCATGTTTTAAGGAATTAGAATCTAGCGTTCTCGCTGTGGTGACATCATTTGATCTCTAGCTGCTCTTTGAAGGAATTTGGAGAATTTTACAAAGAGGCATGATGGAAAGTGCTTTGTGGAGCTGGGCTTTAGCACACCTGGTTAAGAGCACAGAGTATGAAGCTCAAGGACCTGAGCATAAATCTGGGTTCCAGCTCCAGGGTTCCCACCTTCAGAAGAATTGTTTCAAAAGACTTAAAGCAAGTCTGCAGGTGTTTCAAAAAATGGAAAAAGATGGCGACAGGAACAGAGAATTCAATTCGTAGAGTGATAACCTTGGAGGCAAAAAAAAAGAGAGAGAGAGAGAAAGAAAGAAAGAAAGAAAGAAAGAAAGAAAGAAAAAAGAAAAGAAAAGAAAGTGCTCTGTCACACCAAAGAGAAGAGGTTTTTGCAAACTCATATCTGTTTGCCTCAAATTCTTTGTCACAGGTCAATTTGCTTTCTTTATCTGAAATTGTATAACAATACTGGTGAAAAACCCAGAGTCAGTCAAGCTTGTCAGGTTCAGTTACAGAACTTTTTTTTAATTATTATTTTATTTAATCTGAAGGAAAACATATTTCAGGGCTTCTAAGCAAGGAGACAATTCTGGTTTAGACGAGTATTCATTTGTATTCTAATTCCATTAGAATCTAATTCTAATTCATTCATTCTAATTCCATTAGAGTTCAAATTCACATGATTTTATTCACAGAGACTATCCTAGTAGCCTTAACTATATGTATTCAACTCATTTAAGATCTGTTTCAGACAACTATGTCATCTGATTAAAATAAAATAATAATAACCAACTTAATTTCAGAAATAAAAATAACAGTGGACATATAAATCAGGTCTGTGTGCATACTAATAAACAAATGAAAATAGTTACTTTCTCATCTGTGAGGGTAGGACTGCTGAAATCTGCACTAAAATTATAAATATGTTAAGCAGGGATGAATCTAATACAAATTAAAATGGATGTTTACTGAAAAAAAATGTTTAACTGATGAATCAAGTTTATTCTTGGTTAAAAACTGACTGTTGTAGTTTCCAAGGTAGTTTGGGATTAAATGACTTTTAAGAACACACTATGTTATTTGACAATTGTATTCCTTTAAAGGATCTCAGTTGACTATAATCCACATATAACTCTTGTGTTTCATATGATCTAACATGAATTAGGGCAGGGGGTTCTACTGCTCTGAATATTGTGTTGGTTACCATGATAAATTATTTCCAAGGATTTGAACAGTGTGCTCTGTTTTGTCATTTGCACAACCCAGGTTCAAGCCCAGCCCCAACTGCACTGAAGGAGTTTTGATGTTGTGGTCTCTTTCACTTTCTCTGCAAAATTAAATTAAAGTAAAGTATAGTAAAGTAAAACATAAAAGTTATCTCAAAATAGCAGTAATAAATAAAGGCAAGAGGTAGAAGAAAGATGGGATAAATTATATGAAAGAAGATATTCCTACACCCACCCCCTTTTGTCTTATATTGCCACCAGGATTATTACTGGAGCTCAGTGCTGACATAATGAATCCATCACTCCCAGTCAATATTTTTTTTCTGTTTTTTAATTTTCTTCTTATTTTATTTCACAAGACAAAAAGAAATTGAAAATTGAAAGGGAAGTGTGAGACATAGAGGGGAAAAAGAAAGATAGACAGCTACAGACCTGCTTCACTGCTCATGAACCCTCTATATGTAGAGAGTGGAGGCTCAAACTCTGGTCTTTGTGAATGGTAACATCTGTACACAACAAGATGCACCCCCACCTGGCCCCCCTGCTACCCTTTTTTGAATCTCTAACAAAGCTAAAAGCGCATCATCAGAACAAAGATCAGAAAGGTCAATGTTAAGAAACAATATTCATTTACTTGCCAAATCCTAGCTTATATGACCAGTTTGAAGCCCTTTGTGAATCTACTCAGTAGGGAATTCTTGAAATTGTATTCATTTGTTTGGTCTGTCAGAGTCCAGAAGCATAGCATTTCAAAAAATAACTTCAGCTCTTCAGGGGCTTAGAACATTGGTGGCCATGAACAATGGACAAGTATTCTAGAAGAAATAAGGAACTTGGATGCAGAAGCTTAATTTTCTTTCTTCTTTTTGATAAACTTAGTTGTGGGACTTTAAGCCAAGTTATTTGGTTAATAGTCTCACCTGGATTGTTAGAATTATTTAAATTTAATGTTTTTTACTAGAACTATATAAAATTTCATACTGCATACTAACTTTAACTTCAAAATATTTTTTATTTTCTCCAGAAAGTGAGCCATCTGTTTGAGAAGATACCTTGCCAGGATAAGAATCCAGTATTATAAGCTTGCCAGCATTTCATAATTCTATTGTTGTGTTTTCACTGTTAGCATACTATCTATATTTTTACTAATACTTTGAGAGGTTGACTATGTTTCTTACCTAATCTTCAATGTTTAAAAGGATCTTGACTCCTTGAAGCACAAAATGATTAGCCTTTGATCAAACATCTCAAGATGCATTGCTGAATTATGCAAGCTTAACTCAGAATGGTACAATTAGTGATGAACTGTGTTTTGTTTTGTTTAAACTCCAGTATCACTTTACTAAAGAAAATTTGGATTTCTGTTATCTCAAGGGTACATTTCCACATTTCTCCAAGATAGTTAGCAGTACATTTCACCCTCAACCAAAACATCATCTTTTCCCATCTTAGGAATTAGAGCACCAACCTTCCCTTAGACTCTCCACTTTGCCCCTATTTCCTAGATCTGTTGCAATGGACTACAGTCTATTGAAGATTCAACCTGTTTTTGTCCTCTGCTTGTTTTTTTTTTTTTTTTTTTTAGATTCCATCTGAGTAAGAATTTATCTTTCCCCTTCTGACTTATTTCACTCAACCTAATTCCCTTGAATTCCGTAATTCCATTCATGTTCTAGCAAAGAAGACTAAGTCTTTTTTTTTCCAGCTGTTAAGTATTCCATTGTGTATATATACCACAACTTTGGCCATTACAAATAACACTACCATGATCATGACTGTGCATAAATCTTTTTAGATAAGTGTTTTTTTTTTTGTTTTGTTTTGTTTTTTGTATAGATGCCTAGGTGAGAAATTGCTGGGTCACAAGATGACTTGTATTTTAAACCTCTATCTGTTATACTGGTAGATCCCATGAAATAATAAAGCTACATGGATTCTGGATGCTTTGGTAGAAGAAAAGGGAGTACTATTCATCTGGTATTTGTTTTTTAAGTAGTGTGCTCTTAATCACATGACATTTTCCTGTATAATGCCAGAACTAATTAAATTATAAATGTTTTCAATTTTATCAGGCATAATCCTTTACCTAGCTCACTCACTATATCCTGTAACATTTGTATTGTTTGCATTTTAACTTAGCCATGAGAGAATATTTCAGCCATCTGTGGATTTTATGAACTATAAAGCCAATAAATAAAAATACAACTTTCTGGGACTTTTCTACATGTTCTTATCTCCTTGGGGGGTGGGAGTGCAAAAGATGGACCCTGGAGCTTGAGAAGCATGCACTCTCCCATGAAACTATTCCCCAGCCCTTATCTGTGGCCATTTCCAAAAATGAGTATTTTCAAAGCTCATTATCTA
Source organism: Erinaceus europaeus (assembly GCF_950295315.1). NCBI lineage: Eukaryota > Metazoa > Chordata > Mammalia > Eulipotyphla > Erinaceidae > Erinaceus > Erinaceus europaeus. The sequence goes on along the minus strand of NC_080180.1, from coordinate 35,749,829 downwards.
TCTGTGTTAGATAGAGCTTGACACCTCAGATCATTAGATAACATTCCTTCTATTCATTTGAGAGTGTTGCAACTGACTGCCAATAATGATTCTGTAGAGATGTGGAAAAACCACACCATCTATTACTGTCCCGAGTGAAATAACTTGAACCCAGTCTCACAAGATGAGTAGACTTTGGAGTTGGGTGATACAGCACACCCATTACTATGTACAAGGCCCTGGGTTCAAGCTCCTGGTCCTCACCTGCAGGAGAGAGGCTCCACAGCTATAAAGCAATGTTGCATCTCTTTTTCTTTCTCTTTCTCCCTCTCTCTCTTTCTATCTCTGTATCAAAAAGTGAGAGAGAAGAAAAGTAAACTTCTTCTTGAGATTAATATCCCTACATACTTTCTTTTATGTAAAGCTGGGGTCTCACACAATCACATTTCACCGTGGTGGGCTATCTCTTCATATAGGTAAAGAAACTGATAGAAAGAGACCAGTAGAGGGAAAGAGAGATTATAGCACTTCCCATGTGGTTCAAAGGTTCAAACCTTGGTCTCTCACATGGCAAGGTACACATGCTAATCAATGAGTTATCTCTCTAGCTCTTAAAATACTTTCAAAATAATAAGTGAATGATTTATTAAAATGCTCATTGATGTCTATGCTCAGAGAATGAACACCCTGACATACTTCCAAAGACTGGGCTTTGAAAGACTAGACCTCCCAGAAACTTCTCTGGCATTGTCTATCTCCTCTGGGACTATTACTGTGAGTGAGCAGACATCACAGACTTCATCTTTGTCTCCTTGTGAAAGTATGCTTACATCCTCTCATTCTTCTTTGCCCTTTTGCCTTGTCTAAGGACTAAGTCACTTAGACCATTGGGAAAAGGTTATTTAAAGCTGTTATCTCAACAAAGCATGGATTTTTGAAGGTTTATATAGAAATACAGGTCAGAGGAGTAGCCACTTGACCAATCCCTTTAGCTAATCAGCCAGTTGGTATCATGGTAGCTCTGTTTCTGTCCCACTGTCCTCCTTCCTTTTATTTACCCTGATATCCCTGAGTACAAGATAGATTTTCCACTCTGAGTGTAAGAGAGAATTTTAAAGTTGAGTCCAACATCACAGTTTCACTAACAGTTGAATTGTTTTCTTTGTACCAACCTTTGTCTCCTGATTAATCAGTTTTTCAAACAGTGAGCACTAATCCTTAGTGTTTTGTAACATTATCTATGGGTTTTTCAGGAAGATCATTATAGTGGAAGCTACTGTGTGTCAGATTTAGGGATATGGCTTTGAGACTCTGTGCCTACATACTTCCATCACTCTGGTAGTCAATTTATTTTCCTTTTTCCTTCTGATTTGTGACAGGGACAGAGAGAAACAGAGACAAGGAAAAAGAAAAATGAATACCTATAGCATTATCAAGCTGCTTTTCAAGTCACCCCTGCAGCAGGGGATCTGAGGCTTGAACCTAGGCCCTCAGATATGGTAGTGTGTGCATTCTATCAGTTATATAACCATCCAGCCCCTCTTGTAGAATAAAATATATTTTATGGTAAAAATTTCTTGTGTTGCAGGGAATAGAATGAGTGGCATGCTGTTTCATGAATAACGTAAATTAGTTATGAAACAGCCTTTATTAATAGACAATCTGCAAAACTTCAAAATCTAATGACTTATAAGTAGAGGTGAAATTTCTATGTTTATGTGTGTTTGTTTGAGGAATTGGCTCACATAATTTCCTTTTTAAACATCTCATTTGTTATTTAATGAGAGAGACACAGAGAGGAAGAGACCCAGAGCATGATAGGTTAGATGATGATAGACAGTAGAACACTGCTCAATTCTTGACTGATGGTGGGGCTGGGGACTGAACTTTGGATTTCAGAACCTCAGGCATGAAATTCTTTTGCAGAGCCATTATGCAGTCTCTGCAGGCAAGGACATGATTTCTGGAGGTTGCCCAAAAGTTGTGTTCTGTCAACTAGAGAAACAAGAGAGAGTGTGCTATCACTCACTCCAATGGGAAGAGAAGAGAAAATGAAATGTTCCAGCTTATCAAACTCTTGGAAGCAAAGGGGAACAAATTCCTCCTTCCTTCCACCTTCTCCAACTCCACTTCACCCCCATCCTCACTTCCACCCCTTTATCAATGCTGCCTTCACACTGAGAGGGCAATTACGTTTACTCAACCACTAATTCAAATACTAATCTCATCCACACACTCTCTGGATACAATGTTGCTGTTGCCTACAGGCTTCTGCAAGTCAAACTGAGCCAGAAAATAAGCCATCAGGAATGTAAATGGTAATGGTATTACTCCTGGCTGCTGAAATACATATTATTTTCAGATAGAAAATAAAGGTAGAAATGGGAAAAACAAACAAACCCATGCACCATGACACTTCTTTGAACATGGTGGGGATCAGGTTGAAAGCCGGGTCATACACATGAAAAAGAAGTACAGTAGCCAGATGAGTTATTTTGCTGGTCTTAACATGTGTTTTACTAGCCTGAGCTCTCAAGAACCAGGACAGCTCAGAAGACCAGTTCTTGAGACTCTTCTTTTTTGTCATTTTTCCTCCTCCTCCTCCCCCTTCCCCTTCCTGCTGGGGCTAGGCACTTGCACTACAAATTACAAATCCAGTGTTCTTGTGGCAGTTTTTTTTTTTTTTTTTTGGATAGGACAGAGAGAAATTGAGAGGGGAGGGGAAGATAGAGAGGGAGAGAGAAAGACACCTGCAGACCTGCTGCATGATAGGGGAGATAGTTCCCTGCAGGTGGGGAGCTGGGGTTGGAACTGGGATCCTTGCCCCAGTCCTTGAGCTTCACACTATGTGCACTTAACCCAGTGCGCCACTGCCTGATGCCCCTTACTTGTTTCTTCTCTATTCTATTTTCATTAATCTACCTTGTAGCTTAAAACAGATGGTGGGGAGTGGATTGTTTTACAGAATCTGTTAAATGTCACACTTCATTTGTTGCTTTGCTTATTGTCTTTTCTTAAGAAAGTGATAGTGTGATGCAGAAGGTGACTTAGTGGGTAGAGTGCAGTACATTGCATGCCTGATTCCCATCACTGCAAATACCAGAATTCAACAGTTCTCCACTATCTCTCTCTCCTTCTCCCCCACCTTCTCTCTCTCTCTCAATCTTTCTTTCTCTCATACATACACACATAGATATTGAAAAATCAAAACACTTTTACAGCAATTATAATATAAATTTTAAAAATAATACATTGAGGAAACTAATCTCTCCTTATTTGAAATCCATGATCCATGTACAGTAAGAAGTCACTTACATGCTTGATGAATAAGTGGTATTCCAAAATATAGCATTATTGTCTCAACTTCCCTCATTCATGTAACAGAGATATAAACTATATCTTGTATAATTGAACTACTCATGGATAGACCTCCCCAGGTGGTTTGTAAGAGACCCCACCAAGACATGCTACTTTGGTATGTAGACTGTTCAGAGCTGATGCCAATCAATATCGTGCAGGCTTAGGAAAAATGTTTGCCATTCTGGGGCAATTACCCAGAACTATGGTTATCATCTAAGATAACTTTTATATCACAGAAAACTACCTACAGTTATGAGCCACTTGACAGAAATGCATCCTGAAAATGCACCACTAAACAATTGATTTTCATGTCATTGTGTTTCTGACATAGAATGTGATTACATAAACCTAGATGTTTAGCCTACTGTACACCTCGGCTCTATGGTACAACGTATGGGACCATCCATTGGTGGTCATCACTGGCTGAAAAGTCACTGAGCAACAGAGATCAAAGTACCAACAAGATACTTCATCTCCAGAGTACACTTGTTCTGCCATGTGTTCAGCGCAGGTTGGAGCCAGGCTGCCACTGCACTAGAGCAAGTTTAGGTGCTATGATATATCCCTCTTTCCTTCTTTTTCTTTCTATCTGGAAAAAAAATTAGAGCTGTGAAATTCCAGTGACAGCAATACAGTAAAAATAAATAAATAAACAAATAAAATAAAAAGGCCAAATATATGCAGGACAAACTTCAAGTGAGAGAACATCCAATCTTCCTAAAATGTGTTGCCTTCTCTGCTCATCCTGGGCATTTCTCTCCTTTTTCCTTGTAGCCCCAGGGCCTTATCCCATGCCTTGTCACAGGATATATGCCTCCATGTTGTTTCACTGGCTTAAGAGTCTCTTTTGCTTCTAATTAACAGCACCCAAGCCCCAAAGCTGATTGATGTAGGTTGTGAGGAAGTGGTAGTATCTAACTCCAAGTCACTTCACTGAATAAACCCTAGCACATGTCTGATCACAAAATTTTTATTATATGATAAAGAAACCACTGACAGCAGAATTTGTTTGTTTGGATGATGCCTTAGTTATTTGGTTGGATGAATCCTTAGTTGCTCCAGAGAAGTGAGAAAACATAGTAATGGTCAACTGCCTTCCTGGTTCGACCTTATCTCTCTCTCTTTTAATTTTATTAATGATTTAATCCTGATTTACAAAATTATAAGATAACAGGGGTATAATTCCATACTGTTCCCACTATCAAAGCTCTGTTTCCCCATTCCCTCCAGTGGAAGTTATCGTAGCACTCTCAAGTCAACTATATCTCCTAATGGAAAAATCACTTTTCTTGTTCTATCAAAGGAAACAGAGTTCAGAGTTTTCTCTCAGTTTTCCCTCTTATTTGTACAGTGATCCTGTTTCTCTCACTTCCTCACTGCTGTACTGTTCACAAATCAGTCAGGAAATGTCTCAATGCTCTCTAGACCTTAACAGACCCATCTCTGTCAGTGACTTAAGAAGCTATCAATAGTTAAGTGCACTCCTCACTATGTCAGAGGCCTGAGGTTTGAGCTCCAGCATCACATGGGAGCACAATGGATGGCCTTGGGGGACTGGCAGGGACAGTGGGACAGTGTGATGGGTTCTCTTCTGTGTCCTTCTTTCACTCTGACTTATCTCCCTCACTCAAAAGTTTTAAGAGGAGGAAAAAAAAAAAAGGGAGGAAAAAAAAAGGTGGGTGGGGACAAAAGGGACTGTAAAGTGGTTAAGTGGTATCACATGTGCCCAGGACCCTAAGAATGTCCCCAAATGTTGCACTAAAAATGAAAGTAGCTGACTTATCCTCACACTTTATCTTCAAAGCCCTCCTAAAAGTAATGCACATAAAAACTCAGACATGTTTTTGGCCATCATGGGGTTTCACTACTCCAGGCTGAATTTTTTTTTTTTTAGTTTAAATTGTTCTTTCTTTCTTTCTTTCTTTCTTTCTTTCTTTCTTTCTCTCTCTCTCTTATAAAAAGGAAACATTAACAAAACCATAGGGTAAGAGGGGTACAACTCCACACAGTTACTACCACCAGATCTCTATATCCCCTGCCCTCTCCTGATAGCTTTCCTATTCTTTATCCCTCTGGAGGTATGGACCCAAGATCATTGTGGGATGCAGAAGGTTGAAGGTCTGGCTTCTGTAATTGCTTCCCTCTGAATATGGGCATTGACTGGTCAATCCATACTCTCAGCCTGCCTCCCTCTTTCCCTATTAGGGTGGGGCTCTGGGGAACCAAGCTCCAGGACACATTGGTGGGGTCATCTGTCCAGGGAAGTCTGGTTGGCATCATGCTAGCACCTGGAACCTGGAGGCTGAAAAGAGAGTTAACATACAAAGCCAAACATATTGTTGAATAGTCATGGACCTAAAGGCTGGAATAGTGCAGATGAAGACTTGGGGGGGGGGGCAGGTCCTCCATTTTGTAGATAGCTAGAAGGCATATTTTAGTTATATTCCAAAGGGTCTGTGGCTATATTAGGTTTTTGTTTGTTTGTTTGTTTTTTCCCTGAGCCTGAAATCTGATATGCAGGTGGATCCAGGTTATTGTCTGGGGAGATGGAAGAGGATCAGAAAGCTGGATTAGGAAATAGAGTAGCTCCCTAATATGTGAAAGGGGTATAAACCCCATCAATTTGATTTGGTCTGGGGCTCATACTCAGCTTAGGAGCCTATGTGACCTTTGCATCCCTGTATATCTGAGCTTATATTCTGTGGTCATGAGTAGGAACATTCCAAGCTGCCCCAATATCAGCTGCCCCATCTTTCTCAGGTGTAGCATAGAGTATGTTGTCCATCCTCCCTTCGGAGGATGGAACATCCTTTACTGTTTTTGAACCAAGTTGAGGGCATGGTCCTATGGGGGGCCCACAAAGGGGTCTATTTTGTTGTTCATGATAGAGATGACCAGTAATGATGGAGAGATTTATTCAAGGCCCATCATGTCTGTTTAGGAATCTCAGGACATTTAGGATGGCCTTATAGTGACTAAAGAGTCATCATTAAAGTATGCCAGTCTCTGGATCTTATTCAGCTTTTGCAATCCTTGATTTTCTAAGGTTAGCTTTGGAGTGAGTGAGAGAACTGTAATAGGAAATAGATAAGGAGGGTATCTAAGTCTAATTGGATACTATTTCATTAGGAACTTTATACTGACTCAGTGCAGACTATTGTGTACTTTTGCTTTTAGGTATATATTTTGCCCTAATTTTTGGATACATGTGAACATATGCTCTATCTTACGGGACCTGGTCTATATCTAGGTTTTGGGAAGTTTGTTAGGAAGTGAACCACCTAGAATGGAATTACAGAATACTATAAAAGGAAAGGTCTCACCCGAATAATGAAGCTGAAGGGTTGACATTCCACACCTGAAGTCTCTGAACACAGTCTGAAGTGAAGCATGCTGAGGTGGCACTCATTGCATAGATTAGGTTGAGATCAGTGGATGCAATATAACTTGGCATGAATTGAGCATGCAAGAAAGTGAGCATCCTACCCTAGAGGTTCCAGTACTAAATGGAAGTTTCTTGCTGTCTTAGGGTTAAGAAAACAATAGATAGTTATTGTTATAATCACATTATTTGGCAATTGGGTTGACTTAGAAATATCTCTTTGTTAGGATTTGCTGTATCATACACAACATCACAATGATTTATCTCCTTTGACATTATTTGTATATAGCTGTGCCACTGGTTGCTTCTGTTCTCCCAGGTCTAGGCTTATGAGAGAGTCAACATAGCAAAGACTCAGCTTATGTATTAAAAAGATTTAGTCTGTGTTTTAAAAAGTTTGAGACATATAATCAATTTTCCCTTCTCATTTTAATTAAATAGTGATTTATTATAAATTCATAGGAGTGTACATAAATACCATTCCCACCACCAAAAGACTGTGTCCCATACCACCTTACCCCACCCCCCTGCTGCCCTTGGAAGCCGAATATCCACCCTCACCCTCACCCCTAGGATTTTATTTTGGTGCCCTACTCCAGATTTAGTCAAATCCTGCTTTGAGTTTCCTTTTCTCTTCTTCTTTCTCAACTTCCATTTATGAGTGGGATGATCCCATACTCATCTTTATCTTTCTGACTTAGCTCACTTAACATAATTCCTTCTAGCTCTGTCCAAGATGGGTCAGAGAAGGTGGGTTCATTGTTCTTGATATATCCCCAGGAGAGGAATTACTGAGTCATATGGAAGGTCCCTATCTAGCCTTGTTAGAATTCTCCAGACTGCTCTCCACAGAAGCTGGACCAATTTACATTCCCACCAGCAGTGCAGAAGGGTTCCTCTGTCCCCACAGAGGCTGAATTTCTGAAGACAGAACAAGACAGCTATAAAGAGAAGGTAAAAGATATCGTATCATTGAAGACCAACCTCCCACAGTGGGACAGACCTCTGCCTTCCTAGGTGAGTTTTCTTGCTGGGACAAGGTTGAGACATCTTTAACTTCATATATTTCACACTTCCTCAAAAGCCAGTTGAATCCAGCTTCGCCCACTCCTTTGAGCAGTCCTTCAGCATTTCTTGATTTTTTCCATTCACAATAGATGTCATTTAGCCTTTGATATTATTTTATTAGAGATTTAACAATGGTTTTCAAGATTATAAGATGACAGGAGTATATTTTCAAATGACCTGCATCACCAAATTTCTATGACACCCCCCCCCACCCTATCAACACAGTGATCACTAAGTCTAAGAACATTTTTTCCCAGTTGATGTGCTTTAATGATCTATATCCTACATTTAAATGAAATCATCTGGCAGTTGTCTTCACCTCTTTACTTATTTCTCTTAACAAACTTTCAGTTCTATTAAGTGCTAAAGGATACAATATCATCTTTTTTAAATTGTAAAGTAGTATTCCATTGAATTTATCAAACCCTTAAATTAAGATTGATTCCTGTTGGCTGAGTGGTGGAGCACCCAGTTAAATGAACACATTTCCTTCAAGGCCTGGGTTCAAACCCCCCCCCCCCCCCAGACACCTTCAGGAAGGAAACAAAATAAGCAGTGAAACAGTGCTGCATGTACTTTTTTTTTGGCTCTCTTTCTCTCTCTATCTCCACCTCCCCTCTCAGTTCCTCTCTGGTCTATCAAATAAAGAAAGAAAAAAAATATTAATGGCTACCTGGAATGGTGGATTCACTGTGCAGGCACCGAGCCCAGTGATAAACCGTTAATAATAACAGTAAAAGAGTAATAATAATAATACCTTTTTAAAAAGGTTTTATTTATTTATTAATGAGAAAGATAGGAGAGAGAGAAAGAACCAGACATCACTCTGGTACATGTGCTGCCAGGGATTGAACTCGGGACCTCATGCTTGAGAATCTAGTACCTTAGCCACTGCACCACCTCCTGGACCACAATAATAATATCTTTTTTAAAAGCTTTGACAATGGAACTCACCTTCTTTTTGTCTTACTGTCCATCCATTTCTCCCCACTTTGCTGATACGACTTGTTTGCAGGTATTCTCTCAGGACCTTCGTTTTTCAATTTATGGCTTTTTGTTCTCTACCATAACTGACCCATTGCCAAGGCACTCTTGCTTATTCTGCTTTGCAGTTTCTTCCTTTCCTTTCCTTCTTTCTTTCCTTCTTTCTTTCTTCTTTCTTTCTTTCTTTCTTTCTTTCTTTCTTTCTTTCTTTCTTTCTCCCTTCCTTCCTTCCTTCCTTTCTTTCTTTCTCTCTTTCTTTTTTTGCCTCCAGGTTATCTACGGAGCTCAGTGCCTGCACTAAGAATCCACTGCTCCTGGAGGCTATTTTTCCCATTTTGTTGCCCTTGTTGTGGTTGTTATTGTTATTGTTGTTATAGCTGTTGTTGTTGGATAGGACAGAGAGAAATATAGAGAGGAGGGTAAAACAGAGAGGAGGAGAGAAAGATAGACATCTGCAGACCTGCTTCACCACTTGTAAAGCAATACTCCTGCAGGTGGGGAGCTGGGGGCTCATACCAGGATCCTTATGCTGGTCGCTCCTTGAGGTTTCTACCATGTGCCCTTAACCCACATTGTCAGACTCTTCAGTGGGGAGGCCTCTTCCTGGGCAAAAACTTTAGAGCTTACCCCCTCTGTTGTGCACCAGATGCAGAGGGCATAGAAGGAATGTCCTGGGGCATCAGGGATGAGCGACAGGATCTTTCCCTGTGTACCAAGAGGTGCCACCAAAGATCACCAGGGGAATGTGTCGTGCACAAAAATCTGTTTATTCTTCTAGCGTTTGCCCTTCTTCCGTAGCCAGTCAACAGGTCAGGTTGAAAGCTGTCAGGAGCTGCTTGTTGCTGGCTTTGAAAGTGACTGGGATCCATGTGGATTCAGTCGGCTAGGAAGGATCATCAGTTTCCCCAATGAATGGGTACTCAAGGGATGCACCACGAGAAGGTTGATCCAATGCACCCTGTCTGTTTATTGAAGAGCAAAGCAGGGTTTATAAGGGTCACAGGAGGAAGTGACATGTGTAGACCATATATGGTAGGCAGGCAAAGGGTCTGGGGGAGGGTCAGGACTTTTCCAGTAATTGTTGAGCAAGAGGTTTAATCAGCTAAAGGAATGAGAAAGCAAGGTTATCAGTAACCAGCAGCCAGAGCAGGGTCCTGAGGGCCGAGAGAGAAGATAGATCAGATGTGACCAAAGCGATTGAATAGGTGGAGAAGTAGGGAGGGGACTTTCAGGCAAAACAATGATTAGGTAGATAATAATGGAGTGGGCTATTGTGAGGCAGGGAGGCTGATAAGCAGGGCAGACCCTGGATGCCGTGTCCTTCTTTGCTTGACCTCTTAGTAGAGAGAGACTGATAGGATTAGCCATGCCCCTCAGGCCCTCTCTTTTCAATATGGGGTCCCACCAAGCTCTACCATATCCTCACTATCCCCTACACCACTGCTCTACTGCCTGCTCCCTCCCCCCCCCCCCCGCCTTCTGCTCTTCTTTTCTGATTATGTCCAGGCTTATTTCATAGAGACACCGTCCTTGATGGTTCCTTCTAGTAGAATGCCTCTAATCCGTCATTAGCATTTCCCTCACTGTTTTGCACCCTGTCTTCAGTCTCATCTCCCTAGCTTCACCCAGCCATTCCTAACAGCATGCGCACACACACACACACACACACACATACACACACTTGATAAAGATAGCTGAGAAGAACATTCTTGGCTGGTATGGAGGAGGGAGGAAATAGGCAGAAAGCAGAACTTTCCTTCCAGGTTTGCTTGATAGCAATGGATCAGCTGCCATTCATTCTGAAACTCTACCCAGAGCACAGGTGGTATTTCTAGAAATTAAACTGACACATGGGTAGACAGCATAATGGTTATGCAAATAGACTCTCATGCCTGTGGCTCCAAAGTCCCAAATTCAATCCCCCACACCACCATAAGCTAGAGCTGAGTAGTGCTCTGGTAAAATAAAAACAAACAAACAAACTATACCAAGAGGAAAAGGGAAGAACCAGCAACCTTCCTGTATCAGATGCATCAGAGATGGCAACTCAAGGGATCCCCTGAAGCTGAAGAGACCAAAGAGCCAACGGTGGCCAGAAGAAGACTGTGGAATGGAAACATTGATGAGTTTGTTTGAAGCATACCAAATGCTTAGTTTCACTGTCTTATTTTGGAAGAAATTCTTAATAGTTTTAAAACAAAATATTAACATAGCGACTTGTTGACATAGAACATGGAAACCACTAATATTACCATTTTGCCCTCCCCCTTTTTTGTAATGGCCATTCATACTCGTCAGTTAAAGTCTATTTTTGGCCTGAAAGAAATGTGCTATCCATTCTAAATAAAAACCAACATCTTTGGGTTGGTGAAATAGCTCACATGGATAGTACATTGCTTTGCCATGTACATGACTCTGGTTGAAGCCCTGGCCTCACTGCATTGAAGGAAGCTTTGGTGTTGTGGTATTTCTCTCTCTCTCTCTCTCTCTCTCTCTCTCTCTCTCTCTCTCCCTCTCTACCTCTCTCTCTCTCTTCTCTCTCTCTCTCTCTCTGAAAGAAGAAAAACAAAAGTCTAGTGCCCTAGTGACTGCGCCACCTTCCGGACCATTCTGGCATCTTTCTTACACCTTGCAGTTGAGAACACTGCTAATCTCTCTTAGAAATTTGGCTCCCAGAAATCCTTGGTCATGTGCCTTCCTCTTTCCTGATTTCACTCTCAAGAGTGGATCTTCTGCCCTTTACCCCTGCACAAGAAAGCAATGACTAGTAACTTGACTCATGAGTCTGGTTCATATGAACAAGGGTTTGCATGACCAGCAGGGTTGAGAGCCCCTGATGGGACAGTTTCTTCTTCTATAGCCAGTCAGCAGCGTCAGGTTGAGCCTGATGTAAAGTTTCGAGACCTCCTTTGAATCTGGAGAGGTGGCACTTGTTGACTATGTGGGTCATAGTCTGTCTGTAGCCACAGGGGCAGTTTGGGTCATCTCTGGCTCCCCAGCAATGGAACATAGCGGCGCACCGGCCATGGCCTGTTCGATAGCGATTGAGGAGGGCCCAATCATAACATGCTAGGTCAAAGCCGGGTTGACGCTTGCAGGGGTCTGTGATGAGGTGTTTGTTCTTTACCTCAGCTGACTGCCAACTCTGTTTCCAAGAGACTGGAACAGAGAAGTTCAGTCTAGGTGTAGGGGACCAGGTTGGATGATGAGACGTCAAGCGTTGGACAGGGTGGGCAAAGATATCCGCATATATTGGCAGGTCTGGTTGAGCGTAGATGTGGGAAATGAACTTAGATGATGCCACATCCCGACGAATATCTGGTGGGGCGATGTTGCTAAGAACTGGCAGCCATGGAACCGGTGTGGAACGGATGGTTCCAGAAATTATCCTCATGGAGGAATATAATTTGGAATCGACCAAGTGGACATGGGATCTATGGAACCATACTGGAGCACAGTATTCTGCAGTGGAATAGCATAATGCCAGAGATGATGATCGTAGTGTGGAAGCACTCGTGCCCCATGAGGAACTGGCCAGTCTTGCAATGATGTTATTCCTCGCGCCCACCTTTGCTGCAGTTTTTATGAGATGTTCATGAAATGACAGAGTGCGATCAAGAGTAACGCCAAGATAGACTGGCTGGGCTTCATGCCGGATTCTAGTATTGCCAAGCTGCACATTAAGCTCACGCGAGGCCGAGGCATGGTGTAGATGGAAAACAGATGATACCGTTTTTGCAGTGCTAGGGATTAGTCGCCATTTTTTACAGTAATCAGATATCAGAGACATGTCTTTCGTGAGTGTTTACTCGAGGATGTCAAACTTGGATGCCGAGTTGCACAGCAGATGTCACAGTGATGTCACCAAGCAACCTGGCTGTCAGCTTCAAAGTAACAGCTGAGATTTGAGCTCATTACTGCTTCCCTCCAAGAGTCTCTCTCTATTTTTTTTTCAGTTATATGACTCGAAACTTTGGAATCAGTCTCTTGAGGGAAAATTCAGGACACAGAGGGACCTGGAGAGTACAGTACATTTTGTTTTCACTGAGTTTACACACATGGAACTGACTCACTTGATGAAGGGTTTTTCTTTTTCTTTTTTTGCACTTTATAAGGGGGCGGAGTTTACTCCATTAGGCCAGTGAAAAGTGGTACCTAGAGTGGTGTAAGAAGGTTTATAAAAGAAGAGGAAATTCATCTCATCAAAGCAGCAAGGAACCAAAAAGGGCATCTACCAGATTTCTTGATTCCCTCAACAGGCCTTTGCATTGCCTTCCAGCCCCAGGGCCCTGTTTTTGTTTGAGAGACCAGTCACCTTGGCATGTAGAGTACACACTCAGCAAATTCTTATAGAAATGGAGACAGAGAAACAAAAGGGTCAGAGGAAGGAATTAGAAGAGAGGTTATTTTAGAGAAATCTACTGAATAGATGGATCAGCAAAGAGTCTTTCTATGAGGAAACCACTCTGATCCAGGTTACTAAAACTTTTATTTCGACCATCAAATATCAAAACATCAGAGGGTCCCCCATGACTTTAAGTTCTGCCCATTCCCTAAGCAACCTGGTGACACCTTCAATCTGACAGACCTTGTCATTTCTGAAATCACATGAACCTGGGTCTATGGTATCTTACCAAATAAATCGCAGTGACAAGTTACCCAAAGAATAAGGGGTTTGATCTGTGGGGTAGGAAAGACCACAGAAGACAAGAAAGTAGAGAGATAACAAGTTCAACTGTAGGCCATGGCACTTTTGTGGGCAGATGGGAAAAAGTTGAGAGGGAAAAATCATTGTTGTTGAACTAAATTAAAACGAGGCAGCTTTATAGAGACTTACTCATATACTCTGCTTTGAGAAAGTCTATATAATATCCACTTCACATGACCAAAGACTTACATGTGCATCTTTCTTAACTGAAAGAAATTTGAAGGGGAGGAAGGGGGTTCTTGCTTGGGAGGAAGCTTCAAAGTTATGATATCTTTCCTTCTCTCTGGCTGTCTTTGTCTCTCTCTGTCTGGAAGCTCAAAGGGAATTTTCTTTTCTTTTTTGACAGAAGATGGAGCAGGAAAATGGTGTTGGTTTTGCTGCAGCTGTTGTAGAGACAGAGAACACCCTGAGCCAGGAGCCAGGAGTCCCCACCAACTTCCTTCCTCTGAGAACTGTTACGTGTGCCAAGTGATTCTCACAGCGTTTCTACTTTAAATCTAAGTTAGTGTTGGAGGTTTTGTTATCAGGGTATGATCTGATTGGTTATTTGGGATGTCTCAGATAAGTCTCATATAAATTCATAAAATTATTTCTTTGTTTTCTATCATCTTTGCTTATGAAGGTCTCATAAGAACGCTTTACCTTGGAAAGCATTGAAAAGCTATATAAGGAAATGAATTAACCATATAAGAAAATTATAGAGCTCTCTAAACATTTTGGAGCTTTCTGACTATCCTCCAGAGTTGAAATTGCTCATTTTCCTTCTGCTGATCCTCATTCACATTCTAACAACAATTCATGGCATTCTTGTCTCTGATATGAATTTTAAATAGTTAAGACAAAAACTTCTTCCTTGAATTTCCTTCAGCAGAGCAAAATGTTTTTTACCCAAATTAACTTTACAGTACACTAAATAAAGAGCATTGTAAAATGCAAACTTGAATGCAGTCACCTACCCCAAGCAGAAGCCTTGTCTTTCAACAAACTCCAGTCCCAAGGACTGTTCCTCAAGACATACTCTTAAGATGCATATGCCCTGCTGATGACCCTGCTCTATGTTCCCTTGTGATTAATATAATTGTATTCTCCATTGGCTCATCTCCTTAATTTCTTATCCCCATTCAACCCTAAAAATTCACTATATGAATCATTATATGCACCCCCCCCCCCGCCCTCTGCAGGAGACTTTGACTCAGGATTTAGTTACCCTTTTGACAGGGAATATAAAGCCTTAGCCCCCTGACCTTGAGGAGCTGGGTATGGGGGACTCACAGCTGAACTGAAGGAGCTCACTTCTCCCCTTCCTTACATCTCAGTCTACTTTCCTCTTGCACAAGAGGACAGCCAGCAATAAAAAGCTGAGGGCCAAGTAAATGAGGAAAGACAAAAGCTTAGACAGGATCTGAGATAGAATAATGGTTTGCAGAACACCAGCCTCTGTAGATAAAATCAAGGGCTTTGGGTGCCATCGTGTGGTTATAATGCATACAGCAACAGAGATCAAGTCTACATACTCTTGATCCTATAAATAAACCTTCACTGGTACCACAACACTAAGATACTGTCGCTTTTATTTACTTATTTTTGGATATAGACAGAGAAATTGAGATGGGAGTGAGGGATAGAGAGAGAGACAGAGACAGAGACACCCGCAACCCTGCTTCACCACTCCTGAAGCTTCCCTCTTGCAGGTGGGCCCAGGGGCTAGAACCTGGTCTTTGTGTATGTATGAGCTTCACCAGAGACTGCCTTTACTGCTGGCCCCACCCTCACTATCATGGTTAGGTAGCGTGTGGTTATGGCAGAGAGAAGAAATCCTAGTCCATGGAGAATTTACATAAGAATGAACTTGAACCAGTTTCTTTGTTTTAAAGGCATGCTAGCAAGCTTTTGTTGGTGTCGTTGTTTATTGGGAGGTTAATGCTATACAGTACTTGGCACAAAGGTCCAATTTCACATTTTGCCATAATAGGTGTCTGCAAAATACCCTCACCTGCCCTTTTCCATTACTGTGTACCAGCACCTGAAATCAGACCCCCCACACACACATACACAAACATTGTTTTCCCTGTCCTTCCCTACAGTCCTTTGCTTTGGTTCAATATATCAAACCAGATCAAGTTTTACTTTGTGTTTCCTCTTTCTGTTCTTGTTTCTTAAGTTCTGCTCAATGCAGAGTATTATCTCATCTTCATTCCTCTCTTTCTGGCTCATCTCACTTAACATGATTCCTCAAAGCTCAAATCAATTCTTACCTGAAGGCTCTACCATCAGTGCTGCCTCACATATTTAGAAACCAACATAACAAAAGGTGACCGTTGGGTAGGGGAGAGGGCACAATGGAAGTGCACTAGACTCCTATGCCCGAGGTCTCAGTGGCCTCAGGTTCAGTCCCTGGCACCATCTTACATTAGAGTTAAGCAGTGGACTAGTCTTATCACTCTCTTTCTCTTTCTCTCATTAAAATAACTGATTTTTTAAAGTTTTCCTCTAGAGCTGAAAGGTATATCCTGTGCCAAACATTGTCAACTCCATTCAACAGAACCAGTTTCTGTCTCATTAGCTATCGAATGAGTAGGTGCTTGACCTCTGCCTTCAATTCAAATGTCTTGATTCTGTTTGGAATGTAAACTAAAGTTAATGTTTGCTAGGTTTTTCTATTTTGTTCATTTAACATTTAGTAATTTTCCCCACTGAGGTAAAGAGAGGCCAGAGGGTGGAGGGACATTCTTGCTCTTATCTGGGTGTTTCTTATGAACCTCCCAGACATACACTCACAGTAGCTAAGTGGCTAGGTAGTTGCCATTGTTTGCAGATTGCTTGCTACAGTCACTATAAAACTTTGATGTGGGTAGTTGACCACTTGTACATAGTCCCTAGCTACGAATACATAAGGAAAGATAAAGTGATTTTTTTCATTGTCCAGAGATATGAAAAGAAAAAAATGTATTTTAAAATATTTCTTTATTTTGATGAAAGAGAGAGACCAGAACATTGCTCAACTCTAGCTTATGGTGGTGCTATGGATTTGACTTAGGATCTTGGAGTCTCAGGCATGAAAGTCTTTTGCAGAACCATTATGCTTTCTCCCCAGCCCAATAAAAAAAAATCATATTAAAAGAATTAGAAGTCTGGATTGAAGATTATTTGAAATATTACTTGCTTCAGATGGACATATTTCAGAGTTTTAAATGCCCACATCTTAACCTCCTTCTTTCTCAGAGAGAGAGAGAGAAAAATCTTGCAAAGCTCCCCCCACCCCATGGGTAAAGACCAGGGACATGAACCCGGGTCCTTCTGCTTTGTACATGTGCACCTTAACAAATGTGCCATCACTCAACCCCCATCCTTTCTTTTCTTTTTTTTTTTTTTTAATTTCTTTACTGGGGAATTAATGTTTTACATTCGACAGTAAATATAGTACTTTGTACATGCATAGCATTTTTCAGTTTTCCATATAACAATACAACCCCCTTTAGGTCTTCTGTCATCCTTCTTGGACCTGTATTCCACCCCCCGCCCAAGCCAGAGTCTTTTACTTTGGTGCAATACGCCAATTCCAGTTCAGGTTCTACTTGTGTTTTCTCTTCTGATCTTTTTTTTCAACTTCTGCCTGAGAGTGAGATCATCCCATACTCATCTTTCTGTTTCTGACTTATTTCACTTAACATGAATTTTTCAAGGTCCATCCAAGATCAGCTGAAAATGGTGAAGTCACCATTTTTTATAGCTGAATAGTATTCCATTGTGTATATATACCACAACTTGCTCAGCCACACATCTGTTGTTGGACACCTGGGTTGCATCCAGGTTTTGGCTATTACAAATTGTGCTGCTAAGAACATATGTGTACACAGATCTTTTTGAACCCCCCATCCCTTCTTATTTTAACATTTATATATTTGGGAAATTGCTTGTAGTAAATATGTGCCTTACTACATCTTAATTTAATATTTACATCAATGACCTCCCAGAAACTTCTTCAAGGAAGTTCATCTACGCCGATGACATCTGCTGTGCAACTCAGGCATCCAAGTTTGACATCCTTGAGGAAACACTCACGAAAGACATGTCTCTGATATCTGATTACTGTAAAAAATGGCGACTAATCCCTAGCACTGCAAAAACGGTATCATCTGTTTTCCATCTACACCATGCCTTGGCCTCGCGTGAGCTTAATGTGCACCTTGGCGACACGAGAATCTGGCATGAAGGCCAGCCAGTCTATCTTGGCGTTACTCTCAATTGCACCCTGTCATTTCACGAACATCTCATAAAAACTGCAGCAAAGGTGGGCGCGAGGAATAACATCATTGCAAGACTTGCCAGTTCCTCATGGGGCGCGAGCGCTTCCACACTACGATCATCATCTCTGGCATTATGCTATTCCACTGCAGAATACTGTGCCCCAGTATGGTTCCGTAGCCCCCATGTCCACTTGGTCGATTCCAAATTATATTCCTCCATGAGGATAATTTCTGGAACCATCCGTTCCACCCCGGTTCCATGGCTGCCAGTTCTTAGCAACATCGCCCCACCAGATATTCGTCAGGATGTGGCATCATCTAAGTTCATTTCCCACATCTACGCTCGACCGGACTTGCCAATATACACGGATATCTTCGCCCACCCTGTCCAACGCTTGACGTCTCGTCACCAATCTGGTCCCCTACACCTACACTGAACTTCTCTGTTCCAGACTCTTGGAAACAGAGTTGGCAGTCAGCTGAGGTAAATAACAAACACCTCATCACAGACCCCTGCAAGCATCAACCCGGCTTTGACCTAGCACGTTATGATTGGGCCCTCCTCAATCACTATCGAACAGGCCATGGCTGGTGAGCCGCTATGTTCCATCGCTGGGGAGCCAGAGATGACCCGAACTGCCCCTGCGGCTACAGACAGACTATGACCCACATAGTCAACGACTGCCACCTCTCCAGATTCAAAGGAGGTCTCGAAACTTTACATCAGGCTCAACCTGACGCTGTTGACTGGCTATGGAAGAAGGGCAAACGCTAGAAGAAGAACACACATGTATATTTTATTTTATACTGCTTCTATTTTATATATTCATGTATACATTTTACATACATTTTATGAGGTATTATTTTCTTTAATTAGCCATTATTCAACCAATATCAAACCATTATTCAAGCCTACTACTGTATTACTTACTTATGAAGGAAACAAACTTATTACCACACCATATCATTTCAAAGAAATATTAATGATGTTAATTGGATTTTTTAAAAAATTTAAATTATATTTATTTATTTATTTTTCCTTTTGTTACACTTGTTTTTATTGTTGTTGTAGTTATTATTGTTGTTGGTGGTGACATCATTGTTAGATAGGACAGAGAAAAATAGAGAGGAAGGGAAGACAGAAAGAGGGAGAGGAAGATAGACACCTGCAGACCTGCTTCACCACCTGTGAAGTGACTTCCCCTGCAGGTGAGGAGAGGAGGCTTGAACTGGGATTTTACACCAGTCCTTGCGCTTCGCACCAACATGCACTTAGCCCATTGTGCTACCGCCCAACTCCCTGTTAATTGTATTTTTGAAAAGATTTATTTACTAGAGACAGAAAGTCAGATTATCATTCTGGCACATGGTTGTCATGAATAGAACCCAGAACCTTATGCTTGAGAGTCCAATTTTTTTATTCACTGTTCCACCTCCTAGGCCCATAAATATTTTAAGGAAATGAGTGCTTTTCTCTTTTGTGTTAAGTGTGCTTACGTAGGCAATTCTGACATCTGCTTCCAGAAATAAAGAACCTACTCTCCAGTCACCAGCAGACTTTTTCTATGGAAAAGAAGTTAAAATCACTAGAACATGAGACTTTTAGGAGAAAATTATAATTTCTTTTTCTTGCTTAGTGAAATTTCAGTATTATTTATGTTATCTTCTTGCGTTGGGATATTGTGAATAGCCCCAGGCCTGTTTGTGGCTCTCCCTCCCTAATTTTTTGCAGGGATTTAACGCTGAATGAGTTTTGACCATCAGGTAGATAATGTTTGCTGATAATCAATCCATTCTTTGGTATGTAAAAGATACCCATCTCTAGGCTCTAGTTCCCTCTCTGTGTTTGTGCCCACTTTTCAAAAATATACATTTAGACCAGAGAGATAGCTCACTGTATAGGGTTTTTATTATCTTGTATGGTGGGCTGTGATTTGAGCCTCAGCACTGAAGTTTCTCTGTCACTATCTCTCATGCTTGAATGTACTCCAGCTCTATGACACCATTCTGACTTCCCCGGGCAGACAACCTCACCAGTGTGTCCCAGAACCATACTTCCCCAGAGCCCTATCCAACCAAGGAAAGATAGAAACAGGCTGGGGATATGGGTTGTCCTGCCAACATCTATGTCCAACAGAGAAGTAATTACAGAAGCCAAACTTTCTACCTTCTGCAGCACATAAAGAATTTTGGTTGATAGTCCTAGAGGAATAAAGACCAGGAAAGCTTCCAGTGGAAGGGGTGGGACATGAAACTCTGGTGGTGGGAACTGTATGGAATTATACTCTTGTTATCTTACAATCTTGTTAATCATTATTAAATCACTAATTAAAAAAATCCATGGATTATATCATATACTTACTTTAAGGATCCAGTTCAATACATTTTGGCAAAATCTTCACTACCACAATCAAAATATTTTTATTATTCTAATTTTTAACTTCTCCAGGCCAACCAATACTCCAGGCAGATGGTTTTATTAGTGACATAAACTGACATCCATTCTTTTCAAGATTTTCCAAATATTGAAAAAATAGAAATCCTTCAAACATTTTTATGAGCTCAATATCATCCTGATGCCTAAATCTGATAAGACTATAACACAAATTTATGCATTTACATACACAAAAAAATTCCAGACCAATATCACTCATGAAATATAGATGTAAAGATTGTCAACAAAATCTTAGCCAATCAAATTCAACTATACATTAAAGGAACCATACATCTTAGCCCAGTAAAATTCATTTCATGGGTGCAAGGCTGGTTCAACATACTAAAATTAATTAACTACCATTATTATTTTATTCACTATTGGTGGCAAAGCAAACTTACAGTTAAATCTCCATGGAACGTGGTAGGAATATTACTAAAAAAAAAATCAGCATTCTATCGCCATGTGATCCAACAATCCCTTTCCAAGTATTTTGTTCATTCAAATACAAAAGCACTAATCAAAAAATAGAAACACACATCTGTTTCTTGCAGCACCAGCCTAAACTTGGAAACAACTGAGGTGCCCAACAACAGGAGTGTGGCTAAAAAGTTGTGCTGCCCTCCAAATTATTTTCATTTTTCTCCAAGTGGGGGAGAAATGATAACAGGAAGAGGATCAGAGGACACTGAACTCCAGCTCTATTAGGACCTGTAGAGAAAAGAGAAAAATAAGAGGGGCATTTGGATGTAGTAATAGGGTTATGTTTAACTAGGAAAGGAAGAGAAGATGGGACCGTTAACAAAGGGGAACAATTCTATACAAATACAGACAGATAGTTGGAGAAATAATAGGTAATATTCCGTATCTACAACCTTAGGAATACTGCTGTAGTATATAGTGGAGAGATTGGGGTTCAGAACTCTGGTGGTGGGATCAGTGTGGTATTATATGCCTGCTGACTTCTAATTTTGTATATCAATATTAAATCAGAATTAAAAAACATAATACAAAATAAGTAAAAATTAAAAAGTTGTGCTGTGTATGTACAATGGAATACTATTCAGCTATGAAAATTATGAAGTCATCTTTTTTTTTTTTTAACCTCATCTTGGATAGAGCTTTAAAGAATCATGTTAAGTGAGATAAGCCAGAAAGAGAAGGATGGATGTAGGGTGTCTCAATCATGGGTAGAACTTAAAAACCGAGAATAGAAAGGCAAAGCATAAAGTCAAACTTGGACTGGGCTTGGTGTATTGCACCAAGGCAAAGGTATCTGGGGAAGACAGGAGAGAGCTTAGAGAGGTGGGGGGCCTTTACAGTCCTGGTTCTTGAAGGTGGGAAAGGACCTAGGCTAGGGGTGAGGATGTTTTGCAGACACTTATCACGGTAAGATGAGAATTATACCCATGTGCCAACAACTGTACTATAAAATATTAGACTTCCAATAAAAATTGGGCAACATTTGAAAAAATCCAATAACAGATGAGTGGATAAGGAAGTTATAGTGCATGAGTCAGATGTAAGAAAAGATGAAAACTTTCCTTTTCCTGTAACCTGGGTGAGACTTGAAGAGGTCAGACTAAATAAAACCAGTTAGATGGATAAAGACTAACCCAGGATGATATCACTCATCTGTGGGAATTAATAGGTGCCCGGGCAGAGGTATACCCAATTAAGTGTAAATACAACCATGTTAAGTGAGGTAAGTGAGAAAGAGAAAGATGAGTATGGGATGATTCCATTCATAAACAGAAATTGAGAAAGAAGGACAGGGAAAAACAAAGTAGAATTTAGCTAGTTTAGAATATCTCACCAAAGGAAAAAACTGGGGGGAGAGGGTAGATTTTTAGATTCACTATAAGGGCATGGGAGTGGGGACACAGACCTCTGCTGGAAGGAACAGGTTTTTTTTTTTAATATTTACTTATTTATCCCCTTTTGTTTCCCTTGTTTTTATTGTTGTAGTTATTATTGATGTCCTTGTTGTTGGATAGGACTTAGAGAAATGGATAGAGGAGGGGAAGACAGAGAGGGGAAAGAGAAAGATAGACACTTCTAGACCTGCTTCACCGCTTGTGAAGTGACTCCCCTATAGGTGGGGAGCGGGGGGGGGGATCAAACCAGGATCCTTACGCCAGTCCCTGTGTCTTGTGCCACATGAACTTAACCCACTGCATTACCACCCGGAACGATGTTAATACGCACTCCTATTAACTTATACTTTTAGAAATTGTATTTAATCAATATCTGAGGGGAAAATAGAATGAAACTCTCAAACATCTGTATGTATAGACCCCAGTTCTGAGTATATATTCTTTCATTCTAAGCAGTTAAGGTTTCAAATTAGTAACCTGATTGAATTTTAACAGTGGGCTCACATTTTTAATATATTTCTAATATGACTGTTTAATTGAAATAGTGAATCACCTATAGTCTTAGACCAAGCAGGGAGACCAGAAGCAACTGTTTGTGTCACTACAGAAGATACAACTATATGTAAATAGCATTAAATGGTATAAATCATGGCAAGGTCTTGTATGATACAGCAAATCCTAACTATGGGATTTTCAAAGTAAACTGAATTCCCAAATAACTCAGTCACAATAATAACTATCTACTGTCTTCTTAAACTCCAAGACAGCAAGTACCTTCCCCATTCTCTATAAAACCCATTATTTCTCCCAGTCCTAGATTGTCTTCCTTCATGCTTCATTCAATCTATACCATCTGATACTGCATCTGCTGAGCTCAAACAAATCAATGCAGTCAATACCACCTCCACACATTTCACTTTAGATTGTTTCCAGAGACACCATGTGTGGAATGTCAACCCTTCAGCTCCAGCACTCTGGTGAGACAGTTCCTAGCTCATAGGACTCCTCAACTCCATATCAGGTGGTGCACCTCCTAATAAAGCCACAGAGCCTAGCTACAGATCAGGGTCCATGAGACAGAGCACATGCGCACATGTACCCATAAGTAAGGAGAAAGTATACACCTTAAAACAATAGTTTGCAGTGACCCAAAACAGCAAGCAAGTAGAGAGACCTAAAAAAAAAAAAAAAAAAAAACAAGGACACCATAAAAAGTAATACTTAGATGCTTTTTCCATATTTGGAAGCTAGTCTCTGCCCTGATTGGCTTTCTAGTCCTATTTCCAGCTATCAAACCATCTCCCCAGACAATACTTTTAGTCCACCTGCATGTTAGCTGTTGGGCACTGGGAAAAATTAGTAAAGTCATGGGTCCCTTGGAATATACTTAAAATAGACCTACGAACTTTTTCCAAAATGGAGACCACAAATATCAACTGCAGTATTCTTGCCTTTACAGTCCTGATCATTAAGCAATTTGTTCTGCTTTATATCTTAATGCTTTTTCAGCCACCAAGTTGCAGTTGCTACCATGATGCCAACCTGACTTCCCCAGACAGAGGACCTCATCAATATGTCCTGGACCCCTACTTCTCCAGAGTCTTGCCCCACTAGGGAAAGAGAATGATAGACTGGGAATATGGATCAACCTGCCAATGCCCACTTTATGTCGAGAAGCAATTACAGAAGCCAGACTTTCCATGTTCTGCACCCCATAATGATCCTGGGTCCATGCTCTCAGAGGGATAATGAATAGTAAAACTTTCACAGGAGGGGCTGGGATATGGAACCCTGATGGTGGAAATTGTATGGAAATGCACCTCTCTTATCTTATGGTCTTTTTGATATTTTTTATTTTATATATAAATTAATAACAATAAACAAGAACCCATACAAAGATTTGGGTTGGAACTCTTGGCTTCCCACCTGCAGGGAGAATGCTTCCTAAGTTGTGAAGCAGATCTGCATGTGTTTTTATTTTTCTCTCTCTCTCTCCTTATCATCCCCTCCTCTCTCAATTTCTTTCTGTCCTATCCAATAAAAAAGCGAAAAAAAAATATATGGCTACCAGAAGCAGTGGATTTGTAGTGCCCACACAGAGCTGGTACATTGATAAACACTTAGCCTGTGTCTGCAGGTCTGGGTTGGTAAGGGGACTGCGTGAGGGGCCATTCCCCTGATGAGGGAGATGGCACTTTAGTGGTGGATAAGGTATGTTAACCCATGTTTGGGGAGGTGTGAAACTATATCCCAGAGAACAGTCAGGGGACACAGCATTTACTTGATAAAGAACTAAAATATAAATGCAAATAAAACATTTAAAAATGGATCTTTATGAAACATTTGTTTCTTAAAAAATAAAAATGTATCTTTAGGAAACAAAAGGTATCTTTTTAAACATTTATTTATTTACTTGATAGAGATGGAGAAATTGAGAAGGGTGGGGAAAATAGAGGTCAAGGGAGAGAGACACCTACAGCACTGCTTTATTGCTCATAAAGGTTTTCCCCTTACAGGTGAGGACTGGGGGGCTTGAACCTGGATCCTATGTATAGCAACATGTATGCTCAGTCAGGTGCCCAACAACCAAGCCCCTATCTTTATGTGTTAACTTCAAGGTGAATAAGAGATATTCTTTCAATAGTTCAACCAGAGGTTATTTATTAGTATTTCCATAATAATAATACTTGTTTTAGCTCTTTTTTCCATCTTTTTCTAACGATGAGGAGAAAAATTGAAACTTCAAAATAAGAAAGAGAAATTGAAATTTCATTAAACTCCTTACACAGAAACCTGTATAATAGATACAATAACCTAAGTGAGAGTTCATAGCTAAGAATGAAAATGATAAAAGAGAAGGAAAGAAAGAATAAAATGTCTTTATAGTGAGGTGAGGTCTATCTCAAAGAAGGGCTTCTGCATTAATCCCCCAATAAAGAAATTAAATAATAAAATAAAATAAAAATAAAAAAGGAGGGCCTCTGGCAATATCCTGGGACTCCTATATCTTCCTAAGGAATCTGGCCCTGCATAGATCCTCCTCTTCTGAAGCCAGCATTTCAGCTCGCTGGCATGTAAATCTTTTTCAAACAGACTAGAGTGAGTGCCTGTCCTCTTTGGATTCCCTTTTCAGATCTATGTCTGCCAGTGATCCTAATGCCACCTTTCCACTGGGTGTTTTGTTCCATTTCTATCCTAGACTAACACAAAGTGATAGGAAACTCAGAAGGCCTAACACTCCCTGGGCCATGAGTGGAGAAAAACTGCTTATAGGTATCCTCCTTTTGTGGCTATTTTTTTCATTTTATTGAATAGGACAGAGAGAAATTGAGAGAGGAGAGAAATTGAGAGAGGAAGCTTCACAAGCTTAGCTGCTTGTGAAGCTTCTCTCCTGCAGGTGGTGAGCTGGGGCTAGAACCTGAATCCTTGTGCACAGTCCCCTCATTTCTAGAAACAGAAGAAAAAGATTCTAGATCCTCATTCTAATCTGTTTCCTTTAGATTATATTTATTGTTTATTGGATAGAGACAGCCAGAAATTAAGAGAGAAGGTGAGATAGAGTGAGAGAGACAGAGGGATACTTGCAGCCCTACTTCCCACTCATGAAGCTTCCCACCTGCAAGTGGGGACCAAGGACTTGAACCCTTTACCTTGCACACTCTAATATGTGCACTTAATCAGGTGTGCCACCACCTGACCCACTCATTCTAACTTTTTGCAATGGAAATTCAGGATCCAAGTGGTGAAATACCCAGTTGAGTGCACATGTCACCTTGCACAAGGTTCTGGGTTCAAGCCCCCAATTCCCACCTGCAGGGGAAAGCTTCAGAGAGGTGAGGCAGGAATGCAAGTCCCTCTCTTTTCTCCCCCTTTCTGTTCCCTCTTTCATCTCAGTTTCAGTTTTTCTCTGCTTCATCAAGTAAAAAGAAAAAAAAAAGAAAGAGATAAAGAGTAAAAAAATGAGAGAAGGAAAGAAAAGAAGACATATGCCTGCCAGGAATGTGCCTGAATAATAGCCCTGACGGCAATATAAAAAGCGAAAATTCTCCTGAAAGTCCAGACATTTAACAGATTTTTTAGGTTCTGATAAACATGTAATAATATCTTCAGGAACTCGGTCCCCATTTGCCCTCAAAGGAAAGGCACCTATGGAGTCAGGTGAATTTCTCTGGTGATTTACTCCTCAAGATGTGCTTTTAAGACAGGATACAGTTTTTCTGAAAACACATCCAGTAACACCCATATTTATAAGAATACAAGAGTATCCCCTCAACAATAAAATGGTAAGTTTCTTATATTTATACTAACCAGAACAGTAGATTTAGAACAGGTTTAGATAACGTTCTGGAGATTACATTTTCAGTAAATTCCAGAGATCAACTAGTATCCTGGTTAATTGCCCCTCTCTTTAGGAAATGTATTCACATAGAGTCCTATGTCTGAGTAGTCACAGAAAAGGAAGAGATAGAGCATGGTTATTATCTCCCTTTCAAAAACAAGACTGTTTTTTTTCCTTTATTCTATAGTCTTCCCCTTGGGAAATTAAAATAAGCTTTACAGAATTAGAGAACCAAAAATGTTTTACTAGAAGGGGACATATTCGGTTGGCTGAAAACAGTTTTTTTTTTTGTTTGTTTGTTAGTATTTTGTTCCCTCAGATAAAGTGCTTTTGTGTATGGCATGTCGTTTAAGTCAGATTTCTTTATTAGGTATAGAGTTTTGTAGCTAAAGAAAGAATTTCAATATCTTTCAACCTTGGTGGACTGAGGGATAATTCAGAGAACAGTATGTCTAGGGCATATACTGATTTGTAGTACTGATGATATTTGTGTTTCTTTAGAATTATATATTCACAGCTGTTTTTTTGTTTGACAATCACCCAGATAAGATGGGAAGCTGCTTAGCATCATAAATCCTGACAGAAGGTTGAGAATTTTCTTTAAGTTGCTTATGTTGAATCAGTGTGTCATTGTGAGAAGTACTGGCTTCCTAGCAGACAAACTTGTTGGAGTGCTTTTCTACTACTTATTGCCTGCATGAAACTGGTTTGTGTATCGAAGAAATTACCCCCAACTTTATAAATAAATAAGGTCTTAGAATGTATAAGCACTGAATAATGTATAGGTATGTACTGCAAACTTTAGGGGTTTTAATGGAGATGTAGATTTTACAAGTATGCGTGAGACAGAGTTAAGTACTTAGCAAAGGGGAAAAATAGCTACTATCAGTAACAGGAATTGCTCTTTTCTTCTGTCTACTCTCAAATGGTTTACCTAAGCATTTGTGATTTTCAGTAGCACCTGGTCTTGCTATTACTTCCTCCTCAATAGGACTGTAACTTGAGATTCATCTGGAAAGTGACTTTAAATTTATTTATTTTGGATAGTTACAAAGCAAAATTGAGTTGGGGGCAGGGAGGAGATAAAGAGGGAACGAGAAAGAGAGATACTTGCAACACTGCAACACTTATCTCATGAAGTTTCCCTCTGCAGGTAGGGACCAGGGTCTTGAACTCTGGTTCTTGTGCGTGGTAATGTGTGCACTCACTAAGTGTGGTAAAGTTCTCTGAGTGCATTTTCATACAACTACATTCCATTGCATCACTTACATTGATAAAAGCATTTATTTATTTATTTATTTATTTTTTAATAAGAAGCAACATCTCACCATTGGCTTAAAGAATGTCCCACAAGTTTGTTACTAGATTGCAAATTCTCAAACCTCAGAGCTTTTCCTTTTTCTAGTCCTCTTCCCCTCAGGTTTATTAAAAGCCATTAGAAAGTTTCAAGCAAGCAGATGAATTGATATGACTTACATTTGGAGATCACTGTGGTTTCCGGATACAAATTACTTTATAGGCAAGGCTGGGAGTAAGTAGAAAGACTAAATGTCTAGATCTAGAGCCCTAAAAACCAATATACTGTTGAATATTTAGCTCTTCAGTGATATAAAGTTCTTGCATATTTAAAAAATGAAAAAGAAAACTGATATCATAAAGTGATTATGTCTTAAGCCAGAAGTTGGTGGACATTTTCTGTTGTATTTCAGGTCTTGTAGTCCATATGCTTTTTGATACAGCCACCACTTCTCTGCTTGAGCTGCATGGCATCAGCTACAGACAACACATAAGCAAATGGAGAGGCTATGTTCCAATATGGTTTTATTTCTAAAAATTAGTCATGGCCCACAGATTATACTATTCCACCCTCTGAGGATAGAATGCAAGAGAGAAGATTTTACTTTCCAATTTTGTAGAAGTCACAGAAAATTCTTCCATGTAGAGAGTTATAAGTAATTATCTTTACTGTCCCATTTTAAGTGCTGCTTGTACATCTTTTTTTTTTCCTAGCAAAGAAAAGACCCAGGATTAAATCCCCCCAATCTGGAAGGATAAGAATAAGAATAAAACTTACCAATGTGAATAAAAGCTGAATTCAGAGAAAACTGTTCTTCCTGATTAGTGACTCTGAAAGTAATCAAAATCATTTTCTCCTTTCTCCACTCTAAGGATCATAAATCTTCTAATCACTAGAAAAACAAAGCTATCAGTGTTAATACTGAAATGTACATTTTAGACTGTAGGGTAAATTATCAACTTGCTATGCAAAATTGACCTCTGCCAGTCAATTTTCAAAATTTCTGGGGAGTCCAAGCACAAAATACAGTCCCCTGACACATCCACAATCCCATTTAACCATTTCTATTCTAAAAATCCATTTCTTATGACTGGGAAAATAGTTCAACTAAGCACTAGCTTTGTATACCTAAGGATCCTGATTTGATCCTCAGCACTACACTTACTAGATTGATGCTTTGGTTTGTCTCTTTTTCCCTATGAAAATTTATATATATATATATATATGCTTGGGGTCAGACAGTAGTACACCCATTAAGCAAGCACTTTACCATGTGCAAGGACACTGATTTGAAGCTCCAATCTCTACCTTCAATTTCTCTCTGTCCTATCAAACTAAATAGATAGAAAAAATAAATAAGAGGAAAAAATGGTCATAGGGGAGCAGTGGATTTGTAGTACCAGCACTGAGCCCAAGTGATAACCCTGGTGGTAATAAAAATAGTAACAGTATATTAAACTTTTATTAATATTTTAGTTTTATTTTTTGTTTTGTTTGATAATAGAGAGAAATTGAGAGGGAAAGGGGATAGAGAAGAGGAGAGAGAGAGAGAGAGAGAGAGAGAGCTCTTCAGCACTGGTTCACCACTCATGAAGCTTCCTGAGGGAAGATGGAGACTGGGGGCTTAGACCTGGGTCCTTTTGTTTGATAGCATGTGCACTTAGCCAGGTATGCTGCAGTCTGGCTTCTACATAAATCTTTAAACAAATGTCCACTGATCACCAAGTTCCAGGCATCTGTCAGAGTTATAGATGTGATTTGACTTGATACAAATATTTTATTTGAACAATTTCCTTTCAATTCAGAAGAAAATCCTCTTAGATCATACCACTGGGAAATTTCCATTATTCCATTAATATCAAACTGATGTGTTGTCCTCCTCAAAAGAATTTTGCAGTTTCTCTTAATGTATATTACTCACTTGGAGCAACTAAGTTAGTTCAGAAGAGGCAGAAGTGTAAGTTGGAGGGTTTCAAACCATAAAAAACAAAAGGAGGGTAGCACAACACAAAACAAAATGAAGGATGCTTCCTGACCTCATCGGGAGACAGTAAGATAAAATAGATTTCTCTTGAATCACTTAAATGAGTAAATAAATAGTAGTAAACTAGTACAATTGTATAAAGAAAAACTTTAGATAAAAGAAAAGATATCAAACTCGAGTTTCTGTTTGTGTTGTTAACCAAGGATGCAAGCAAATAGTTCACCACGACCAACAGAAGATAAACATTTTATACATATCTTTTTAAAATATATTTTATATATCTTTTCTTTCTCTTTGTTAGAATTATGGCCAGTTTAAAAATAGAAAAAGTTAAATTTCAAACTGTTATGCTGGTTACTTAAATTAAAACAATTTCTGAAGCTATTAATTTTATAGGTTTTTCTTTGTGATGTTCAGAAAGGAGAGGTAGTGGGATAGTGGAAACCTCCTTGTCTCAGAGACTAAGATAGACTCAACATTTTTTAGCCACCTCTGGACTGCTAAACTTCTTTTTTGAAGCTCACTATAATCATCTAGAATGCAACTGAGTAGTAACTATAATAAATTAGCAAAAATTAATGATCTATGTTTTTAGTCCACCATTGGATTGTGGGATTAGTTTCAAATCCCAACCACAATTGTGAATTTTGAAATAAGAAATAGCAGAGTGTCAGTATTCTCTTTCTTCGCTTTATCTTGCAAGAAGATAGCCTTTGCCATGAAGCATGTCTGGCACAAGTTTCAGGGCCACATTCTGCCTGTGTGCCATCATCAATGGCATTCTATTTGTACAGGCATAATCTCTACTAGAAAGTACACTGTGAGTCACAGCAATCTTGAATTGGAATGGGCATACTGTAGAGATACTATCACATTTAGATTTTAGGATAGAGACAGACAGAATTTCAAGAGTCGGGAAGAAATTGTGTGCTATGCAGCTATGAGGGAAAAACGGAAGTATTATGAAAATTGTAATGCTAGAGACATAGGTTCTGAGAGGTGGGTAGAAGATAGGCTCTCACTCCACAGTGATTTCTCATACTTGTCAAATTGAAGTAATCAGGTGGCATGGGATGAAAACCATAATTAAAACACAGAAGACAAGAAAGTATAATCTGTGTTCTGTTCAATCAACCTTGACAAAGATATTTCAGCTGAAACTGTAGGAAGATGAAAGGAGAATCAACCACGTAGGAAAATTCACATATTGGTGCCAGTGGGGCCCCAAGAACCAAGGAGTCCTTCCAAGTAAATGCTCAGGTGGCTTAAGTAAGGTCCCCATTCTTTTTAAGTTCGCTACTTTTAAATGTTTTGCAAAAAGGGGTGGCTGGTAATGACTTAAGTCTCTTTACCTATCCATGCTAGAAATTCTACTAGAGTCTCAAGCATTCACTGGTGATATTCAGCATCTTGAAAAAGAAATATAAACTACAAGGACTATATCCTAAAATAAATGCTTAACTTACACTATGTTTATTTATTGCTAACATATTATATCTAAGGTAATGTTTAAGCAATTGAGGATATAAAACTAGAAAATAAAACAACACAAATAAACAACTATGTTTTATGTCATGGTAGATGAAGATAGAAGAAGAAAAGAAAATACACAAAGTCTTTGTTTACCAAGTACCGGGGAGTCTTTCATGTCCTTGTGGGAAGAGAGATGTAGAGTTTATGTGGACTATGTGAAAGAATATGTAATTTTAAATAAGGCCAGGGAGATTGTATAAGTTAAGTTAATGATTTTCATACCTGAGGCTCTGAGGTTCTGAGTTCTTTTCTTGGAATTGCCATAAGCCAGAGCTGAGCAATGGTCTGCACAATAAAATATATAAGCAATTTAATTTCAAGCAAATTAATAAATAATCTGAAATAGAGTAGGTAGAGAAGATTTTGGTGAAAAGTTGATATTTGAGGAATGAACACAAATAGATGAGAGACAGAATCCTCGAAATGACAATCCTGTCCTTGCTGTATTTGTTCTGGATACAGCAAGGACAGGATGGGTGAATTCCATGAAGTTAAGTAAATGATGAGGTCTAAGAGTTACTGGCTTCTAGATCATATTGGAACCTGTAGATTACTACATGGAAATTTCTTTCCATTCACAGTTCAAAGAGCAGATACTGGATGGGGGTTAATAGGAGGTATAGCTTCCAATTTAAAAGAAGGACTGATTAATTTTGGGAAATAGATGGAGAGGTAAGGATAAAAACAGTGAAAATACTATTTGGAAGGTGATAGCAGCAACTAAGTGAAGACTATGGGTATGTTTAGAATGCTAGAAGCAGAGGACATGGGATGTGGTTATATTTTATCCTGAGTATATTCTGAAGCACACATGATTTCCTGTTAGAATCAGAAAGAATTAACTATCTCACAAATAACACCAACAGTGTCAATTGAGTAGCTATTTTAACATTACTTCTTTTTTCAAAACGAACAAAATATTTGGAGAAATAATTTTGCTAAAGACGATCAAAAGGTGTCCAAGTGTTGGTGCACCCAGGCAGTGCACAAGGACCCAGGTTCAAGGCCCTGACTGCCACCTGAAGGAGGAAGTTTCACCAGTGGAGAAGCAGTGCTACAGATGTCTCTCTGTCTCTCTCCTTATCTATCTCTCACCCTCTCCTCACCTTCAGTGTTTAAAGTTCTGAGGAACTTGTGAGCCCTCTCAAGACCTTACCCTCACCATAAAGCATCAATGGTAGGGACTGCCATAATCTCTGAAGGAGGGCTAGATGGTCCTGAAATGAATGCCGCTTGCTATGTTCCCAGCTGTGGCCATGAACTGTGAGCTCAGACCAATAGGAACTCATAAGTTACACAGGCTCTTGTGCTAAATATATATCCAGGATCAGATGAATGAAGTAAACAGTTAATTTTATTCACAGAACTTTTTAAAGAATGGAAGCTAATCTCTGCCCTAACCCAACTTTCTAGTCTTTTCATCTACTCTTATACAATATTTTTGTCCAACTCCATGTTAGCTAACAAACTTAAGCAAAAAACTATGATAGTCATGGGCCCCTAAGGACATGCTTAGAATGGACTTTCTAGCTTCTTTCCACCCAAAGACCTCTATTCTAATCTGCTCCACCTCTACTTTTTGTATCTTGTTCATTAATCATTTTGTCCTATTTTTAATCTTGCCGCCTTCAGTCACCAAGTTGCAGATGCTATCAGGATTCCATCCTGACTTTCCTGGGTAGTTGATGATCTCACCAGTGTGTCTTGGAACCTCACTGCTTTAGAGTTCTGCCCCACTAAGGAAAGATGGAAACATGTTGGGCATATGGATTGACCTGCCAAAGCCCATGTCCAGCAGAGAAGTAATTACAGAAGCCAGAACTCCCACTTTCTGCATCCCCAAAATAATTTTGATCCATACTTCCAGTGGGGGAGATACAATGGGGAGGGGATGACCAGAGCACTCTGAACTCCAACTCCATCAGGACCCGGAGAGAGAGGAAGAAAAAGGGAAGGACATTTGGATTTAATAAGAGGTATATGTATGACTTGGAAAGGAAGAGATGATGGGAAACTCACCTCAAAAACAAAGGCCAAATATATACAAATATAGACAGACAGTTGTAGAAATAATAGTTGACCCATATCTGCAACCTTGGGAGAATTGCTGCAGCTTACACTGGGGGAATTGGGGATCCAGAACTCTGGTGGTGGGAATAGTGTGGAGTTTCATCCCTGTAATCCTGTAATTTTTAAATCAATATTAAATCACTAATAAAAATAAGAGAAAAATAAAGTTTTGAGGGATAAGGAATAAAATAGAAGAAATAGATGATGAGGGAGAAAAAATAAGATTGGCATTCAAGTAAGGAAATTATATTAAAATGAATGGGTGAAATGATAAATAAAACAAGTGAAAAATGAAAGCAAGGACTGATAACTGACAAATGAATTTAAAATCTGAAAAATTTAGTAGAGAAGACAAAATGATTATTTTTTTGTCCTTGAGTAGAGGAAACTAAAGAATAAAAACCAGATGATGACACTCAAATGTGGGATAGTAAAAACCCAAGAAAATAGCAGACAAAGTCAAATAAAAATAAACCCTGAGGCCCTAAAGCAGAAATGAGATTGTCAAAGGGGAGGAGGAGAAGAGAATAAGAGAGAAGGTTGCTCGTGGATTTTGGAGAGTGGGAGACTGAAATTTTGGTGGTGAATATGGCAACATACAATTTGAAGAAAGGTGAATGGTCCACCAAAGATATATATATTATATTGTAAACTACTATTACCTCAATTAGAAAGAAAGGTGATAGATAGATAGACAGACAGATAGAAAGAGATCTAGAAAGTGTGATCATAGATAACTATTTAGGAAAATGTTCTCACAAAAGGAACAGAAAAAAATTGAGGTTGCTGGAAGAAATACATCTAATCAAGAAAGTTAGCAGAATTTATATACTAGGAAAAATTAGAGATAGTTTCTATACTCATGGGAAAACTCCAGGATAAAGGATAAATGGAAAATGCAGGAGAGGAATTAATTGAAGTGATGTCCTTTCCCAATAAAGCCAAAGATCTGGGGTCAAGTACACAAATGGAGGCACCCATGTTCACTAGTAGCCCATCTATTCGGTATATCATTCAGCTATACAAATTGCAAAATAGTGGTAGGTAGGCAGGTGATATAAAGTCCTCTGCTTTCAGTAAGTAGAAGGAAGGGTCATTAGCTGAGTTTAAAAATGTAATAGGTTAAGGGTTTGTCAATTTTATTTATTATTTCAAAGAACCAACATTTAGTTTCATTAATCTTTTCTTTTTAATTTTGATTTATAAAAAGGAAACACTGACAAAAAAACATAGGATAAGAGGGGTACAACTCCCAGCACCATAACTCTGTATCCCATCCCCTCCCTTGATAGCTTTCGTATTTTTTTTTTTTAACTCTCTGGGAGTATGGACCCAGGATCATTATGGGATGAAGAAGGTGGAAGGTCTGGCTTCTGTAATTGCTTCCCTGCTGAGCATGGGCATTGGCAAGTGGATCCATACTCCCAGCCTGTCTCTCTCTTTCCCTAGTGGGGCAAGGCTCTGGGGAGGCTATATTTTTGTATGGTTTTCTTATTTTTGATTTAGTCCACCTGCATGTTATCTGTGGGGATCAGGCAAAAATTAGGAAAGTCATGGGCCCCTTAGTATATAACTAAAATAGACTTCCTAGCTTCTTCCAACATAAAGACCCCAAAGCTCATCTGCTATATTCGTACCTTTAGGTCCCTGATTATTAAGCAATTTGTTCTGCTTTGTATCTTAATGCCTTTCAGCCAACAAGTTGCAGATGCTACCATGACTGCAACCTGAATTTCCTGTGCAGATGATCTTACCAGTGTGTCCTGGAATCCAACCTCCCCAGAGCCCTACCTCTCTAGGGGAAGATAGAAACCAGCTGGGGTTTTGGATCTCCCTGTCAATGCCAATGTCCAATGGAAATTCAATTACAGAAGCCAGACCTCCCAGTTTCTGTTCCCCATAAAGATCTTTGGTCCATACTTCCAGAGGGAAGATGAAGGAACTTTTCAATGTGTGGGAGGTATATGGAACTCTGGTGGTGGGAATTGTACCCTTCTTATTGCACCATCTTGTCTATCATTATTAAATAATAAAAATATGTAATGGGATTGAGGAGAAAGGAAAAAGTGTGATATAGTTTATCAGGATTATGAGATCTGTGAATAGAGTCTTGGATGCTATACTCTGAGCCTACTCATCTTTTAAAATGGAAGAAACCCTAATAAATAAATATATATATATATATATATATAATTTATAAAAAGGAAACATTAAAAAAACTATAGGATAAGAGGGGTACAACTCCACACAATTCCCACCACCAGAAATCCATATCCCATCTCCTCCCCTGATAGCTATCCTATTCTTGAACCCTGGAGGCAGGCTGGGAGTATGGATCAACATGTCAATGCCCATGTTCAGCAGGGAAGCAATTACAGAAGCCAGACATTCCACCTTCAGCATCCCACAATGATCTTGGGTCCATACTCCCAGAGGGTTAAAGAATAGGAAACCCTAATTTTGTTGCATTTCTTACTGAATCTTAATTTGACTTTTAAGTTTATATTGGAACCAATTCAACCTAGGTGAATCAGTATATTTCTTAGAACTCTGGTGAAGTTGAAGGTGATTATTAATGTAAACATCTCAATAAAACTAAGGTTTAAGTATGATTTATGCATAATAATTATTTTATTTACAGTAATCTTTTGTAGAAAACATTATTATTCCTCATTTAACATGAAGAAACTGAATCTCTAGCAATACTTATAATTTACTCAATTTTACTTACTAAGTAATGTGTTTCTTAGAATTTAGAGGTGGGATTACTCCATATCATCTACTCAGGATCTACCAGTACCCATAAATACAGTTGCCACCATCAGAGTTGCCTTTTTACATGGTACAGTGAGTCAGTATTTTATGGTTCCTGTTATATTTACCATGTTATATTTATTATGCATGTCAATTGATAAATGTATGGGTAAAAATGCTATAGCAATATAAAGCCCCAAATTTGGTGATTTTAGTCTGGTAAATCAATTTCTACTTTCACTAAGAAAAAATAAGCAAGACTATGAAAATATAACATCTTGATATTGAAAAAATATCTTAGATCAAACAATAACCATTCCACTTATAAGTAGGGTCACTGAGGTCCAGAATACAGGTGATCAACCAAAGGTAGGAGAGAACATAGAGCTCCTGATTGTTAATCTAGTGTTCTTTTCAGTACACTTGAAACATAATAACATGCTGAAATTAGCCTCTACAAAGAGAATTTCAAGTTCCCCTTGATTAAAGTGATTTTTAGAGTACTTTTTTAATGATTTTTTTTCAAAGCCAAGACAGAAAATTCTCATTTTCATCCCAGTACCCTATGTGAAATTTTTGCCATTATTATGATAATTTGAAGATTTTTTTTCATTTACATTATTCTTGTTATTCACTTGAATGTATTGTCCTATTCATGTTCTTTCTGACACAAGAGTAAGCTTCTTGGATCTGCAGAGTGTGTTACTTATTTATCTATCTCAGAATATATATATAAAACCTTTCCAGAATCTTTAATATTAGGGAAAGATAGAAACAGCATGGGGTTATGTATCAACCTGTCCATGCTCATGTCCAGCAGAGAAGCCAGACTTCCCCCTTTTGCACTCCATAAAGATATTTGGTCTATCCTCCCAGAAGGTTAAAGACTAGGGACCCTTCCAATGGAGGGGAGGGTATATGGAACTCTGATGGTGGGAACTGTACGGAATTGTACCCCTATTATCCTAAAATCTTGCCAGTAATTATTAAGTAACTAATAAAATAAAGGAGTAATAGGATTGAGGAGTGAGGAAAAAGTATGATATAGTTCAGCAGGATTATGGGATCTTAAATTCTTAATTTTTAGGGGTGTTTCTTTTCAAGTTGTTTGTTCATCCTGTATAGGGAGCAGGATTTATGGGAGTTTAGGTGTGCAAGACTGAAGAAGTATTTGGATTGTGAAAGAAATGCAAAGGAAAAAGCAATAAGTTTTGCATAAATCCATGAGGCTACTGAGAAAAACAAAATAAATAAACAAAAAAAAACCCCTCCCGTTTGGCTATTTTATAAAAAGTAGATTACTAGTGGCAATAAGAGAGAAGTATAAGAATCTTTTTTTTTTAAATTGATAAAATGGAAATATCCACAAGACCACAGGATAATAGGGGTACAATTCCCACCACCAGAACTCTGTATCCCATACCCTCTTTTGAAAGCTTTACAATTTGTTATCCCTATGGGAGTTTGGACCCAGGATCATCGTGGGGTGCAGAAGGTGGAAGGTCTGACTTCTGTAATTGTTTCTCCACTGGACATGCGTGTGGCAGGTCGATCCATCCTCCCAGCCTGTCTTTCTCTTTCCCTAGTGGGGCAGGGCTTTGGAGAAGTGGGCATCCAGCGTCCAGCACACATTGGTGAGGTTCTATGTCAGTGGAAGTAAGGTCGGCATCATGGTAGCATCAGCAACTTGGCGGATGAAAAAGCATTAAAGTATAAAGTAGAACAAAATGTTTAATAATCAAGAACCTAAAGGCAAGAATACAGAAGATGAGATTTGTGGTTTCCATTTTGGAAAAAGTTTGTAGGTCTATTTTAAGTATATTCCCAGGGACCCATGACTTTACTAATTTTTGCCTGAATCTGACAACTAACATGAAAGTGGACCAAAGGTATTGTCTGAGGAGATGGTGTCAGAGTTGGAAATAGGACTAGAAACCCATATCAGGGAAGAGAGTAGCTCCCAAATATTGGGAAAGTATATAAATATTGTTAACTGTAAATCCCATCAATTTGATCTGGGGCTCATATTTGTCACAGGATCCTATGAAACTTCTACACCCCTGTAGGTCTGAGCTCATATTCTATGATCATGGCTAGGATCATTCTAGGCTGCACTCATTGCAGGATCCATCTTCTTGAAATGGTAGAATGGGACTGTACCTACTACCATTGTTGATCCTCATAGTGGACAAGGTCCTATAGAGGCTCACAAATGGGTCCACTATGTTCTTCCTGATGGAGATGACCAGTGACAGTGGAGGCAGGGATCTGTTAGAGGTATAGGCCCATCATATCTGCGTGGGAATCCCAGGATTCCCTGACTAGGGTGATGAGGAGGCCTGGTAGTAATCAAAAGAGTCATCATTAAAATGTGCTGGTCTCTTGCCCTTGTCCAGCTTTTGTAATCCTTACCTTCTCTGACAAAGTTAGCCTTAGAGTGATTGATGTAGGTGAGGAGGATATCTAGAGCTAAATAGAAACTATTTGATTAGGCACTTTATGATGCCTTTATTAGGTCTTTCTACTTCCTTGCTGCACTTATTGAGTCACTTCAAACTATTGTGCACTTTTGCTTTAAGGTGTATATTTTCCACTAACTTATGGATACATGTGTATATATGCCCTATCTCATGGGCCATAGAGGTTCTGAGGCTTTGTTAGGAAGTGCACTATCTGAAATATAATCTCAAAACCTTTCATAGAAATCAAGATGGGGGTTGATTGGAAAGCTTCCTTCAGCAATTTATAACAGAAACAAGAAGGGAACAGAACATCCTCATACGTGTCTAATCGTTTTTAAAATCTGCTTTTGCCTGATATTTGAACTCCAAAGAGTTCCTCTGATTTGGAAATGTTTCAGGGCTCATTGTTGATTTTTTAACTGTATATGCTTAGCAATAATAGTAGTAAAACATAGAAAGTTATGACCTGGATGTGAGGATAAATAATAACTAGTTTTACTATGACAATATTCCACACTAATTACTTGGTAGAATTTTAATGGTAGATTATAGAGTGATGAGAAAAAAATAAACTTTATTTCTCCCTAAAAAGAGATAGAGAAATACTTGTATGTAATAAAAGCTCAGAACCAAGAAACATTTTCTTTCTATTTTTTTATTAGTTATTTAATAGTGATCAATAAGACTGTGGGGTAAGAGGGTTAGAATTCCATACAGTCCACCAGAGTTCCATATACCCTCCCCTCCATTGGATAGGTCCCTATTCTTTATCTCTCTGGGAGTATGGACCAAAGATCTTTATGGAGTGCAAAAAGTGACTTCCGTAATTGTTTCTTCACTATACGTGAGCACTGACAGGTCGATCCATACCACTGGCCTGTTTCTTTCTTTCCCTAGTGGGGTAGGGTTCTGAGGAGGTAGAATTCCAGGACACACTGGTGCGATCATCTGCCCAGGTAGGAAATTCAGGTAGGAGTCATGGTAGCATCTGCAACTTGTTGGCTGAAAGGCATTAAGATACTAAGCAGAACAATTTGCTTAATAATCACGGACCTAAATGTAAAAATATAGCAGATGAGCTTTGGGGTCTTTTTGTTGGAAGAAGCTAGGAAGTCTATTTTAGATATATTCTAAGGGGCCCATGGATTTACTAATTTTTGCTTAAGCATGAAGGTGGGCTGAAAGTATTGTCTAGGAAGATAAGTCGGAGATGGTAATAGGACTAGAAAGCTAGATCAAGGCTTTCTGTTTATGGAGCTTGAATAAGTTCCAAAGCCTCTAGTAATTTCTTCTTTGAAAGTTCTTGCTTATTTTAGCTAGAATGGCTATAGGTAATGTGATAACTTACATTTTAGATATTCTAGAAAGCCAGTCTGCCATTCTTACCCAAGACATCTACTGCCTTAAAGTCATATAATTTAACAAGATATAAAAATCAAAATTTCACAACTGCTAATTTAAGAATTAGTGTATTCTGCTTTCTATAGTTTGGGTAACAACAAATACAAACTCAATATATTTCCTAGCACACAGTATATAATGCCCTTTTCAGTTGCTGCTATTAACGAAGCTCATAAATCCATTTGAGATATAGTTGATATTTGTCAACGTGTTTTTTGTTTATGAGTATGTGTGATGCTAGTACAGCAGACAAGCACAATTCATCTTTCTTGGGTCAACTTTTGTCACTTCAGTAAGAGAGAGACAAGTTAGAGATACACCACAGCATAATTATTTCCTTCATACTATGGTGTTTTCATGTGTTGTTAGGCCTTGAAAATGAATTGTATGTATGGCAAGTCATGTGTTCTACTGAGTGGCCTCCTATCCCCTTAACTATTTCTTGTATTTACTTGAGTGGCAAGAGTTTTAGTAGTAGAGATGATAATTTGGTTAAAGTTGTGTCATCTATGTGCAATATTTAACCGCAACTACTATGGGGTAGAAGCAATTGTTATCTTCATTTTGGATAGTGAATAAAACAGACACATACAGAGCGACTGTTGTCCAAAGTCTACAGGAAAAAAAAACAGAAATGTTTGGAGAACCCCGTTAATGTAGATATGAATATCCCCTCACTTGCTGTGTTGCACAGCCACCTAACAATTAAAATCCTAAATAACCATTGTTTATTTATCTTAGGTGCTAATTATTACCATTACTCTGTCTTTCCACAGTTTTAGATGTATAAATAGATTAATTTAAAATAGACTACTTTGAAACCTGCACATTGGAGATGTAGCAGTGAAGAAACTGACAAAAGTACCAGAAATATCTTGATACTATTATTATTATTTATTATTATTATTATCTGGTCCCCTATGCCTACAGTGAACTTCTCTGTTCCAGTCTCTTGGAAACAGAGCTGGCAGTCAGCTGAGGTAAATAACAAACACCTCATCACAGACCCCTGCAAGCGTCAACCCGGCTTTGACCTAGCATATTATGATTGGGCTCTCCTCAATCGCTATCGAACAGGCCATGGCCAGTGCGCCGCTATGTTCCATCGCTGGGGAGCCAGAGACGACCCGAACTGCCCCTGCGGCTACAGACAGACTATGACCCACATAGTCAACGACTGTCACCTCTCCAGATTCAAAGGAGGTCTTGAAACTTTACATCAGGCTCAACCTGATGCTGTTGACTGGCTACGGAAGAAGGGCAAACGCAAGAAGAAGAAGAAGAAGAAGAAGAAGAAGAAGAAGAAGAAGAAGAAGAAGAAGAAGAAGAAGAAGAAGAAGAAGAAGAAGAAGAAGAAGAAGAAGAAGAAGAAGAAGAAGAAGAAGAAGAAGAAGAAGAAGAAGAAGAAGAAGAAGAAGAAGAATTATTATTCAACTAGAATACTGCTCTGCTCTGGTTTGTGGTGGAGCCAGGGATTGAACCTGGACCATTGGATGTATCAGGCATGAAAGTGTGTTGTGATTCCATGAATGCTATCTTTTCAGTCTTAAGTTACATTTTAAGGAAGAAAGGCTGTAAATATATATAAAAATATCCCAGTAAATATTCAGTATTTCAGGTGAATCCTAGTTAAGGTAACAATGAGTTTAGAGGTACCAGAATGAAAGTTAGGATGT
Source organism: Erinaceus europaeus (assembly GCF_950295315.1). Lineage (NCBI taxonomy): Eukaryota > Metazoa > Chordata > Mammalia > Eulipotyphla > Erinaceidae > Erinaceus > Erinaceus europaeus. Next base: position 35,708,274 of record NC_080180.1, on the reverse strand, counting down.
TTATTTTACACACAGATCCTGAAGAAAATGCCCCTGACATAATTCCATCTGAGTAGACCCCAAAAAGATGAGAGGGAGTGAAGTACATGACTGAGAAAAAAAGCAACAGGTAAGTGAGTCTTATAGTTGAAGGGAGAATGCCTCAAACAAGAACTCTTGAAGCAGACTGGCTCAGCACATTCCATGGTTATCAAACTCATATAGCAAGAGTATCAGAATGAGTGAGGTGTTGTGAGTTCAGAGTCAGGCTGAATCCCATAGATCCTGTTCTGTGATGGGGAGTCACTGAACATACTAATGCTATTATGCTAGATGATGTGTAGATAATGCACGATGACAGACTGAGAGAAAAACTATAATATTAGCTAGATTATTTCAACAAACAAGGGGAAAATGTTGATGCCATGCAATGATACAGTGGCAGTAAATGCATATATATACTTGAGGATAAGTGAACTGGACTTGCTAATAGATGAGAAGCATGGGTTGAGGGGAAATAGGAATCAAGGGTATCTTCTAAGCAATTAAATGATGAAGTTGTACTATTGTAAGGTGGGAAAGATTTTAAAAACTAGTTTTTTTGCCTTTAGCATGCCTTTGGCTTTATTTATTTATTTTAATTTCTTTATTGGGGAATTAATGCTTTACATTCAAGAGTAAATACAATAGTTTGTACATGCATAACATTTCCCAGTTTTCCATATAACAATACAACCTCCACTAGGTCCTCTGAAGGACATGTATTCTCCCACCCACCCTCCCCAGAGTCTTTTTTTTTTTTTGGTGCAATATGCCAATTCCAGTTCAGGTTCTACTTGTGTTTCCTCTTCTGATCTTGTTTTTGAAAAAACTAGGTTTTAAAAGGGGATGTTTGAGATATCTACTATGAGTTAACAAGACAAAGTTCTTCAAAAGATGGAAGTAATCAACAGTGCCCAATAGCTAATAGAAAGTCAAGTTAAGACAGATTGAGAATTAACCATTGAGCTTAACGAGGTAGAGCTCATCAATAGTCTTGACAAGAATGAGTCATTTTTCTTAAAAAAAAAAAAAAGTAAATAAAGCCATTTTAAGAACAAATCAGAAGAGAAGAACTAGTGGCTAATTATAGACTCATCTTCCCTAAACGCTGGCACTAAAAAGAAGTCAAAGATGGGCTAGAACAGACAGTGATATAAAAGTGGACATAATTCTTTGAAGAGAGAGACAAACGGCATTGTGTTCGTATGCATACTTGTTAAGATTATACAGTAGGGAAAACAATAAAGGGAGTAATAATAGTGAGAAGGCAATAAGGAGCAGGGGCTAGACTGAGCAGTGCATCCATAGAAATAGGAGATGACTAGCCTACACTGACACTTCTTGATAAAGTAGATGTGATAGTGGGAGGTGATTGTTTTCCAATCACTTTTATTTTTCAGTGAAATAAAAGCAGAGTGATCATCTCTGTGTATGGAAGGGAGATTTAGGAATTTGAAAAGGGAAAATATACTTGTGTTTTCTTGGGGTAATAGGAGAGATATGCAGGAAAATGAATAGTGAATGAATTTGGGAGTGTAAGATTGTCTATTACAGAGTCATTTAAAATTTACACTAGTGACTATAAGATACATATTGTTGTTATTATATTCAGGTATATTTTAGATGAAAAATCGCAAGTCCAGAAATGTTTCCTGCTTTGCTTAAAGTTACAGAATTAATAGTTGGCAGGTAATTTACTCTCAGAGGTTTAAAACCATGTAAATCTTAATCCTAACAACATTAACACACATAAACATATATAATTTTTAAATATGTACACAGCATAATCAACTTCGAATTTTGAAGGAGGGTATAAGATAACTCCTTGAGCAATTATGAAATATAAAGGCTAGGTAGAATAGGGCATGTCCACAGTTGATAGAGAATTTTGAAGATATTAAGTGTATTTTCAGTCAAAGGAGCCAGTTAGAATATTTCAAGGAGAGCGTATAGGCACCAGTACTAAATGGTATTGAGAGGGCAAGTCAAATGTAAAATCAAAAAGGCTGTTGTGTATAGATATGGTACAATCACTGGAGCTATTGGTCAACTATACCTGTACAATAAGAATTCAGAGTGAAATGCGTTAGGATGAACTGGAAGGGAGAATTTGCCATAAGACATACCAATTAATCCTATAAAACATTTAGCCAAAAGGGGAAATGAAAGTGGGAGAAGGGTAACTCATGTTATATAAATCAAAGGCAGGCTGTTTTGAAAGGGAGAGGTTTGGTCAAGTGGAAACTTCCAGGTAGTAGGAAGGTATAGATATAAATATGTAGGTATAGTATACTCACTTTATAGGAATACTGGAAGAATCATCTATAACATAGAGTACAGAAGGGTAAAACAAGAAATTTTCTCTTCTAATTTAACAAGAAAGTAAAGGCTAGTAGATCTATTGGTGTTGGTCCTTTGCACATTTGTCTGTTAAAGTTTCTTTTGTTTTTAGTTTTGATTTTAACGATTTCTGTATTATAAGTATATTAATATTTACCTTATAACAAATGTGTTGCATATGTTTCAGGAGCTTTGTTTGTTTTAAATCTATATTAACTAATGTTTGGGGGCATTTTTTCCTTATTTCATTTTTCTTTTTCTTTACTTTCATTACTTATGAATATAATCTTACATGGGCATAGTTTCACAACACACCTACCACCATCAGTTTTTTATTTAGTTTGTTTTTATCAAAATGTCCTTTACAATTTAGACATGTAGCGTTGGGCACAAAACACTTTCAACCTGCCTATATAAACAGTTTGAAATAATTTTTTGAAGACATACATGAATCTATTTATATTAAAATTTTTATTCACCTGGAATCACTTGTACATTAGTCATGAACTAGGGATCTCTGTTCTATCCACCTCCGCCACCACTACCCTGTTGCTGATTATAATTAGTACATGATGTATGCCCTCTAGATTTTATCCTCAGGCACCTCACACATTGTACAACATGACCCAGGAACACTTCCTTGTGCAGGATCAAAACCACCTCTCTGTGGATTTAGAGTCTTTATTTTAACTGTGCGCACAAGTTCCAAGAACTGTGCTCAGCTCTTCTCATACTCCTGCGTCCCTCTTCAACCAGAACCATTCAGAATGCTTCCGGGCAGTTTAACTTTCATGATTTTACTCATTTCTCAGATTGAAGGTAGGTCTCACTACGTTTCTCTCTGCTTTTTGTTTTAATGATTTAATAGAGCACTACAAAATTATAAGAGCTGTGGGTATATCTTCATACCCAACAAACGGTAAGTGTAAATCATCACCCTCCACCAAAACCCTGTGCTCCTTCCTCAAACCACCACAGTTCTCACAAGTCCAAGGAATTCTTAATATTTTTACCACTGTTTTCTTACTGTACTACTGGACAATGTCATTTTTCCCACAACTTAAATTGTAGAAGATAAAAATAAATATCCATAGGTGATATTTCCCTCTCCTGAGAACCTATCATAGGGCTCAGACTAGAATTACGTTTGAAAATTCTATGATTCTGGGATATACCATGTCACTCTTAAATACTCTCATTTGTAGCAAGGAGTGGACCTTACTGAGCAGCTGTGCCATTGTAAACATTGCTGGTATATTATTCACTTTATAGACAAGAACTTGAGACTAATAGCTACAGACCATAGAGATTACATGGTTATGCTACTATTAAGCTGGTAAAACCTTGATTCCAAAGCAGATTCCGATATTTTATTTTCTTTACAGTACTTAGCACTTTAATGAGGTAAGTTTGACTCACATCAGTGACTGCCAGTTTGATAGGAAATGAATAGAAGATTGTTTAGTGCTCAACTGATAGTTCCTGAAACCCATGTATTTATTTATTTCATTATTTAATTATTTACTTTTGCCACCAGGTTTATCAGTGGGACTTGGAACCTGTATGAACCCACAATTCCTAGAGGCCATTTGTTTTGATATAAGATGAGAGAGAGAGAGAAGGGAAAATACCTGTAGCACAGCTCCACCCTTTGGGAGGCTTTCCCCTGTACTTAGGACTTGAAACTGGATCCTTAAGCATGGTAACACATGTGCTCTATCAGCTGCACTCACCACTAGGCCCCATGAAAGCCCTTTAACAACAAAAGTCTTGTGGCTAGGCTTTGTGGAGCACCCAGTGGATACATTACTATGTTCAGGGATCCAGGTTCAAGCCCCAGTCCACACCTACAGAGAGGAATCATTTTTAAAATTATTATTATCTTTATTTATTGGATAGAAATGGCCAAATATCAAGAGGGGGAGATGAGAGAGGAAGAGAGACAGAGAGGCACCTGCAAACTTGCTTTACTGCTCATGAAGCTTTCCCCCGTCATGTGGGGAGCCAGGGGCTTAAACCAGGATCCTTGCGAATTACAACATATGCACTCAACCAGGTGCACCACTATCCAGGCCCCCAGAGAGGAATCTTCATGAGTGGTGAAAAAGTGTGTTTCTCCTTTCCTATCACCTCTTCACCTCTCAATTTCTCACTGTTCTATCAGATTAAATAAGTAAATATTGAAACCCTTTGTCTATAAAAGTCAACCAAATTTTACATTTAACTGTGAGAGTTAAGACTTCAAGTGAAAATGTTCTCAGGAGATAAAGTCAATACTGTATTTTGAACCAGTCCATTCCAGTGCAGGTTTTGACAGATGGCAGAATCCAGAGACAAGGATAAGAGAAAGAAAGTGACAACAGAGGCGACTGCAGAACAAATTGAAATGGCGGATGAAACAGAAGGAGCCTGATTTCCTTTGTGTCTTTTCCAGTTTTGCTTCTATTCTTCCATTTTGGAATTATCAGTCTCCACAGTTCTCTTATCTTGGAAGTAGCAATATTATTCCTTAGGGCTGCTGGCGATGACAGCTAATTGGCAGCAGGTGGACTCTGAGAGGCTCCTTCTGTGCAATCACTGTGGATGAATGTGAATGCTAGATATGTTCTCTCCCTTCTGTTTCCTTTCAGAAATTGCCATCCTCAGAGTAGAGGCCCAAGAACTGGTTTACCCTCAAAAGCTTGATCAGAAACAGAAGCGGGAAATTTTCCACACTAATGATCACATACAGGTACAGACTTTTGCTTAAGAAGATGCACTGCTTTCACAGGTACCACAGATATGTAGAGAACAATTTCTGGTTCCAGCCGGAAGGAAGTTAGAGAAGAGTCTTGATTTTCCTGAGAACCACAAGTCAGTTTGTACCCCAGTGTGTGGGTGCCTGTGGAGAGGGGAAGTCACCCTTTCACAGGTTAGGAAATATATAGTAAAGCTTAAGTTTCAAATGGCTCCACTTTAATTTTTTCCAGTTTACATAAGCCACTCCACTAACAGCTTCCCAGGCTGTTTTCAGGCAATTGACTTTACTACAACCCGGCACCCATAGAATCTGATATGCAAGCTTATTTGCTTTAGAGACCACATTTTACAGGGACAAAAAAGGTTTTGCTTGACCTGTTGCTCAGAAGGGTGTTTATTCTGCACAGAACACTTATTTTATTTTAAATGAAAGTGTTTATAGTACAAAATATAAAACATGGGGCCAGGTGGTAGTACACCTGATTGAGTACACATGTTACATTGCACGAGGACCTGGGTTCAAGCCCCTGGTCCCCACCTGAAAAAGAAAAAGCTTCTCAGTGGTGAAGCAGTGCTGCAGGTGTCTCTCTGTCTCTCTCCCATTCTATCTCCCCATCCCCTCTTGATTTCTCTCTGTCTTTATACAATAAATAAGTAAACAATTAAAATTCATTTACTCATGCACATTAGGGTCAGACTTCAAAAATTAATCTCCACTCCCAACCATCATAGGAGGCCTTCAATAAACACCTTTAGATACCCATTATAGTCACTTGCATTTTATACATAGAGTTTATAATTTCACCTGTAGAAAATTACAAAATGCTGTTTTGTTCAACACCCTTTGAGAAGGCAAATCATTGCCAGAGTGGTGACTTTCATCTCCCCACTAACAAAGGGATGAGCTTCCAGTTATTAGATTTCTCAGTTAAAGGAAGACATATTTTGACTGACCAAATGAGGCTGTGATAGCAAGAGTTGAGATAATGAAATAGCAACCTTCATTTCTTTCCATTTGGAAATAACATCTAACTATATTTTCTCCAATAGTCCTCTGAATTTTGTTCTCCGGATGTCCAACTCTTTACAGATAAAAACATGAGTTGAATCTTGTTACTCAGCAAAGTCGGTCATATCATTTTTAAAGAATATTTTATTTATTTACTTAATTATTGGACAGAGACAGATAAATCAAGAGAGGAGGGGGGAGATCGGGAGAGAGACACCTGCAGCCCTGCTTTACCACTTGAGAAGTTTTCCGCTGCAGGTGGGGATCAGGGAATTGAACGCAGGTCCTTATGTACTATAACATGTGCACTTAACCAGGTGCACCACCACCTGGCCCTTTGCATATCATTTTCTTTTTTTTTTTAAAGCAAAACTCACTGTGCAACAGTTGGGGGAATATTTTCTGGCATCTCATGACTTAAGATTTAGTTAATATCACATTAAAAGTCCATTGTGTATGAGATGAGCTTCTACAGGGTCAAGAAATATAAAAGACCTGTAATATAAGCAGGTAAGGAAGTTTAAGACACAAAAACTCAAATCCGTGTTGGTAGGAATAAGTCAAAAGTACAAAGGAGCTGACAGAAAGAATTCCCCCAAAGATAGGGCAATTTAAGCAATGCAAATAATTTTTGAAGGGACGAAGACATGGCCCACCTGGCCAAATGCACACATTACAGTGTACAAGGACTGGGGTTCAAGCCCCTGGCCCTTACCTGCGGGGGGGCTTCACAAGTAGTGAAACAGGTCTGCAAGTGTCTCTCTCTCCCTCTCTACCTCCCCCCTCCTCTCAATTTCTCTTAGTCTCTATCCAGTATTAAAATAAAATAAAAATATTTTTTCAGAGAGAGAGAGAGGTGACAGCATCAGAATTTCTTCTGGTGTCATGGTATTCCTATGTGTTGCCAGTGTTCAAACCTGGACCACAGACATTTAAAGGCATATGCTTTTCCCAGTGAAATGGGACTCAACCCTTACTATTTGATTGAGTATCTGATTTCTTACCCATGGCATCAGCTTTAATAGAAAAGTACTACTTTCATATTAAACTTATGATTAATAGCCCTAACACATACCTTGTTTTCAACAACTACCAAATACCCCTTCTTTCTCTCTCACAACCCCCCACCCCCTTAGTCAAAGGATCCCTCTTTAGGTAGTAACACAAGCCAACCATAAACCTGAGGTAATTCTTTACTGCTCCTGCTCGCTCTATTATGCCATCCTGTTTGCTTCATTGAACAATCACAAAGCAGAGTGGGCTCTAGGTTGTAACCACACTTTTTAACATTTCTATTCTTTCAGAATGCTCTGCTCAAATCACCAATATATTTTTTAAATACTTATTTATTCCCCTTTGTTGCCCTTGTTGTTTCATTTTTGTAGTTATTATTGTTGTTGTTATTGATGTCGTCATTGTTGGATAGGACAGAGAGAAATGGAGAGAGGAGAGGAAGATGGGGTGGAGGGAGAGAAAGATAAACACCTGCAGATCTGCTTCACCACTTGTGAACTGACCCACCTGCAGGTGGGGTGCCGGGGGCTTGAACTGGGATCCTTACACGGTCCTTGTGATTTGTGCCACCTGTACTTAACCTGCTGTACTACCACCCGACTCCCCAAATAACCAGTATTTGACCAACAAGCTAAATACTTGCCCTGCCAGCAATGGTTATTTTTGCTTGTTTGTCATACATAAGTAATGCATCTAAAATACTACACCTTCTAGTGCATTTTCCTGCTGAAAGACTTTGCTTCTCTTTGCTCTTAAATCATGTTTACTGATTTACTAGTATTCACCTGATTTGTCTCCTTCCTACTTCTTCACTCCTGTTTATTTAATAGCAATATTGAGCACCTATTACCTAAATACAACAAACTCCTTTATTTTATTTTAAATCATTTCATTAGGGTGGGGGAATAGTGATTTAAAAGGCAGTTATCACATGTGTTTACCCCCCCAGTAATTTCATAGAGGGGGGAATAATGATTTATCATATAGTGTTGACACACAGGTACAATTTCTTACCTCCCCACTACTACTGAAAGACATTTGCATGTGTAGTCCTCTGCCTCTGAATCTCTCATACAGTCATTACTATATTTCTCCTACTGTGATGTAGCTCTAGTAGGCAATTTAGAAGTTACTGAACTCATGTGATTCAGAGCTCAGCAGAGAAGAAAATACAACTGTGCAGCTACTATAATATATATGAACAAGAAATCATACACACCATAATAGGAAAAATGTAATCAAAATGTAATATAATTAATTAATTATATTAATATATATAAATATAGTATATAATATATAATAATTATATAATAATATAATTATTATATAATATAATATAATAATATTTATATATACTATAATATTTATATATAATATATTTGTATATAATATAATTATATAATAATATATTATATCAATATATTAATATATAATTATATTAATTTAAAATATATTCAATATGATTGATTATATTAATAAATAATAAAATGTAATATCAGAAATTGTATGCATGTGTCAACAATGGATCATTTTAGAGGCAGAGTTTTGGAAAGGCAGATTGATGAGGGGGGAGAGAGAGAGAGAGAGAGAGGGGGAGAGAACAACACCTCAGTTTTCTTCATTGTGGTAGGTGCTAGGCTCAAACCTGGGTTGCATACAACAAAACAGCACACCATTCAAGTGAGTAATTTCACTAGCCCAACAATGGATGATCTGATAAAGATTAAGTAGGGGGCTAGGCAGTGGGGCACCCAGTTAAGCACATAGATCACCACATGCAATGACCCAGGTTTGAGCCCCTGCTCCCCACGTGCAGGAAGTATGCTTCACAAGCAGTGAAACAGGTTTGCAAATATCTGTCTTTCTCCCTTTCTTCCTCCCTTGCCCTCTCAATTTCTATCTGCCTTGTCAAATAAAATAGAAAAAAATAAAGTGATTAAATAAGCTTACATTGTACTCCTCAGCCAGAATGTCTATTACTGGGGAAAAAAAAAGGATTAAATGAAAAAAATGTTTGGGAACTACTCAGAACAATATCCATCTATAGTGCACTGTCAGTAACTATTTGCTCTTATATACTCTATATATTTAAATAAAATATTTTACATTATGTAAAAAAGTCCCCAGCAGGTAGGGATCAAAAGCTTTTCTTAAAAATTTATTTCTTTATTGGGGAATTAACATTTTACATTCAACAGTAAATACAATAGTTTGTACATGCATAACATTCCCCAGTTTCCCATTTAACAATACAACCTCCACTATGTCATTTATCATCCTTCATGGACCTGTATTCTCCCCACCCACCCACCCCAGAGTCTTTTACTTTGGTGCAATACGGGATCAAAAGCTTTTAACCTAGGTCCTTGAGCACGGTAACATATGTGCTCTTACTGGGTCCACCTTTCTAGTCCTGTCTTGTCATAATCTTAACTACTTATTACAGTGTAATTGCTAAAAATTTCCTTTAAGTCTGACAATTCTATGCATAGTGACAAGCATAAACAGACTGTCATTTGTCAACAAGAAAAATGAGAGCTCGGCTGTAAGAATTTGTCAGTGTTAATCTCGTCTCTCATAGAAGAGAGATATCTCTTTTTTTTTTTCTTTTAGATTTATTTATTTATTCCCATTTGTTGCCCTTGTGGTTTTATTGTTGTTATTGATGTCACTGTTGTTGGATAAGACAGAGAGAAATGGAGAGAGGAGGGGAAGACAGAGAGGGGGAGAGAAAGATAGACACCTACAGAACTGCTTCACCATTTGTGAAGCTACTCCCTTGCAGGTGGGGAGGCGGGGCTTTAACTGGGATCCTTATGCCGGTCGGTCCTTGCACTTTGCGCCACCTGCACTTAACCCAATGCGCCTGACTCCCAAGACATCTCATTTTAATTGCTATTCTTCCTTTACTTTTTTTTTTTTTTTTAAACCAGAGCACCACTCAGCTCTGGCTTAAGGTGCTATAGAAAATAGAACCTGGGACTTTGGAGCCTCAAGCAGTAGAATTTCTTTGCGTAACCATTATGCTATCTACCCTTGCCCTAGTCTTGGTTTTCCAACCATGACATAAAAGGTAAATTCTTAGTCTTTAAGAGCTTCCTAGAAATATGATATGGTGTCATAAAAACCCCTTTGCTTTGATTTTGTGCTGGCAAAACAATGCTTTCCTTTACTGTTTGATTTCTCGAGTAGATTTACTCATCTCAAACACAATTCATATGTATGTCCTTGTTTTTCCAGCTAGTTTTTTTCCCTCTCTCTCTGTAATTTAACATCTTGTTCTCTCAACTTATGAGTCAACTTCTTGTGTTTAATTAGTGTGAATCAGTTCCCAGATATCAGATTTTACAGTGAACGCAATAAAAACATGTTTTGTGGTACTCAATTTTTGATTGCTAGAGTACAACATGACCATCACACCAAAGTGTAGGTTGCATTGATTAAAAAAGGATGAAAACAAAAGTTTAAAAGCTATACTTAGAATAGCTAAAAATATATGACCAAAAAACTCCATTTTGGGGGAGGAACTGTATATAGGGACATACAGTAACTTGGACACTTCTGGACAAATGGGAAAACAAGCTTTTTGTCACTTTATTTTCTACTTAGAACATGTCCACTTAATTTCTTAAAGAATTTTTGGCTTCATTTATTTAATTTTATAGGACATAGAGAAATAGAGAGGAAAGGTGGAAAGAGGGAGAGAGAGAATGAGAAAGAGAAGAGAGAGGAGACAGAGGAGAGAGAGAGAGAGAGAGACCTGCAACACTGCTTCACTGTTTGTAAAGCTTTTCCCCTTCAGGTAGGGAAGTAGGGGCTTAAACCCAGGTCGTTGTGCATGATAACATTTGTATGCTACTGCCTGGCCCCTTCATTGAATTTTAAATTAAAAATATCATTAAACCAAGTACTCCATATACTGTCTTAAATATTAAGCCTAATTACTATTTGGTATTGTGTCTGACAAAAAACAAACAAATAAAAAAACTTCTCAGTAAACTTTGAAAAGTAGAATTTTCCCCTTCACCCAAACCACTACCCACCTCAGTACTCTCTGTGAGCACACATTTAAGTTACCAGATGGATATTGTTTTTCAGGAAATGGGTGGTGATGAATTATTATACGAAATAAAGCTACATAAAAAGAAAATAGTACTTCATCTTTTAAGAACAAGGTAAGTTCTATTCTGATTCAGAACCATGTAGATTTAGTATTCTATAGTATTAAAGTTTTATTTTTATACCAGTGAAAATAATTGGTCAAATTCATGCCATATATATAAATGTCTACTCTTAATGTTTTTTACCCTTTATTTCTCTCCTTCCTTCTTTCTTTCCTTCCCTGCTTCACATATCTTTTTCTAATTTTTTTTATTTATTTTCCCTTTTGCTACCCTTTTTTATTGTTGTTGTTATTGATGTCGTTGTTAAATAGGACAGAGAGACATGGAAAGAGGAAGGGAAGACAGTGAGGGGGAGAGAAAGACACCAGCAGACCGGCTTCACCGCCTGTGAAGCAACTCACCTGCAGGTGGGGAGCCAAGGGCTTGAACCGGAATCCTTACACCGGTCCTTGCGCTTCATGATATGTGAGCTTAACCTACTGCGCTCCTGCCCATCTCCCTCCACATATCTATTATGAAAAACCAGAACCGTAATTATCTGCATTTTATTTTTCTTTGTGCTGCTTTATTTTACTTTACTTATTTTTTAAAGATTTTTTTTTCCTTTCTACTTCATATGTATTTGACAGGACAGAGAGAATTTGAGAAGGAAGGGAAGATAGAGAAGCAGAGAGAAAGATAGACACTGCAGACTTGGTTCACTACTCATGAAACATGCTCCTCACAGGTGGGCAACAGGGGCTTGAACCTTGGTCCTTGTGCATGGTGATATGTGTGCTTAACCAAGTGTGGCATCACCTGGTCCTGTTGCTTTTTTTTTTTTTTTTTTTTTTTTTGATGGCTTCCTCTATCCTTTCTTCCAGTTCACCATTTTGGCCCTAAGTTTCTCTGCTTCATCCTTCCTCCCTCCCTTCCTTTCTTCCTCTCTTTCTCCTCCCTCTCTCTCTCTCTCTCTCTCTCCTTTTATTTAGAGACAAGAGGCTGGGTCAGAGGGGAAGACAACAGCACCAAACTTTCCTCAATACACAGGGACTGTGTTAAAATCTATGTCCCCACCCTACTAGGGAAGGAGAGAGACAGGCTGGGAGTATGGATCAACCAGTCAATGCCCATGTTCAGCGGGGAAGCAATTACAGAAACCAGACCTTCTACTTTCTGCATCCCACAATGACCTTGAGTCTATACTCCCAGAGGGATAAAGAACAGGAAAGCTATCAAGGGAGGGATGGGATACGAAGACCTGGTGGTGGGAACTGTGTAGAGTTGTACCCCTCTTGTCCTAGGGTTTTGTTAATGTCTCCTTTTTAAAACAAACAAACAAACAAATAAATACCTAGGTCTTGCAAGCAACAAAGCAGCACACTATCCAAGTGAGCTAGTTATCTGGTCAGCTTCTGTCTTTCTATTGGTGACTTTCCCCACAACTCAGCTCCTGTAATTCTTATCTCTGACATCTTTTTTTTTTTATTTATTTAAATTTTTAATTTAAGAAAGGATTAGTGAACAAAAGCATAAGGTAGGAGGGGTACAACTCCACACAATTCCCACCACCCAATCCCCATAACCCACCCTCTCCCATGATAGCCTTCCCATTCTCTAGCCCTCTGGGAGCATGGACCCAGGGTCGTTGAGGGTTGCAGAAGGTAGAGGGTCTGGCTTCTGTAATTGCTTCCCCGCTGAACATGGGCGTTGACTGGTCGGTCCATACTCCCAGTCTGCCTCTCTCTTTCCCTAGTAAGGTGTGTCTCTGGGGAAGCTGAGCTCCAGGACACATTGGTGGGGTCTTCAATCCAGGGAAGCCTAGCCAGCATCCTGGTGGCATCTGGAACCTGGTGATTGAAAAGAGAGTTAACATACAAAGCCAAACAATTTGTTGAGCAAACATGGATCCCAAGATTGGAATAGTGGAGAGGAAGTGTTGGGGAGGTACTCACTGCAAACTCTAGTGTAATCCTGCTTTCAGGTATATATTTTGCAGTAGTTTATGGATACGTGTGCGCATACGCTCTCTCTCACAGAAACTGGTGTATGTCTAGGTTATGGGACTTTGTTAGAAAGTGAACTACCTGAGATGAAATTAGAGTGTACTATAAAAGGAAAGGTCTCACCCGAGTAATGAAGCTGAAGGGTTGTCATTCCACACGTGAAGTCTCTGGATACACTCTGAGGTGAAGCATGTTGAGATGGCAATCGTTGCTTTGGTTAGGTTGTGATCGGCGGATGCAATATTATTTGGTATGGATTGGGAGAAGCATACGGGAAAGTGAGCCCTATCCATGGGTGCCAGGACTGGGGGAAGTAGGGGCTCTATAGTGAAGATGTGAGGTTCCTGCTGTCTTAGGGTTCAAAAAGACAATCAATAGTTAATATTATCATCACATTATTTGTTAATTGGGTTAACTTTGAAAAGTCCCTTTGTTATGGTTTGCTGTACAGTACCCAGTATCTTGTATATAGCTGTGCTATTGGAAGCCTCCAATCTACTTGGTCTAGGCTTTTGAGAGAGTCCGCATATCAAATACGTAGCCTATCTATTAAAAAGATTCAGTTTGTCTCCTGAGAACCTTTGAGACATACAATTGATTTCCCCCTCTCATATTAATTAACTACTGATTTATATGTCTACATTTTGCTAGGAGTGTACATAAACACCATTCCCATCACCAAAGGACCGTGACCCATCCCTCCCGCCCATTCCCACTCCCCACTGGCCCAGAAAGCTACATGTCTACCCCTCACCACTGGGTTTTTTCTTTGGTGCCCTACTTACAATTTGATCAGGTCCTGCTTTTAGTTTCCCTTTCAGATCTTCTAAGTCAGCTTCTGTTGATGAGTGGGATCATCCCATACTCATCTTTAACTTTCTGACTCAGTTCACTTAACATAATTCCTTCTAGCTCTGTCCAAGATGGGTCAGAGAAGGTGGGTTCATTGTTCTTGATAGCTGCATAGTATTCCATTGTGTATATATACCACAGCTTTCTCAGCCATTCATCTGTTGTTGGGCACCTGGGTTGCTTCCAGGTTTTAGCTATTATGAATTGTGCTGCTATGAACATAGGAGTACACACCTCTTTTTGGTTGGGTGTTATGGAGTCCTTGGGGTATAACCCCAGGAGAGGAATTATTGGGTCATATGGAAGGTCCATGTCTAGCCTTCTGAGGGTTTTCCAGACTGCTCTCCACAGAGGCTGTACCAATTTACATTCCCACCAGCAATGTAAAAGGGTTCCTCTGTCCCCACATCCTCTCCAGCATTTGTTGCTGCTGTCCTTTTTGATGTATGCCATTCTTACAGGAGTGAGGTGGTATCTTAGTGTTGTCTTAATTTGCATTTCTCTGACAATCAGTGACCTAGAGCAGTTTTTCATATGTTTGTTAGCCTTTTGGATCTCCTCTGTGGTGAGTGTTTTGTTCATTTCCTCTGCCCATTTTTGGATGGGGTCATTTGCTTTTTTGCGGCTAAGTTTGCTGAGCTCTTTATATATTTTGGTGATTAGTTTCTTGTCTGATGTCTGGCATGTGAAGATCTTCTCCCATTCTGTGAGGGGTCTCTCTGTTTGTTTAATTGTTTCTTTGGATGTGCAGAAGCTTTTCAATTTGATGTAGTCCCATTGGTTTGTTTCTACTTTGGTCTTCCTTGCAATTGGGTTTGATTCATCAAAGATATCCTTGAGGTGTAGATGGGAAAGTGTTTTACCAATGTTTTCCTCTAAGTATTTGATTGTTTCTGGTCTGACATCTAGGTCTTTGATCCATTTGGAGTTGATTTTTGTTTCTGGTGAGATAAAGTGGTTCAATTTCATTCTTCTGCATGTTTCAACCCAGTTTTCCCAGCACCATTTATTGAAGAGAGCCTCCTTCTTCCATTTAATCCTTTGGGCCCCCTTATCAAAGATTAGATGCCCATAGGTGTTGGGATTTACTTCTGGGCTTTCAATTCTGTTCCACTGGTCTGTGTGCCTATTTTTGTTCCAGTACCATGCTGTTTTGATGATGATGGCTTTATAATATAGTTTAAGGTCTGGGAGTGTGATGCCTCCATTTCTGTTTCTTTTCCTCAAGATGGTTTTGGCAATTCTAGGTGTTTTCAGGTTCCAGATAAATGATTGTAGTGTTTGTTCTATTCTCTTAAAGAAGCTTGGTGGAACTTTGATGGGTATTGCATTAAATTTGTATATGGCTCTGGGGAGAATGTTCATTTTGATGATATTTATTCTTCCAATCCATGAGCATGGGATATCTTTCCATTTCTTGGTATCAGTTTCTATCTCCTTGAGTAGCGACTCATAGTTTTCAGCATACAAGTCTTTCACTTCTTTGGTCAACTTTATTCCTAGGTATTTGATTGATTTTGCTGAAACAGTGAATGGGAGTGATTTCTGGATGTCTTCTTCTTCAGATTTAGTGTTTGCATAAAGAAATGCCACTGATTTTTGTACATTGATTTTGTAGCCTGATACCTTGCTATATTGCCTAACAACTTCCAGTAATTTTCTACTGGATTCTTTAGGTCTTTCTATGTATACTATCATATCATCTGCAAATAGTGAGAGCTTGACTTCTTCCCTTCCAATCTGTATCCCTTTGATTTCTTTCTCTTGCCTGATTGCTATGGCAAGAACTTCCAATACTATGTTGAAGAGTAACGGTGACAGTGGGCAGCCCTGTCTAGTCCCTGATCTGAGGGGGAATGCTTTCAGCTTCTCTCCGTTGAGTATGATGTTGGCTGTAGGTTTGCTATATATAGACTCCACTATCTTGAGGAATTTCCCATCTATTCCCATTTTTTGTAGAGTTTTGAGCATGAATGGGTGTTGGATTTTGTCAAAGGCTTTCTCTGCATCTATTGAGATACTCATGTGGTTTTTGGCTTTGCTTTTATTGATGTGCTGAATGACATTGATTGATTTACGGATGTTGAACCAGCCTTGCATTCCTGGGATGAATCCCACTTGGTCATGATGAACAATCTTTTTGATGTGTTGCTGTATCCGGTTGGCCAAGATCTTGTTTAATATTTTGGCATCTATGTTCATCAGAGATATTGGTCTGTAGTTTTCCTTTTTTGTTCTGTCCCTATCAGCTTTTGGTATCAGGGTGATGTTGGCTTCATAAAAGGTGGAAGGGAGTATTCCTGTTTCTTCAATCTTATGGAATAGCTTAAGAAGTATGGGTATTAACTGTTTCCTGAAAGTTTTGTAGAATTCGTTTGTGAAGCCATCTGGTCCAGGACTTTTGTTGTTGGGGAGATTCTTAATAACGGTTTCAATTTCTTTGTCTGTGATTGGTGCATTTAGATTTTGTAGTTCTTCTTGGTTCAGTTTTGGAAGTGCATAGGTTTCTAGGAATTGTTCCATTTCTTCCAGATTCTCTAGCTTGGTGGCATATAGTTCTTTATAGAAGTTTCGCAGAATTCTCTGGATTTCTGTGGTGTCAGTTGTGATATCTCCTGTATCGTTGACAATTCTATTAATTTGAGTCTTCTCTCTTTTTTGTTTGGTGAGTCTGGCTAGGGGTTTGTCAATTTTGTTTAATCTTTCAAAGAACCAACATTTGGCTTCATTGATCTTTTGTATGGTTCTTTTATTTTCGATGTTGTTTATTTCTGCTCTAACTTTAGTGATTTCTGTCCTTCTGGTTGCTTTAGGGTTCCTTTGTTCCTCTTCCTCTAAGTCCTTGAGGTGTGTAGTAAGTTCGTTCATTTGGGCTTCTTCTTGGTGTTTAATATGTGATTGTATAGCTATAAGTTTCCCTCTCAGTACTGCTTTAGCTGTGTCCCAAATATTTTGATAGGTTGTGTCTTCATTTTCATTAGTTTCCAGGAACATTTGAATTTCCTGTTTGAGTGAGTGTCTGACCCAGTGGTTCTTAAGGAGCATGTTGTTTAGTTTCCAAATTCTATGTCTTTTAATAATTTTCTGTTTGTTGTTAAAAGTTAGTTTTACTCCACTGTGGTCTGAGAAGATACTTGGGATGATTTCAATGCTCTTGAATTTATTGATGCTGTCTTTGTGACCTAACATGTGGTCTATCCTTGAGTATGTGTTGTGTGGATTTGAAAAGAAGGTGTATTCCAGTTTTTTGGGGTGGAGGAGTCTGAAAATGTCCAAGAGGTCTAGTCTGTCAATCTCTTCATTCAATTCTCTTATATCTTTATTGGTTCTCTTCTTTGTTGATCTGTCTAAGTGTGAGAGTGGGGTATTGAAGTCTCCCACTATTATTGTATTACTATTGATGTATTTTTGAAATTCTTTCAATAGGTGTTTAATGTATTTAGATGGTCCCTCGTTGGGTGCATAGATGTTAATAATTGTTAAGTCTTCTTGGCTGATTGATCCTCTTATCATTATGTAATGTCCTTGCCTATCTTTTATTACTTTATTTAATTTAAAATCTATCGTGTCTGAGATGAGAATGGCTGTTCCTGCCCTTTTTTGTGGACCGTTAGCCTGTATGATAGTTTTCCATCCTTTCACTTTAAGTCTGTGTTTATCTTGTTGTGACAGATGGGATTCTTGCAAGCAGCATATGGTTGGGTTATGTTTTCTGATCCATCCCCCCACCCTGTGCCTTTTGATGGGTGAGTTTAAGCCATTGACATTTATTGATATTATGGATTTAATGTATTGTAGTGCCATTGTTCTAAAAAACAATTTGTTTGCTCTGATATATTACAAGTATTATAGTGATGTTCTTGTTTATAAGAGGTCTTTTAATACCTCTTTCAGGGCCGGCTTGGTGATAGTTGCCTCCTTTAACTGTTGTTTGTCTAAGAAGGTTTTGATCCCTCCATCTAGCTTGAATGAAAGTCTAGCAGGATATATAATCCTTGGTTGAAACCCTTTTTCATTCAGGGCTCGATAGATATCTTGCCACTCCCTTCTGGCTTTTAGAGTTTGAGTTGAAAAATCTGCAGAAAGTCTTATGGGTTTTCCCCTGTATGTGACTTTTTGTTTCTCTCTTGCAGCCTTTAGGATCCTTTCTTTATCCTTACTTCTTCTCATTGTGACTATGATGTGTCTTGGTGTTTTCAGGTCTGGGTTGATTCTGTTTGGTACTCTCTGGGCCTCTTGCACCTTGATATCCTTTCTGTTATTCAGGTCTGGGAAATTTTCTTGTATTATTTCCTCTAGGATGTTTGCTTCCCCTTCCTCTCTTTCTTCCTCTGGCAGGCCAATTATACGAATGTTACTTCTTTTGAGATCATCCCATATGTCTCTGTTGTTGTTTTCAGTGTCTCTCAATCTCTTTTTAAGCTCTTTCACCTCTTTCTTAGTTTTCTCTAACTCATCCTCTGTCTGACTAATTCTGTTTTCTGCTTCTGTTAGTCTGCTTTCCCTTGCCTCAGCTTCTTTCTTCATTACAGCTATTTCAGCTTTCAGTTCTCTAATTGTCTCAAGATAATCAGTATTTTCCTTGGGGGTCTCAACTGTTGTTTCCCTAATACTGCCATTTCTTTCCTCCAATGTTGTTTTCATTTCTGTGATTAATAAGTTTATTATTGCTTGCATACTTTTCTTACCTATGGTTACTTCTGACTGATTTGTGGTTTCTTCTGGGCTCTTGTCTTCATTCATTGGGGTAGCAGTTTTATTTGTTTTTAATCTACCCATTTTTTTTTAATTTATGTGTTTCTCTCTCTTTTTTTTTTTTAATGTTCTGTTGTTCCTCAGTTGTTGTGTTTTGAGCACAAGTAACACTGTACTAAATACCTTTATGACAATTGCACTCACCAACCTCCGGAATAACCGTAGCAACTGAAGTAAGTATTGAAGGAGTTTAATCGTTACCAGTTAGCCAAACAATTTCTCCAGTCCGTGAAAAAATAGTAACCAAATCCCAGTGAAGAAAGAGAAAAGGAAGAGAGGATAGCAAGAATAGACAGTTATGCAAATTTACTATCCAGTGTATATTCTAAGGGTAACAAGAGTGTAAAGGGAACTAGAGCAGAGATACACACATAGAGAGTCCACTCTGGGTCAGATTTCTTCCCCAAAGTAATTCACAAATTCAGAAAGGCAAAGAAGAAAGAAGTGTATGACAAGATTAAAAAAAAAAAAAAAAGAGAGAGAGATTGAGAGAGATAAGAGAGAGAAAAGGGAGAAGATAGGAAGAAGAGTTGTAATTAAAGAGCAGTGCGAGGAACTTCCCAAATGTGTATCAGTGAATTAACAAAAAAAAAAAAAAAAAAAAAACCCTGTTTGGTGGTATGGGGTATCCTGCTAGTAGCTGGTCCCAGGCACTGCTTATGGGGGGAGGGGGGGGGCGGCGGGAAGGATGTATGCTTGAAAATTAAAAGGAAGAAAAAAGAATTTTTTCCCCCTACTCTAATTCTTAACCCAAATTAAGTTATAGAAACATCCTTGGTATGACCGTTATGGCCCCTTATTGGATGGCCTGCTAAAGGCAGAAAATCCTATTGTTTACACGAGATGTGTCCGGAGCTCAAAGGCTGGCCGCTTCTGCTTCTCCGGGCGCCGTTTTCCGGGAAACCCCGCCCTCCAGACTTTTTTAAAGGATTTCTCAAAAATGAAAACTAGCTCCAAGTCCTTTGATCCAATGAGAGCTATACTCAAGAAGTCTTTGGATCCACCCTCAGGGTCGCGGTGGACCCTGGCAACTCCCAAGAGGCAGCCCCCGAGCTAAAGTGCTCTCTCCGGGTCCTCTGCCCGCCGCGCTCTGCAACGGGCGGAGGAGCCGCCTTCCCGGGCGGGCGGAGGACAATGCCCGGCGCACTCGCCTTGCCTGGCGCCGCCTGGGAATTCTGGCGCCCCGCTAGTCCGTGTCACCTTTGCTCTAATTGTTAACCCAAATTAAACTGTAATAACTTCTTTGGTGCCCCCCCCCCTTATTGACTGGCCTGCTAAAGGCAGAAAATCCTACCTTTGCCGACGATGCTATCAGAGCACTCGCTGTTAGCGACTTCTCAGGCCGTCGCCATATTACCTCCACCCTCTGACATCTTTTAAGATATCATTCATAGTCTCTGACTTTGTTGACTTTTCTTTTGCTGAATTTCTTATTTAGTAAAAAGTGCAAGGGCCCGCACAAGGATCCGGGTTTGAGTCCCCGCTCCCCAAAAGCTTCACAAGTGGTGAAGCAGGTCTGCAGGTGTTTCCCTCTCCATCTTCCCTCTCCCAACAATTTTTCTCTGTCTTATCCAATTAAAAATAAATAAATCAAATGGAAAACTTGGCCACCCGGACCAGTGGGTTCATAATGCCTGCACTGGTCCCTACAATAACCCTGAAGGAAAAAAAAAAAGTTAAGAAACAAAGAAAGTACAGTACTCAAGTACTTACAGTATACATATTCTAATTTATGAATGTATTTAGAGTATATATATATATACATATATACAAATTATATATATATGTATATAAAATTTCTCACTGATTTGGGCTCTCAGGGCAAATGATTTTTAATTAAATAATATTTTTCTAGCCTGTACAACATTTTCAGAATATTTTATCTTCTCTCCAGTAATTATTTAGATTTGATCCCTGAAATATAAATAGAAATATTTTCATGTTAGTGGGAGTGGTTTTGTTTACTTATTTTTAGCTTAGAAAGTTCTTGCTGACAATTGAAAACAGCTTGGCAGTGTTTCTCACTCATAATTCATTTTTTGCTGTGAAATTTTTCAGGATGAGTATATCTTACTGTCTCTCTGTTCTCTGTTCCAGAGACCTCCTCTCCTCAAATTACAGTGAAGCACACTACTTAGCAAATGGAAATATCATCATTATGCATCCTCAGATTGTGGTATTTATGACCTATTCTTATGTCTCTTCTCTGAAACTAGTACATCTTTCTGTGATTGTGAAACCCAGTTCTACCTTCACAAGCAGCTTCAAAAACTGTTACATCAGAAATAGATCCTTCATCAATCCACAAACAAAATTTATAAAACAAAATTTATAACCCTCTGGATCTTAATGGGGATTGTTAATGGCATAACAAGCAAATCAACTAATGTATTTCTTTATTGAATAGACTTTTATATATCCAAAGCAGTGTAAGTCTGAAAATGGTAAAACAGGACGAAAAAGTAGTATAAGGCATTCAGATGAGCTTTCAATTAAAGGAAATGGACAAAATTAAATATATAAAACGGTTTAGGATCTGGGTGGTGGTGCACCTGGTGATATCATAACATGGTTGAGCACACGTTACAGTGAGCAAGGATCTGGGTTAGAGTCCCTGGTCTCCACCTGCAGGAGGAAAGCTTTACCAGTGGTGAAGCAGGTCTGTAGGTGTCTCTCTGTTGCTCTCCCTCTCCATCACCCTCTTCCCTCTTGATTTATGACTATCTCTATCCAATAAATAAAGATAATAAAAGAAAACTAAAAAAAATAAATAAAGACCTTCATCTAAATGGATGGCCCTTACGTGATTCATACTCCCTTTATCAGTCCTGATGCACCAAACAATAAATGTTCTCCTTTATTTGCTAAATGAAACCCTATTCATTTATCACTAGAACTATTCCACTGGATACAGATTTTATTTTTAAAACTTTATTTCCCTTTCTAGACTACGCCTTGTGTAGCCATTTAATCAAGGGCAATGTCTCTTACCACAGAAATATCTGAATTTTTTCCTATTTCTTTTTTAAAATATTTTATTTATTTATGAGAAAGATAGAGGGAGAGAGAAAGAACCAGACATCACTCTGGCACATGCGCTGCTGGGGATCGAACTCGGGACCTCATGCTTGAGAGTCCAAAGCTTTACCACTGCGCCACCTCCCCGACCACTTTTTTTTCCTATTTCTATTGAACACAGCTGCCACCTGTAAAATCTAAGTCATAAAATTGTCTTTTAAAAATAGAACAAGAGGAGGAGGCTGGGTGGTGATGCACTGAGCACACAGGTTACCTTGTGCAAGGTCCCAAGTTGGTGTACCCATTTTCCAACCACAGGGTGAAAGCTTCACTAGCAGTGAAGCAGGTCTGCAGGCATTTTGCCTTATGATACCCTGGTAATCTCCTTCTCCTCTCAATTTCTATATGTTATCTCTCATAAAAAAGAAAGGGAGAGAAAAGAAAAGGAAGGAAAAGAAAAGATGGCTGCCAGAAACTATGGATTCATAGTATATTATAGGCTCTGAGCCCCAGGAATAACCCTAGTTATTTAATTAATTGACTAATTAATTAATTGAAATATAGAACAAGAGGTAAAGTAGATGACATTCATGTACTCAGGGGGTGGCTGTTGGTCTGTGAGCTTTTCAGGTAGTGGGGTAGGGCGATGAGGTGGGCTACTGATATTGCATTGATCAAGAAAGGCATGTATGCATAAAAGTACATATATATTAATATTTATCTTATATAATTATCCTGTTTATCTATTTCAGGATCACTGTTTCTACCAAGGATCCATTGTACATGAACCTGATTCTACTGCCAGTATCAGCACATGTAGTGGTCTGAGGTAACAAGCATATCTATTTCTCTTTTGGCTTTCATATCTGCAAATAGTGGATTTTTCTTTATACCTTTTTATCTGTTTATTTTAGTGAAAGAGAGAGAGACATAGAAAGGTACAGGAGAGAGAGAGAGAGAGAGAGAGAGAGATCAAAGCACAGCTCAGCTCAGGCTTATGGTAGTAAAGGGGATTAAACCTGTGATTTTGGAGCCATGGACAGAAAAGCCTTTTTGCATAACCATTATGCTGTCTCCCCCACTCTAAATGGTAGAATTTTCAAAAACATCCACTTCACTTATTCCTTTACAATAACTCCAGTAAATAGAAAGAAATTAAAAAGAAGCTATTGTATGTCATCACTGTCTCTACTTTAACCCATTTCCAAAAAAAAAAAAATGCTGTCTTATGTCAGCCTTAAGAATAACAAATTTTTCCATATATAATAAAAACAGTGAGAAATGGAAGACTGGTGGGAATTGTCCAGCTAGGCCTCTCACTTGGTAGATCAGGATACTGTGAGCACAGCCTTGCTCCTGAATATTCAGTTTACTAATGGATATTATTAATATTCAGTTTACTAATGCAGGCCTCCTGACTTCTAACCCTTGAATTTCCACCACAAAAGGATTATTGGAAACTTTTAAATCACACATTTCCCACCTGCTAAATGATCTTTCTCTATGTTCTTCTATGAGGATTTAACTTGAGTAGCTCTACAATATTTTGAGAATGAGAGCTCCTTTAATGACAAGATTAACACATAACAGTAGTTATACTTGCATGTACTTATAATTAACATGTGACAGGCACAAAATTTCACGACATTTTTGCATGAGCTGAGATGAGCTGGGGGTACATAGTCCCAGATGGTAATTACTATTCTACCTGTATTTCATAGTAGAGATTACTTTGTCAAATTTCTGAAAATCCAGAGGAGCTGTTTGTTAGCAAAATATTATGAATTCAATCAAAGGTTACATATTTCTTTATCATTAAGAACAGTTGTCAGCATGCTCATAAGACCCTGATATTCTAGTATCCGTTTCTTGAAAAGGAAAAGTCCATCAAAATGAAATAGAGAAGCATTGTGTAATAATGTGATATGGAAAATGGGATAGAGCTTTGAATAGATATATTATATTTTGTATTATTTATTTTCCACAGGGGGTTCTTCAGAATAAATGAGCAAAGGTATCTTATTGAACCAGTGAAATACTCAGATGTGGGGGAACATATGATTTTCAAATATGACCCACATGAACAATTCTATGCCAATCATTCCTGTCAACAGCTCAATTTTACTAGGGGACGTTCAATGACTAATACTAAATCTATAAGAAGCTCCCGGATGGAAGTGAGTTTTTTTTTATTTTAAAATACCTTTATTCTGTGTAAAATGTCACTTATTTCCTATAGGTATGGACAGATGTGAGTCCAATTGTTGAAATGTGCCTGCTACTTAGGCCTTACTCTCAATTGTTTGAAATCTGAAATATCAAATTTTTGGTGTTGCTTTCTACAAAGTGTTCATATCCCCACAGAAAATCTCAAGTTTGTCCCATTCATTTCAAGGGAGGGCATAGCTATCATATATGCATGATGAATTGCAGAAGTGGAGCTGACAGTAATCAGAAAGAATGAAATTTACAATGTCTCTAAACTAATTTTAGAGATTATCCTTTTTTGTCTTCTCTGATATGAGGGGTGTCACTCCTGAGGATAATCTAGGTTCTCCCCCTTTTCATGAAGACACATGTTCTAATCATTGGGAACAGTTCAGAGTAATAAGTTTAATTTCTGGTGGAATCATTGTACTATGAGAGATCTTTGATTTATAGCTTATCTATTATCTTTTATCTATCTAATATATCACCAGTATTTTGTCTATTTGATATAGCAGTGGCCTCACTGCTTTTTCATTCAAACAGAGACAGAGATACCTATGTGATATAGGATCTGGAATCTGGGTCACATGTTTTCCAAGGCCTGCTCTCTATCTGATGAACAATTTTTCTGGTACCCTGGATTCTCAGCTGTTTTATACAATTATCTCCCTAAAATTCCCACTGGATATAAAGTCTTTAAGCTTCATGTTTGTTCATCTTTACATACCCACGCCTCCAAGAGTTTCTGAAACATACTAGATATATATAGTATGACTATATATATGACTAGATATATGACTAGATATATATAGTATATAGTATTACTTATTGAGCAAAATAACTCATGGGGGAAAAATGGCCACTAGAAATGGTGGATTTGTCATGCAGGCACTGAGCCAAGTGACAGTCTTAGTAGCAACAAAAGAATAAAATTATTTAGTCCACAAAATAATGAAAAAAATGCTTTAGTTAAGTCTACGAATGATATGCCTCTGGTTTAAACTCAGAGAATATGCCTGAAAACAAGCAATTTCTTGTCGTAGATATTTTATAAAAATATATTAACTACTAATTTATATATATATAAATTTTATTTATAAAAAGGAAACACTGACAAAAATCATAAGAGTGGTACAACTCCACACAATTCCCACAGTTCTATGTTTTAGCTGTCAGCCTTTTTTTTTCTTTTTTAAAGTTTTTATTTATAAAATGGAAATATTAACAGGACCATAGGATAAGAGGGGTACAACTCCACACAATTTCCGACACCAGAACTCCATATCTAATCCACTCCATTCATAGCTTTCCTATTCTTTATGCCTCTGGAAGTATGGACTCAGGGTTATTATAAAGTGCAGAAGGTGGGAGGTCTGGCTTCTGTAATTGCTTCCTTACTGAACATGGGTGATGGCAGGTCATTCCACAGTCCCAGCCCCTCTCTCTCTTTCCCTAGTGGGGCAGGGTTCTTGTGAGGCTGGGCTTCAGGACACATTTGGTGGGGTCATCTGCCCAGGGGAATCAAGCTGGCATCATGGTTGCATCTGGAACCTGGTGGCTGAAAAAGAATTAAGATATAGAGCAAAACAAATTGTTGACTAATCATGAACCTAAAGGCAAGAGCTTTTTATAAGATCTTTTTAAAGATCTTTTACATTCCATTTTCAAAGTAAGCATTTACT
Organism: Erinaceus europaeus; assembly: GCF_950295315.1. Taxonomy (NCBI): domain Eukaryota; kingdom Metazoa; phylum Chordata; class Mammalia; order Eulipotyphla; family Erinaceidae; genus Erinaceus; species Erinaceus europaeus. The sequence goes on along the minus strand of NC_080180.1, from coordinate 35,682,527 downwards.
TTGTAAATAAAGAAGTTCAAGAAATAATTTATATTCTTTATGCATTATTCTTATTTTACTTGAGGGATTAAACAGTAAAGAGGAATAATCACGTGGGCTGTTGTTTCAGGTTTATTAAAATCTAATTCACAGGCTAACATATTTTAATAATACTATGAGTTATGTTCAGATAATTCTTAGAATTTCTAGATTTGACCCTTTACCTCATATTCTTGTATCAATACTAATTTTATTTCATCGAATTTTCCATAAACTTCCAGGATCTCCCTAGAGAAAACTATATTGAGCTGTTCTTTGTTGTTGACAACAGTGTGGTAAGTTTTTGGATGAACATTTGCTCTTCATTCGTCCTTACAAAATCATTGTTCTAAGAAAGGGAGAGATGGTATAATAGGATAATAGATTCCCATTCCTGAGACTGTTAAACCAGATTAATCAGTGCTTTGAAAGAAAGCTCACACACACACACACACACACACACACACACACACCACACCACACCACACCACACCACACCACATACCACACACACATATGCACGCGCACACACAGACACACACACACGCACACGGTTTTAACAAAGTAAAATAAATATTATGATCAGAATTCCACTTTGTGTTCAAAGTTCTGCTTTTAGTTGATTTTTCCCAAAAAATATAAGCCATAGGGGGTCCATTGATGGTATGGTAGCTTAAGCCAAAGTAGTACTCCTTTTCCCACTATGAACATATGAAAAAGTTGAATTATACATGAAATTTGAATATATGTTCATAGTGAATAGTGGATTTTTAAAAAAGAAAATCATTAAAAAATCGTCAAGTAATAAAAGGGAGGAAAAAATTAGTGTCAGAACACCAAGTAAAATACAATAATTTTGTGACCCACAACATATATGAGACAGTGTATAATGTCCCACGTCATAAATGGTTATCCTACCCCTCAAAAAGTGACTTTCTAGAGAATATTTAAAGAGAAAGGAAATGCACTTTCTGCCTGTAACTATGAGTAAGGGAAATAATACACGTGGGGAAAACAAAAACCCTGAACCTGTGTCTATGCAGATATTGGGTGCGATAACATTGAATATATTTTTTCTTCAGATGCAGAAATGACTATCAAAGCTTTTAACATAAAAACTGGTTAGAAACTTGGGCTAAAATCTTGAATGCAAAAGTGTTCTATCCCTATATCATAAAAATATCCCCAGAATCACCCACAACTGCATATATATAATTTTAAGCAGACTCTGCAGTATTTATTACAACAGGAATTCTAGTGTGATTTTAAAATCAAGATTTAAATGAATGTTGATAAATATGAATCCTCATTAAAATACTGGGGTTGTAAAGGGAATTTTTAAGAGAACATGTTTACTATTAAATGTAAATAAGATGGTCAAATGATAAGGAAAAAAGTGTGCAATTGATTTGATAATTCAGAGAATCCATTTATGAGACTTAAAACTTTTAATAGAATGGTTGGTAGTTAAATCAATGAGTAGTTGGTAGAAGATAAACACTGAAGAGATTTTAAGAGTATACCTTTAAGATTTTTAGATATTTAAGGTTGTAGGTGAGCAGTGGAATGATAATTGGATCATAGTGGCAGAATTCACAAAAGGGATGTTTATCTCTATTATGAATGAAGCCTGTCTATTTGCATTTATCCCTTAAGGATATCTTTTACTAGTAAGTATATTTTACCAGAACTATGCTGATAATGCTGACTTAGAAATAAGGAATCTGGGAGTTGGGCGGTAGCGCAGTGGGTTAAGCGCACATGGCGCAAAGCGCAAAAACGGCGGGAGGATCCTGGTTAGAGCACCCGGCTCCCTACATGCAGAGGAGTCGCTTCACAGGCGGTGAAGCAGGTCTGTAGGTGTCTGTCTTTCTCTCCCCCTCTCTGTCTTCCCCTCTTCTCTCCATTTCTCTCTGTCCTATCCAACAATGACGACAACAATAATAATTACAACAATAAAACAACAAGGGCAACAAAAGAGAATAAATAAATATTAAAAAAAGAAATGGGGAATCCACTTATAAGACAAGAACATAAGATAAAAGTAACGAGCAGAGAAGTAGGCTTGGATCTTTTAACCTTTGTCTGGGGTTAGAAGAAACCACAGCTTCCTTCCTGTTTCCATCACATCTCTGGCTCCAGGGCAATCTTGGACTATGCGTTTCTTGGGTTTTTTTTTTTTTTTTTCATAATGGACACAGGAGGGCAGTTGAAGTTGCAGTTATTTGCAATGTAATGATTGCTAAAGAGCTTTGGATAAATTTTCATCAACATAATAGATACAGACTGTAACAAATGCAACTATTTCATAAATAAATGTAATATATCTTAATATGAAAGGAGGGCAAAGTTATAAAGAATAAATTAGGGAAGTATTAAATGGAAGAATATCTGTAGAAACTGGCTGTCTCCAGCTATTATATGTCAAAAATACTGATATTCCTTAGTAATTTACTTAGATATTTTAGCTGATGAGAAAGAATGTCAATTATCTTTTTTTTCATTGAAATATTTCCTAAGGGTGAAGAATCCTATAAACTATGATCCTATAATTAAAGAATATTTATCAAGTGTTTTTGTTTTTGTTTCTAGTATCAAAGGAATAAACATTCTCACAATAAACTAAGGAATCGAATTTGGGGAATGGTCAACTATATCAATATGGTAAGATTTGATTATGTGAATTAAGTTACAAATATTACTAAAAGAACATTTCAAAATAGATTTCTCTGTTTTTTTGTGATAAACTCAATGCTGAGACAGCATAAATCACAAAATTTCACTGGGTAGATTCATTAGCAAATTTATGTTGTAATATGTATAGTGATATGTAAACTATGTATGTCTGAATTGTTGGTATCCTAAATAGATGGTATTAATATCTACTTGAATTTTTAATATTGGTTTATTAATCATGAAATTTGTAAAGCAATGTACAAGATCTGAATACTCCACTTTCAGAAATCAACTCTTCTATTCTAAATCATTGCTCCTTGACATTGCAAAGCAGAACGATAAAGGTTGAAAGCTCTAATCTGTTGCTAATTTTTTGTACAGAAATTATGGACACTAGTTCAGTAAGATGCACTAAAATAATTAAATTGTATACAAAAGAGTGACCTATTATTCTTTTCAAAAATACTGTGAATTGTACACATTTTGTTCATAATGACTTTTAATTCACTCCAGTATAATTTCTAAGAAGAGGAAAGTAGAAAAAAACCCAAATATCTTTTCCACATTTGTGGTTGTTTCTTTGTTCATTGAAGGATATTTCATCTGTTCCTAGTCTTTTACTATAATAAGTACAATTTCTTTAGACATTATAAGCACATGTAAGTGTAAATACTCTCATTCTTTTTAATATATATGCTGGGCAGTGGTAATGTTGGATCATGTAGCAAACATATTTTCTTTTTTTTAATATTTATTTTATTTATTCCCTTTTGTTGCCCTTGTTTTATTGTTGTAGTTATTATTGTTGTTGTTGTTGTTGGATAGGACAGAGAGAAATGGAGAGAGGGAGGGGAAGACAGAGAGGAGGAGAGAAAGATAGACACCTGCAGACCTGCTTCACCGCCTGTGAAGCGACTCCCCTGCAGGTGGGGAGCCGGGGTTCGAACCGGGATCCTTATTCCGGTCCTTGTGCTTTGCGCCACCTGCGCTTAACCCGCTGCGCTACAGCCCTACTCCCACATTTTTTTTTTTAAGTTTTATTTACTTATTAATGAAACAGATAGGAGAGACGGGAAAGAGGGGGAGGGGAAAGGAGAGAGGGAGAGAGAGGGACAGGGAGAGGGAGAGGGAGAGGGAGAGGGAGAGGGAGAGGGAGAGGGAGAGGGAGAGGGAGAGGGAGAGGGAGAGGGAGAGGGAGAGGGAGAGGGAGAGGGAGAGGGAGAGGGAGAGGGAGAGGGAGAGGGAGAGGGAGAGGGAGAGGGAGAGGGAGAGGGAGAGGGAGAGAGATCCAGCTATCAACTCGGGTACATGTACTGCTGGGGATATAATGCAGGACCACATGCTTGAGAGTCTAATGCTTTATCCACTGAAACACCTCCTGGACCATACAAACATATTTCCTTAAACTCAATTTTTAAGTTCCTTTTATGACTTTCTTTTTGATTCACTAGGTGCATGTAACTGAATTTAATATTAGAGAAGTGATTTTTATTTATTCCAGCAGCCTTACTTTTTTTTTTTTTTTTTTTAGATGTGAGACAGAGAGAAAGGGAGAGAGAGATACATCAAAGGCGGGGCCTGGGTGGTGGCACAATGGGTTAAGCAACATACTACAAAGCACAACGACCAGAACAAGGATCCTGGTTCAAGCCTCAGGCTCCCTGCCTGCAAGGGGTTACCCCACAATTGGTGAAGCAGGTCTGCAGGTGTTTACCTCCTCCCCTCCTACCTCAACCTCTTTCTGTCCTATCCTGGATGAAGGCAAAAAAAAAAAAAAAAAGGAAAGGAAAGATACATAAAAGGAAAGATATCTGCAGTGCTGCCTCAGTACCTGTGAGACTTCCCCCCTACAAGGGAGGACTGGGGACATATAACTGGGTCCCATTCCCTGTTTCTGTTATTGTTTATATCTTGCAATTACCTTTGTCATTATGTTAACATTTATTCAAATATAAAATTTAGTCTCCCTACTTAAGTATTCATTTTCAATGTAAATATTAAGAAAGTGATTCACACTGCTGAAATTTTACTGAAGATTTATAGTTTAAATAGGAAAGTCATACTAAAGGCAATTTATTTATTTTAATGGTTATTCTTAAATTTTTTATTGCCATCAGGGTTATCCCTGGGGCTCAATACCTGCATGAGGACTCCACCACTCTCAGAAGGCGTTTTCCTTTTGTATTTTTGATCAGGACAGAGAGAAGTTAAGATGAAAGGAGGAGATAGAGAAAGAAGGGGAGATAATGAGAGACATCTGCAATACTACTTGAGCTCTCATAAAGCTTCCCCCCTGCATTTGAGGACCAAGGTCTTGAACCTGAGTCCTTGCAGCACGGTAATTGACGGTCTCTTACAGGTGCACAGTCACCCCACCACAGGCCATCACTGGCCATTTTTCTCTACAGGCCCATCCGCATTCTTTCATTTAAGTTTCTATTATTTTATTTCCGTGTCATGTTTTCCAAACTTCTTTCTTTGCATGGAGAGTGGAGCAATTTGTTACAACTTTTCAGATAATAATGCATGCTATATTTTATAGAATATATTTTCAGTCTTAACTAAAATATCCACAGGATTACTATTTATTCCATGTTTACATATATATATATATATATATATATATATATATATATAGTTTTATTGAACAAAGCATACTGATAAGAGTAAAAGATCCAAAGAACTCAGATTAGAAATATCTTTCACTATTGAACTTGATTCAATATACTTGTCCCATGATAAGTTTAGGGTCAGAAGATATGGACAATACAAAAGCCAGTGTGTATGTGAAATATCTAGATATTGTTAATGATGATGATGATATATTTGACTAAAAACCATGATATTGAGTTCACAAGACTTAGCAGTGGAGAGAAATGGCAGCTATGCCTTTTTTTTAATTTTCCCACAATCAGTATCAACTTTTAAAAGTTTGTTTTATTAGGGAGATAATAATTAAGTGTTGTCACATGGGTACAGTCTCATATCTGCACATCACTCCCCACCACTAACTTAGGTCCTCCTCCAGCATCCTGGATTCAGTCCCAAGAACCCATTCAAATCCTTTCCCTTGCCCTTGTCTCAAGACCTCATGGTGTAAAGAAGAGACAAGACCACCTTATGGTTTAGCAAACAGAAAGGAATAAAGATTTCATTGTTTGTATGCACTTAAATTCACATTTTAGTTCAGCTATCTTGAAATATTTTATTCTAGACTCATTTATTCTACACACATTCTTTAAGTCTTATGATAATTCTAGGAAAAATCAGATGTTTTCAGTCAAGTTAAACACAGCAATTCACAACCTGTACTCTCTGATTAATCTTATATTCTTTTTCAAAAGTTTTCTTTATAGTGAAGTCTGCTTATTTATTTTTTTAAATGATAAACTACTTGCTTAATGTTAATAAATGTAAAAGGAAATATCTTTCTACAACATGAATTTGTGAAAAATTATTTTAACAGATTTATAAACTCTTAGACGTTCATGTGACATTGGTTGGTTTTGAAATATGGACAGATAGAGATAAAATAGAAATAAACTCAAATGCAGAAACTACCTTATTAAATTTTTCATCATGGCAAGAAAAGATCCTCAAAGAAAGGAATGATTTTGACTATGTTGTATTACTCAGGTATGTATTCTATCTTCTTCATATTTTATTTCAACTTTGAAAGAGGAAAACAAACTAAATTAACAATGCAAAACCTTTTTAAAACAAATAACTTATGTGTAATACATATGGTAATGTTAGATATACAGAATATTTTAGTGATATTTTAATAACCTTTATTTTGGATAGTAATTAACTATAGAAAGGAAAAAAATGTACATTCATATTTCCATATGAATGTATGTTTTCATATTAAAACCCCATTGGGTAAGTAAAATGCTTTTAGAATCTACTTACTTTCCTTATTGGTATCTAACACTACCTCCCCTTAGTCTTTCAGATTGGAACATTCTAATACTTCACTAAAACCTGCTTTCTTGGAAATTGCATCATTCTCTAGACAGTATTTCTCATTAAAATGTGTCCACTTAGAGGCTAGTCCTTTAAGATAAAGTAAGCTTGTTGTCACATTAACATTCCTAAAAAAATTAGATTTATTTAGAACCATTAATTCTTAAAAGGGTGAAACTTTTAACTATTGTATTATTCCCAATACTCAATATCCTATTTAATCTATGTGAAAATAATAAACAATTGTAGAGCTGACTTGACTTCAGCGATTTTCCTTAGGACTCCACATGGACCCTACTTTCTGCATTATTATCACATGTTAACTTTCAATCTGCACTCACAGCCATGAGGCTACTAAGGTCTGTTACAAGACCAAATCTTTTACAGACTGATGAGAGTAAACCACTTGCTAAACAAAATAATTTCTGATTTTAATATTCATAAAATTTACTTGTATATAGATGATTGCTAGATGGCAGGTGATAGATACATCTGGAGTTAGTATCCAGGGAAACGACTGAATCTGACTTGGGCTTGACAATGCGTGTACTACTTTGCCCCAAAATTATGGTGAGTAAAGTAAAATACCACCATAGCCCTTATGGTAATCAATATTTATCCCATTGCTTATTGCTTAGACATGTGTTTTAAAATAATTAGTGCAGAGATTGTTTAATTGCTTTAAGTGAACAAACTAATTTATGTATATACATTACTCTAAGCAATAGGTCTCACCCAAATAAAGGAAACAAGGAAAAATGCAACTAAATTTTCAACCATATGTGGTTGACTGTCATTTGAGGGGCTACTTGTGTAATGAGTTTCTTATATGCTATATATATTCACAAAGTTAACATCTAGATGGTGTTTCATCTCCTTATATGCCTCCTTTTTAAATATATAGTTACAAAGTTATACATCTAGATAGTGCTTCATCTCCTTGATTAGTAAACTCTAAAAATCTCTAGCATTAGGATAGACTTCTGAATTTCTCTGTTGTCATAGTTTCTCAAATATTGAGACTTGCAAATCCAATCAAAGAAAATACAATCAAAGAAATTAAGTTTCTTTGTAAAAGAAGTTTAAAAATAAGAGGAGTTACCTGTAATGCCTACATTTCTTGTATCTGTACCTTCTCATTTATATTCCTAATGTGGCCCTGTAGTTAATGATAGCCTAAACTGAAGTGGTTCAATACTGTTTTTTTTTAAGCATTTCAAAGTTGGTTCTCCTTAATAAACACAGTTATTATCAACTACGCAGTCCTGGGTTAGTTCTATTTTTATGGAGCATCTCTTTTGAGTAGTTGATTAAAAGTATCAAATCCTCTATGAAATTCTGATTGATTCTTTAAGTTTTCACTACAGCTATTTATTTAAAGTGCTGACTTTTTCACTATGTTGCACTCCCCGTTCTAAACACTGACGTATTTAATTTGTTTTTGTCTTTGGATGGGTTTTATGAAGATAAAGTGAGTCAGTGTCAGGTAAAATGGGACTCACTATCTTTTATCTTTATTTTTGCTTTTAGAAAATAATTATAAAGACAGAGGCAGAAAGGCAGAGGTGCAGAGAAAGGATATAAAAGACCACAATATCAAAACCACCTTCAATGAGTTAGTGACTGGGCTTCAGTCTGGGTCATACACATGGCAAATTATCACACTCTTCAACTGAGCTATTTCACTGGTCCAAGAAGTACAATTGTATTATTATTTCATTTTAAGATTGCATTGACAATTTCCTGTGTCTCTAACATACCACACATTTAGACAGAGTTTGCAATAATCTAAGTTTATTCCAAAACTTCAGAAAAATTAAGTTTTTTTTTAAGGTGCCAACATCTTGAGGGTTCATCACAATTCAATATGTGTGTTCATGAGGCTCCTGCATCAGATTAAAGAGTGTATTTGCATCTTGATTGCAGTGGAAAGTGGATCTACACAAATGTACAAGGGACTTCTTTTCCAGGGAGTATATGTTTGCCCTATTATTCCTGCAGTATCGTTAAGGTATGTCTTGGTTCATTCACATATTTAATCAAAACATTTGAATTAAATTCCTGCAATTTTCTGTCCAATTACAGGAGAACATGCATGCATTTTGTTATATATCCCCACCAATAGGTGCCATCATGAAACTATCATGTCGCTACTATTAACTGGTTAAAAGAAATGCTTAATACAAACTTGAGTTGAACAAGGGAAGTAAATCAGCTATTAAAACTATTAAAGAATATCACACATGGATATTACATAAAGATTATAAGTGGTCTTTTGAATATTAAATCATGCAATTGTATATACATATACATAAGCTTAGTTGTATACTGTTGTTTCTTTATAAGAACAATGTACATAAGTCTTGATCACAGTTTTAGTAATGAGTATATTTGCTCTTATATTGAGAAGTACATAAATCATTTAAAATTAAGCATGCAATTACTTCTTTGGGAAGCATAGGATATGCAAACTGTTGACTAAACTTCGTACTTAAAAAGGCCATGAAATAAAAAGTTAGTACTTGTTAAAATGCTTACATGACTCCTTACATGGTTATGTATTTGTCTATAATGCAAGAGTAACAAATTTTGCATGCTAAAACAATCTAATTTAATGTATTCTGATACCATTCCCATTATGATATAATAATAATCTATCATACACAGTATGTTAAAAGTTCATAAGTGAGTTGGGGAACCAGTACAGTGTTTATGTATGACTTTATGTTTATGCTTATGACTTTGATGCCTAAGGATCCAAGTGCCCAAGTTTGATCCTTGGGACAATCATAAATCAAAACTGAACAGTGCTGTGGTAATAACTACATGCTTACATAAATAAAGAAATATTTATATAAATAAGAGGAAATTAAGAAATTAGAAATATTTTAGCCCTATGATAATTTATGTCCCTGCTAGAGTTTTAAGCTTTTTCATTAATGTGATTATTAATAAATAAAATAAAATGTGAGCAAGAAGTGAAAGTCAACTGTGCACTGAACTGTCTGTCATTAACCTTCATGGTTTCATCATAGTAAAACACCTTTCTTATGGTTATATAGCATTTTGTGAAATGTGAGACTGTTTTGAAAATTTGACACTCGGGTATTTTCATTTGCTTTCTAGATTATTTGGTACATAGAATATAATTGGTGTTCACTTTATTATGTAGAGCATTAGTTAATAAATTGTAGTTATTTCTAAAAATAAGTCTGCATAAATCCAACCTGCCTTATAACTGTGTCACAGAAATGATTTCAAAATATCAGAGTCAGAGATCATTACAAGGGCATTTATCTAACCTCCACACAAAAGAACTGAAGGAAGAAGGAAGGTTGCACTTAAATTTACAATCCCTCAAATTCTTAACAAAATCAAGTTTGGGATTTATTTCCTGTAGTCTTGACCTAGTGGTTGCAAAGCTACCGTGAGTACAAACAAACTAGAAATGACAAAGTAGGTATCCATATCACTAGTTCAAAGTTTCTGTCTCCAGGGTGTCATCATAACAATCTGTAATGCACATTTATATTTCATCAGGATCTTTTGCCTGACTTAAACATAGTTGCAAGCAGAGTGGCACATCAACTGGGGCACAGTCTTGGGATGCACCACGACATCTACCCATGTACCTGCACTTTGGGAAAATGCCTGATGGATTCTAGTGGAAGGTGAGACTAAAACAGAGGACAGAGTTCAATATTTTGAACGTGGTGTTGACTTAAACTGCTTGTTGTTGAGGTATAATGTTACTATGTGGAACTTTTCTTCATATGCCCAGGAAGATCTATTACAAAATAAAGCAAAATTAAGATTTTTATCCTTGTAAATCTTATCAATTGGTAGTCATATTTCTCCTAGTGATACGGTGAATTTCTAAAACTGCATCTGGACATCTTGAAAAAGTACACAAGAGGGGTCTGGGTGGTGGCCTACCTGGTTGAACACACACATTATAGTGTGCAAAGACCCCAGTTCAAGCTCCAGTCCTCACCTGCAGAGAGAAGCTTCAGGAGAGGTGAATCAGTGCAGTGGATGCTTGTCTCTCTCTTTCCTTCTCTATTTCCCTTCTCTATTCCTCTCTGCCTCTATTAAAAATAAGTAAATAAATAAATAAACCAAAAAAAAAGATATGTTATAAAAAGTACATGAGGGTAAGTTTATAGACAAAGACACAAGAGGAGTCTTGCTCCTGTCATCTTTTATATAAGTTGTAATTTTCAATATTTCTCCTTTAAGTCTTTACTCAAACTAAGGAGATAAGGGTGGATACTTACTGGATGATTTCACTCATATATTGGCTGTGGATAACAAATGCATGAACTCGCAAAATAAATAAACGCTTTTTTAAGGACTTATGCGTGGAGTAGAAACTATACTCTGGTTAATTTATAATTCTACAAACCATTATTAAATCACTGATAAAATAAAAAAGACTACTTAAAAACTAAATTAAATATGAATGTTTAACAATAAGTAGTAATGTAAAAATAAAAATGTAAATCTTTAAAAATTTTGTATTATATTTATTTATTTGATAGAGACAGCCAGAAATCGAAAAGGAAGGGGGGTGATAGAGAAGGAGAGAGACAGAGAGAACCTGCAGCCCTGTTTCACTGCTTTGTGAAATTTTCCCCCTGCAGATGGAGACCAGGGGGCTCAAACCCAGGTCCTTGCACACTGTAATGTGTGTGCTTAAGCAGATGTGCCACCACCTGGCCCCAAAACATAAATCTTTACTCAAATTTCATTCTCAGCACAATCTCTCCTGGTCACCTGATTCAACTTTTCATTTCTGCAAACACACATGCACACCATACTGTTACTTACTCTCTACAGCTTTTCTCTTCTTTTCCTTTTTTCATTATCTAATGTAATCACTTTCACATATTTCCTTTATTATTTTGTTTCTATGGATGGTTATAAGCTCCACAAGGTCATTTTTAGGTTATTACTCTATCACCATTGCCTGTCAATGTCTGACACATATAAGATCCTCTATAAATTGTGACAGAATGAATGACTATGTAAAACTCCTGCATTCCACTGTGAATTAACAACAGTCAGATCCTATGCCTTGCTTATCTTTGTCCCTTTCACAGGGGGTTCACAAGTGTACTGTAAACAGTAAGAAGTGTTACTGATTAATGCTTCTGTACATTGAGCTATTTAAAGTATCCTCAAGAGACAAACACAGTGACTGGCATAGTGTAAGAACTCAGTAAACTATATACAAGTTTACACTATCTTTCTATGATTTGTGATTTTCAAGGCCCCAGAATCCCAATATTATGTTTTTAAGGCTTTAATCCATGCCTAGTTTTTGTGAACAGTAAAGTTAGGGGATTCAAAATAAAAGACAGATGGAAAGGAGGGAAATTTCACTTTATAAGGAGTATGTATATCGCATATCTAACATGTACAATGCAATCTATAATCAATTATTTGTTTTAAAAAATACATATAGAGAGCTACTCTATACCATAAACTTTGGTATCTAGTGATTATTATTATTTAAACTTAAACACATTGCGAAACTTGTAATCAAAAAAGGATGATAACTGTCCAAACCTTGGTCTTTAGGTGAAATTTTTGAAGGAGATAAAATCAGAGGATCTTTGGTTTAATTTTTTTTGAGTTAAAAATGTTTTTTTTTTCTTTTTTATTTAAGAAAGAATTAATTGGGAGTCGGGCTGTAGCGCAGCGGGTTAAGCGCAGGTGGCGCAAAGCACAAGGACCGGCATAAGGATCCCAATTCTAACCCCGGCTCCCCACCTGCAGGGGAGTTGCTTCACAGGCAGTGAAGCAGGTCTGCAGGTGTCTATCTTTCTCTCCTCCTCTCTGTCTTCCCCTCCTCTCTCCATTTCTCTCTGCTCTATCCAACAACGACAACAGCAATAATAACTACAACAATAAAACAACAAGGGCAACAAAAAGGGAATAAATAAAATAAATATTTTAAAAAAGAAAGGATTAATTAACAAAACCATAGGGTAGGAGGGGTACAACTCCACACAATTCCCACCACACAATCTCCATATCCCACCCCCTCCCCTGATAGCTTTCCCATTCTCTATCCCTCTGGGAGCATGGACCCAGGGTCATTGAGGGTTGCAGAAGGTAAAAGGTCTGGCTTCTGTAATTGCTTCCCTGCTGAACATGGGCGTTGACTGGTCAGTCCATACTCTCAGTCTGCCTCTCTCTTTCCCTAGTAGGGTGGGTCTCAGGGGAAGCAGAGCTCCAGGACACATTGGTGGGGTCTTCAGTCCAGGGAAGCCTGGAAGGCATCCTGATGACATCTGGAACCTGGTGACTGAAAAGAAAGTTAACATACAAAGCCAAACCAATTGTTAAGCAATCATGGACCCAAAGCTTGGAATAGTGGAGAGGAAGTGTTAGGGGGATACTCACTGCAAACTCTAGTGTACTTCTTTCAGGTATATATTTTGCAGTAGTTTACAGATACATGTGAACATATGCTCTCTCTCACAGAACCTGGTCTGTATCTAGGTTTTGGGACTTTGTTAGAAAGTGAACCACCTGAGATGGAATTAGAGTATACTATGAAAGGAAATGTCTCACCCGAGTAATGAAGCTGAAGGGTTGTCATTCCACACGTGAAGTCTCTGGACACAGTCTGAAGTGAAGCATGTTGAGGTGTCAATCATTGTGTTGGTTAGGTTGTGATCGGCAGATGCAATATTATTTGATATGGATTGGGAGAGGCATATGAGAAAGTGGGCCCTATCCAAGGGTTCCAGGACTGGGGGGAAGTAGAGGCTCTATAGTGGAGATGTGAGGTTTCTGCTGTCTTAGGGTTCAAAAAGACACTCGATAGTTAATGTTATCATCACATTATTTGGTAATTGGGTTAACTTTGAAAAGTCCTTTTGTTAGGGTTTGCTGTACAGTACCCAGTATCTTGTATATAGCTGTGCTATTGATTGCTTCTGATCTACTTGGTCTAGGCTTTTGAGACAGTCTGCATATAAATTACACAGCCTATATATTAAAAAGATTCAGTTTGTGTTTTGAAAAACTGCCAGACATACAATTAATTTTTCCCCTCTCATATTAATTAATTAGTGGTTTATATGACTACATTTTACTAGGAGTGTCCATATGATCCAGTAATTCCTCTCCTGGGGATATACCCCAAGGACTCCATAACACCCAACCAAAAAGAGGTTTGTACTCCTATGTTCATAGCAGCACAATTCATAATAGCTAAAACCTGGAAGCAACCCAGGTGCCCAACACCAGATGAGTGGCTGAGAAAGCTGTGGTATATATACACAATGGAATACTATGCAGTTATCAAGAACAATGAACCCACCTTCTCTGACCCATCTTGGACAGAGCTAGAAGGAATTATGTTAATTGAGCTAAGTCAGAAAGATAAAGATGAGTTTGGGATGATCCCACTCATCAACAGAAGTTGAGTAAGAAGATCTGAAAGGGAAACTAAAAGCAGGACCTGACTAAATTATAAGTAGGGCACAAAGTAAAAACCCTGTGGTGAGGGGTAGACATGCAGCTTCCTGGGCCAGTGGGGGGTGGGAGTGGGTGGGAGGGATGGGTCACAGTCCTTTGAGTTAACAATGTTTTAAAATTTTACTTTGAGAGAGCTAGGTGGTGGCACAGCGGGTTAAGCGCACATGGCCCAAAGTGCAAGAACCAGTGTAAGGATCCCAGTTCAAGCCCCAGTCTCCCCACCTGCAGGGGGTTCCCTTCACAGGCAGTGAAGCAGGTCTGCAGGTTTCTTTCTCTTCCCCTTTTCTCTCTATTTTTTTCTCTCTGTCTTATCCAACAACAATGATAGCAATAACATCAACAATAATAACAACGACGATAAACAAGGGTAACAAAAAAGGAAAACTTTTTAAAAAATTTTTTAAAAGTTATTTTGAAATACCATTTTTTTATGACTCTTATATCAAGGATACAGTTTCACATCTTCCTTTAATGTTATTTCACATCTCTCTGGAAGTGTTACTACACTCATCTACAAAAGAGCTACTTACTGTCCCTTTACCACAGTGCACTGTGCCACCCCCACCCCACAATGTCCTTTTAAGCATCCCTTCACCCTGGAAACCTCAGCTCACAGCTATAGGCCAGGGGCTTATTAATATTTCACCTTGTTTTACTCCTGGCTTTATTTCTTAAATCTGACATATGAATTAAAAATACACTTGACTGTTTCAATAAGACAGGTCCCACTAAAGAGCTCAATTACTACTGTGTTGCAGCATTAAGGTAAAAGAGAAAGAAATAAAATTAGACCTTATATCTGTTTTTTTCTAAATTTTCCATAGAACCTTCACAGCTATTCTTCTATTGTGCATTGGTATGATAAAACTGTGTGTGTGTGTGTGTGTGTGTGTGTGTGTGTGTGTGTGTGTGTGTGTGTGTGTGTACATATTTTTTGCCAGAGTACTGCTTAGTTCTGGTTTATCATGGTATGGAGGATTGAACTGGGGACCTCAGAGCCTCAAGCACTGGAATCTGTTTTTGTAACTATTATGCTGTCTCCTGCACCCTTAAAAACTATTTTTTAGTTTTTTATTTTTTGTTTATTTATTTTTTAACTCACTCTGTCTCTAGCATTCCTGCAATGAAATTCAGCAAATGCAGCAAAAAACAATTCCTTCGATTCTTGGCAGATAATAAACCAACATGCATGCTCAATCAACCACTCCTAGATATGGTTACTGTTCCGTCACTATGTGGAAACAAGCATTTGGATGATGGAGAAGAATGTGATTGTGGCCCTGCTCAGGTATTTTGCAAGTGATTGTGTATTTAAATTATAAAGTGTGTGCTCGTCTGGAATCTTTGAAATATTGTCATTAACGAACCATGGGATTCTTTGCAAAACTTTAAAAACTGCTTAGTTATCACTTGAAAATAAGCTGTTAAGTGTAGCCTCATTGCAGAACTGTTTAGTAATAAATCTAGAATTGTATATAATGATCTCACTAGAAGCCCACAGCATAGCATTTGCCTAATTTATAGACTAATTGGCTTTTCTTGTGGGAATCGCTCATAAGCATCTACTCTCTTATGCACAGTATGTCTCAGTTATTACAAAACCCCTCGCAGTCAGTCAAGCTTCTGAGGGTACTATGAGGCTAGCCTGCATACCAGTTGTCCAGTTTAACATTGTCAGAAAAGTCTGCTATAATTTAAGTGGAAATCATTAATCTTTCACATATTTACTACAGTTTCAATTTTTTGATATTTAGAGTAAGTCTTTGAGGGAAATTTTAAATTCTTTCTTTCTTTATTTAATCTATTCCCTTTTTGTTGCCCTTGTTGTTTTATTGTTGCAGTTGTTGTTGATGTCGCCATTGTTGGATAGGACAGAGAGAAATGGAGAGAAAAGGGGAAAACAGAGGGGGAGAGAAAGATAGACACCTGCAGACCTGCTTCACCGCCTGTGAAGCAAGTCTCCTGCAGTGGGGAGCCAGGGGCTCGAACTGGGATCCTTACGCCAGTCCTTGTGCTTTGTGCCACATGCGCTTAACCTGTTGGGCTACCGCCTGATTCTCATATTTTAAACTCTTATTCTGCTTTTCATTAACATGAAATCAATTATTTCAAAAACTCATCAGGAGATATCTATCTTAGACAGCTACTTCTCATTATTATCTATATTTCCTAATTAGTTTGTATTCTGGCTTAGTAGGGCTGGAGTGGGTTTGAGATCCTATATCCCTATGAGGTGGTATGTTTATGCTGATGCATCTGTTTCCAAGCAGCACATGTATGGTATCTGTGCTCTAGATGATACCCCATTCATAAAATGTCTAAAGAAAGGAGACTCCTCTCCAGAGCTTTACCTTACTAGAGAAAGATAGATACAAGCTGGGGGTATGGATCAACCTGCCAACACCTATGTCCAGTGGAGAAGCAATTATAGAAGCCAGAAGTCCAACCTTCTGCACCCCCAAAAGAATGTTCGTTCATACCCCTAGAGGGGAAACAATGTTAAGGGAATATGATCAGAGGATTCTGAACTCCAATTCCATCAAGACCTCTAGACCCAGAGAGAGAAAAGACAAAAAGGAAGGACATTCAGGAGGTGTAGATGTGACCTAAAAAGGAATGGAAGACAGGACCACAGAAAATCATATATAAATATAGCTAGTTATAGAAATAACAGTCAATATTAAATCACCTATAAAAATAATAAATAAGCCAACATCAGAAAAAGCAAAGATTGGTGATTATAGTATCCACAATATGGATGGAAACAAAGACATGCCCAGAGGTTACAACAGTCCTGAAATATCACGAGTCAAATATGAAGTCCCACTTAGCATTGGAAATTAATAGTATAACCTATGTTTCAGTTCCACTGGGATATGTCTGACCACTTCATCCTCACATGAAGTGCCTGACAGAACAGGATACAGATATATTTGGGTGATTTTAATCTCAACTGAGATAATAAGACCTAAGTATATTTCCTATTGTCCTCACTTAATGATGGAGTGAAGGATGCAAAGGTCAGATTTAGGAAGCTGGAAATGGAGCACCTGGTTGAGTGCACATGTTAACCTGCACAAGGACCCAGGTTCGAGACCCCTGCTACCCACCTGCAGGGGTTAAGCTTCACAGGTGGTATAGCAGGTCTGTATGTATCTTGCTCTTGCTCTGTCCCTCTATATCTTCTCCTACCTTCTCACTTTCTATCTCCATCAAGTAAATAGATAAAATATTTTTTAAAGGAATGGAGCAGAGCTTCAACATGGGGGAAAAAGAAAAGGAAAAAAAAGTCCAGATTTAAATACTTGGAATAGAGAAAAAAATGCAAAACCAGATCTTCAAAAGCCATATTCACTTTCAAAAAGCTAAAGCAGAGAAGCGGCAGAATCATTCCAGAGAATAAATATCCTCAGAACAAAAAGTCACAAAGTCTGACTTTTATGTGCTACCCATGAGAATTCATTTGCTATGGCATACTGAGCAGCCAAGGGAAGGAAACAAAAGACCCAAACACCAATTTCAAGATATATATATATATATATATATATATATATATATATATATATATATATATATATATATGTGTGTGTGTGTGTGTATGTATGTATGTATATGTATATATGTATATATATTACATGTAATAGTAAAAGATATTTAGATATGAAAGAAAATCAATGCTAAATCACACAGAAGTACAAGTAACTAGCTCTTTAAATGCAAACTGATTCCTAATCCTTATTTCTTTATTATTGCAGGAGTGCACTGATCCTTGCTGTGATGCAAGCAAGTGTTTGTTAAAGCCAGGTTTTACTTGTACAGTAGGAGAATGCTGTGAATCTTGTCAGGTAAGATCTTACACTAAAACTTGAGTTTCCCTGTTTCAGTTTGTTTATTAAGTGTAGGTAAAAGCAAAGAAAAATATATTTGAATTTGAAAATAGTAGTAACTAGTTCATAGGGATGTATTCCTAGGAATGACTAATACCTAGAGGACCTAGCTGACTCTGGCCAAAGGTTCGCCTTTGATTTTTCCATAACCTAGCTCAGTCCAATGTATATTGACTTGCTGAATGAGAGAATTTTTTTCATGTCATTCCCTTCAGCAAAATAGGCAGGACAATTTTTCTTGTCCATATAGATAAGTTTAATTTTGATGACATACAGAGTACTCATTAGAAACGTGAGGGGGCTGGATGGTGGCACACCTGGTTGAGCGTACGTGTTGCAGTGCGTAAGGACCTGAATTTGAGCCCTTGGTTCCTACCTGCAAAGGGAAAGCTTTTCGAGTGGTAAAGCAGGGCTACGGGTCTCTTTCTGTCTCTCTCCCTTCCTATAACCTCCATCTCTTTCAATTAAAAAAAAAAAGAAAGAAAGAAACATGAGTTTCTGAGTGTGTGTGTGTGTGTGTGTGTGTGTGTGTGTGTGTGTGTGTGTGTGTGTTTGTGTATTCTGGAACCTGAGGTAAAGAAAATAAGAAGGTTGAAATACTTTTCTCATTTCTTTATTATAAGTCCATACATATGCATAAGTATAATCTATTATTGGACAGAAACAGAGAAAACAAGAGGGAAGGGGGAGATAGAGAGAGACAGAGAGACACCTACAGCCATACGCCACCACTCTTGAAGCTTTCCCCCTGCAGGTGGGGACCAGGGAATGGAACCTGGGTCCTTGTTCACTGTGACTTGTACACTTAACCAGGTGTGCCACCATCTGGCCCCTTTCTTATTTATTTTTTATTTATTTTTATTTATTTAAGAAAGGAGACATTAACAAAACCATAGAATAAGAGGGGTACAATTCCGCACAATTCCCATAACCCGATATCCACATCTCAGCCCCTCCCCTGATAGCCTTCCCACTCTCTATCTCTCTGGGAGTATGGATCCAGGGTCATTGTGGGTTGCAGAGGGTGGAAGGTCTGGCTTCTGTAATTTCTTCCCCGCTGAACATGGGCGTTGACTGGTCAATCCATACTACCAGTCTCTCTCTCTCTTTCCCTAGTAGGGTGGGGCTCTGAGGAAGTGGTGATCCAGTACACATTGATGGGGTCGTCTGTCCAGGGAAGTCTGGTCAACATCTTGCTGGCCAGATGAACCTGGTGGCTGAAAAGAGAGTTAACACACAAAGCCAAACAAATTGTTGAACAATCATGGACCTAAAGACTGGAATAGTGCAGATGAAGTGTTGGGGGTATTCCCTGCATGCTCTTGTGTACTTCTGCTTTCAGGTATATATTTTTCCCCTAGTTTATGGGCACGGGTGAACCTATGCTCTATTTCAGGGGACCTGAACTATATCTAGGTTTGGGGACTTTATTGGGGAGTGGAACACCTGGAATGGAATTAGAGAATACTATGAAAGGAAAGGTCTCACCCGATTGATGAAGCTGAAGGGTTGTCATTCCACACCTGAAGTCTCTGGACACAGTCTCAAGTGAAGCATGCTTGGGTGGTGCTAGTTGTGTTGATTAGGTTGCGATCCGTGGATGCAATATTATTTGATTTGAATTGAGAGCAGCATGCAGAAAAGGGGGCCCCACCCTAAGGTTCCAGGACTGGGGGAAATATAGGCTCTATAGTGGAGATGTGAGGTTCCTGTTGTCTTAGGGTTCAAGACAATGGATAGTTATTGTTATCATCACATTATTTGGTGATAGGGTTAACTTTGGAAAGTCCCTTTGATAGGGTTTGGGGTAAAGTACCTAGTATCTTGTATATAGCTGTGTTGTCGGTTGATTCTGTTCTCCCTGGTCTAGGCTTTTGGGAGAGAACATATCAAAGACGGCCTATGTATTAAAAAGAATCGGTCTGTGTTTTAAGAAGTTCTAGACATATCATCAGTTTTTCGCCTCTCATATTAATTAAATAGTGGTTTATATAATGTATAAACTTTAATAGGATTGTACATAAACACCACTCCCACCACCTAAAGACTGTGTCCCATCCCCGACACCCACCCCCACCCCCCCCACCCTCCACCATGCCGGGAAGTCCAATGGCCACCCTCCCCTTCACCACAGTGTGTTTACATTGGTGCCCTGCTCTCGATTTAATCAGATCCTGCTTTTAGTTTCCCTTTCTGTTCTTTCTCAACTTCTGTTGATGAGTTGGGACATCCCATACTCATCTTTATCTTTCTGATTTAGCTGACTTAACATAATTCCTTCTAGCTCTGTCCAAGATGGGTCAGAGAAGGTGGGCTCATTGTTCTTAATAGCTGCATAGTATTCCATTGTGTATATGTACCACAGCTTTCTCAGCCACTCATCTGATGTTGGGCACCTGGGTTCCTTCCAGGTTTTAGCTATTATGAATTGTGTTGCTATGAACATAGATGTACACACATCTTTTTGGTTGGGCATTATGGAATCCTTGGGGTAGATCCTCAGGAGAGGAATTACTGGGTCATATGGAAGGTCCATGTCTAGCCTTGTAAGAGTTCTCCAGACTGCTGTCCAGAGAGGCTGGACCAATTTACATTCTCACCAGCAGTGTAGAAGGGTTCCTCTGTCCCCACAGCCTCTCCAACATTTGTTGCTGCTGTCCTTTTTGATGTATGCCATTCTCACAGGAGTGAGGTGGTATCGCAATGTTGTCTTTATTTGCATCTCTCTGACAATCAGAGACCTGGAATAGTTTTTCATATGTTTGTTAGCCTTTTGGATCTCCTCTGAAGTGAATGTCTTGTTCATATCCCCTGCTCATTTTTGGATGGGGTCATTTGCTTTTTTGGTGCAAAGTTTGCTGAGTTCTCTGTATATTTTGGTGATTAATCTCTTGTCTGATGTATGGCATGTGAAGATCTTCTCCCATTCTGTGAGGGGTCTCTTTGTTTGTGTGATAGTTTCTTTGGCTGTGCAGAAGCTTTTCAATTTGATGTAGTCCCATTGGTTTGTTTCTGCTTTAGTCTTCCTTGCAATTGGGTTTGTTTCATCAAAGATGTCCTTGAGGTTTAGGTGGGAAAGTGTTCCACCAATTTTTTCCTCTAAGTATTTGATAGTTTCTGGTCTGACATCCAGGTCTTTGATCCATTTGGAGTTGACTTTTGTTTCTGGTGAGATAAGGTGGTTCAATTTCATTCTTTTGCATGTTATAACCCAGTTTTCCCAGCACCATTTATTGAAGAGAGCCTCCTTCTTCCATTTAATACTTTGGGCCCGCTTATCAAAGATTAGATGTCCATAGGTGTGGGGGTATCTGGCCCCTTTTAAGGCCATTCTAAGTCTACTTCAAATTGTTATGATAGAAAATTTCAAATTATGTTTTTGTTCCTAAGTTTATATAACATAAAGAAATATATAATGAGAATAGTTTTCTAAAATGAAAATGGAAGGAATGATCCATCTTTAAAAAATTCAGCTTAACTGTTAAGCACAGGTGGCTCAAAGCACAAGGACTGTCATAAGTATCTCAGTTCAAGCCCCCGGCTCCCCACCTGCAGGGGAGTCGCCTCACGGTGAAGCAGGCCTGCAGGTGTCTGTCTTTGCCCCTCTCTGTCTTCCCCTCCTCTCTCTATTTCTCACTGTCCTATCCAACAACAAAGACATCAATAAGAACAACAGTAATAGCTACAACAATCAAACAAAGGCAACAAAAAGGGAAAATGAATAAATAAATATCTTAAAAAATTTTAAAAAAACAACAAAAATTCAGCTTAATTATCTGTGCTACCTTTCTTTATATTTGCTGAAAATAATCCACCTATGTATTCATATTTAATTTTCTTTGTTTTTCACTATCAGTTGAAGCAAGCAGGTACAATTTGTAGGCCAGCAAAAGACGAATGTGATTTTCCTGAAGTATGTACTGGTGACTTTTCTGGATGCCCTAAAGACCAATTCCAAGTAGACGGATTTCCTTGCAAGAATTCAGAAGGCTATTGCTTCATGGGAAAATGTCCCACCCGTAATGATCAGTGCTCTAACTTGTTTGGTGAAGGTGAGAGACAATTACAGTGAATGACTATACAACTTATAAACATTAGTTTTCCGTTCCTGTCCTGTAGGACTTTGGGGGGAAATTGTAAATGATGCCTTTTGTACTACTCTTCCTAGATATTTCCTAGCATCCCTCTGGATATTACCTTTCATGTTATTATTATTTTTTTTTTTACCTCTCATTGTTCATATACTGGGCTGGGCAGTGGCACAAGTGGTTAAGTGCACAAGTTACCATGCACAAGGACCACCTGTAGGGAGGAAGCTTCACGAGTGGTGAAGCAAGTACTACAGGTGTCTCCCTCTCTATATCCCCATCTCCTCTTGAATTCTCTTTGTTTGGGGCTGGGCGATGGCACACCGGCTTAACTGCACAAAATACAAAACTCAGGGATCCTGATTTGACCCCCTGGGCTCTCCACTTGCAGGGGAGTAGCTTCACACGTAGTGATGCCAGTCTGCAGGTGTCTGCCCTTCTCTCTTCCTCTCTATTTCCCCCTTCTCTCTCAATTTCTTTCTGTCCTATCAAATTAAAATGGAAAAAAAGGCCACCATGATCAGTGGATTTGTAGTGCAGGTGCCAAGACCCAGCAATAACCCTGGAGGCAAAATAATAATTAATAATAATAATAATAACTATAATAATTCTCCTTGTCCTGTCAAATAAAATAAAATAAAGAAAAAAATTGGAAGCAACCTAGATGTCCAACAACAAATAAGTGGTTAATTATAATATAATATTATATAAGCTTGAAAGAGTCATGTTACATGAAATAAGCCAGAAAGAGAAGGATTAATATAGGATTGACTCATGAACGTACAGAAATTGAGAAATAAGAACAGAAAGGGGAAACACAATATAGAACTTGGACTGGGTTTGGTGTACTGCACCAAAGTAAAGGACTTTCTAGGGGAAGGGGAAGGATGGCTTTCAGGTCATATTGTGTGATGGTGCAGGAGTACCTAGACTGTGGGTTTCTGTTTTCTAGAAAATTGAGAAATTTTACACATGTGCCAAAAGTTGTATTTACTGTAAACTAATCCCCTAATACAAATTATACACATATATATTCATAGACTACTTAATTAATGCAGGTAGAGGTATGTTTATTACTTGTCAGTTTACAGGCCCTTCCCTAAAATATCTTCTTGAAGAAATTCAATAGTATTTTATTTACTATTCATATTCTGTTTTACCGCTGCAAGATACATATGTATATATATATACACACATATTTTTATGTGATTCATAATATTCAGTGTTTCATTATCTCCCTCTTATTTTATTTGGATACCAGGAGCAAAAGAAAGTCCTGATATTTGCTATGAGATGAATATGAAAGGGACTAAATTTGGATATTGCAAAAACACGGGAACTGGATTAATGCCCTGTGAAGAGAAGTAAGTACATTGTAAAGAAAAGCAAGTGTTCTCTAGGAGTGTTTTGCAAAATCAGAACGGCCCTTGTTCTGATATCTGCTAATCTCTTTTTATTGAAATCAGGAAGAAATAGAAACAGGAAGAGAGAGCAATAGAACACACACCTGCCTACAGTGTAAATCAGCACTTATGCACTGTATTTATTAACCAAATTCATGGACTATGAGGAGCTAAAATGGGAGAGTCAGGAACATCAGGAGAGAGTCCATTTAACAAAGAAAAGGGAGCAAATGAGGAGAATTAAGTAGAAGGGATAAGAGGAAGAAGGAAGGGAAGAGGAATGGCCAGGAAAAGAAGAAAATTATAATTCCATTAAAGGGGCAAGGGTAGAAAGCTTAATGGTTATACAAAGAGCTTCTTGCCTAAGGCTCCCAAGTCCCAGGTTCAATCCCTTGCACCACCATAAGCCAGAGCTGAGCAGTGCTCTGGTAAAAAAAAAAAAAAAAAAAAAAAAAAAATCCACTGTATATATGTGCCTAGACACCAATCAAGGGGAGATAAGAAGCTGGTTACTATATTATAAATTATTAATTTCCCAATAAGACAAGATTTAAAAAAGAAAGGTTGAAGCTAAAATTAGGAGAAAAGGGAAACTTGAACATTACACCTAATTTTGAAAAACATGAAGTGAGTCCTACTTACAAGTTTATCACTGAAATTTTGTGAATGTGTCTGTGTTACAAAGCAACTGAGTTTGAACATAACAGCAAAACTTATGCAGTAGGCAAAAACAAGCAATCACTTAACTTCCCTTTCCTACAATTGCCTTCTACTCAATTACTATTCTACATATGTGAGACCTTTTTTAAAAAAGTATCAGTCCAAGGTTACTATGAGAATCTTTCTTCTACTATGCAAGAGAGACTATAAAATAGATATTTGTGTCCTAAAAATTATATAAATAGAAGGTAATAATAAATACTGTTCTGTAAAGTTGAGCTAATATTGATTTATGATGATTACAATGAGATCTTAGAGACTATCAATTCATTTTTTCCCATTTCTTTAATCTTATTTCTCTCTACTTTCTTTTTTATTACTATTAGTGATTTAAAAATTATTGACAAGACTGTGGGACAACAGGGGTACAATTCCATATAATTACCACCACTGGAGTTCTATCCTATCCCCTCCACTGATAGCTTCCCTGTTCTTTATCCCTCTGGGAGTATGGACCAAAGCTATACATGGGTGCCAAAGGTGGGAGGTCTGGTTTCTGTTATTGCTTCTCCACTGAACTTGAGCACTGAAAGCCTATGTATCTTTTCCTAGTGGGGTAGACCTCTGGGGAGATGGGGTTTCAAGACACATTGGTGAGGTTATTTGCCCAGGAAAGAGACTATCAATTCATATCTTCACCTATTCACCTCAGATTTCAGGATCAGCGCTGATCCAACAGTTTACCCTACTTTCCTGATTCTTGAGTGGTCTGTTGACAACTCCAGGTTTATAAGTGTGTAAAATAACCTGGACACTTCACTGTCAACCTAGTCACTAAAGTTGTGTTTATGGCTCGATGCCTGAGGATTCTTTCTTTCTTCCAGTGATGTCAAATGCGGGAAGCTCTTCTGCTCCAGAGGGCATCAGTCAGCTCTCCCAGCAGATGAAGTGGTCTATTATATTGATAATCCCAAGGAGAATGCCACTGCTGAATGCAAAGCCTTATATCTACATCACAATTCTGAAGATTTTGGTTTGGTTGCTCCTGGAACAAAATGTGGAGATAAAATGGTGCGATAATGTTTTTTAAATTATTAAAATGCTACATTTCGTTTTGAAAATTCCCATTTTTCAAAATGAAACTTGCTTTTTCCGTTTGATCCTGTTACTGGTCCCTGAGGGCCTATATATGGGAAAGTGGAAAATAACTGACAACTGATTTTGATTAAGCAAAACAGCACTGTAATAAATACTTATTTTGCTGATCAATGTTTTGCAAAATAAACACAAATATACTTAATTAGCATCCTACAGTGGACATCTATGCACAATCTTCAGTTTGTATGTTAAATGGTCACACATTATTTTATTCGTTCAGTGATATTTATTTGAACCTTTGGCTGTATAAGATACAGATAATGGAAAGATAATTGTGCCTGAAAAGTTCTTAGATACAGTCAAATGTATATAATCTGATAATTTGCCTCATTATGGTTTAAAGAATGTGCATACTTAAATTATTTGTTTTTATTGAAGTAATTTTTCTCTTTTGCAACACTATGT
The DNA here is from genome assembly GCF_950295315.1 of Erinaceus europaeus. Taxonomy (NCBI): domain Eukaryota; kingdom Metazoa; phylum Chordata; class Mammalia; order Eulipotyphla; family Erinaceidae; genus Erinaceus; species Erinaceus europaeus. Next base: position 35,656,772 of record NC_080180.1, on the reverse strand, counting down.
TTTAGGACCAGTTTCGTCCATTCTGTCCTTTCATTCTTTACATCTCACTCACCTCTCAGAAAGGTGTCTCAGTTGTGTGTTCAAACACCAAAGATTTGTTTTGACTTGTCTTTGTCTTTTCCTTTTTGTTCTTCCTTCCTTTTATACCCCGCTAATGAGTGAAACCACTCAGTTCTTGTTTTTCTCCTTCTGATTTACTTCACTTAGCATAGCTCTATCCCATTCTATCTATGTATCTCAAATAGAAAGATGTATCTCTTTCTTTCTTTTTCCTCTTCCTTTTCTTTCTTTCATTCTTTTTTTTTTTTTTTTAATATCAGGGCTATTGCTGGGGCTTGGTGGCTGCACAATTTCTCCATTGTTCCTACTGGCCAGTTTTTTAAATTTTTTTCTTTTGATAGCACATGATACAGAGAGAGGTGGTAGGGGAAGAGCAATAGAAAGGGGAGACGTCTGCAACACTATCCCACTACTATTTAATCTTCTTTCTGCAGGTGAAAAATCAGAAAGTTTGATCCTGGGTACTCATATGTTATATCATGCCACTTTAACCCATTTATGAAATATTAGATTATTTCTATATCTGCTTTATGAATAAAATTGCTGGGCAGGAGTAGATAGCATAATGGTTATGCAAGAAGAATCTCATGCCTGAGGCTCCAAAGTCCCAGGTTCAACCCCCTGCTGAGCAGTGCTCTGGTTAAAAAAAAAAAAAAATGCTGTGAGCACAGGAGCACATATACTTTTTTTTTGGATTAGCATTTTGACAGTTTAGATACCTAATTTAGTACTGCCAGATCATATCTTAGACCTCTTTCTAAGATTTTAACAAACATATATTATTTCCTGACAGGCTAAAGCAGTTTACCCTCCTGCTAACAGTATATGAGTTGAGTTCCCTCCCTCCCCTCAATACATTCACCAACACTACTTGTTTAGAATTTTCTTGACCTAATATTTCTCACTGGTATAAGGTAAGACCACATTGTAGTTTCACTGTGCGTTCCTGTGATGATAAGTAATAATGAGCGAGTCCTTGTGAGCCTGCTGTTTATCTGTATTCTGATGTGAAGAAAGGTTTACGTTGCTCTCCTGTCCATTTTAGTGATATCATCTGCTTTTGTAATATTGAATTTTATTTTAATTGTTCTACTTTTAGTTGGTCTATCAGATTTTCTATTTCCTCATGATTCAGTCCAAGAGAACTGTGCAATTGTAAGAACATGTCCATTACTTAATGTTTTCACTGGGCTCCTGTGATTCTTTCTATTTCTTTGGTATCTCAGAAGTTATTCTCTTTAATCCTGGTTCTATTTATTATAGCTACTATTTCTTTTCTCCTTAGTGAGTTTGAACATTGTCCATTTTGTTTGTCTTTTTGAGCAGCCAGAATTTGGTTTCACTGTTATTTTATATTTATTTTCTATTTTATTCTGTTTATTTTTATAGATTTTTAATTATTTTAAAGTATTCTTATTTACTATTGGATAAAGAGAGAGAAATTAAGAGAAGAGAGGTAAAGAGAAAGAGATAGAGAGATATCTACATCCTTGCTTTCCCATGAAGCTTTCCCCCTGCAAGGTTCTAGGGGCTTGAATCTTGGTCCAGACACCACTGCCTGCCCCCCTTTTTCTGTTCATGTCTATTCTAATAATTATAATTACTTTCCTTCCACTAAATTTTGGTCTGATTTACTCTTCAGCAGGACACATGTTCTTCTTATATCCACATAGTAGATTAGTGAGGACTATAAAAATAAACCTTGACAAATACAGGTAAGTTGGAATAATACCAATACCAATTATTTTTTCATGACCATGTGAAGTTTACTAAGATACTTAGCATTCCTAAAATTATGTAAGCTGTTCCTGAGCAATCAGTGTTAAAAAAATAAAAATAAAAATGGCAGTTAGAATATACCTTAGGGAAGACAAGTGGTGATGCACCTGGTTGAGTGCACATGTTACAGTGCTTAAGGACCCAGGTTAGAGCCCTCAGTCCCCACATGCAGGGGGAAAGCTTCACAAGTGGTGAAGCAGTGCTGCAAATGTCTCTCTGTCTCTTTCCCTCTCTATCAACCCCTTCCCTCTCAAACTTCTGACTATCTCTATACAACAAACGAATAAAGATTAAAATAAAATAAAATAAAATACCTTGTTACAGGGCTGGTGGGATAGCTCATTTGAATCGTGTACAGCTTTCCACGTGTGACACAGGTTCCAGCCTGGCCCCCACTGTACTGAAGGAATTTTTAGTGCTGTGGTCTTTTTCACACACACTCTCTCCCCCTTTCTGTCTCTATCTAAGAAAGAGAGAGAATGAAAGAAAATATCTTGATGTGAATAAAATGGAAGTGGAGTGGAAATGCACCTTAGTATGACTTATGGAACGCAGCAGCAAAACCGATTTAAAGACAGAAATTCATAAGACATAAAACTGATCAGTTTCCAACAAAAGTATCCAACATGAAATGACAGTAATTTAGTTACAACATAGACACACATTAAAGCAAACTGTAAACTGAAATGAGTATATATGAATGAGCTGATATTAACAAAATGCTTAACCAAGTACCATGATATAAAGGATCCTCATTAAAGAAATAAAAACTGACAGAAATAACAGCAGTTGTTGCAGCTTCAACTATAGACACAATGATATATTAACATTTCAAAATCAACAAGGATATAGATACTTTAGGCATTAAAAGTAAGTACAGATTTTATTGTTAAATGTACATACAATCTTCATAGAGGATTTCTTCTTTCCCAGTAGATGTGAAGTGACATTTTTTCATGATAGACAGAAGATGTTGTAAATAGAGCACACACTCTTCGTTCATCTCATAGCATATTTGTTGCTTCATTTCTAGATGTGCATCCATAGTGAATGTGTGAGCATCGAAAAGTTCCAGAGTTCATCCAATTGCTCTGCTCAGTGCATCAATAATGATGTGAGTGTTTGCTTTTTTAAAAAACTAGTTCATTTGCTCGTTTTTACATAGAACTTCAATATTTAACATGTATGGATATGTGTATACGTATATTTATATGTATGGAGGTGAGGTTTGAAATCAGATATAAATTTCATATTCATTACTCATAAATGATTATTCAAGCTGATACAAAGAGCCAGCCTAAGAGGCATTGCTGGGTATTGCTAAGAGGCATTGCAAATTTAAATCATATCTTTGTGTTTAAAAAACTAGAAAACCAAAGATTTATGTACAGATGAAGTTTTAAGTCACAGTTTAAAGTTAGAACTGCCTTATAATCATTTGTTGTATAATTACATCTATATCAACAGTAGGCTATAACTTTTGAAACAACAAATGTGTGTGTGTGTGTGTGTGTGTGTGTGTTTGAGCTTTTTCAGTTAACTGTTTAATACAGTACTTTACATCTGTAGGTAAACATTTCCTAAAATTGATTAATTTGTAACACATATAGAATTATATATTTTAATTTGCATAACAGGTGACCACTTTTGCATATAGAGAACTAGGCATGCTGCTGTTAAAGACAACTCTAGCATATATGTTCTTTTTTATTTTATTGGTGATCTAATATTGATTTACAAAATTATATGTCAGCAGGAGCATACTTCCACACCATTCCCACCACCAGAGTTCTAAATTCACAGTCTCCACACTGCAAGCCACCACAGTGCTTCTAAGTTTGCAGACATGGGTCAACCATCATCTCTACAATTAATTATCTGTCTATATTTGTACATAATTGTCCCCTTTTTCTTCATGGTCCAATCCTCTCTTCTCCTCCAAGCCACTTCTAGCAACTTTACTACATCCAAATGTTGCTCCACTTTTCCTCCGGGTGCTGATGGAGCTAGAGTTCAGAGCCCTCTTATCCTGTTCCTCCTGTCACTTCTCCACCACTGGGAGTATGGATCAAAGTTGTTTTGGGGGTGCAGAAGGTAGACGTTCTGGCTTCTGTACTTGTTTCTCCACTGGACATGGGCATTGGCAGGCTGATTCATACCCTCAGCCTGTTTCTATCTTTCCCTAGTGGGCTTGAGCTCAGGAGAGGTGGGGTTCCAGTACACATTAGTGAGGTCGTCTGTTCAGAGAAGTCAGGATGGAATCATGATAGCATCTGCAACTTGGTGTTTGGAAAGTGGCAGGATATAAAATGATACAATATAGTTAATGAACAAGAATCATAAAGTAGAAACAGAGCAGATGAGATTAGAGCTCTTAGGGTGGAAAGAATCTAGGAAGTTCATTTTAGGCATGTTTCTTGGAGCTCAGGACTATGGTAGTTTTTTATTAATTTTGATAGCTAACATGAAGTTGGATAAAAACATTGTCTGAGAAAATGGTGTCAGAATAGAGAAAAGGGCTAGAAAGTTTGATTAAGGCAGTGAGTGAGTAGCTCCCATTCTTGAAAAAAATCTGTGGATAAAATGAACTATTTACTTCCATCCACCCAACCCAGGGCATACATATGTATACATATCCAGAGCCTGTGTAACCTCTAAGTCCCTATTGGCCTGAGCTCATGGTCACAACTGGGAACAGTGCAGGCTACTCTCATTTCAAGATCAATCTTTCTTTAGTGGCAGGACAGAATTCCCCAGCCTCCCTGCAGAGACTAGAGCTATTTCTATCATCACTGCTTTATGATGAGGGCAAAGTCCTGGGAAGGCCTACAAGAGGGATTATGATTTTGTTCCTCATGGAAGTGACCAGTTGTGGTACAGAGTGGGGTCCATTTGTGGTCTAGGCCTATAAAATTTGTTTTTTTTTTTTAATTTTTTATTTAAGAAAGGATTAGTGAACAAAAGCATAAGGTAGGAGGGGTACAACTCCACACAATTCCCAACACCCAATCCCCATAACCCACCCCCTCCCATGGTAGCTTTCCCATTCTCTAGCCCTCTGGGAGCATGGACTCAGGGTCGTTGAGGGTTGCAGAAGGTAGAAGGTCTGGCTTCTGTAATTGCTTCCCCGCTGAACATGGGCGTTGACTGGTCGGTCCATACCCCTAGTCTGCCTCTCTCTTTCCCTAGTAGGGTGTGACTCTGGGGAAGCTGAGCTCCAGGACACATTGGTGGGGTCTTCAATCCAGGGAAGCCTAGCCAGCATCCTGGTGGCATCTGGAACCTGGTGATTGAAAAGAGAGTTAACATATGAAGCCAAACAATTTGTTGAGCTAGGCCTATAATATTTGTATGGGAATCTAAGGGTTCCTTGACTAAGACCCCAGATGAGGTGGTGTGATACTGACCAAAAGGGCCATTATTAAGTTGGCCAGTCTCTTGCCCTTATCCAAATTTTGTAGTTCTCTGATGACCTTAGATGTTCTCCCAGTCGTTTAAGCACCAAGTGTCATTTGTTGAAACCAACCAGGATTAGTGTTTTGGGATCTGTCTTTGGGCCTTTCTGCATATATGTTCTTAACTAATATCTAATTCTCTGATGTGATACTGTCAGTTTTTACTCACATCAGTCAACATCATCTCATTAATACTAAACCAAGTTAGGGTCTTCTCTCTGATTATTTTATGTCCTACAAAGGCTTTTAATTTCATAATATTTTTGCCTTCTACAAAGATAAGCCACTGGGTTGGGGAAACAGCATAATGAATATGCAAAAAAGTTTCATGCCTGAGGGTCTAGACAGTGGTGCACCAGGTTAAGCACACATAGTATCTGAAGTAGGACCCGGGTTTGAGCCCTGGTTTCCCGTCTGCAGTGGAGACACTTCACACGTAGTGAAGCAAGTCTACAGGTGTCTTATCTTTCTCTCCTTCTCTACTCCTGCTTGCAAGTTTTCTCTCTGTCTTACTGAATAAAATAGGAAAAGAAAAAAGAAGAAGGAGGAGGAGGAGAAGGAGACGGAGGAAGAGAAGGAAGAGAAATAGCTGCCAGGACAGTGCAAGTGGCATTGAGCTCTAGAGCTAACCCTGGACCAAAAATAAATAAACAAACAAATAAATAAATAAATACTTTCATGCCTAAGGCTCCAATCTCCCAAGTTCAGTCCTCAGCACCACCATAAACCAAAATTGAGCAGTGTGCTTTTGTGTTTCTATTTTTCTTTCTCTCATTGAAATGAAATAAATATAACTTTTTAAAAAAAAAAAAAAGGTAAGCCATGCTGTTTATCTGTATTTGAAATGGTTATAGCTATTCTTTTCTTTAAAGGATATCTTCAAAAGTAGTAGATTTTTATAACTGCTTTTTTCAAAAGTATTTGCAAATTAAGCATTTTTCAGCAGTGATGCTGACATGAATTTTTGTTTGTTATTAAAACAAAGTGCACGTATTTAATGTATAATTAGTGCTAAATAAGTGAAAATGTAATTTATGTCAGTCATTTGATAACATAACACAATTTATTTCTCTTTCAGGAGAACGATCAGAAGCATGACTGCCAGTGCAATGAAGATCAAATACCTATTTCCTGGGATGAAAACTTAAATATTACCAGTGAGCATTTGAGAATATAATTTCTTACATATATCAAAAGTCTAGTTAGTGAGAAAGTTTTACTTTCCCATTTTTACTACATTCTTACTATTTTCTAGCATAAATTTGGATAGTCTTGTTGCTATTTTGCATATTTAACTATCCAAATTTGATTTTTACTAAATTAAGCTTCTAGAGAAATTTTTAGGGTAAGTCTTCTAAAAACCTAATTTATTTCTGTTATCAATTACTGACAAAATTTCCAGCCAGTGGTGGTTTCCTTGAACATGGTAGAACAATGGGTAGATTGTCAATTGCTAAACAGATAACTTATTAAGAATATTGTAACCTTTTATTTTGTATATATTTTTAAAAGGAATAATTAAACCCCACTAAGAAAAAAGAAGAATTGTAAAGTGTAAATAAATAAATAAAAATAAGTCAGTCATGAGGCCAGGCAGTGGCGCAACTGGTTGAGCTCACATGTTAATACGTCCTTCTGTCTCAGTTTCTGTTTCTCTTCAGTAAATAAGAAATAAATTATGTTTTTAAGATTAGGTAAATCTTAATATACCACTTTCCTAGTTGATGTCCTAACTGAATTCTATGGGATCTTTTTCCCCTCTGATGTTGCAGATATTAGTATCCTGATCATTCTGCTTGTCCTGCTTATTACTGGTATTCTGGGTCTTGTATTCACAATTTATCACCATCGATGTAATAGATCGAAACAAGTCCATTGGTATGTCTTTATTTTCTGTGTACTGAAGTGAACCATAGCTAAGAATATATAACTTTGTACCTGTAGATGGGGGACAAAGCTCATCTTAGAGACTAGGTGAGAACATAAATAAAGTGAGCTTTTATATACCTTGTTATCATCCAAATGTTTATGCTAATGGTTGCTATAAGGTGGAATCAGTATTTGAAAAGTCTGTCTTCTAAATGATTTAATGCTAACCACAAGCTTAAACCACTTGTGTCAATGTTCAATTTTCTTCCTGACAGCTCACCTAGAGAAACTCAAGGAGTAGAGAATAAAGGATATTTCTGTGATGAACAGCATTCAAGAACTGAATATGGAAGTCATCATCTTCATGTAAGAAACTTACACTTGCAATAATATTTTTTTTTAAGATATAGCTATGTCTGTGTTTGAAATACAGCTGCTATCAGGAATCAGCAAGGTGACATAACTAGAGATTATCCACTTGTTAAAATGACAATTGGAGAATATTATCAATAGAAAATCATTATTTCACTAGCAGTTAACAGTGTAAGATAAAAAGCTACTTTTAAATTTTTTACTTTTTTCTGTGTGGCAAATGCAGTCATTTTTAATTTCTCTGGCATTTTTTTTTCTTTACTTGACTAGAGGAAAAGTGCTAGCAAATACTCAAAAGCTTACTTCCTACCTCTTTTTTTCTACTTCCCCTTGCCAACACTGCTCCAAATTCCACACACACAGCAAGGGTTGGGGTAGAGGGCATTTAGAAAGGTCTCTGGACTGAGACATCTCTATAGCAGTGGCACCTGGACTCTGACCCTGAACTCCACACTGCCTGCACACATATAATTATACATATAATTATACATATAATTATAGTCAAAAAATGTGTTTTAATGTAATTTTGATATTTATAAACTTAGTGAGTATTGTTTTGTGTCCCAGCCTATGATTTGTATTTGATAATATTTCAAGTGTTTTTTAAGAATAATGAACATTTACAAGTTTGAGAGTAGGAATGTATGTGTATATCTAATATGGACATCAAGTCAATTACTTCATCTAAAACCATTATTTTCTTATTAAACTCTTGAGTAGGTGACCTATTCTTTGATATAACTGTTGGGTTGAGATTATCTTCTTGGGACTGGGTAGACAGTGCAGACTTAGAGTACAGGACTTATATGTAAGGAATCCTTGGGTCAATCTCCAACACTACCAATAAGAAAAGCTGAGCATTCTGGCTAAAAAGAAAAGAAAGAGAGAGAGAAAGAGAGACCCCTTATTTTGTTGCATTACTCCCGATAATAATGTTTTATATATTTAGATATACCTGTGTTTATATATTTATCTGTATACCCGTGTTGGGTATATAGATAAATACTAATGACATGCAATTAATTAATTGATTATCCCCTGATCATTATACATTATCTGCCTTTGTCTCCTACTACCTTTTTGTTTGTTTGTTTATATATGTTTTTTGCCTTCAGGGTCATTGCCGGGGTTCGGTGCCTGCACCACAAATCCACTGCTCCTGGAGGCCATTTTTCTCCTTTGTTACTCTGGTTGTTTTACCATTGCTGTGGCTATTATTATGGTTGCTATTGATGTCGTTGTTGTTGGACAGAACAGAAAGAAATGGAGAGAGGAGGGGAAGACAGAGAGGGGGAGAGAAAGATAGACACCTGCAGACTCGCTTCACTGCCTGTGAAGTGACTCCCCTACAGGTGGGGAGCCAGGGGCCTCCAACCGGTATCCTTCCGCTGATTCAATTTGCCTTTGTACTTAACATGAGTTTTCATATGCATAATATTTCTTGTAGTGTAAACCTTGTGGTGATAAAATCCTTTTATCCATTGCCTTGTTTTTAATCTAGGGAAATCTTTATTTCTCTACCACAGCTGAATGGTAATTTTGCCTGCTAGATTTGGTGCCGCATTTTTATCTTTAAATTTCTGAATAAATTGCCCTATTTTCTCCAAGTCTTTTTTTTCCTGCTAAGCATTCTGCTGATGGTCTGTTTGAGATATCTTAGTTTTTACATATTGTCTCCTAGCAAATTTTAACATTTTCTTCATTTTTGATTTCTGATAATCTAACAATCTGGTGTGCTGATCTTTTTGCATTGTGAAGTGTGGGCATTCTATCATTTTAGTGACATTCTATGCTTAATTATTTAGGTCTTCAAAGTTCTCAGCTATTATTTATTTGAATCATTTCTCTATTTTCTTTCCACTCTTTGGTATACCAATTGTCCTCATGTTTCCTCCTTGAATTGAGTTTGATTGGTAGGTTTTCTTCCTTTTTCCTAATCTTCTCTCTTGTTGTCTATCCATGCGTTGTCTTTTATTAATTCATTGTCTCCTATTCTTTTCTTCTATTCAATTTTACTTATTCATTATTCTCTGTGCAGTTGTCTGTTTACTATACTTTCCATTAAAATGTTTATTTCGTTTATTGTTTTGTATATCCAGCATCTATCTCTGAATTTTTTATGACTTTAAATGTTTTGGTAAAGAAGTCATTCTTTTTCTTTTTTTTTTTTTTTTTGGAAAATTTCATGAATGCTTCAATATGTCAGTGTGTATTTGAAATATATGATTGATTATTTTCATTAAAATCACTTTAGATTTCTTGGCCATTAGACTCTTCGTTTCCATGTCATTAAGATTGATTTCTGAGGACACTTCTTTAAATTCACTGTGTCAGCATTAAACCTTCCCCCACCCCTGGCATTTGCTTTGCTTTTCCAGTAGGTGGTTCTGTGGCTCCAGTTTTGGAGGCATTTGCTTTTCAGTTCTCAGGCGAATGAGAGAAGAGGGTTCAACCTGTTGAGGGTTTCTTCAATCTCCAGTGTAGGTGGGGAGGACAAGGTTATGCATCAAATCCCTTTCCGTCTCCTTTCTTCTTTTGATCCAACTATTCTCTGACTATTACCAGTGGTCTTTGTCCCAAGTCTTTCTTCTAGGTCTAGCTATAAGTGTCTCTTGCTATGGATGGCTAGCTCTAAGACAGATAGTCCTGGATTTCCCCGGAAGCTGAACATCTGGCACACAATGCCATACTACATGCTATACATAAGCCAGGTAGTAGCACACAGTTACAGTCAGCAATGTTAATATGCCCCTTCTTTGTCAAGGAGCTCCTGGAGCCCTGGAGATGTGTGTTCCTAAAATTCAGACCCTTTCTTTGCTTGGGCCACAGTTTTCTTTTCTTTTATTTATATATTGTTTAACTTGTTATATTTATTCATTTATTTTAACAGAGCACTGCTCAACTCTGGCCTCTGGTGGCAATAAAGACTGAACAGGGGATCTCAGAGCCTCAAGCATTTATTTATTTATGTATTTGCCTCTTGGGTTATTGCTGGGGCTCAGTGCCTGCACTACGAATCCACTGATCCTGGGAGCCATTTTTCCCATTTTGTAGCCCTTGTTGTTATCCTTGTTGTTGTTCTCATTATTATTGTTGTTGTCATTGCTGTTGTTGTAGGATAGGACAGAGAGAAATAGAAAGAGGAGGGGAAGACAGAGAGGGAGAGACAGATAGATACCTGCAGACCTGCTTCACCACATCGAGTCATCCCCAGAAAGTGGAGAGCCAGGCCTTAAGCCAAGATCCTTATGCCAGTCCTTGCACTTATGCACATGTGTGCTGAACCAGCTGCCCTACAGCCCAACTCTCGGGCTACAGTTTTCACATTTGCCATGTTTCATCTGCAAATCCAGGCTCCAATGAGCTCAAAAGCATGCAGCCAACTCAAGCATTGACTATAAGTGGGTTGTTCATCTCCCTGGACCAGTAAGATCCGGAGGGAGGGAATTCAGCCTGCCACACTGTGTCAGTCAGAATAACAAGGGTTCAGAATCTGGTCATCATACTCAGGTGACTGTGTTGTGGTCTTTCCTCGCAGTGAAGTAGCTTCCTGGAATCCAGAAGACTTGTATGACCCTCAGACCTTGTCCTTCCCTTAGTGTTGCCTACAACGTATGCTACTACTTCTCTATGGTTCACTCTTTTGCTGAGGTTGTGACTGGAGTTCCATCTCCCTTGCCCTATTCTGCTAACACCATCTTTTATTTGCCACCAACCTTCAAAAAAATGGGTTAGTCAGACAGTCCCCAATGATAAGTACATGCAAGTTGCCTAAAAGATCTATTTGGCCTCAGCTTGTGTGTTAAGTGGATATTTCCCTGCTGTATCCTACTCTACCATACTTTCTGATCATGTTCTACAGAACTTCCTGAGTGATGCAAAGCACTAAAACATATTCAATTAAAAACAGATCATCTGGAGGTCGGGCAGTAGCACCACGGGTAAAGTGTACATGACAGGAAGCACAAGGACCAGTATAAGGATCCCTGTTCCAGCCCCCAGCTTCCCACCTGCAGGGGGGTGGGGGTCGCTTCACAAATGGTGAAGCAGGTCTGCAGTTGTCTATCTTCTCTCCCACTCTCTGTCTTTCCATCCTCTCTCGATTTCTCTGTCCTATCCAACAACAACAACATCAGTGGCAATAATAACAATAACGACAACAACAAGGGCAACAAAATGGGAAAAATGGCCTCCAGGAGTAGTGGATTTGTAGTGCAGGCACTGAGCCCCAGCAATAATCCTCGAGGCAAAAAAAAAACCAAACTGATCATCTGAATAGTCTTGTATCTAGTAAAAATATTGAATTTATTATCATAACCTTTCCACAAATAAAATACTATGTACATGTTACTTAACTGTCCAATCCTGTCAAACATTGAATTAAATAATATCAACTTTATATGATTGAGTGGGGTAGATAGCATAATGGTTATACAAAGAGATTCTCATACGTGAGGCTCCATAGTCCCAGGTTCAGTCTCCCATACCAGCATAAGCCAGAGCTGAGCAGTGCTCTGGGGACACAATTTACCATGAAAACTTAGAATTTTCTGCCTAGTGTGATAGCTCACTTAGCTCACTTTTATCATGCATGTGACTCATGTTCAAGCCACCAGTACACCACATGGGGGTCCTATGGCACCGAGGGAAGCTTTAGTGCCATCGTCTGTCTGTCTTTCTCTTTAATATTTTTAATTATGCTTATTTTATTTATTAGATAAAAAATAGCTAGTAATTGACAGGGAAGGGGATGACAGGAAGAGACAGAGAGACATCTGCAGCACTGCTTCATCATTCAAAAAGCTTTCCTCTTGAAGGTGGGGATCAGGGACTCAAACCTGGGTCCTTGTGCATTGTAACCTGTGCACTAAAGCAGATGCACCACCATCCAACCTCAAGTGCCATAGTCTCTTTCTCTCACCCTCTCTCTCTCTCTAAAAGTCAACCCAGATGCCTAGAGATGACAAAATTTAATAAATAAATAAATAGAATGTCATGGTATGCAACATAAGTAAAATACTATAAGACTAAGATGACAGGGTAAATTTAGGACTAAATTAATTGATCAAATCAATTCATTGTACTATTAGACCTAAAAATCAATTTCATGTAATCTTTTTAAGAGGTGCAAGAGTGAGAAACATTTGAAAAAATAATAATCTCTATTTCTGATTAAACTTAGTAGATGAGAGAATGAAATAACTTCTTTGAACTTGAAAAGAGGCATATACCAAAAACTTCTACATTCAACAACTAATATTTATGTGTAAAAAGCTGCAGGTCTTCCTGTAATATTGGTAGTAAAGCAGTGACAGCCACCCCACACTTGCATTGAACATTTAACTTGAGAGTGTAGCCATTATAATAAGGTGAATAACTGGACAGAGAAAAAGTAACCCACTTAATCCGCAGAAGACACAATTGACTATACAAAAATTCTGAATTGTCTAATAGTGAATTTGGTGAAATTCATTATACTTGCCTATTTTTTGTTCCTGGTGCTTCTTCTAAGTCCTCTGTCCACTGAACCATAATTTCTAGTTGTCTGAGTATTTTGGAATAAGGTATTAGAAAGCACTGTAAAGAGGGTAAATTTAGTCAGACATACATGTATTATCCTAGTAAATGAAGTAGTTTGCAGTCTGAACCTTCCATGTCCAAAGGGATGTTTCTGGTTGTACAAACTTAGGCATTCAGTTTGAAGTCTTAGGATTTGGAGGCTAACAATATATATATTCTCACTCTCCTCATATGTACACTTAATTTCTAGTTAGGTACCTAGATACAGCCATCCACTCCAAGAGAACAATATAGAGGAAAGGATTTTTTTCCCAACATTTTACTATTTGAAAACTTGCTGGAACTGTACAGCAAGGATGAATGGAACATTTTTTTGTTTCTTGGATTGAAGAAATAGTCACACTTGTTAGACTGCTAATTGCTGACTAATATCTCTTTCCACTAGGGAAGATGTATGGAGTCCTTGGAGGGACTGCCAACCAGTTTTTCAAGTCCTCACTATATCACACTGGTATAGTCCTTCCATTTCTCCTCGTACCTTGTGCTAGTCTGTTTTGTCTCCGTAATAATTTTGATGTTACTTAAACATTTACTGATTTCTTGACAAGGTCTGGTAGCATATCTTATTTGAAGCAGAAGTAGAACACTTTCTGTTTTGTACAAGTACACTGGTAGGTACTGGCATTATTCAAATTACTGATGTCTCACGCCTGAGAAAATGGCTTCCATCAACAAATCAGGAAAGAATAGGTACTGGAGAGGTTGTGGAGATACGGGTACTTTGCTTTATGGATGGTGTGAATACAGACAGGTACAGCCCCTTTGGAAGACTGTATGGGGAGTCCTTAAACAAATAATGGAAATACCTTATGGCCCAACAATAGCACTCTTAGACATTTATCTAGTGGATACTATACTACTGATGTTATATTCATTATGCAATTTGATGATGGTAGCAGTTAGCATATTAGACATTCTGATTGCTGACCTTGTTTATACCACTTAAATGTTGATCCTGAAACTACTGTCATCTCACCCTAGCCCCCACACTGACTCTCCAAGATCAGCTTTCAAAGATGGCCTCCATGGAGGTGGTACTGAGCTAAGGTTTTTTTTTTTTTTTTTCCCACTGGCTGAGAGTGTTTGTTTTTCCTGGATCAGTAATCATGTGATAAGACACACTAAATTAAAACTCATACATATTATAGTTATAGAATCAAAAAGAGAGATGACAGGATCTCTAAGATCACTCAGACTGCTGGTATATCTGTTTCCATATATGTGTCCTCAAGATAACATAATTTTGCACTGCTTACTCAGAAGTGAAAGCAGTATAATGTTTAATTATCTATTATTAAAATCATAAATTCTCATAATGCATTTGTTGTGAGTGACTTAAAGAGTATGACTAGTATTCAGGCAGAAAGAGGTTATACAGTGCTTATGCAAAAGGTATTCATGCCTGGAACTCCAGTGTCTCAGGTTTACCATAGCTAGAGTTGAGGAGCAAGCAGTGCTCTAGTCTAAAGAATAGAAGAGAGAAGAGAAGGGAAGAAAACAAGAAAGGAAGGAAGGAAGGAAGACAGGAAAGAAGGAAAGGAGAAAGGAAGGAAGGATGGAAGGAAAACCGGCAGGAAGGAAGGCAGGCTAGTGTACTGTTCAGTCTGTGGTGCCACGTAAAATCCTTCTGTAAAAAAAAAAGGGGGGTGGGGGTGGAGGGGTGGGAGGATTCTGGGTATATTACCAGGCCCCAATGGAACAGAATAAGCCTTTTCTAGCCATATCACACACAGCCAGCACTGTCATTTATGTGGGCTTTTCAACAGGTTTTATTTAAATTAAAACTCCAATATTTTAAATAAATGTTTGGGAACTCGTTTAGCAAATGCACAGCTTGAGATATTCACTTCACTTTCTTCTCCCTGTCCAACCCTGCTCCAGAACAGTCTATAGACTGTCAGCTCTCTCATGGATCACAAAGAGATCATTTGCATATATAGGTACTTAGGTGTATGTGATATTATGTGATTGCTAGTGCAAATAGTTACTTCTGACTTTGACATTTATTTACCATAGAAACATGCAAATGCAGATCCAAGAGGAGTTGCAGACCCCCACGCAGGTACTAATGTGGTAAGTGCCCATGACAAGTAATACTTTTAAGTTTTTCAAATATTAGTATCCTATTGTGTTCTCTCACATCTCATTGGTTGGCTGAGGATACTATATATTCTTTTCTTCTTTTTTATTATCTTTATTTATTGGATAGAGAAAGTCAGAAATTGAGAGGGAATGGGGCTTATAGAGAGGGAGAGAGACAGAGAGACACCGGCAATCCTGATTTACCACTCACAAAGCTCTGCCCCAGCAGGTGGGGACTGGGGACTCCATCCTGGGTCCTTGAACACGATGATGTGTGCACTTAACCAGGTGTGCCATCACCCAGCCCCACTTTTTATCCTTTACAAAATACTAAAGTCACTTAATTTTTTTTTTACTATTATACTGACTATTAACAGATATGCTGTGAACATTACTCCAAAAGTTTTCAACCTAACCATAGGTGAAAACTGGAATAAATGCTCAGAGTCTTTATGCTCTACAAGGATCAGTCTGCTTCATCATAAAATGAAGAGTGATGATGTCTAAGTGCATACCAATTACTTGGCGTCTTGTAATGGAAAACACAATTATCATTATTATAGCAAAAGAAAGCTCAAAAATATAAATAAATGTCAGATAACCAGAAAGATTCTTCTAAATAGCAAGGATAGATGAACAACTGAAATGTCACAGGTTTCTACATTTTTTTCTTTAAAAAATAACTAATCTTTAACTGTCTATTTCTACTTAGGCCTTGAAAATTGATATCAAAAGTGACCACGCAAGGCTAGGTTGAGAAATCTGGCTGGAAAATCTTCACAACATTCCTAGGTATTTCCTACACAAATTTCTGCTATTTCTTAGATTGAAAACCTTTAAAAGAAACTACACATTTCTGTACTATTTCCATGTAGAGTCCATAACCTATAACACAGTCATAAGCTATGAGAAAATGTTTCTTACATACTTTGAAATACTTGTGAGCTTAATGTAAAAAATGGTCAACTTCATCTAGTATTTTCTTACATGTTTATCTTTTTCTTTAAAAATAATCAGGATTTTGGGAGTTGGGCAGAGGTACAGCGGTTAAGGTGGCTCGAAGCTCAAGGACTGGTGGAAGGATCCTGGTTCGAGCCCGACTCCCCACCTGCAGGGGAATCGCTTCACAGGCAGTGAAGCAGGTCTGCAGGTGTCTTTCTCTCCCACTCTCTGCCTTCCCCTCCTCTCTCCATTTCTGTCTGTCCTGTCCAACAAGGATGACAATAATAACCACAACAATCAAAAATAATAATAATCGGGACCTTGACAATTATAAGTGATAAGCTTGAGTGTAAGTAGACAAATGTTGCTTATAAAAGGTCATTTCTTTGGGAATACGAGTACTTGATTTGAACATAACCTGATTACCCATTAATTATGTTTTAACTAAAATTTTATCTTGCAGGAATGGAAAGGTCTACAAAAGAACAAAAATGCATCCTATTCCATTAACTAATTAAAAGGTAGCGGGCTGCTCACATCATTCCCAATCACTGGAGAAAAAGATTGTCGTCATAACTACTGAATTGTTCTTAACACTATGGTAACAGTAAAGAAGACATGAAATGATACTAATGATTCTAAATTTCTCAATTGCCAGATTTTCTTAAGAATGTGATATAAAAGCCAGTTGGAGGGTTATATGAGTTTCAGAACGTGAACTCTAGTTTGGAAGAAATGTAGTTTTCAGGATATTCTTACGCTATAGAGCTTTGGGTACCTAATTCAGTGGTGGGGAAACTTTTTTTTTTTCTGCTAATGGTCAGTTAGATATATGTAACATCATTCGTGGGTTATATAAAATCATCAACTTAAAAATCAGCACTTAATATTGCTTAGAAAAAAAGCTTTAGTTGCCTTAGCAGGCCAGATAAATGATTACACAGGCTGTAACAGACAATGGCCTGGACATCTCCACCCCTGGATTAGAAAGCTTAGTTCAGTCTGATTTCTGTGTCAACTCCACCCTTCTGTGTCTGTTGATTATGGTGTGTGGAGATATCTGGGGTGTGATTACAACTATTTCCCACACCACTGATTGTCCTGTGCTTTTGATTCCCTCATGTCCTAGATTTCTTTTTTGATGACTGTCAAACCAATATGCAATTATTTCTTTTTGTATTGACTGAAATCAGGCTTCTAAGTGCTAAATACTGCTTTCTGATTCAATTAAATAAAGTCTGCAAATCAAAGAGGAAAGCTGGTTTTGTCCTTGGTGAATGTTGTCTTGCTGACTAGCTAAGTCTGAGAGGAGATAATGAGACTAGAAAAGACATCAATGACTCAGCATTCTATACCCAGGCAGATCCGCAATATAGTCTTCTTGTTTTTAATGAAAACCACCCCCTTCAAGAAAGAACAGTAGCAAATAAATACTTAGAACAAAACACACTGATGCAAATGATGTGTATAATTTTTTTATATTTTTATTGTTGTAGTTATTATTGTTGTTGTCATTGTTGGATAGGACAGAGAGAAGTGGAGAGAGAAGGGGAAGACAGAGACGGGGAGAGAAAGATAGACACCTGCAGACCTGCTTCACTACCTGTGAAGCTACTCCCCTGCATGTGGGGATGCGGGGCTCGAACTGGGATCCTTCCGCCAGTCCTTGCGCTTTGTGGGACGTGTGCTTAACCTGCTGTGCTACTGCCTGACTCCTATATAAATTTTTAAGAAAACAAATCGGTATCGGATACATACTAACTCCTCTAATGTCCAAATTGAAGGGGACAGTCACAAGATCATAGTCGCATGAGCAATACTCATACTAATGAACAATATTCATTTTAGTGAGAACTGATTCACCTCAGGTCAGTTGCCTTCTTGGTTGATTGTTTTTGCTACTGTTCTCATAGGTCTTACAGAATATTCACCATCCTATTGCCACTACCATTACCTGGTCTGCCTTGAGTTTCATATTCAGCTAACATACTCTGATGATTTCCTTTTCAAGAGTATTCTGTCTCCAATAATAAATATGCCTGATCCTCCTAGATCCTCCAGCTTGATACAGTGCACGCTGCAGGAGAAGGAGGATCAGAAAAATAATTCATAGTTTTAAGTTCAGGAAAGTCACTTTAAAACACTGGTTTTGAGTGTATTGCATCAATGCCAACATTTCTGGGGAAGGAGGGCAGGAAGGGAGACAAGAGGTGTCTTGGTGCATGATGGTGGAAAAAGACTCAAATTGAGGGTGAGAGTGTTCTTGGGAAGTCTATCATGGGGAGATGAGAGATTATATCCAGGTGTCAAAGACTGTACTATAAATCATTAAACCCCAAATAAAATGATAGAAGCAAACAAACAACACACACACACACACACACTTAGAGAAATATATAACAGTACTGTTTGTCTCAATAGATGATCTAAATGACAGTTTCAAGGGGTTTCAAGCACATTTTACATCATTTCTCCAATGTATTATGGCCCCAAAATAAAACATAACCAAACACATTCCCAAAACAGTATAAATTATTCTCAAGTATCAAGAGGCTCCAGATAGGCACTTTGATTTTTTCCCAAGGCTTATTATGGAATTTTAAAGCACACAATCAATGAGCTGCAAATAGCAAGTAGTCTAAAGTGATGATTCGAAAGTGGGTAATCAATCCCTTACCAGTCTGCAAAATGTGTGGCAAGCTTGAGTTCAAGCAGCACAAAAATGAAATTCTCAGAATGGCCACAAGGTGGCGACATAGAAAGCTAAAATTTCCTATGAAGTGGAAAAAATGTAAATGAGCTAATCTCTTTTTCTGGTAAACCTAGACCTACCGAGTCATGACTTTAAAGTTACTAAAACAATTATTAAATTTTATTATGTTTTTTAAACATGCAACTTAGGGGGGAACTTGGCCTGAAATCATTTTGCATCTTTGTTACTACAGCACTGGCTGAGGAGCCAATTCTAAAAATGATGGGAGGTCAATTGATAGTCTTGAGAGCTTTGAAGGAGAATTTTAAGTTAAGGAAAAAATTATACTTACTCTCAGTTATGTGAAGTCCCATCTCATTGAAGTTGGTGATGTCTCAATAGTCTCAGAACAGAACAATGTCTTGAAAACTGCTGTGGCTGAGTGTCTAGTTAGGGTTTTGTTTTCTTGCTTGTTCATTTGCCTTGTTTTTGTTTCCCATCTCTTTATTTAGTTTTGGAAGACAAACAAATTATCCACTGCTTCAGTGGAAACCTGAAAAGCTCCCTTACTTGAGACCATCTTCTGAGAGATATTATGGATAGCAAGTGTTAGGGAAAGGGTAACTTGTGTGACTTAGCAGACTGTTGATGACAGCTTATGCCCTACCCCCTACAAATTGCCACCAAGGAGTGATAAATAGTGATTGGATTCCTGAGCATATCGGAAGCTTCCCAATCATTTTCTAACTGAAGGTCAGGCTTTTAGGAAACTCAAGAACTGTTATATAGCGAAGTGGCTGTTTTGTGGCCTTGATAGAATCCATTAACATCTTTCTTCAGGGAAAGTTGTAATTTTGAACTATATGTAATAGATATCAACTGTTAGGAAAAGAAGAAAGATACAACTTTAAACCTCAGAATTCTCCAGGGACAAATGATATAGACAAAGGGGCCTTCACCATCCTAGGAATGCTAGCTAGGAAGAATTTGTACCAGGCGCATCTTAGAGTATCTTAGATAAGGAAATTCAAAAGCCAGGCAAGTTCTTCTTGCTCAAGGATTTCAGTGATCAGCTACAAGGACAACAAACAGCATTTACTGAGTGCATATTATGCAGACTTGTTCTACGCACTTCATATCTATTATCTCATTAGCTTAAAGCAACCTTCTGCATCAGCTACTATTAGGAACTTTATTTTAGAGTTTGAGAACAGCAGGGCAATGTCAAAAAAAATTCGACAGAGGCAGGCTGGAAGTATGGATTGACCTGTCAATGCCCATGTTCAGAAGGGAAGCAATTACAGAAGCCAGACCTTCCACTTTCTGTATCCCACAATGACCTTGGGTCCATACTCCCAGAGGGTTAAAGAATAGGAAAGCTATCAGGGGAGGGGATGAGATATGGAGTTCTGGTGGTGGGAATTGTGTGGAGTTGTACCCCTCTTATCCTATGGTTTTGTCAGTGTTAACTTTTTATAAATAAATAATAAAAAATTGACAAAACAATGACAGTTTATTAAGTACCATAATCAAACCATCATTTCAGGTACTCTAAGGGTTTTTTTTGCCTCCAGTGTTATTTCTGGGGCTAGGTGCCTGCATCATGAATCCACTACTCTTGAAGGCTATTTTTTTTCCCTTTTGTTGCCCTAATAGTTTTATCATTACTGTGGTTATTATTATTATTGTTGTTGTTGATGTCATCCTTGTTGGATAAGACCGAGAGAAATGGAGATAGAACAGGAAGACAGAGAGGGAGAGAGAAAGATAGACACATGCAGACCTGTTTCACTGCCTGTGAAGCGACCTCCTTGGAGATGGGGAGCTGAGGGCTGGAACCTTACTCTGATTCTTACTCTTTGAGCCATAGGCGCTTAACCCACTGTGCTACCGCCTGACCCCCAGGTATGTGCTTTTAAACACCACCATACTGCTATTGTGTGTAGTAGTCTACTGTCAGAAGGAGCACGGATGTTCCCAAAAATTCAGGCAAGTATAAGGAAAAGTAATATGCCTTACTCCCATTGTCATTTTTCACCCAACAAGCTTCCCAAATTTCATAGCAAGAACAAAGATTCTTAAATTCACACAACAAGGAAGGGAAAAGGCAGGCAAGTAAGCAGCAGTCACTGCCCATACAACACAAACACTGTTAGGGATGAGCCTCAGACTTAAAATCTTTGTTCTTATAGGTCACTCCTTGGTGAACAGAAGGGGAGGATATGCTTATGATCTGGAACCTTTACTTCACTTTACAACTTCTTCAGGGTCTGGCAGACCCTATCTCAGCAGAACAAGTCTCTGCCTGGCAGATGTTTTGATTCAGCTCAGCAGGCCTGGGAAAGCCCTCTCATTGCCTCCCCTTATGTGCAGGGAAGAAAAACCTACAGAGTTATTGATATTGGGAAGCAACCAGTGGGCCAGGGGTCTGTAGAAATCAATAGAGTCAACACCTTCTGCTGAAGGTCTGCCTTCTTCTTTGCTTCAGTGCAATGAGGAATGGACTTAATGAGCTGTCCCTTTAACATCCAGGGAAGGAGAAAGCATCTGCTCTGCAGTTTCCAGCCTCCAGTCTCCTGCAAGGCAGTTTCAAATTTCTCACTATTCACCTGGTGCCTGCTGCAAAGCTGTGTGGCAAGGATCATTTTACAGACATGAAACTAAGGGTAAAAGGTCCCCGGCCACATTTCTCTGCATGAGACAGGAGAAATCTGAATAAGAACCTAAGAACAATGCCAAGATCTGAACCAAAGCTCCAGTTTTGAGAATGAGTTATCACACACACTGTTACAACATGATAAGCCTCCACTGGAGACCAAGCAGAGCATCTCCATTAAATAAAGTTTAATCTTGAAAAGGGATGGCCAGCAAAGATCAGTAGGGGACACCCACTTCCGTTCTATTCATCCATTTGGCATGATCATGTTAAAAGGTCTATTGTCATTACAACAGACTCAAAAGATGAAATAATGATTTGAAAAACAGGAATTAATTTAGGAAAAATCACCCTCCTCTCCTATTTAGACTACTCCTCTCTCCATACTATCAGCATTAATCTTTTAAGATAAGCATTTATATCAGTGAGGCAAAGACAGCGAGGGTTGTTTGTTTTAAAAACACAAAATCCTGCCTCAGTTATATGCACTTCAGGTTCACCAAAGAAAATAGATAGAGATTAATTTGTTCAATTAATTAAAATAGGCTTTTAAAGCCACTGTGCTCCAACTCAAAGATTAAAATAATTAAAATAATACTGAAACAACAGTCAGTTTCCACCCTTTAAGTACCTTACTTAGACACAAGTCAATCCAGAGAAGAGAGATCAGTAACTTGAAAAGTACTGAGAAAGGGACCTCATAACATACAATATAGAATGGTTAAACCAAAAAGAAAAAATATTGGAGAAATGAACCAGGACAAGAATCCAGCTAAAAGCCCCCCAAAGCACAATATAGTGAGGTCAACATCCAAACACCAGTTAAGGAAATAGTCACAGGAGTGAGTAAAAAGTCTGAAAGAATTGTCATCAGAAATGCAGAAACAACAAAGGAGAATCTGAAAGAAAACACTCATTATCTCAAGGTTATTTGAGAGCTGAAAGCTGAAATAGCTGAGCTAAGAACACAACTAGCTGAACAAGCTAAAACAGTATCAGAACAGGGTAACAAAATAGATGAACTCCAGAAACAGTAGAGGGGAGAGAGAATAGAATAAATGAGATTGAAGACAGAATTAGCAAGATCAAGGGCATATTAAAGACAACTAAAAAAGAAGTAAGAGATCTCAAAAAGAGATTAAGAGGTACTGAAAACAACAACAGAGACCTATGGGATGACTTCAAAAGAAATAATACATGCATTATTGGCTTACCAGAGGAAGAAAGAGAGGGAGGGGAAGAAAGCATTCTTCAGGACATAATAGCTGAGAGCTTCTCTAGTCTAGACAACATAAAAGACATAAGGGTTTAAGAAGCCCAGATTGTCCCAAACAGAATTAACTCAGACGTAAAGACACCAAGACACATCATATTTAGAATGGAAAAGAATAAGGATAGGGAAAGGATCCTGAAGGCTGCAAGAGAAAAGCAAAGTCACCTACAGAGAAAAACCCATAAGATTAGCTTCTAGACTGTCATTCAGACTAGATGGAGGCATAAAAACCTTCTCAGACAAACAACAGTTGAAAGAATCAACTATCACCAAGCCTTCCCTGAAAGAAGTTCTGAAAGGGCTCCTATAAACAGTCAGACCAACATAAATATGGCATATACCAGAAAACTCTAAAAATCTACAATAATGACATTAAAATAGCTTAAATCTATGATATCAATAAATGTCAATGGCCTGAATTCACCTATTAAAAATATGCATCAGAAAACACAACCCAACAGTATGCTGTCTACAAAAAATCCATCTAACTCAACAATACAAACAAAGACTTAAAGTGAAAGAACGTAAAACTATCATAAAAGCCAATGGCCCACAAAAAAGTGCAGGAACAGCTATTCTCATATCTGACAAGATAGACTTTAAAATAAATAAAATTAAAAAAGACAAAGATGGACCTTACTTAATGCTCAGAGGAACAGTCAACCAAGAGGACTTAGCATTTATTAACATTTATTCACCCAGTGAGGAGCCATATAAATATATCAAACATCTATTGAAAGAGCTACATAAATATATTAACAGCAACACAGTAATAGTAGGGGACTTTAACACCCCACTCTCTCAACTTGACAGATATTCAGGCAGAAAATAAATAAAAAATGAGGGAGCTAAATGAGGAGATAGATAAACTAGAACTGTTGGATATTTTCAGAATCATTCCCCCAAGAAATGGGAATACAAATTCTACTCAAGTCAACATTGGTCATTCTCAAGGATAGACCATATGTTAGGTCAAAAAGAAAGCATCAAAAAATTCAAGAGAATTTCATCCCAAGCAACTTCTAAGACCACAGTGGAATTAAAGTAATACACAACAGTCAACAAAAGATTAGTAATAGTCCCAAAATGTGGGAGCTTAACAACTACTGGGTCAAAGAGGAAATAAAGGAAGAAATCAAAATGTTTCGAGAGTTCAATGAAAATGAAGATATAAGCTACGGATATATTTGGGAAACAGCTAAGGCAGTACTGAGAGGGTAGTTCACAGCTATGCAAGCACACATTAGGAAACAACAAAAAGAACAAATAAATAATCTGCTTGCACACCTTAAAGACCTAGAAGAAAAAGAACAAAGGAACCCTAAAGCAACCAGAAAGGACAGAAATAAACAACATTGAAAATAAGAACACCATACAAATATCATGAAAAGTAAATGTTGGTTCTTCAAAAGAGTGAACAAAATTGACACACCTTTAGCCAGGCTAACTGTTGTTAAATTTTCTGTAGGCTCTAGTTGGGCGGGTCTAGCTTCACAGGCGGGTAACAGAGACGCAGAGACAACGGCTGGGCAGGGAAGCTGTATTTCTTTATTCAGGAACAACAATTCATAAACTAAGACAAACTAATCACCAAACAGACCTCGGCTGTCTCTTTGCGGCGGCGCAAGCACTCTCTCTAACTCTATAACTCGGGAACTCTCTTACTCTCGAACTCTGGAACTCTTCGAACTCTGCCACTCTGGCACTCTCGAACTCAGGAACCCTCTCTCAGGGTTCCTTGGGGCGGGGCCAAGCGGGCCCCGAAATTAACTGGACTGATCCAATTCTCTTGGCGGGGGAGGGCTAGAACAAACCAATGTAAAGCATACGACAGCTAACAAAACAAAAAAGGGAGGAGACTCAAATAAATTGGATTGTAAATGGAAAAGGAGACATAACAACAGACACTGCAGAAATTCAACATATCATGCGAGGCTTCTATGAACAATTAATTATATGCCACCAAGCTAGAGAACCTGGAAGAAATGGACAATTTCCTAGATACCTACAAACTTCCAAAATTAAATAAAGAAGACCTAGGTAATAAGAACAGGCCCATCACAACCAACAAAATTGAAACAGTTATCAAAGACCTTCCCAAGAATAAAAGTTCTGGACCAGATGGTTTTACAAATGAATTCTACAAAACCTTCAAAGAAGAACTAATATCTCTACTTTAAAAGTCTTCCAGAAGATTGAAGACACTGGAATATTCCCTTCCAGCTCCTATGAAGTCAACATCACTCTGATACCAAAAGCAGACAGGGACACAACCAAAAAAGAAAACTACAGGCCAGTATCTATGATGAGCATAGATGCTAAAATACTGAACAAAATTCTAACCAACTGGATACAGCAGTCTATTAAAAATATTGTTCATCATGACAAAGTGGGGTTTATCCCAGGGATGCAAGGTTGGTTTAACATATGTAAATCAGTCAACGTGATCCACCACATCAATAAAAACAAGACCAAAAACCACATGGTCATTTCAGTAGATGCAGAGAAAGCCTTTGACAAAATCCAACATCCCTTTATGAACAAAACGCTACCAAAAAATGGGAATAGATGGAAAATTGCTCAAGATAGTGGAGTCTATATATAGCAAACCTACAGCCAACATCATACTCAATGGTGAAAAACTGGAAGCATTTCCCCTCAGATCAGGTACTAGACAGAGCTGCCCACTATCATCATTAATATTCAATATAGTGTTGGAAGTTCTTGCCATAACAATCATGCAGAAACAAGGAATTAAAGGGATACAAATTGGAAGAGACAAAGTCAAACTCTCCCTATTTGCAGACAACATGATAATATACATAGAAAACCTAAGGAATTCAGCAAGAAGCTTTTGGAAATCATTAGGCAATACAGTAAGGTGTCAGGCTACAAAATTAGCATTTCAAAAGTCAGTGTCATTCCTCTGTGCAAACACTAAGTTAGAATAAATCAATTCCTTTTACTATAGCAACAAAAACACTAAAATATCTACGAATAAACCTAACCAAAGAAGTGAAAGTCTTGTGGTCCAGGAGGTGGCGCAGTGAATAAAGCAGTGGACTCTCAAGCAAGAGGTTCTAAATTCAATCCCCGGCAGCACATGCACCAGATTTATGTCTGGCTCTTTCTCTCTCCTCCTATGTTTCTAATTAATAAACAAAATATTTTTTTAAAAAAAGTGAAAGACTTGTATACTGAAAATTATGAGTCACTACTCAAGGAAATTGAAAAAGACACAAAGAAGTCTTTGATTGTCAGAGAAATGCAAATAGAGACAACAATGAGACACCACTTCACTCCAGTGAGAATGTCATACATCAGAAAAGGTAGCAAAAACAGATGCTGGAGAGGTTGTAGGGTCAAAGGAACCCTCCTGTACTGCTGGTGGGAATGCAAATTGGTCCAACCCCTGTGGAGAGCTGTCTGGATAACTCTCAGAAGGCTAGAAATGGACCTACCCTATGATCCTGCAATTCCTTTCCTGGGGATATATCCTAAGAAACCCAACACACCCATCCAAATTCATTTGTGTATACCCATGTTCCTAGCAGCACAATTTGTAATAGCCAAAAGCTGGAAAAAACCCAGGTGTCCAACAACAGATGATGGCTGATCAAATTCACCATTTTCAGCCCATCTTGGATCGAGCTTGAAGAAATCATGTTAAAAGAAATAATTCAGAAACAGAAGGATGAATATGGAATGACCTCACACTCAGGCAGAAGTTGAACAACAAGATCAGAAGGGAAAACACAAGTAGAACCTGAACTGGAATTGGTGTGTTATGCCAACTTAAAAGACTCTTGGGTGGATGGGGGAAGAGAGTGCAGGTCCCAAAAGGATGACAGAGGACTTAGTGGGAGTTGTATTGTTATGTAGAAAACTGAGAAATGTTAGGCATGTACAAGCTATTGTTTTACTGTCAAATGTAAAACATTGATCCCCAATAAAGAAATTAAAAAAGGACACTACAAAACATGAAAGTAGTGCCATCAAAATTCATTAAAGAATTAAGACGTATGGAAGGAAATGTTCAAGCAGAGTTTCAAAGTGTATAAGATACATTCAGTGCAGTACAGGTTCAGCTAGCAGTCTTACAGCGTGAATACCATCATGCCAAGGAAAGAATATTTGGCTTAAGAGATACAATGAACTCACTCTGTGAATTCAGAAAAGATGGTAAAAAAGATTTAGGGGGAAAAAATGAAGAAGTAACAGACTCTATCAGTGAACATAAGAGTTATGGAAATTCCTGAGAAAGGATGGGGCAGAAACATATATATATATATATATCATTGTATCTATCTATATATCAGAAATTTTTCCATACCTGGGTTATCTTTAGAACATAGAAATCCAGGAAGCAGGGAATTGGGTGGTAGTACAGCAGGATAAACTCATGTGGCGCAAAGAACAAGATTCAGAGTAAGGATCCTGGTTTGAGCCCCCGGCTCCTCACCTGCAGGGCAGTCGCTTCACAGGTGGTGAAGCAGGTCTGCAGATGTCTATCTTTCTCTCTCTCTCTCTGTCTCCCCCATCTCTTTCCATTTCTCTCTGTCATATCCAACAACAGTGATGACATCAATAATAACTACAACAGTAAAACAACAAGGACAACAAAAGGGAATAAAATAAATTTTAAAAAAAGAAATCCAGGAAGCTGAATGAAGACTCAACCCTGGGTTTGGGTGACAGCACACAAGGTTGAGCACACATGTTACACAATGTCCAAGGACATGGGTTTGAGCCCTTGGGCCCTATCTGCAGGGGAAAAACTTTGAGAGTGGTGAAGCAGTTGCAGGTGTCTTTCTCCTTTTTTTGTTTTTATTTTTTAATATTTTATTTTATCTACATTTTAATTTAATTTTATATTTATAAAAAGGAAATATTGACTAAGTCATAGGATAGGAGGGGTACAACTTCACACAATTCCCACCACCAGAACTCTGTATCCCATCCCCTCCCCTGATAGCTTTCCTATTCTTTAACCCTCTGGGAGTATGGACCCAAGGTCAATGTGGGATGCAGAAGGTAGAAGGTCTGGCTTCTGTAGTTGCTTCCCCACTGAACATGGGCATTGACAGATTGATCCATACCCCCAGCTTGTCTTTTTCTTTCCTTAGTGGGGAAGGACTCTGGGGAAGAGGAGCTCCAGGACATATTGGTGGGGTTGTCTGTCCAGGGAAGTCTGGTCGGCGTCATGCTAGCATCTGGAACCTGGTGGTTGAAAAGAGAGTTAGCATACAAAGCCAAACAAATTGTTGACCAATCATGAACCTAAAGGCTGGAATAGTACAGATGAAGAGTTGGGGACCCCTCCATTTTGTAGATAACTAGTGGGCATATTTTCGTTATATTCCAAAGTGCCTGTGGCTATGCTAGTGTTTTTGTTTTGTTTTGGTTTTTGCCTGAGCCTGAAATCTGATATACAGGTGGATCCTAATTATTGCCTCGGGAGATGAAGTCATGGCTGGCAGAAGGATCAGAAAGCTGGATCAGGGAAGAGCATAGCTCCTAAATATGGGATTATAAACCCCATCGATTTGATGTGATCTGGGGCCCATATTCATCTTAGGAGCCTATGAGACCTCTGCATTCCTGTAGATCTGAGCTCACATTCTGTGGTCATAAGTAGGAATGTTCCAAGCTGCCCCAATATCAGGACCCATCTTCCTCAGGTGTAGCATAGAGTATGTTGTCCAGCCTCCCATCAGAGGATGGAACATTCTCTACCATTGTTGAAACAAGTTGAGTACAGGTCCTATGGTGGCTCACAAAGGGGTCTATTGTGTTGTTCCTGATAGAGATGACCAATAACAATGGAGAGAAGGATTTATTCAATGTCTAGGCCCATCATGTCTATTTGGGAATCTCAGGCCTCCCGGATTAGGGCCCCAGCTGATGGGCCTGATAGTGTCAAAGTATACCCCCGTCTCTTGCCCTTATTCAGCTTTTGCAGTCCTTGCTATGATGAGGTTAGCTTTGGAGTGAGTGAGAGAACTGTAATAGGAAGTAGATAAGGATGGTATCTAAGTCTAAGTAGACACTATTTCATTATGAACTTGATACTGACTCACTACAGACTATTGTGTACTTTTGCTTTCAGGTATATATATTGCCCTAATTTAAGGATACATGTGAACATATGCTCTATCTTACTGGACCTGGTCTATATCTAGGTTTTGGGATTTTGTTAGAAAGTGAAACTCCTGGAATGGAGTTAGAGAATACTATGAAAGGAAAGGTCTCACCGTAGTAATGAGGGGGAAGGGTTGATATTTCATGCCTAGTGTCTCTGGACACAGTCTGAAGTAAAGCATACTGACATGATACTCACTGCATTGATTAGGTTGGGATTGACAGATACAATATCATTGGTATGAATTGAGAGAAGCATGCAGGAAAGTGAGCCCCCACTGTAGAGCTTCCAGGACTGGGGGAAATATAGGCTCTATTGAGGAAGTGGGAGGTTCCTGCTGTTTTAGGGTTTAAGAAGACAATAGATGGTTATTGCTATAATCACATTATATGGCAATTGGTTTAATTTTGAAATATCCCTTTGTTAGTATTTGCTGTATCATATACAGCATCACCATAATTTATATCCTTTGACATTATTTGTATTTAGCTGTGCCACCAATCTCTTCTGTTCTCCCTGGTCTAAGCTTTTAAGAGAGTCAACATATCAAAGACTCGTGTTTATCCTTTGTTCCTCCCTTCCCTCTCAATTTCTGGATGTCTCCGTCCAATAAATACAGATAATAGAAAGAAAAAAAAAGACTCAATCCCTGATTCCAGTAAACTTGTTCAACTCCTATGGGAAACTGTCTACAGTTACCTCAATATATCAGAAAACTCTCTAAACTATGATCTGAGAGTTCTTTTCCTAGAGATCTATTTAAAGAATACAAAAATAGCTACCCAAAGAAATCTATGTACACCTGTGACAAAGTTTCATACATCTGGTTAAGGAGCAGAGACTTGAGCTAGGGTCCTTGAGCATGGTAACATGCATCCTACTGGGTGATCCACCATCTAGCACCAACATTATTCTTACTTCTTAATATCTTCATCTAACTTCTTGGAGACATGACAATACATCACAATGTGGGTCTCAGTCCACCTTTTTGCCCCTAACTCTTGTGCTTTCCATTGTCTGTCCTCTCATTCCTTTTACTTTCATTATCCATGATACTTCTCTAGATAATTCAAAACTATCAGTAGTCTGTCTTTGCTGGTTACTTTCTATGTACCTCAGTTTAAATTTCTACCTCTTTTTATATATATCTTTATGGATTGCCCACATATATACTTTTATGGATTATGCAGTCAAATTATCTTCCTCTGGATCCTTTTTCTGTGTTGTCCAGTAGAAGAGGGGCAAGCAGGAATTTGGAGAGAGGTGGGGGTGTATGTGTATTTTCCTGCAATACTTCCACATAAGACTACAGATTAGAAGCTACTGGACTTCTCTGTCAAAATCCAGCCCTCTCCTACAGTAGTCATTTTTTCTTCCCTCTCCCTTCTACCCCACTCCTTCAACTTTCCATCTCTCCATCTCTCCTTCTCTTTCTTGTAAAGAGCTGCATCTTTCTCCCTTTGAGGTAAAAATGTTAAGGGCAGCTGCTATAAATAACTTCAAAATGCTTTATCATCCTTTATGAATTCCTATTAAAGCTATTTTTAACAAAATAGCAAATTCTTCTCCTTCTACCCTTTTTTTAATTAATGTTCACTGGCTATGTGTACTTGAGTGTGGTGTCTTTGATCTACTTGAACACTAACCACTGCAGTGTCTAATTTCTGCTGATTCACACAGAAGCAGTAAGAAGATTCATTCTCTCTCTCCATTTGGTAACAAATGCAATTACATAGACCTTAAAGCAGGTCAGTTCACATCCAGTTAATGACAAATCTTACTAAACTAAGTTCCTTACAATCTTAGGAAATAGGCAGAAAGAAAAGAAAAGAAAAAAAGAAGAATCAACAAGATTTTTCTATCTTTCGCATAGGTTTTTGCTCCTCTTGACAATATCCATCTCAGTCATAAAATATAAATAAGAGACACAGTGGATGAAGGCAAGAGAAAATAGGTGTAGTGTAGCCAATATTAGCTTGTCCAAGAAACATAATACTTGTTTAAATAACAATAGTGGAGGGGAAAGATAAATTCACAATCACAAAGATTATGCTAATTAGAAAAGCCTTTATGGACAAAAGGAGAACAATTTGACCTTGATAGGAAAAAAGGATCTAGGTTACGTCAAGGAGCTTAGAGAATATTTCAGGGAACCATAATGTGTAAAAATAATGAGAACATTAATAGCTTAGGGGCAGCAGCTGCGGAACAAGGGACGGTGAAGTTAAATGGGTAAATGAAGCCATCTATAGATGAATTTGAAATCTAAGTAGGACTATTTCTATTAGGCTTAGTTAGCAGTAGGAAGACATTGATGCTCTAAACTAAATATGAAGAGAAGAGACAACTCACAAACCACTGGAGGGAATTCTATTACAACAGTCTTGCTTAATTTAATAGGACTTTGGAACTATAATACTTATTCATAAATTTCCAACAATATGTGGAAACTAGTAGAAGCCAAGACAATTCTTCCACAGTGACTCATGTGGAAATCTTTAAATCTTTAGTTTAGGGAGTCTTACAAAGAGTTATGGTTTTGCTGAAGCTCTGCTCTGTAGAGGAGAGATGACCAATAAATACTCCTGGGACTGCAGAGCTGTCAAAGTGTCCAGTAACTCACCCAACACTGGTTGCAGCATGAGAAAGTTCTCCTAATTTCCATTTCATGACAAACAAATTGATAATAATTTTTGTAGGTCCATGCTATATCTGGTAAACTCATAGTCTGATTTGCAGTCAGGAAGAAGTAATGTGAAACAGCTAAAGAGTTGAAAACAGGCAGAACTGACTGCAAGCAGCAATGATCATTTTTCACCAACCTTAAGGTAGCCTATGCTTTCTGATCATTAAATAGCTTGCAGATGACTTTTTTTTTGTTGTTTTAGAAGATAGAAAATCTGTCGAGGGAAAAAATGTCAGGCATTTGAGAAGGAAAAAACTCTGTGCCATATTCTTTCCTTTTCTTTCCTATCAGCTATTAGTTTAAGTGCAAGGGAAATAAGTAGTTTGATGATTGAATAAAAAGGTTTGAAGATAGGAGACTTATCTACAGTAATTGATGTCATTTATTTATGGGCTATTACTCTAATATTACTGAGTTGAAATAGTTTATTAGAATACAGATGTGCTCAAGTCAAATGAAGTGTGTTTTTTTTTTCCAGGAATTTTTAATGAATGTACTCTAAAGCTAAGTACCTGTCTTTCTTATGAGTAGTTTTCTGTTTTGCAAGTCAAAACCAAACCTCTAGTTAAAAGCTAGTATAGTCATGGGCCCATTGGAATATAACTAAAATAGGCCTACTAGCTATCTTCAAAACAGAAACCCCAAATCTTCATCTGCAATATTCCAGCCTTTAGGTTTATTTCATTAGGTCAACACTTTTTTTGGCTTTATATGTTAACTCTTTTTTTTTCAGCCACCATGATGCCAACTGGACCTCCCTGGGTAGATGACCCCATCAATGTATCCTAGAGCCCCGCTCCCCCAGAGCCCTACCCCACTAGGGAAAGAGAGAGAAGGGCTGGGAGTATGGACCAATCTGCCAACACCCACGTTTAGCAGGGAAGCAATTACAGAAGCCAGACCTTCCACCTTCTGCACCCCCTAATGTCCCTTGGTCCTTACTCCCAGAGGGATAAAGAATAGGAAAACTGTCAGGGGATGGGATACAGAGTTCTAGTGGTGGGAATTAATGTGGAATTGTACCCCTCTTATCCTATGGTTTTGTCGGTGTTTCCTTTTTATAAATAAGAATTTTTTAAAAAAAACAACCTATTTTCTATCTGCATCTTTCTGGACTCCTTATTTATTTTTGTCCCTTCACCATCTATGATTGAAAGAAAATATTTCATGTCATTTACTGCCATTTAATCATTGACACTTTTTTATAGCATCTTTGATATACAAGACATTAAGAAGAACTGACTAATTAAAACCTTAATTTCTTACTCAAGAAGTTTTTAATACATTTAGAGGAGGTCATTATGACAATTGTTTACATAAAATTGTACATTATATGTTTCATATTGAAATTAAGCCTGGAGCACATGTGAAACTATAATAATGCATTGTATGCTATAAAAGATCTGATTTACCAAGTTTAAGGAGATTGAAATTTGTCAGGGTACTGATAATAATTTTATTTTTTAAAAATATTTTCTTTATTTTATTAATGATAAAGATAGGAGGAGAGAGAGAAAGAGCCAGACATCACTCTGGTACATGTATTGGACTCAGGACCTCATGCTTGAAAGTCTAGTTCCTTTCTAGCCACTGCACCACCTCCCGGACCTCCATTATAATAATTTTATATTTTTGAACAGAAAATCCAGTTAGTGCATCTAAATCTGTTCACTTTCAAAATGCAACTGTAAAATTTTCTAGTTACAATGCATACAGATAAACAGAATTTAGAACTGGAAGATTTCTTGAAACCACTTTGTTCATCCTCTCATTTGTCAACAAGGATGTTAAAGTCAAGAGAGATAAAACTTACCTCAATCATATAGGGCTTAACTTTGGTGTCTTTCTAAATTTAAGTTTCCTGGTAGGTTGTCATTGAACCGAGTGTCTATTTAGCTCACAACGTATACCCAAAGGTTCTTTTTGTTGCTTTTGTTTTTTTATTATTGTAGTTGTTATTGATGTCGTTGTTGTTGAATAGGACAGAGAGAAATGGAGAGAGGAGGAGAAGACAGAGGGGGAGAGAAAGACAGACACCTGCAGACCTGCTTCACCGCTTGTGAAATGATTCCACTGCAGGTGGGGAGCCCGGGGCTCGAACCGGGATCCTTTGTCAGTCCTTGCGCTTAGCGCCACCTGCACTTAACCCACTGCGCTACCACCCAACTCCCGCCCCAAGGTTCTTTTTATGTTAAGACACACTGATTTCATTGCCCTATGCACTAAATAAATTAGTCCCCATGCTAAATTCTGGACAAAATGAAAAAAGTGACTAGCATTCTCTGACCTTGAAGAACTTCATGAGTGTAGTTTTAATGTTCCTTAAAACACCTGCAAAAATATTGAACTGACAGGCAGTTAAAATTAAACTAAATGTATTGCAGCCATTTAATGCCCAATAGGCTTATCAAAATGTATGGATATTACAAAATAGAGAGTGAGAAATCCTCCTGAAATGACTATTAAGTATATGTGTTTTTGTTGTAAACTCCCTATAGTCTTGGATACCTATATTATTGATAGTGTTAGAAAAATGCTATTTCATCTACAGGTAATATTCCCATCTGGAATAAGGTGATTTACACTTTACAATTAGCCTACTGCTTTCTCCCTGCAGGTGGGGACTGGGGGCTCGAACCTGGGTCCTTGAGCATTGTAACATGTTTGCGCAACCAAGTGCGCCACC
Source organism: Erinaceus europaeus (assembly GCF_950295315.1). Classification (NCBI taxonomy): domain Eukaryota; kingdom Metazoa; phylum Chordata; class Mammalia; order Eulipotyphla; family Erinaceidae; genus Erinaceus; species Erinaceus europaeus. The sequence continues at coordinate 35,622,498 of NC_080180.1, read as the reverse complement.
ACCCGGCCCCTAGTCTTTCTCTTTCTTGAAGGAATTTCTTTTCACAGTCGGAGTGTCTCAGGCCTCTAGAGATCATTGGGTGACCATGTTTCTCATTTTTCAGATGCATAGAAGATGTCCACTTTTCAGACGAGCAAAACCAAGGTGACTTTTTAAATCTATATTTATTTATTTCCTTTTGTTACCCTTGTTGTTTCTTTTTATTGTTGTAGTCCTTGTTGGATAGAACAGAGAGAAATGGATAGAGGAGGGAAGTACAGAGAGGGGAGAGAAAGATAGACACCTGCAGACCTGCTTCACTGCCTGTGAAGCAACTTCCCTGCAGGTGGGGAGCTGGGGGGTTAGCTCAAACTGGAATCCTTACACAGGTCTTTGCACTTTGTACCACCTGCACTTAATCCACTGCACTATTGTCCAACTCCCAAGGTGACATATTTTAATGGCATCCAGATAAAACTGGATTTTCTAAATACCTGGCACTTGCCAGTATTATTCCACTGAATTACATCACCTTGATGCTTTTTACAATTTTGTCTCCTCATTGATAATAGGCTTACACAGGCCCATTGTGAGTGACTTTCAAGAAAAGCTTCCTGTATTCATTCAACACTGTTCAATGTCCACAAGGATTTTATTCCAAGCAGAGGAGCTGGAATGGGAAACAAAAAGACCAGTAGGGTCCCCTCTTCCTTTGTGGAATCTTTGCAGTTGTTAGCTCATCTATAAAAACAAATAAAAAGAGAAAAAGAAAGACTTTCTTTTTTCCAGTTCAATAAATATACCAGGTGGCAAAGAAGAGCTTTCAAAGGAGGTATGAATTCCATCTTTATTATTTCCTTATTGAAGATTTAGCTCAACAATTTTCTGGAGCGTTGCCTGTTAACAAAGCAGTAGGCTTCCGTGGATTGAAGACCCCACCAATGTGTCCTGGAGCTCAGCTTCCTCAGAGACACACCTTACTAGGGAAAGAGAGAGGCAGACTGGGAGTATGGACCAACCAGTCAACACCCATGTTCAGCAGGAAAGCAATTACAGAAGCCAGACCTTCCACCTTCTGCAACCCACAATGACCCTGGGTCCATGCTCCCAGAGGGATAGAGAATGGGAAAGCTATCAGGGGAGGGGGTGGGTTATGGAGATTGGGTGGTGGGAATTGTGTGGAGTTGTACCCCTCCTACCTTACAGTTTTGTTAATTAATCCTTTCTTAAATAAAAAAAAGGGGGGCACAAAAAAAAATACCACCCACTCTAATTATTTAGCATTGAAAACCTGAGGATGTAGGGTTGGGGAGATAGTATGCAAAAGATATCTATGCAAAAGACTTTCATTCCTGAGGTTGTGAAGTCCCAGGTTCAATTCCCAGCACCACCATAAAATAGAGTGGAGCAGTCTCAACCCAATAAAGGAAATAAAAAACTTAAAAAAGAAAAAAAAGAAAATGAGGGAAACTATTAAGTAGTTATTCTACTGGACTTCTTTTTTCTTTCTAATTGGGAGATTAATGATTTATGGTATTATTGTTTGATCAGGGGTACAATTTCAAGATAGATGTTTGCAAAACCCTCTCACTTCCAAATTAGGTCTATCATCCAATGCTCTTTATATGTCATCTCATTCAATCTCCAAATATCTTTGAGGTGTGTGAGTGTGTGTGTGTGTGTGTGTGTGTGTGTGTGTGTGTGCCTTTATTTTATAGACATGAAGAGAGATCTGAGAGGTGAAATATCTACTAAATGGCTAAGTTGAATATGAACTCTAATCTCTTTGAACTCAAAGTTACTTACAGAACTCCAGCTACTTCTTTCTACTATATCACTGTACACATCCATTCCCTCTTCCCCTAAATTAGGTAAAAGCAATAAATGCTTCCAAGCACTTATTTTATATATAATTTAGGTTTCTGATGAAAAGGACAATGCTATTATTTAGATATCATTTCACATTTTCTAAATGTTAGCATCCTTTTCTTTTTGTTTGCACAGGAGAAATTTTTCTTTTCTTTTTCTTTTTTTGTTTATGATTTTTGCAAGTCATTGGGCTAAGAAAATAGGGGAGGGGGAATCAGGTCTGCAGACTCATAGCAATGATGGTGCTGATATTCTGTGGCCTCAGAAACAGGAAAGAACTAAAAATTATAGTTTTCTAAGTTCCTTGAGTTTTGTCAGTGTCTGAGATTGATAAGCTCATCAGTTTCAAGTTCTAGGAATGACAGAGAATTATCAGATCACTAAGGAACTATTCTTTAAGGTATAAAGTCTTTCTGTTAAAAATAAAAATAAATGAAACAAAGCTATCTTATAGGTTGATGTGGATGTCGCAAAAAACTCTGATTTTTAGAAGTTTCTTTACAACCAGTGGAAATGTCATTGATTTCAAGCAGCCTAATGATTCAACTACCTTGAGTCATTGAATATTACATAAGTTGTAAAAAAAAAACTCACTGAAGTAGGGGAACAAGAGATGGTGCATCTATATTAAAAGGATTTTATGCAGAGACCTGTACTCAGAGTGGCCAAGTTATTCTGCCATCTCTTTTCTATGGCAGTGTTGGCTCTCCTGCATGGGTTTGTATAAAGCAGCATAGATGTCAGTTCAGTTTCTACTGAAGGAAACTCTAACTAGAAGTAACAATTCTCCAGAAACTCTAGTGTCATTATTTCCTAGAACTGAATAGTTGGCAATAATACTTTTAAGCAAAATTGAAGTGTTTCAAGGTTGAATCAAGATGTGGGTTTTAATCTGCTCTGCTACTTCCAGCTCCAGAAATACTTAAGTTGTGAAAAGTCTATTTTGATCATAAGCAGGAGAGAGGGGGGAGTGGGAGTGAGAGTGGGAGAGGGAGAGGGAGAGGGAGAGGGAGAGAGAGAGAGAGAGAGAGAGAGAGAGTGTTTGAAAGAAGAAGAGGAGAGGGGAGAAGAAAAAAGAGGAGAGGAGAGGAGAGGAGAGGAGAGGAGAGGAGAGGAGGGGAGGGGAGGGGAGGGGAGGGGAGGGGAGGGGAGGGGAGGGGAGGGGAGGGGAGGGGAGGGGAGGGGAGGGGAGGGGAGGGGAGAGGAGAGGAGAGGAGAGGAGAGGAGAGGAGAGGAGAGGAGAGGAGAGGAGAGGAGAGGAGAGGAGAGGAGAGGAGAGGAGAGGAGAGGAAAAGAGGGTAGGGGACAGGAGTGAAGAGGAGAGGAGAGGAGAGAAGAGGAGAGGAGAGGAGAGGAGAGGAGAGGAGAGGAGAGGAGAGGAGAGGAGAGGAGAGGAGAGGAGGGGACAGGAGTGGAGTGGAGGGAAGGGGAAGAGGCAGGAGGGGAGGGAAGGGGAGGGGAGAAGAGAGAAAAGGAAAGGAGGGGAGGGGAGGGGAGGAGAGGGGAATGGAGGGGAGGGAAATGGAGAGGAGATAAGAGTAGAGGAGGAAAGAGGAGGGGAATGGAGGGGAGAAGAGAGGAAAATGATATATAAATTTTACTAGTGAGTATGACAATCTTGCAGGAACAAAGTATTCAGTAAAGCAGTGTGATTGAAATGAGTTGGGTTATATAGTCCAAGACAGGTTCTAGAAAATTTTGAACTTTCTCTTACTTTGGCACTGATGCTGTGAGTCATTTTACACACAAGATCTGAATTTGGGCACTTATTCTTATATTGCAATTTGGGGTATACTATATCTGGCCTACTGAAAACACATCTTACTCATATCCATCATACCAAGAATACAGCAGTGTCTAGTTCTTAGATGATAGTAAGGAGTTTATTGAATTAACCAGTTGTGAATATTTGAATTCCATATAATATTTATACATCAATAAGAGGTAGCATATTATGGTGTTTAGTGTGTAGGTGGGTACAGAAAACCTTTGCTGGAATCTTAAGTATACTACTTACATATTCAAACCTACTCAAATATAATAACACTCTTCCGACTCACTCTTCTAAAACATAAAATGTACCTACTTCATAAGGATGTGTGTGTGTGTGTGTGTGTGTGTGTGTGTGTGTGTGTGTGTGTGTGTGTGTGTAATTTTATTGGATAGCAACAGAGAGGAATGGAGAGGGGGAGAGGAGATAGACAGCCCAGAAAATTGATTTTAAATATTATATTCACTTCAAAATGGAAATGGAAATGACTGGAGATGGCCTAGATAAACTTCAAGCAAAAAAAATTTTTTATTATTTTTTTTATTATTTCAGATAATAAGAAACAAAGTAATTAAGACCAATATTAGACTTTTTTTCCAATTCCTATATCACTTTATTGAGGAAATGTTGATTTATAGGATTTTTGTTGACACAAAGATACATTTCCACATCTTCTTGTTCTACGATAGGATTTATATTCCCAACCTCCCCTTAGTAGCCTTCCCTTTCCCTTCTGGGTCTCTGAATCTTCTGCAACTGTCCATTGAAGATCCACCTTGTATTGTCCTTTGCTTTGTTTCTTAGATCACATTAGAGAGTGAGTATTCATCCTTCTCTCTCTGGCTTCTCTTATTCAACAAGATTCCCTCTAGTTCCTTCCATGTTGTAGCAAAGTAGAATATTTCATAGTTTCTGCTATGTAGTTTCCCACTAGGTAAAGATGTCACAAAATATAAAAGTTTTGCATCCTAAACACATATCACTAATCAAAAGTCAGATAAGTCAAAATGATAAGAGGCAAGAATGCTAAACAGGCAGTCAAGAAGTTGATGTAGTGACTAGGGAATTGAATTTCATTGAATTTATAGGCCTGAGGTCCTGAATTTGATCCCAGGCATCTGTGATTCTCTCTCCTCTCTCTCTCTCTCTCTCTCTCTCTCTCTCTCCCTCTCTCTCTCTCTCTCTCCTATATATATATACATATATTTATTTAAAAAAATATATATATATTTTAAAGAATGCAAAACAGAAATTCACAAACAAGGACAACCAAATTACAGAATTCAATAAGCATAGGCAATGATGTTCAACTTTACCAGTCACAAGAGAAACTGAAACCACAAAGAAATTCCACTTAATATGCTCCAGAGTAATATTACCAGATGTAAGCTATCTATCTGTTGGTAAGTAAGTAAAATAAAATGTTAGTGAGGAGATTGAAGAACCAGAATTCTCATACACTACTGGTGAGGATGTAAATGGGCCTAGTGGCTTTGGCAGTGTGCCAAACACGTGAATGCTTATAAGTGAATATATGAATTTATGACCCGAATTGAACACTTCCAGCTTTATGTCCAATGAAAATAAATAAACCATACACACTGCATCAAATAAAGGACAAGGAGAAAAAAAGAGAAATAAGAGAAAAAGCAAGAAAAAAATGGTCACTGGGAATGGTGGAATCATACAAGCATGGTGACCCAGCAATACTCTGTGGCAACAAGATAAATACATAAATAAATAATCAGTAATAAATAAAGATAATAAATAAATAAATAAATAAATGTTACAGCAGTATCACTTTTCTTTCCCATAGAACATAAATCAATTGTGCCATATTCATACTGCAGAATATTTACTATATAGGAAGAAGAATATATGAATTACTGGTGTATGTGACATTATTAATTTTCATGTATAATTTTAAATAAACAAGTTCATCATACACAGCATGTCGAACAAGATACTACATTACTGTGCTTATACAAGGAGCAAAAACAGGCAAAATTAAGTGAAATTGTAGTTTCCACTTTGAAGAACCATACAGTCTTCCAGGAAACAAATAATATTGTACTGCCATCACCATATAAAATAATATTTCCACATTTAACACGTGTGTATGTTCAGAAGGTGTATGTTTTAGTTGAATATTATCAAAAAGTAAATAAGATTTGCATTACTAAGTTCCTTGATAATTTGAGGACTGCATATATCAAATGATTCATTAGCTTAAGCATGTATCCATATTTTTTCTATTGATGTTTTCCTGTAGGTGAATGGTACCAAATCTGCCACTCTTACTCTCACATAGCTACCCTCCTGTCAGTCACACTTGATAGAACATGATCATTTGAACGCACCTTCATCTGATCCTATAGTCCTTTCTTCCCTCCCTCCTTTCTCCCCTCTTTCTCTTCTTTCTTTCTACCTTTTACTTCTTCCTTTTATTCTTTTTTCTTTATTTTCTCTTTCCTTATCTTCCTTTCTTTTACACCTGCTTTTCTTTCCTCTCGTCCTTTTATCATTTTATTTTTATATCTCTCGTAATTTTACTAGAGTATGCTTGCATGATTCCACTACTTTAAGTAGGCTTGTATTTTAAGGTAGATAATGAGAGACAGGTGAGGGAGATGATATAATAGCTATGAAAAAAAAGACTTTCATGCCTGAGGCTACAAAGTCCCAGATTCAATCAATTCCCCCACATTGCCATCAGCCAGAGTTAAGGAATGCTTTGGTTTCTATCTATAGCTCTTTCACATATTAAAATTAAAACTATATATATATATATATATATATATATATATATATAATACGTTTATGTGTTTCTAAGAATTTGTCCATTTCACTTAGTTTATTCAATTTTCTGGCTTATAATTATGCTTAGTAGTCTCTCAGAGAGAGACACACAACAAAAGAGATAAACAACAGTAAGTATTGGAGTGCTTCTATATGGTGGTCATGGTCTTGAACCAGGGTCCACACTCATTGTAAAGTCTGCACTCTACCAGATGAGCTATCTTACAGCCCCAATAATTTCTGCAATTATTTCTACCTCTAAAATCGCTTGAGCCCATCCTTTCCTCTGAACCCTGTCCTTTCTCATTCTGCTCAACTCTTTGTGACTTTTCCTGGACCATTGCAACTGGCAGTCACCTAATTAGCTTTCATAAAGGTACATCATGCCTGCTGTAAGCACACACTTTTAAGAAGTTGAGCATGATACTGTCCTTTTGCTCAAAAAAAAAAAAAATCTTTCAATATCCTAATAAGTGAAATAAAGAAGATGAACCTAGCCTTCAGAGCTTGTTCCAAACTACTATACTTGCCATGACTCTCACTGCTCTACTTCAGAGCACCATTGTGCTCTGCTAAACTCAGATATAACAGCATTTGTTGTGTTCAGTTTAATCATCTAATTATCTTTATTTATTTATTGGATAGAGACAGTCAGATAGTGAGAGGGGAGGGGAAGATAGAGAGGAGAGACACCTGCAGACCTGCTTCACCCCTTGTGAAGCTTTCCCCCTGCAGGTGGGAACCAGGGGCTCGAACCCAGGTCTTCTCATACTGTAATGTGAGAGTTTAACCAGGTGCACCACTGGCTGGCCCCCTGGTTTAATCATGTATATTTTGTTTTCTTTCCTCATAATATTCAATCTTTCAAGAATTTCCTCCCTATTCAGGAGATAAGTCTCTGTACAACAGGTCCAATTCAAATGTCAATTTCTTTTTGCTCTATCAGTTTTTTATTTCTTTTTAAAATTATTTATTTATGAGGCCAGATGATAGTGTACCTGGTTAAGTGCTCACATCTCCATGTGCAAGGACCTGGGTTCTAGCCCCCACTCCCCACCTGCAGATGGGAAATTTTACAAGCAGTGAAGCAGGTCTGTAGGTATCCTTCTTTGTCTCTCCCTCTCTATCTCCCCCATTTCAATTTTTATCTGTTCTATCTAATAAAAATAAAAATGAAATAAAAGAAGAAATGTCTGCAAGGAGCCATGGATTATTAGTGCTAGCACTATGCCCCTGTGATAACACTGGTGGCAATTAAAAAATATATATATATATGTATATGGTAGTCGGGCGGTAGCGCAACGGGTTAAGAGCATATGGCACAAAGCGCAAGGACCGGCATAAGGATCCCGGTTCAAGCCCCCGGCTCCCCACCTGCAGTGGAGTCACTTCACAAGCGGTGAAGCAGGTTTGCAGGTGTCTGTCTTTCTCTCCCCCTCTCTGTCTCCCCTCCTCTCTCCATTTCTCTCTGTCCTATCCAACAATGAAGACAACAACAACAACAATAATAACTACAACAATAAAACAACATGGGCAACAAAAGGAAATAATAAATAAATAAAATAAATATATATATATTACTTTTTAAAAGCCTTAATGACAATATTATAATTATTCCTAGAGTGAATGGATTAATGAAAAGTATTGTTTTTACTTTTTAAATACATTGAAATTATTTTAAATATGGGTTGTCGCCACAAGGGTTATTGCTGGAGCTCAGTGACTACACAATGTTTCTACTACTCTTTATGGCCATCTTTCTTTCTCCTTTTCTTTCTTTCTTTGCCTTTCTTTCTTTCTTCCTTTCTTTCTTCTTTATTTATTTTGATAGGACAGAGAGAAATTGAGAGAGGAGAGGTAAAGAGGGAGAGAGGAAGACAGTCACCTGCAGCATAGCTTCTGCACTCATGAAGCCTCCTCCTTCATCCCTACTCCCCCAACAGGTGGGGACCAGGAAGCTTGAATCCAGCTCCTTGCTCTTGGTAATTCTCGTATTTTACTGGTTGTGCCACAACCCGGCCCCAATTTTCTTTCCTTTTTTTTTTTAGAGACACAGTGAGAGAGAGAGAGAGAGAGAGAGACACCACACACCTAAGTTTCATTCAGTGTGGTGATGGCTAGGCTCAGATCTGGGATGCACATGGGGCAAAGCAGTGTATTATCCAAGGGAGCTATCTCTCTGAGCCAGTCACTTCCTCTTTTCAAAGAGGATCAGTTAATTTTCATATTTCTTTGGTTGGGATATGTATTAATTTTTATATTTTATCAATGGACAAATTTGTATAAAAAATACTGTGATTAGAAAAGCTGTATTTACATCTTTGCCTTTACCACTTAAACTAGCTGTGTGATTTGGGGTAGCCCTAACTTCTTTTTTTTTTTTTTTGGTCAAGATTTGGGACTAGCTAAGAATTTCCAGAAATCACTACAACATAACTTTTATCAAAATATAAATCATGGTGCTCAAGCGGTTAGAAGCGTGGGAGTCAAGCAAAAGACTCAGCTAGGTAATCTCAAAAGCCACTCCAAATTTCATAAATCTCTCCATGTTTGGAAGCTATTTCTCTTCAACTCCCCATCTTCCCCCAAAGCCACAATCCTCTCCAGATGGAATTTACTCCATCAGCACATACCTTACCCTCTTTGTTGACTCATGAAATGCCTGCTATTTAAGGAAAGCATGCAAAAAATGAAATACTTGAAATGGATGAGGTACTGCCCAGGAAATTTGGTAAGTAGTATGTTTAATTGGGAGTGGTCAAAGATGCTGTAATGAATGATTAAATCGGAATGTAGACCCGGTCATGTTTCACAGTGATGGATGGTTCATTGGATCACACTTAGATAAAGAACTCTAGGGATCACCTGATTTAAGCTTGTTAATACCTCAGTGAGCTGCCCCAAGTGCTGAAATGCTTTCCCCACTTAACATAGTGAGGAAACTGCAACCTTGGAAGCAATGTTGCCTTCTTCTTGAGGTTGACTCCTTGTGTCACATAGCTTACTCCTGGGAGCCCTGTTGCTAGGCAACCATGAGCTCTTCCAAGCACTTAAGTTTTAAGTGCATTTTCTAAAAATTTCCGCTTGACACATTGGAGTGATGGTGGAGTTTGTGAAGGAGAAAGAATAATACTGGAAACAGTCATCTGTGAATTTAGGGCAGTTAACCCAGTCTGCTTCTCTTAGCTGGGCAGTGTGTCTGTCTTGCTTGATAGGAATGACTTTGCAGCTTCTAGTGCTCAGAAACCTCATAGGATCTGGGGCTCTGATTGAAATGGACATCTTTTTCAAGCAAAGTGAATTTAATCTCACTACTCCTTTGGGTCTCTCTTCTCCCTCACTCCTCCTTTCCTCTCCCCCACCACTCACTCTCACTCTCTTTTTTTGGTTGTTGTTCTTGGGCTTCAGTACTCTGAGCTAACTTTTTCAGACAAAGGGGGAGAGGAAGACACCATACCTCCTAAGCTTCCCTTAGTGTGTTGTGGGCCTGCCTCAAACTTGGGTTGTTTACATGACAAAGAAAGTACAATATCCAGGTAAGCAATCTTGCTGGCTATAGTATTACTTCCACAATACAGAACACACGCACACACATACACACACATACACACACACACACACACACACACACACACACATTTGCTGGCTTGCTTTAACAAGATTTCACTGGGTATTTTAATTTGACTTTTACAGAAACTCCAAGAAGTTTAGAGACCTCTCTCCTGTACCTCATTTCCCACATTTTTTTTTTAAATTGTTCCAGAGAACACTGGCCCACTGGGGAAATCTGATTCTCTGAAGCAAGTAGGAATTGGAGCCAACTTCTGTTGTTAAGGAGATATCTGTGGTGCAGCTTCAAGTGTTACAGCTCTCCAGAGTTTCAGCTCTTCAGTGTTACAGCTCAAAATAACCAAAGAAGAGTCTGAGGCAACATGGAGAGAAGGGAATTATACATATTATACAAGGAACCAGGTAGACTCCTATCATACCTGGTCTTCAGCACAAAGTTGGAAGGCTGCTTTTATTCCCTTCAAACTGTGTGCAGCATGAGCTGATGATTAGTTGCAGGGTAGACTTGAAAAGGGTGCATTTTGATTGGTTACAAAGTGTACTAAATCAGGTTCTCTGTAGGTACAAGTTCTTCTTCTTCTAACGTTTGCCCTTCTTCCGTAGCCAGTCAACAGGTCAGGTTGAAAGCTTTCAGGAGCTGCTTGTTGCTGGCTTTGAAAGTGACTGGGATCCATGTGGATTCAGTCGGCTAGGAAGGATCCTCAGTTTCCCCAATGAATGGGTACTCACAGGATGCACCATGAGAAGGTCAATCCAATGCATCCCATAGGTACAAGTGAAAGGTGCAAGCAGATTGATTTGGTTACATTCAGTCTGCCAAGGGGTGTGAATACAAAGCAAAAGATGCAAGCTGATTGGTTAAATTTCACCCCATCAAGGTGTACTGAAATACTCACAGGAGTGTCCTCTACCCTCAGCGTTTTTTTTCTTTTTCTTCACCTGGAAATTCTTCATTTCACTGTCACTGGATTTACCATTGCTACTCATAGTTCCTTATAATGCACCACAGAAATCTCTCATAGAATTAGCACTAACCCTAGAAGTATTTTATCCCTGTTGCTTAATTTGAAATCTATTTCAGTTTTGAAGTCTTTTAATCTTATTTAAGAAGATGCAGTTTGTTGTTTTTTTTCAGGAGCTTAGAGATGATGAGCAGATTGGATGTAACTGATAGTTGCAAATGTCCAAAGTCTGCAACCAAGCCACCCAACACCACCACGTGAAGAGATAAATCCAGAGCCAAACCAACAGATGTTGTGAAGAAGGTAATCAAAAGAGAGAGCTGATAAAAATCCTCCTTATCTAGTCCCTTGTTAGTTGCTCTGCCTCAGGCTGACATCATTTGTATACTAGTTGTCCCAAACTTCTGTTGGAGCCAAAATAATTGTATTTACTGTTGACTGTAAAAAAATTAAATAAATAATATATAAAGCAAAAAGATGGAATTGATAGTCACTCATTTCTCACGGGCACTTTTACTTTTCAAAATAAGAAATAATTTCTTAACGTGCATAATGAGTCTGTGAGGTAGATTTTACTCTGTGATGGTGGACAGCAACAGCAATTTCTTTTTTTTTTAAGATTTTATTTATTTATTTATTTATTTTATTTAAGAAAGTATTAACAAAACCATAGGGTAGGAGGGGTACAATTCCACACAATTCCCACCACCCATTCTCTATATCCCACCCCCTCCCCTGATAGCTTTCCCATTCTCTATCCCTCTGGGAGCATGGACCCAGGGTCATTGTGGGTTGCAGAAGGTAGAAGGTCTGGCTTCCGTAATTGCTTCCCTGCTGAACATGGGCATTGACTGGTCAGTTCATAGTCCCAGTCTGCCTCTCTCTTTCCCTAGTAGAGTGGGTCTCAGGGGAAGCAGAGTTCCAGGACATATTGGTGGGGTCTTCAGTCCAGGGAAGCCTGGCCGGCATCCTGATGACATCTGGAACCTGGTGACTGAAAAGAGAGTTAACATACGAAGCCAAATAAGTTGTTGAGCAATCATGGACCCAAAGCTTGGAATAGTGGAGATGAAGTGTTAGGAGGATACTCACTGCAAACTCTAGTGTACTTCTGCTTTCAGGTATATATTTTGTAGTAGTTTACAGATACGTGTGAACATATGCTCTCTCTCACAGAAACTGGTGTATATCTAGGTTTTGGGACTTTGTTATAAAGTGAACCACCTGAGATGGAATTAGAGTATACTATGAAAGGAAATGTCTCACCCGAGTAATGAAGCTGAAGGGTTGTTATTCCACACGTGTATTCTCTGGACACAGTCTGAAGTAAAGCATGTTGAGGTGGCAATCGTTGCATTGGTTAGGTTGTGATCGGCAGATGCAATATTATTTGATATGGATTGGGAGAGGCATATGGGAAAGTGGGCCCTATCCAATGGTTCCAGGACTGGGAGAAGTAGAGGCTCTATAGTGGAGACTGAGGTTCCTGCTGTCTTAGGGTTCAAAAAGACACTCGATAGTTAATGTTATCATCACATTATTTGGTAATTGGGTTAACTTTGAAAAGTCCCTTTGTTAGGGTTTGCTGTACAGTACCCAGTATCTTGTATATATCTATGCTATTGGTTGCTTCTGATCTACTTGGTCTAGGCTTTTGAGAGAGTCTGCATATCAATTACACAGCCTATATATTGAAAAGATTCAGTTTGTGTCTTGAAAAACTTTGAGACATACAATCAATTTTCCCCCTCTCGTATTAATTAACTAGTGATTTATATGACTACATTTTACTAGGAGTGCACATAAACACCATTCCCACCACCAAAAGACTGTGACCCATCCCTCCCACCCACTCCCACCCCCCACCGGCCCAGGAAGCTGCATGTCCACCCCTCGCCACAGGGTTTTTACTTTGGTGCCCTACTTACAATTTGATCAGGTCCTGCTTTTAGTTTCCCTTTCAGATCTTCTTACTCAACTTCTGTTGATGAGTGGGATCATCCCATACTCATCTTTATCTTTCTGACTTAGTTCACTTAACATAATTCCTTCTAGCTCTGTCCAAGATGGGTCAGAGAATGTGGGTTCTTTGTTCTTGATAGCTGCATAGTATTCCATTGTGTATATATATACCACAGCTTTCTCAGCTACTCATCTGGTGTTGGGCACCTGGGTTGCTTCCAGGTTTTAGCTATTATGAATTGTGCTGCTATGAACATAGGAGTACACACCTCTTTTTGGTTGGGTGTTATGGAGTCCTTGGGGTATAACCCCAGGAGAGGAATTACTGGATCATATGGAAGGTCCATGTCTAGCCTTCTGAGAGTTTTCCAGACAGCAGCAGCAATTTCTATACATGAGGAAGTGAGAGCCAGAAAGATGGTGTGACTTTTCTCAAAGCACTTCTCATCCTCAGCAGTCAAGCACATGAATTTCATGATCGAGTCCCAGGCTCGATCCCCAGCACTGCTCAGATCAGTGCTCTGCCTTTTCCCCAGTTTAAAATGATCATATATCCCAGTTTACCCATATCTTTGCTTTATATTTACTGTTCCAGATGATTTGTTTGTTTGTTTGGTTGGTTGGTTGTTGGTAAAGATGTTTGGTGCTAAAATACCTAACAAAATTTAATCATTAATGAGAGAAAAATAAGGAGAGTTAGAGAGAGGGATAGAGAGAGAGAACTAGAGAGAGGAAGCACCAGAGTATCACTCTGGCACTGCTATGTCAGGGGTCAGACTCAGGACCCCTCAAACTTTTTTATAAAATTTATTATTTATAAAAAGGAAACATTGACTAAACCATAGAATAAGAGGGGTACAACTCCACACAATTCCCACCACCAGAACTCTGTATCCTATCCCCTCCCCTGATGGCTTTCCTATTCTTTAATCCTCTGGGAGTATGGACCCAAGGTCCTTGTGGGATGCAGAAAGTGAAAGGTTTGGCTTCTGTAATTGCTTGCCCTCTGAACATGGGCATTGACAGGTCGATCTAAAATCCCAGCCTGCCTCTCTCTTTCCCTATTGGGGAAGGGCTCTGGGGAAGCAGAGCTCCAGGACACATTGGTGGGGTTGTCTGTCCAAAGAAGTCTGGTTGGCATCCTGCTAGCATCTGGAACTTGGTGACTGAAAAGAGAATTAACATTCAAAGCCAAACAAATTGTTGAACAATCATGGACCTGAAGGATGGAATTGTGCAGGTGAAGAGTTGGAGGGGGGGTCTCTGTTTTATAGATAGCTCATAGGCATATTTTAGTTATATTCAAAAGGGCCTGTGGTTATACTAGTATTTTTTTTGTTTATTTGTTTTTGCCTGAGCCTGAAATCTGATATGCAGGTGGGTCCTAATTATTGTCTGGGGAGATGATGTCATGGCTGGCAGAAGGACCTGAAACCTGGCTCATGGAAAAGAGTAGCTCCCAAATATGGGAAAGGTATATAAATATTGTTGATTGTAAACTTCATTGATTTGATGTGATCTGGGGCCCATATTATTGAATTAAAAAGCCCCTCAGGAGTCAGGTGGTAGCATGGGTTAAGCACACGTGGTGCGAAGCGCAAGGGACCAGCAAAAGGATCCCAGTTCGAGCCCCCGGCTCTCCACCTACAGGGGAGTAGCTTCACAGGTGGTGAAGCAGGTCTGCAGGTGTCTATCTTTCTTTCCCCCTCTGTCTTCCCCTTCTCTCTCCATTTCTCTCTGTCCTATCCAACAACGACGACATCAACAACAACTACAACAATAAAACAACAAGAGTAACAAAAAGGGAATAAATTAAATAAATAAATATTTTTTAAAAAGCCCCTCAAGCTTTTTAATTCAGTGCTCTAGCCACTGTACCATCTCCTGGGCTGCAGGAACCTGTAGTTTCTAAACTGTCAAACTCTTTGAGTTGGTGGTAAAACATATATTTAGTTTTAAAACTGACTTTCTGAGTTGTGATTTCCAGTTGTTTGACAGCTTATTATCTTTGCTTGATTAAATTATATAAGCTACCTCAGTCTCTTATCGGTCATTTGAAAAATTGGGCTACCAATATAAATCTTGCATATTGTTAAGAGAATTAAGTGATATAAGAAAGTTGGATTGCTGTAGAATATTGTTCCAGTCCTTCACTTACAATTAGCACTTACTCAGTGCTGAACTTCAAGGTGACAGCAATGCCCTTCCAAACCACTGTTTCTCTCACACACTAAAGAAGTCCCGCAGCAGTCATGATTAGATAGATGTTAATTCATTGTTCTAAGCACTCAAAATACTTCCCTGTACTTGCTCTTGCGTCATAAATGTTTGTTGACACTGGCTTTGTCTATTAATTGATCTTACTGAAATAATGAAGCATCAATAATATATCATAGGATCATAAAATCAGTATTAATGCTAGCAAGTCATCAAGCCTAATTTCATTTAATAAGAGAAAATGGACACTCAAGGAATTAATGATTATACTCTGGCAGGCAAAGCACACTAATATTGATAATTACAAAAATCTTAGGGTAATCTTTTAGACAGCAAATGTAAAAACATTTACATGTTTATGCTGTATTGCAATTGCAATTATTTCCTCATGAGTTACCTCTTTGTGATAATCCAGTCAGCACTCACTGCTTTCATCTTGCACACACATGAGAAAATAATTTATACCTTATTAAGGAAATACACACACACACACACACATATATATATATATATATATTATCATAATGGTCTTAAAAGTGAATCAGGTTTTCTGTGAGATATTGCAAGATCCTTAAATAAACATTACATTAGAGCACAGAAACTGGAGATCTGAGATCCCAGTCTTTATCCTATATTCTAGAGCTGAGTAGACCTCTACTCTGTAATTGGCTTCCCTCTCTTACAAAAATAACTCAATAAGAAACACTGCATTAAACCTTAAGAAGATGTAGATAAGAAAAATCTCAAAAACAAAGTTTGTATAAAGATATACTTGGAGAGCTCCTTGTACTCTTGTGGGCTGCTGCATATCCCATCCTGGAGTTTTTGCAACATGAAATTGAGACACAATAAAACACAGTGACTAGCCTGAGGCAAAAATGTCAGAGTCCTGCGCTTAAGTAATTTATACTGCTACAGAGACCAGCTGAGGCAATGACTAGGCAGTTTCTGGTTTCATGAATTAGACCTCATTAGGAGGTTTAAAGTGATTAGTGAAAAGGAAAATACTTAGGTGAGGAAAGAGTGTGGTAAACTGAAAGGGGGCGCAGAGGGCGTGTAATCAAGCAAACTACTGTCAAGATTACAGATAGTTTGTTGAGTAGGATTAAAGACTGAGCTCTTAGAGGAGATTAAAACAAGCAAATAAACAAAAACAATGCTCTTCATCACACTTCACAGTAATGTTTTGTGAAGTGTTGATCAAGTCAAGACATTACAAACTGTCAAGGTAAGTGAATCTTTCTTCTTCTTTTATCAAGTTGAACATTGTAAGTATTCAGTAAATGATTGTAGTAGTAGTAATAATAATAATAACCTTAGCAAACTATATAGAACAATAGAATTTTAATCATGGAGATTAAGTAGGATTTGAAAAAAAAATCACTTCAGAAGGGTGCTAATGAATCAGAGAAAATGCTAACATAAAAACCCATTTGAGGGGGGTCCGGCGGTAGCACAGTGGGTTAAACACAAGTGGCGCAAAGTGCAAGGACCTGCAGAAGGATCCCGGTTCGAGCCCCCGGCTCCCCACCTGCAGGGGAGTCACTTCACAGGCGGTGAACAGATCCCTCTCTAGCCAGAAAGGAGGAACTATCACTGATGGTAACATTTTTTTTTCTTGGTAGGCCATCAGTGGGACAAGGATTGGAGAATCACAAAAATTTGAGTGTAGAGAGTTGGGCAGTAGCACAGCAGGTTACACACATGTGGCACAAAGCAGAAGGACTGGCATAAGGATCCCAGTTAGAGCCCCTGGCCCCCCACATGCAGGGGAGTCGCTTCACAAGCAGTGAAGCAGGTCTGCAGGTGTCTTTCTCTCCCCTTCTCTGTCTTTGCCTCCTCTCTCCATTTCTCTCTGTCCTATCCAACGACGATGACATAAAAAACAACAGCGACATAAAAAACAACAGCAATAATAACTAAAACAATAAAACAAGAGCAACAAAAGGGAATAAATAAATATAAAGAATTTAAAAATTTGAGTGTATTTGCCCTTGTATTTGGTTGTTCTAGACAGACACTTTTGGCAAACTCTGTAAAGTACATATTGACTTCATTCTTTATTATAATTTGATGGCCAGTTGAGTATTGATTTTTTTTTAAATAAAAGCAAGAAATAGTTGGAAAGAATTTGATCATTTCCATTAACTTTATTAGGATTAAAACAAATCAACCATATATTAAGACTAGGACACTTCAACAGAGAATACTGTGTTCCATACTCTGATTCTCACTAGACATGTAGGGTTTGTTCTAAAGATTTTTATGTTTTAATGTATTGTTTATTCCTCTCTTCATTTTTAAAGTAAATTATCATATTTATAAGATAATTTATTTCTTTGAAGTACATTAAAGACTTCAGGAGATACCCAAATTATTCATATGCATTTGACTCTGTTAACTACATTTAATAATAGGGGAAGACATACAACGAGGGAAAGAAAGCCTCTTAAACAAATGCTGTTGGGAAAATTGGGTAACCACATGTAAAAACAAATAAACAAAAATGTAGTAGATGACCAGGTAGTGGTGTACCTGGTTAAGCATACATAGTATTATGCACAGGGACACATGGAAAGAACCAGGGTCGAGCCCCCACTCCCCACCTACAGAAGGGGGGATACTTCATGATCTGTAAAGCAGTTATGCAACTCTCTCTCTCTCTCTCTTTCTTTCTCTCTCTCTCCCTCTCTCTCTCTCTCTCCTTCCTCGTCCCTTCTCAATTTCTTTCTGTCCTATTAACTTGAAAAAAGGAAAACATGACCATTAGGAGTGATGGATTTATAGTTCTAACACTAAGCTCCAATGATAACCCTGAAATAAGTAACCCTGGAATCAATAAAAAAGAAGGAGGAGGAGGAGGAGAAGGAGAAGGAGAAGAAGCAGCAGCAGCTAGAGCATCATTTAACACCATACCCAAAACTCAAAATAGATCAATGACTTGGAATTTAGACCTGAAGCAACATGATGCATAGAAGCATTTATAGTTGATAAACTCTAAGGCCTTTATATCAGAGATACTTAGAGCTTAAAATCCATTGCCAAGAGAAACCAACACAATAATACTCTAGTCAGACTACAACAAATTGAAGAATTACTATACCATGAGGGAAGCTGCAACAAAAATAAGAAAGCAACTTAGCCAATGGAAGAGGATATAATGTGACAGAAAATTAGTATCTAAAATTCATAAAGAAATCATAACAGCACAACAACAAGAACAGGGAAAAAAAGAAAGAAAGAAACAGCCCAATTAAATAAACAATGGGTTAACAGATGAGTGGCTGAGCAAGTTGTGGTCTATATACACAATGGAATACTACTCAACTATTAAAAATGGTGAACTCACCTTCTTTACCCCATCTGGATAGAGCTTGAAGGAATCATGTTAGGTGAGATAAGTCAGAAATAGAAGGATGAATATGGGATGATCTCACTCATAGGCAGAAGTTGAAAAACAACACCAGAAGAGAAAAGCACTAAGCAGAACTTAGACTGGGGTTGGTGTATTGCACCAAAGTAAAAGACTCTGGGCTAAGGGGTAGGGGGCTAAGGTTCATATCCTGGAATATGATGGCAGAGGAGGACCTAGTGGGGGTTGTTATGTGGAAAACTGGGAAATGTATGCATCTAAAAACTATTGTATTTACTGTTGACTGTAAAATATTAATCCCCCAAAAAAGAAATTTTTAAAAAAGAACAATGGGAAAATTACTGAATAGACACTTTTCAAAAAAAGACTAATTATAGCCCACAGATATATGGTCCTGCAGTATCACTTCTAGACATATAAACAAAGACCAGCAAAACACAATTTTGAAAGGGTATACTCACCCCTGTGTGCAGAGTTGTATTATTCAGAATAGCCAAGAAATAGGATAAAAATAAATGTCCATGAACAAATGACTGAGTAAGGGAGTTATGGGTTATAAACTCAATGAATACATGTTATGCTTTTTGGATGACATGATTTCTCTTGAGAATAAATGGAAAGAAATAGAGGTGCTTATATTAAGTGAAATGATAAATGAAGGACAACTACTGGATGTTTTCTCTCATGAAGAATATATATAGACAACTCAAAAAATGAGTTTTCAGTAATAATAAGCATATTGACTTTTAAGTATGTGAAAACTGTGTTGGGATGATGAGTAGAGGGTTCTCTTTGGCTTAATGGCACGGGTTGGTGAGGTGCATTGTATAGACAGCGCTCACGCGCGCACACACACACACACACATACACACACAGGCTAGTATGAAACTATAGTCCTAAAGGTTTATACTATTGTAAACCTATTGTAGTGCTAAATCAGTACAATGTAAAAGGCACAGGTTGAGCCGAGAAACATAACCCAACCACATGCCATCTGAAGTACACCCACCCAACTTGATAAGACAAAATAGAATCAGTGAAAGGTTAGACAAGCCAATGGAAAAAAATAAATAATAGGCAAGACAATCAAAAATGTAATTTGCTTAATAGCTATGACGTGAAATAAAGGCTTTAGAAACTGCATAAATCACTCAACATATATTTGTATCTGTTAACATTTTCTTCATTTCCTATGTGAATGTATATTTCTATAAATAGTGTAATATAACATTTAAAGATAGCTCAGACTCAGCTATGAGTCATTTTGGGATAATTGTAATATAAGGTAAAGTGAGACATGGCCATACCAAAACTGAAGTAAGTACTATATTTAATTTTGCCCCTGAGGACTTTGGCAATGGTCGGAAGTAGAGTAAATACAACCGAATGTAAATGAAACATGGGATAAAAATGAAAGTGTGTTGGTATGCTTCTAATTCTGCTTCTAAAACCCCTTCTGTTTCATTGGTTTAATAACCCTGCTGAACACTGTATTCTATTTACATAACCACTGTTAACTAAGCACTGTCCTGCCTGCAGGGCATTGGTTTAATCCCCACTGGTTCATGATGTCTTTTTGCTCCACCCCCTCTCTTAGTATACCCTGATTTCCACCAGTCTTTTTTCGCTCCACCCTCTCTATGTCACATCCTGTTTCCACCCTACTTGGCGAGTATATATAAGGACAGGATTGTGATTAGAGATAGCTTAGATTGTGCTGTGTTCCACATGAATAAAGAGATATTGCTTCCCAGCTGAGCCATGAGTCCCTGGTCGTCTGTCTCCCACCAGCGAAGGTAGCCTGGCAAAAGTGAATTCATTAATATACCTTAAGTGATATCTGTACTGTCATATTCTTAGAGTGGTAAGCAATTAATGTCAAAACGATCAAGGCAAATAACGTGGCAACAATGACATAGACTCAAGTCAAATCCTAGGTGAGATTGGGTGGTAGTGCAGCGGGTTAAAAAATGCACATGTCATGAAGCACTAGGACCAGAGTGAAGATCTGGGTTTGAGCCCCAGGCTCCCTACCTGTGTCACAGGTGGTGAAGCAGGTCTTCAGGTGTTTTTCTTTCCCCCTCTATATATTCCCTTCCTCTCTCCATTTCTCTCTGCCCTATCCAACAACAAATACATCAATAATAATAACCACAACAACGGTAAAAAACAACAACAACAAAAAAAAAACAAGGGCAACCAAAGAGAAAAAAAAAAAAGCTTCCAGAATCAGTGGATTCATGGTGCAGGGACTGAGCCCCAGCAATAACGCTGGAGGCAAAAAAATTAAAAAAGAATCAAGTCAAGTCTATAGTTCATGACATAAGAACCCATAATTTGAGATGACAGTATGGTTTATTCTTTAGGAAAGGCAGATAACAGAGACTATGTATAGATGGTAGAAAAAATAAGTTATAATCAAAACTCTTTTTTACTTCCTTTGTCATTGCTGGCTCCAGGTCACTTTTTTTTTTCAGATAGAAAGAGAGAGGGAGTGTGGGTGTGGTGACACATCCAATTAAGAGCACCTAGTACTGTGCACAAGGATCTGCTCAAGGACTGGGGTTTGAGCTCCCACTCCCTACCAGCAGTAGGTTACTTCACAAGCAGTGAAACCGATTTACAGGTGTCTCTCTTTCTCTCTCCCTCTTTATAGTTTCCCCTCCCCTCATTTTCTCTCTGTCCTATCAGATACAAAAGGAAGGAAAGAAGGAAGGATGGAAGGGAGGGAGGGAGGGAGGAAGGAAGGAAGGAAGGAAGGAAGGAAGGAAGGAAGGAAGGAAGGAAGGAAGGAATATGACCACCAGAAGCAGTGGATTCCTAGAGCCAGCGCTATGCCCCATCAAAAACGTTGAAGGCAAAGGAAGTGGGGTGGGGGGGGAGAGGAGAGACACCACAGTACCTTTAGCACTGTTAATTATTCCCAGGTGGTTTATTAAGGGATCAAACTTGGGCTGCATACATGGCAAGGCAGGCAACTTCCCAGGTGAGATATTTCATTGGCCTCCAAAGTTAAGCCTTTTATTTCATCACTGAACTGAGTTGAACAAAAAGTTGACTTGTTTTTTCCCATCAAGGTTATTGCTGGGGGTCCATGTCTGTATCAGGAACCCACTTGAGAGAAATGGAGCATGGCTTCAGTACTTGTGAAGCTTCCTCCCTGAAGCTTGGGACGGGGGAGCTTGACCTCTGTCCTTGTACATGTTAATGCATGTGCTCTACTGGATATACTGTCATCCAGCCCCAAGACACAAGTTTTTGAAGCAAAAAAAAGAAAAGAGAAGAAAAGGAAAGGAAAGAAAAGAAAAAGAAAGAAAGGCAATGCTACATTACAGAAAGCCAGAGGGTACATCTGAAGGTTGTAGCCACATGACATTTAGAAGCTTCATCAGAGGTGAAGCAAATAAGTGACAAAACTCAAGTAAGACTTCAGGGGGGTTGAACCGGGATCCTTATGCCGTTCCTTGTGCTTTGTGTCATGTATGCTTAACCTGCTGCGCTACCGCCCAACTCCCTACACAGGTATTTTATGTCCTATCATACAGAAAATCAATACTAGCTCCTGATTTTCCAAAGACAAGTGGACAAGAAGGAATAGCCCATGAAAACTATTGAATATTTCAGAAGTATCAGGGTTTGGTACATATAGAAGAGAATAATTTTGTGTTTTTCTTCTTTGTTTGTCAAAAGCAGATATTTTTATCATGCAAAAAAATATGTGATGCATCTGCAAAAAATTTTAATCAACATGAGCATTATTATTATTATCTTTTTAAATGGTAAAAAGTGGCATTTACTTATTAAGTTCAAGTTTATGTATATCACAGTGAGTAACTTTAATTTGCAGAGTCACTGACAACACAGTACTATGAAGGATTTGAAAACATAAGGGTTAAAGCTCAACAAACTGTCTTAAACTACTTGGAAAGTCAAGAGCCAATGAAACTTGCTTTTGATGAGGTAATGCTATTTGTTTGAGTTTCATTGGTTGAGTCTGCAATTCCTGTCTCCAGGAGTTGGAGGACAAGTTTCTCTGCAACCAGGAAGAACTGGATGGCCTCCAATTACTTACATAAGCTATTTTATGATCACTCAATAAAAGTAAGTCCCTTCTCAACTTGCCAATAATCTTCTTTAAATTATTTTCCAACAACAGTCATATATAAACTAGGCTGCAGGGGTTTCTGCTGGCTCCAAAAGAAAATCTGCATAAAAGATTAAGAAATGCAGAGTTAGATCAGTGAGTACATTTTTAAGCTATGGTGCAAAGAATACTGCACTGAAAGTTCAGACATCTTGTTCTTCATCCCAGCTGCAATCTTATCTTTGCAGACTTCTGCTGCTATTAACATCTAGACTTCACTCTGAATTTCTTAGATGGGTTAATTTTTTAGTCCAATCTACTTTCATAGAGTCTTTGAATTTAAAACAGTCTAGTTGAATATTGAATGTTCAAGAATTCCGAAAGCTACACATGCCTATATCTCCTTCCTGTGTCATCTCTGGTTTTAAGGAAATACTACACTAATCACTTCTTATATATGAGGTAACACCATTTGTAAGCAGTCACAGAAAGTTTCTTGACTAAAAGTGTAATGTCTGTGCATTGATGAATTCTAGTAGCAGAGAAAGCAGTTTGGGCTTTAATATTAGAGAGAAAGTTAAACTTCCTGTAGCTTATTTATCTAACTAGAATACTATTTCTAGCTTTGTAAACCTGATAGGCTACCTTCAGCACTGAGAGGTTCTACTTTCACTTTCAAGTCCCCAAGACTCTGAAGCTGAAAGCCCACTTTACATTAGAGCCTACTACATAGGTCCAGCAGAAGCTCTATGTCTCTTGTCTCTTGGAAGGAAAAAAGAAAATCAAATAAAGATCAAAGAAAGAAAGAAAAAAAGAAAACATTATTTTTTGAGAGGCAGTTTCAGGTACAGATCTTTAACATATTTAAAATCAAAAGAAAAGCTTGATATCCTCCTACAAAACCTTTCAAAATCACCACTTCTTCCATCTTAGTATGTGGAAATCTGTTCAAGTTGCTTAGACTAAACATTTTAGAGTCATTCTTGTTTTGTTACTTCCACCTTTCCTTGAATGTATCAGAACATCCTGTAGGTTTACCTTCAAGCTATATTCAGAGTCAAATTAGTTGCCCCTTCTTTTGCTATACTTCCAATTAAAATGACTATTGTCTTACTTCTGGACTGTTGCAAGAAACTCCTTAGTTATATGTCTGCCCTTATACAGCCTATTGTTCTGAAATGAGTCATGCTCAAGGTCTTTGTCCCCATCCTCAGGGAGGAGGCCTCACAGGTGGTGGTGCAGTGCTGCAGGTGTTTTTGCTTCTCTGTCTCTATTTCCTCCCCTCCTTATCTTTCCTTGCTTTTTACTGGCCCCCAGAAAAAAAGAAAAAAAAAAAGCCACCAGGATTGGTTGAGATATGCCTTCATAGAGTCCCAGAATAACCCTGGTAGAAAAAAAAAGTCAACTATGCCCTCTATCCCAAGTTTTCCAGAGATCCTATTACTCAAAGTAGAAATCAAAGCCTTTACAGTGATCCATCCCTCCTACCTACCAACCTCCTCTCTCACCAGAACCCCATCTACTCCTTGGAGGCTACATCTACTGCACCTTTTCATCAGATACTTCTGCATGTACTGTTCATCCAACTACCTTTCTAACATTTTCTCTACTAATCTCTTTTATTTTTCTTTCTTTCTTAACTTCTCATACCACTGCCTATGCAATTTCATCCTACCCACAAATCTCATCACTTTTACAATGTTAAATATTTCCTCCACACTTTTTGTTACTATCTGGTAGACTTTATTAATATTTATTTATTTATATGATTTGTTTATTTTTATTTTCCTATAATAAAAAATAAATTTCATAACAACAAGAAATCCTTCTGTTTTATTTTCCTAGTAGTAGGTGCTCAAAAAATAAATAATCCTAAGTATCCGGGATGGTTATGCAAAAAGACTTTCATGCCCGAGGTTCTAAGGTCCCAGGTTCAATCCCCAGAACCACCATAAACCAGAACTCTGCAAATGTCCTAGTCTCTCTCTGTATCTCTCTCTCATGAAACTTTTTTATTTTTTTTAAGCCAGAGGAGAAGGATGATTATTTGTTCATCTGATCCACAGATGGGCTCTAAGATACAAAGTAAAGGACTGTAGTCTATCACACCAGATTTAGAGACCCAGAGGCGAGAGGAAGGACTACTAAGGCAAGTTTGGGGACATAACTGTATGTGGTGAAACAAGATGATGGTTTGGTGGAAAATGAAATGTACTGACACCCCCCTTGGGTAAGTGTAGCGCTGCATTCTTGTGACAACAAAAATCTTGTAAATCAACATTTCTCAGTACAGTGATACAAGAATTGAAAAAGAAATCTGACTTGATTGGGTATGAGATATTTAAGCATTTAAAGGAAAACAAAATATGATGTAATAAGATGTATGCCAAAATATTATATTTTTTAAATATTTATTTATTTATTCCCTTTTGTTGCCCTTGGTTTACTGTTGTAGTTATTATTGTTGTTGATGTCATCGTTGTTGGATAGGACAGAGAGAAATGGAGAGAGAAGGGGAAGACAGTGAGGGAGAGAGAAAGATAGACACCAGCAGACTGACTTCAGTGCTTGTGAAGTGACTCCCCTGCAGGTGGGGAGCCTGGGGCTCTAACCGGGATGCTTATGCCTGTCATTGAGCTTTATGCCACCTGCGCTTAACCTGCTGCACTACGGCCCAACTCCCTAATATAATTTTTATGATTGAAGAAGAAACATGGCATTCAATCAGAGCCAGCATTATTGGAATAAGTACACTGCTGCTTACTGATGTCATATTGATTAGGAAAATGAGAAAGCAGGGAGCCAGATGGCGGTGGCTGCAGAATGCATACGTTACCACAAGCAAGGTCTTGGGTTCCTACCCCCAGATCCCACCTATAGGGGTAAACTTCACAAATGTGGAAGCAATACTGTAGTTGTCTCTCTACCCCTTTCTGTTTCTTGCTTTTGTCACAGATTCTTTCTTGATGCACATGCTACAGTGTGTTAAGACCCAGGTTCAAACCCCTGGTTCCCACCTGCAGGAGGAAAGCTGCACGAGTGGAGAAGCAGTGCTTCAAGTATCTATATAACCCTTTTGTCTCTCAATTTCTCTGTCTCTATCCAATAATGCATACATATATAAATAAATATTTTTTAAAGTGACCTGGGATGTAAACCCTGGTAACAGGAGGGGAAAAACAAAATAACTTGTGTCTCAAAGATTCTACTTATATACAGAGAGCAATATCTTGTAGGGGTCACTATGGTATATGTTCAAGGAAAATGTACTATAACGTTTATCAAAATGGCAATAGAGACTTTTTCTTTCTTTTTTTAAATTTTTGAAAAGTATTTATTTATTCTCTTTTGTTGCCCTTGTTCTTTTATTGTTGTAATTATTATTGTTGTTGCTATTGATGTCATTGTTGTTGGATAGGACAGAGAGAAATGGAGAGAGGAGGGGAAGATAAAGAGGGGGAGAGAAAGATAGACACTTGCAGACCTGCTTCACCGCTTATGAAGTGACTCCCCTGCAGGTGGCGAGCCAGGGGCTCGAGCCAGGATTCTTATGCCAGTCCTTGCGCTTTGAGCCATGTGAGCTTAACCCGCTGTGCTACCGCCTGACTTCCATGACTTTTTCTGTAGGTATTTAAACTATCATAATAGGGGACAAAGACTGGAGTCAATTAGAAATACTTTTTAAAAATAGACAGGATTTGTAGCCAATGAACAGAATGAGGGAAGGTTAGTAGATGGAGTATCACTGAGAAGAGATATAAAATTCACAAGAAGAAAATATACAAGGGTGAAAGGATTATGCATCAAAGGTAGGGAAATTTTTGCTAAACTAATTTATGAGAATTCTTGCTAAAAGTGAACAAGGCAGTGCCAAAGGACCAAATAAAGCCTAGTCAAACAGGAAATTCAGGTCTAGGGCCATTATATCTGTGTGTGAATCCCAGGATTCCTGGAAGAGGGCCCTGGATGGTAGAGTAGCCTGAAAGAGACCAAAAGAGCCAGCCATCATGAAAATGTGCTGGTCTCTTGCCTTTATCCAGCTTTTGTAGTCCTTACTTATTCTGACACAGATGGACTTAGATTGTGGGAACTGAAATAGGAAGTAGGTGAGGAATGTATCTAGGTCTAAGTAGAAACTATTTGATTAAGTACTTTATGGTACCAAATAAAAATTGTCTTTTTTTAGGTCTTTCTACTTGCTTGCTTCACTTATTGAGTCACTGCAAATTGTTGTGCACTTTTATTTTAAGGTATATATTTTCCCCTAACTTATGGATACCTGTGCACATATGTCCTATCACATGGGCCTTGGTCTATATCTAGGTTATGTAGCTTTGTTAGGAAATGCACCACCTGAAATGGAATTAAGGAGTCCTCTGAGCTAGGGAAGATCTCATCTGAGTAATGGAACTGAAGGGCTGACATCCCAGGCCTTGCGTCTCTGGATATAGTCTAAAGTGAAATATGTCAAGGTGGTATTCTTGTGGGCCTCTACAGGACCTTGCCCTCAATGTGGAACAACAATGGTAGGAACTGCCTCACTCTCTGAAGGGAGGTTGGGCCAAAATACTCTCTGCTAGTTGAGGAAGATGGGTCCTGAAAAGAGTGCAGCCTAGAGTGTTCCTAGCTATGACCCTGGAATGCGAGCTCAGACCAACAGGGATGGTTATACAGGCTCCTGTGCTGAATATGAATAGACATGAGTCCCAGCTCAGATGGGAGCTACTCTCTGCCCTGATCCAGCTTTCTAGTCTTATTTCTAACTCTAACACCATCTCCCCAGACAATACCTTTAGCCCACTTGCATCTTAGCTGTTTGGCTCAGACAAAAATTGGTAAAGTAATGGGCCCCTTGGAATATACCTAAAATAGACCTACTAGCTTTTTCCAAAATGGAGACCCCAAATCTCATCTGTTGTATTCTTACCTTTAAGTTCCTGATTATTAAACAATTTGTTCTGCTTTATATCTTCATGCTTTTCAACTACCAAATTGCAGATGCTATCATGATGCCAACCTGACTTCCCTGGGCAGACGACCTCAACAATGTGTCCTGTAACCCCACCTCTCCAGAGCCCTGCCCCACTAGGAAAAGATAGAAATGGGCCAGGAGTATGGATAGACCTGCCACACCTATGTCCAGTGGAGAAGCAATTACAGAAGTCAGACCTTCCACCTTCTGCATCCCATGATGATCCTGGGTCCATACTTCCAAAGGGCTAAAGAATAGGGAAGCTTCTAGTGGAGAAGATGGAATATGGAACTCTGGTGGTAGGAACTGAGTTTATCCTATGGTCTTGTTGATCATTATTAAATCAATAAAAATATTTTTTAAAAATCTCTGAGGAACCTGACTAAAGTTTTCAACAATACTCTTTGTCACATAAGTATTCAAAGGAAGCCTCTTTGAATAATGCCAAAAGACTCCTATATAACTCAACAATAAGCATATACTGACCTTGTTGGAGACACTGAGGAGGAAACAGATTTGAACATAATGCAGTCTTGACTTTCAAAGTTCCCATTCTCATGAGGCAACTATGGTGTCAGTAAACAATTGACTGTAAAATAATACACCACAGTCCTTAATAAAGAGATGAAGAAAATGCTCTGAAAATACAAGGATAGAAAGAGAATTTAGTGCTAGCTGTGGAGAAAATATTCATAGAGAAAAATTGTTCTGCTTTGGGTTTTGATGAAAGGATTAGTGTTTATCAGTCAGATGAAGAAGCTGAGCAAGTTCTTTGAAGGTGAGTACATTTACACAGGTATAGAAACAGTATTGTTCCCTGAGAAATGTAGAAGGAAGCAGCATTGGGGGGATGGAAATGGCTAGAACTGAGAGTCACCCTAACTTATATTATAAGGCAATTTATACTTTAATGCCATTTATAATTTTGGCTTAGATTTTGTGGAAGAAAGTGGAATTGAAAAGTGAACTTGTAATTCACAAAGATTTCTCAGACACAAGTAGAAGAAAACAAACTAGGATAGAAAAGGGTCAGATGCAGGAAGACCAAGTTGGCAGTTTACAGAATCTCAGAGAAAGAATAACAAAGATCTCTGGGAGAGCTAATGGTCTGGGAAAGGAAAGCACATATTTTAGAATGTGGCAAATCACCGTAATAGAAATGGAAGCGTTTAACACTGGAAATCATTTACAAAAAGAGTAATCAAAAAACAGAACTCTGTATGAAGGCAATAAAAAACAGAACCCTGGGTATACTAACACTTAAGAAAAAAACATTGAGTGTTCAACTTAAATAATAGAAAAAAGCAAACTTTATGTTATGTAGTTTTTATTGTTCTCACAGAGAGCACTGTGTTAATGAGAAAGGTACTGTTTTCAGGGTACATTTATAAATTTGGATTAACTAGTTTGGGAATATAGAAGTTTGCTGAATTTCTCTGCAAAATAAATAAACTAAAAGAAGTTCTGTAGAAAAAAAATGGATCAAAAGAGAGCAAAACCACAAATTTTAGAAGCCTGCAGAGTTAGAGAGGAAGCCATAAATGACTAAACCACAGTGTTCTCTACTTGTCCAGGAAAAGAAGATTCCAGCTGACTTTTATGTAGTATGCTACCAACATACATAAATGCTTCATTCAGATTTAGTCAGCTAGCTGTATTATCTTGGGCAATCTGCCAACATTCATCCATGTATCAATCCACTTTTATGATTCTATATTCAAATAGCAAATGCCAATGACAGTCTCATTGAGATGCTTAACATGAACCATCACATTTATTTATATATTTAACCAGTTTTTTTCTGCATTCATTACTATGTATATATGCAAAATGCTGCTTCATTGTGCTTCCAGAAATGGTATAGGATGCTTTTTAAAGCTGCATTCAATCTCTGATTTTAGATAAGGACAATTTAAACTTTATGAGGGTTTTTTAATTTTTCTTTGTCAGTGGTAAATCATGCAAGAGACATTAAAGAAGCTGAAAAACACTTCCATTATACAAAAAAAAAAAAAACTTAATCAGAAATGTTTTTCATTAAAAGTCAACACAGCAAAGCAGACCTTATGTGCCTTCTGCAAGCAACTGGAGTCCCAGAGAATGTCCTTGTTCCTGCCTCAGATACTGCAGACTTCTGGGTGTGGTTTCTAATGCAGAAGCTGTCTATGAATATTCATGCACATACCCTAGCTACAACCCTCAGATGGTTTGCTGAGAACTGCTTAAAATAGCAACAGTAAATTTTGAGCTAACCAGATACAATTAGTTAAGAAGCATGCTGGGTTCTTTGAAAATGACAGCATACAACTACCTGCTCCAGAGAGTGCATCACAGAATGAATCTGCACTGACTCAGTCTCCTCTAAGTTATGCTGGAAGGTTACTTGCAGTAGATTGGTAAGAACAAGCAGCTTGGTTCAGACACCTACATAGCAATAAAATCATGTTCTTTCCTGAGGTAGTGTCTGCAAATGGGTATTTCTAGAAATCCAGAAAGAGTTTCAAAGCTCTGATAGTTTCAGATTTACTTTGCATGATATATATTTTGGCAAAATTGTGCACCTGAAGATGCTATCCATCCTTCACCCCCACGCCCATCCACCCTGACTAAAAGTTGCTTTGTTTGTTTGTTTAATTGTCACCAGGGTTATCTGGCTCAGTGCCTGTACAAGGAATCCACCACTCCCAGGAGCCATTTTTTTCCTTCGTGCCCCCCCCTTCTTTTAGTTGATAGTACAGAGAGAAATTAAGAGGGGGGTGGGAGATAGAGAGGAAAAGGAAAAGAAAGACAGCTGCAGGAGTCGGGCGGTAGCGAAGCGGGTTAAGCGCAAGTGGCACAAAGCACAAGGACCAGCTTAAGGATCCCGGTTCGAGCCTGGCTCCCCACCTGCAGGGGAGTTGCTTCACAGGTGGTGACGCAAGTCTACAGGTGTCTTTCTCTCCCCCTCTCTGTCTTTCCCTTCTCTCTCCATTTCTCTCTGTCCTATCCAACGACAACAACAACAATAATAATAACCACAACAATAATAATAACTATAACAATAAAACAAGGGCAACAAAAGGAAATAAACAAATAAATAAAAATTTTTTAAAAAAGAAAGAAAGAAAGACAGCTGCATGACTGCTTCACCACTGGTGAAGCTTCACCTCTGCAGTTGAAGATTGGAGTCTTGAACCTTGTTTTTGCACATGGTGAGACTTATGCATCACCACACAGCCATAGAAGTTGGTCTTCATACAAACTGAGGAAAATATAAAACTGTATTAATAAAGCTAATGTATACTTAATTACCCACCCCTAAATAATAGCAGTACTAATATAATAGACTATACTTAGCTCCTAAAAATGAACTCGCAAAGGACTGGGTTTGGATGGGAGGGAGGGGGGCGGTGGCAGAGAGAGGAAGGAATATCCAGGTATGAACTGAGGTAAATTTAACTCCAACTGGTACACAAGTATGAAAACGGTAGGACAGCCTGAGGGACTCAAATCCACACCCTCTTTGGGAAGATCCTCTTTGTTATATTAGAGAATAACTGAAACCCTTTTTTTTTTTTCCCATTGCTACCATGGCTATTGCTGGGGGCTCAGTGCCTACACCATGAATCTATCAATTCCAGGCAGACTAGTCTGTCTTTGTTGTTGCTTGTTTGCTTACTTGCTTTTGATAGAATAAAATAGAATATGGAAACTTTGAGAGGAGAGTGGGAAGCAGGGGGTAGAGAGAGAAAGAGAGACACTTGTAGCACTGCTTCACTGCTTATGAAGTAGGGACTAGGGGCTTGAAAACTGATCCATGGGCTTGGTAATGTGTGTAATTGTACTCTGTAATTGCTATACTGCCATCCCCATTTGATTATTTTCTTATTTTTAAGTTATCTTTGTGTATTTAAAAAAATAAATCTTTATTTGATGTGACTTTGTGTGACAAGTCTTATTCATCTGGAATTATATCTAGATGAGTGTCTCAGAAATAAGTGTGTGTGTGTGTGTGTGTGTGTGTGTGTGTAGAGTGAAATGTCTGTGTCTATATGTTTTTGTTTGTTTTGCATATAGATACAGTTTTCCCAGAAATATTTATTAAAAGGGATGTCTTTTGTCCAGTGTGTTGCTTTTCTTTGTCAAAGATGCATTAATCTATTTTTCTGCTAATACAATACAATCTTGATTGCTGTGGCTTTACAGTAAGTCTTAAAGTCAGGTCTAGGAAGTCTTGAGGCCCTTCAACTATGTCCTGTTCCTTCAGTAATAGCTAGGAAAACAAGGGTATGAATTGACAGGAATAGATTTTTTTGTTAGAAATTGTCATAGTCGTAATTGATTATTTCAACTGTTTTCTCATTGAACTTTTAAAAGTAATTTAATGTCCATAATAATAAATTAGAAAAATAGATATGCCTACTCAGATTAGCCAACACAATAGTGTACATATATATTAATGTACATTTTTATATATTTTAAAATGTTGTCTTACTCTATATTGCTGATAACTCTCACTTTTCATATTACTGTTCTATCAAGATCTTTTTTTAGTCAAATCCTTGTGAATGGATTTAAAATTCCTCATAGATGCACTGCTGGAGATTTAAAGTAACTTTATTTGTTGTGCATTAAGCAGCTTCTAATTTTTGTCTATTCGAATGGATATTTTTTTCATTTTAGTCCCAAAGCAAGTTAAAGCAGCTGTCCACTTAGAAGCACTTATAGGTACTCAGTGGCTTCATATATTGATCAAGTTAAAAGAAAGCTTACTGTGATTAGTAAGAACTAACTTGTCTCCATTAACATGGAATCTGTCTTAGACACCAACATTATTTTATGTTTAATTCTTTTATTTTATTTGTAATCATAGTGGATTGTGATATTGTACCATTACAGGGCACAGTGTCACACCACACCCACTACCAAAATCCTGTGTCCTCACCTTCCCATCTCCCAAAGATAACCAACATGGTTTCCACAAATTCGCTTGCTTCCGTGTTTTTGTTTGTTGTGTTTTGCTTTTGGCAAGGTCATGTTTATCAGTCCTCTAGATTCCATATATGAGTAAAACCATCTGGTAGTTGTCTTTCATCTCTTTACTTATTTCACTAAGCACAATCACTTCCAGTTTCATCCATTTTATTTCAAAGGACACATATTGTCTTTTTTTAATTACAGAATAATATTCTATGGAATACATATATTCCATAATTTCTTTAGCCAGTCACCTGTCAATGGGCATTTCAGCTGTTTCCACTGTTTGGCCACTGTGAATAATGATATGAAAATATGGGGATAAGTATGAGTTTCGGCTTATGTATCTGTGTGTCTTTTGTGTAAATGCCCAAGAGTGGTATAGTCAGATTATATGGTAATTTCATTTTTATTTGCATAAGAACTCTCCATATCATCTTTGAAAGGAGTCTGCATTGCCACCAGCAGTATAATAAAGTCCTGTTTTCTGCACAACCCTGTCAACATTTGTCATTTCCTATTCTATTGATATAAGCCATTCTCACTGGTATAAAATAGATTCTCAGTGTACTTTTAATTTGCATTTCTCAAATAATTGAGATGAAGTATTTATTTCTTCATGTCTCTGTAGATTATGTGTCTCTGTCCCTTGGAAACTGCCTGTTTAGTTCTTTGGCTCACTTTTTATTCAGTTATTTTTCTTTCTGTTGAGTTGTGCCAGATCTTTACACATGTAGATGTTTGATATCAATCATTCGTCTGATATGTGATGTGTAAATATCTTCTCTCCATTACTGAGTTGCCTGGATATCCTTGGGAAGTTTTATTTCAATGTACAAAAGTTTTACAGTTAAACATTGTCCCATTTATTTACTCTTGATTTTATTTCGTATGCCCATGGACTTGAATATATATTTGATGTAAAGCCCTGCAATATTTCACTGATATTTTTAGTTTCTGCTCTAATATCTAGATCTTTGATCCACTTTTATCTGATATTGGTGCATGGTGTTAGATGATGATCTAGTTTTTGTTCCAGCACCATTTTTTGAAGAGGTCTTCTTTTATCCATTGAAAGTTTTTGACCTCTTTGTCATATATTTGGTACTTATATATGTGTGGGCTAATTTCTTGGCTTTCAGTTCTGTTCCACTGATCCAGTATCCATTTTTATTCCAGTACAATGCTGTTTTAATTACCATTATTCTATAATAAAATTCCATATTCTATTTTTTTGGATAAGTTATTTTGGATAAGTTGTTCAAATTCACTGAAAAACATCATTGGGATCTTGACAGGTATTGCACTAAAACTGTAGATTGTTTTTGGAAGGATAGCCATTTTAACAGTGTTTATAATTCTAGGCCATGAACAAAGAATATCTTTGTGGGAGTGAATTCTTCAATCATCTTTTCTCTAATTAGTTATTTATATATAGAAATGCCATAGATTTATGGGCGCTACTTTACTAAATTTATTGTTTCTAGTAGTTTTTTTTTTATTAGTGTCTTTGGGATTCTCTAGGCATACTATCATGTATATCCAATATGTATGCCTGTTCCTTGTGGCCGCAGCGGGGCGCAGAAAAAGAAGGTTTGGAGCAGAAAGGGAACACAATCCTTTATTTACACTGGCACCTCAGAGTTGGGTGAGAGAGCACCCAACAGCAGTTTGGGCCATGTGGAGGTAGCAAAAATGGCCGTCTCAGAGCAAGGGGCAGAAGAAGGGCTTTTATGGGAATAGCTCTGGTGAGAATGAGAAGGGGGAGGAGTAACCAAAGCACTCCAGGGTAGGACAATAACTCTTGCGGGAATGGGAAGGGGGAGGAGTAACCAAAGCACTCCAAATATCTCCGGGAATTGACGATGCCCTGAGTGCACAACATGGCGGAACAGATGCTCCGAGAATGTCCCAACTCTCGAACTAGCAATAGCCTGAGGGGAAAACATCGCAGATGTGACTGCATCTGCACAATTTACCAGCATATGCCCACTGTATCTTTTTCTTTCTTGCCTGATTGCAATGGTGACGACCTCCAGGGTTATGTTGAATAATATGGTCATAGTAGGCATCCTTGTTAGAGGGGAAGCTCTCAGTTTTTCCCCATTAAGGGTAATGTTAGCTGTGGGTTTATTATATATAGACTTTATTATGTTGAGGAATTGTCCTTCTCTTCCTAATTTCTAGAGGGTCTTTATTAGGAATTGATGCTGAGGGAGTCAGGCAGGTTAAGTGCAGGTGGCACAAAGCTCAAGGATTGGGTGTAAGGATTCTTGTTCAAGCCCCCGGCTCCCCATATTCAGGGGAGTTGCTTCACAAGGGGTGAAGTAGGTCTGCAGGTGTCTTATCTTTCTCTCCCCCTCACTGTCTTGCACTCCTGTCTCCATTTCTCTCTGTCCTATCCAACCAGGACAACATCAACAACAATAATAACTACAACAGTAAAACAACAAGGGCAACAAAAAAGAATCAATAAATAAATATTTTTTAAAATGGATGTTGGTAAATATCAAAATTAAAAATCTGAAGAATGTAGATTAGTTTAAGATCAGTGATGTCCTAGCAGCTGAGACCTTTCCCCATCCCAGTATTTATTTATTTGTTTTTTAACCAGAACACTGTTCAACTCTGGTTTATCATAGTGCTGCTGGGAGTTGGGACTTTGAAGCCTAAGGCATGGGAGGGAGTTTCTTTGCATAACCATTATGCTATCTCCCTCACCATGCCCTTTTCCTAATTAAAAATGCAATCAGTTCTTTTATTCTTTTTTTTTGGGGGGGGGAATGTTTATTACAGAACAAGAGTGAAAACTTTCACACATCTGACAAGGCAGACTTGTTTTGATAACAGACATCATCCATATTCATTTCTTCCAATATTATCACACGTGGAACATATTTTCACTAATAAAGATACCGGCATAAGTAAAGGGCAATGATTAAATGGAGTCAAAGGAAAGGTGAGGCCCCAAATCTTATCCCTTAGACTGATTCAAAACACAGGATTTAAATCAAACTACCTAGTCTTCTAATGCCAGTGGCTCCACTTTGACTACTTTTCAGAATCCCAAGAAGTCTTTGAAAGCAAATCCCAGTAACTAGACTCCTAGCAATCTCTGAGGCATGAGGCCAGGCATCAGTATTTTTTAAGCTTCCCAGGTGATTCCATTATGGAGCCAGGGTAAATCACTTCTGCTCTAGAGGCTGGTTCACTCTGCTCAGCAAGTTCCTTAGCCAGTCAACCTGCTATACGGCGAGGGGCTCTGCTAGCCCACGCAAGCTCTCACTGGCCCTCTCCTTCATTCCAGTTCAGAACTCTATACACGTCATCAGCTTTGGGTGCAATTTTGAGCCTTTTCATATGTCTTGGTGATTTTCGGAGCAATTCTTAATCAAGCAAATACCAGTAAAGAAAATACGAAAAAATAAATTTCCACAAGGCATGATACAAATAAATAAGTGAAAAAACAATCTGTTTTTAAATCATGAAACATCAAAGCCTATGAAGCTTTATTTATACAAAAAATAAAAATATTTATTTTTAAAGTACTGGTTTAAATTTGTTTTTCAGCTTTTCCTTTTTCTTGAACATGAAACTGCTTCCAACTCAGAAAGATTTAAGATAGGTAATTATTAAATAAACACGCTTTACCTTCCCCCTGCAAAAAAAAGTCTAATTCCCCATTTTATTTATGATAAACCAGATTATTTTCAGTTAAGAATATTGACAACTGCACAAAATGGATTATCAGATATGCAGCAGGAAGGTATGAGTTGTACAACAGCATTACAAAAAAATCTCAAAAGAAGATATGTGGTAAAAACAACAATAGAAAAATAATGAAACACAAACAAAATAAGAAAATGTCAAATATTTACAGCCTCCCTCTGAAATGTGACCTGTGCTCTTTCAGCTTAAAACAAAACCAGAGAATATTTCTCAATGGGTATCACAAATGGAGGTGGTGCCAGCCAATTAGTGAGGAGAGAGACATTCATTTCAAGAAGGGAGAAATGCACAGTTAGCAACTTGCTGGATTACAACCATGTCCTGGACTTCCTGCAGTTCTGTTACTAAAAAAGACACAAAGTAAATGATCTGATGTTGTCCTATAGAAATAACTTGTTTGTCACCACATTTCAAAACAAACTACTCAGTCACAGGCACTGGGTCTGGCAAAGCAGAAGTGGATGGCCACGCATTCAGGTGAGGGATGTTTTATCTTTGTGGTGTGAGGTCAGAGGAGGGAAGCAGAGCTCTATAGTCTGGAAGCTTCTGCACTATGGAGTCTTCTAATAATCAGCTCTTGGTTTTTTGTTTAACTTGAGATCGATCCTGTGTCGGTTTTTATTCTTTCGTTTTTTATGGCTGCTGTGATGACTCCCTGAGGAAGTAGAAGAAGCAGCCTTCTGAGGTTTCACTCCTTGCACAGATCCATCCAGATCCTCAGGGTCCTCTTGGCTGGGCTCATTTTCCTGATTGTGGAAGTCTGGAGAAGTATCACTTTCTGTCCCACTTCCTGGCTCTCTTTTTTCAATGAGCTGGTCCTGAACTCCCGCCAATGCACTTACTGCAGCTGCTGAAGTAACAGGATTTACTGAAGAGCTGCTCAGCTTCCTTAAATTTCCGGTTCCTTTGATCGTTTTTGCTATTGGAGTTTCTTTGGTTGGTCAGATACCGGTCCCAGCCTCGAATAATATTGCCATACATCTGAGTGTCTCCCAGGTAGCTTCCCTCAAAAGCATAGATCTGTCTCTCCAAGTTGGCCAGTGTTTCCGCCAGCTCCTGCTTGTGCCTCAGGAGCTCAGCCAGCTCCCGCGCCGGGTGTCTGGGATCTGCGGCGGTGCTGCCTTGTGCATCACCATGTTGGGCTGAGGCCGGCGGCCTTCTCTTATTCTTTTTATGGCCAAAAAGATATATGTTGAAATCTAAATATAAAAGTATACAAATATACAAGTGTAAGTTTATCAGTGAACATGACCATTCTACCTCAGAAATTCATTACACTAATCTTGATGAAAATCTAAGTAATCATCAGGTCTGGTGGTTGCTCATCTGGTAAAACACAAGTATTACTATTACCATGCACAAGAACCCAGATTCAACCCCTTGGTCCTCACTTGCAGAGGAAAAACTTCCAGGGCAGTGGAACAATGCTGTTGGTGTCTCTCTTCTTTCTCTTGTTGTCTCTCCCTATTAAAAAGACAGAAGGAACAGGAGGAGGAGGAGGAGGAAGAGGACTCCACCCCCTCAACTCTTGTTCCCAGTTCCCTCAGCACAGGATGGATGCCCAGTGTCCATCCTATTTATCTTTAAATGTATAGTCATATCAAGTCTTCCTCTGTATGTTACTATTTGATTTTTTTTCTTCTTCTTTGCTGGCTTGATGCTTTTTTGTTTACTTCTCCTACCTAAGAAGAACCCAGAGGGGTTAGGGAATTTTTTTTCCTATGAACTCAAAGCCCTAAATATTAAATCTGACAATAACTGAATTCTCTGATTCTTTCTAGCAAGTTATAGAACCTGAACCTTCTTAGAACCTAAAATTGTCACTGAGAACACTGAATATATTTAAATAAATGCTAGCTAACTGTTATGAGTTACTGAAACTTAAGCTTGAAAATAGCTACCAAACACATCTCTGATACATTTAAAAATGGTAGACTTTAGATTATGAGCTGAGTGACAAATTACAACAAAGAAACAGACCTGGTTCCACTATGAAGTAATCTACAACAACTCAGAGCAATGTAGAGAGGCCCAAGTGGTGTGTAGGATAAACTATAAGTGAGGGCACAAATCTGAATGACACATTTGAGATTATCTACTATCTCCCATCTCTGTTAAGAAGGAAGCACTCAGGAGTCGGACGGTAGAGCGGTGGGTTAAGCGCACGGGAGCGAAGCTCAAGGACCAGCTACCTACCTGCAGGGGAGTCGCTTCACAGGTGGGGTGAAGCAGGTCTGCACGTGTCTGTCTTTCTCTCCCCCTCCCTGTCTTCCCTTCCTCTCTCCATTTCTCTCTGTCCTATCCAGCAACAACATCAATAATAACTATAACAATAAAACAAGGGCAATAAAAGGGAATAAATAAATAAATATTAAAAAGAGAAATTATAAAAGGAAATACTCTAAACCCTCTATGTCTTAAATATTTTGCTTGCAAGATGAGGAAAATGGTACATTGTTTGAATACTTGCTAGCACAAGCAAATAAAACAGTATGTAACAAAAGCTCAAGAAATGCTAGCTATTATTATTAGCATGATCATATTGTTTTGTAGTAGTACAAAACCCAAGGGGAAAAAATGATACTCAATGATTACCAAAGATAGCCTGAGCTTTTAGTACACTTCAAATACTTTAAAATATACGCTGGCAGCATAAAAACATTTAACTATTTTGCCCTTTGTTTCTGCAAAGAAGAGAAATTAAGATCTCTGTCAGCATTCCTATTTAATTGATTGTATGTTCCAATGGTCATAGCACTTTGATATTGTCTGTATCATTATTGTGTTATGTATGGCTTTTCTGAGGTGGCGACATTTTAAAGTGACTTCATAAACACTTTTAGAAAAGAAATGGAAACATAGCCATCTACAATGTTAAAAATACAGAGATAGTAGTCCTGATCCCACAAAATCTTACATAACTTTGCCTTTCTTTGGAATATTCACATTCAGGATTTGTCCTTATATTGCATCTTCTTTCTCTGACAAGATTATCCTCATTAGCAAAAAATAAATAAATAAATAAATAAATAAATAAATAAATAAATAAATAATAAATCCCACTAGCTATATTGTTGGGGTGAGGTTATTGCTACAAAGGGTATTAACATTTTAATGGACCTTCTGTTTCAAATCTTATTGTTTTATAACAATTTGCAAATTGCTACTCAGTGTCACTTAACATCTGTGACTTGGCACTTATGTTCTTGGGCAATTTTTACTTCCTTATAGAATTCCAGTGAGTCAGAGTGCAAGGATTCAGTTCAAGCCCCTGGTCCCCATCTACAGGGGGAAAACTTCACAAGTGGTGAAGCAAAGCTACAGATGTCTCTTTCTCTTTCCTTCTCTATGTCCTCGCCCCTCTACCCAATATCCTCTCTCTCTGACTGTATCCAACAATAAACAAATAGATAAAGATTAAAAAACAGAATTCCAGTGTATAAACAAGATTTGTTGGATGTCTGAAAGATTACACAGAGAACGCATAGAAACATCCCCAGCAGTAGATAATCCAAAACATGTTATATGAGTTACTGTAGTGTGTGTCCTTTAAGTTTTGTCAGACACTCTTGTAAGAGTTAGGCACACAGGAATTTTAATAATATTAAAATTAATGGCTGTGTGTTAAGGACATCAGAATAAATGTATGTCAGATTGCTTATGATTTAGAAAAAAGGTAAACATACCTACTGACACAATACAGTAAAGGCAGAACTAAATATTTTTAATGTTTTTTATTTTTTATTATATTTATTTATTGGATAGAGACAGCCAGAAATTGAAAGGAGTGGGGAGATAGAGAAGGAGAGATACAAAGGGAGAAGTGCAGACCTGCTTCATAATTTGTGAAGCTTTTGCCTTTGCAGGTGGGGAGTAGGGGCTTGAACCTGGGTCCTTGTGCATTGTAACATGTATGTCCAACCAGGTGCACCACCACCTGGCCCCAGAACTAAATCTTATCTATTTTGTCTTCAAAGGTGACAAGGCCCCAATTGCATGGAGAAAGCTTCACAAGCAATGAAGCAGTCTGTAGCTTTCTTCCTTTCCTCTCAATTTCTTTGTCTTATCAGAAATAAATGAAGGAAAAAAAAAGTATTATGAATTTTTAAAATTATTTATAAAATGGAGATATTGACAAGACCATAGGATAAGCGGGGTACATTTCCACACAATTCCCACCACTATCTCATCTGCTCACCGCCCCCCCCCCCCATTCTTTTCCCTCTGGGAGTATGAACCCAGGATCATTATGAGGCTCAGAACGTGGAAGATCTGGCTTCTGTAATTGCTTACCCACTGAACACTGAATGTGGGTGTTGGAAGGTGGATCCATATTCCTAGTTTGTCTCTCTCTTTCCCTAGTGGGGCAGGGATCTGGAGAGGTGGGATTCTGGGACACACCTGTGAGGTAGTCTGCCCAGGGAAGTCAGTTGGCATCATGGTACCATCTGGAACCTGGTGGCTGAAAAAAGTGTTAGCATATAAAGCAGAACAAATCGCTTTATAATAGGAACCTAAAGGCAAGAATATTGCTGATGAAGGTTTGGGGTCCCGTTTTGGAAAAAGTTGGTAGGTCTATTTTAGGTATAGTCCAAGGAGCCCATGACTTTACTAGTTTTTTTGCCTGAGCCTGAGGTTTATTTTGCCAGTGAACCCAAGGCATTGTCTGGGGAAGATGATGTCATAGTTGGAAAAAGGACCAGAAAGCTGGATCAAGGAAAAGAGTTGCTCCCAAATATGGAAAAAAAGTTTATAAATATTGTTAACTGTAGACCCCATCGATCTGATCTGGGGCCTATATGGCAGCACAGGAGCCTATGTAGCCTCCCTGTAGTTTTTTTTTTTTTTCCTTTTGTTGCCCTTGTTTAACGTGGTGGTTATTGATGTCATTGTTGTTAGAGAGGACAGAGAGAAATGGAGAGAGGAGGGGAAGACAGAGAGGAGGAGAGAGAAGTTAGGCAAAGGTGTCCTGCAGAAGTTAGGCAAAGGTATGATGACCATATTTACAGAAAGTGAAAATGAACGTTTCCAGTAGCTAGAAACTAGGCCTAGGGTGTTGAATGGGCATCTGGCTAGTAGAATTCAATGTGTTTTCCCCAAACCTCATCAGCATTTATTTTCTCGCTTGGTTTCTTAAAGGCAGATGGGTCTGCAAGCATTCAGGGCCTCTGTTGTCTCCCTGTATATAGTGCTTGTCTATTACTTCAGAAGCTAAGACAAATTACCCTTATTGGCAGATGGCTGAGACTACTGCAGTTAAGGTTGTCTGGTATGCCTGCATTTCCAATGAGATCGTCCTGATTTATTTCATCTGCAGTAATTAAACCTGCCTTTCTTCACAGCAGTGACTTAAAATGCCAGGCACTCTGGGCCTCATTGCACACTGTTGTTGTCACTGGCAGGTTACTCAGGGACAATTCCAGATTCTTCATGATGTCTCCTGTAGCCACTTCAAATTTCTACTTTCAAATCCTAGAGGGAAAGTCCTCAACTATGTTACAAAGATTTAACTCTAAGCCATTTCATCAGTGAGAACCAAAGACTGATACTGCTGTCTTCTCCTGATATGCCTCCTAACAGAATGCTGACTCACTCCTGAGGTGTGCTCATCAATAATCAGTTCCTTAGGGTAGTAACAGGAAAACAGGGATTGGTCAAGTTATGAAAAACAAAAAGCCTGTACTGTTATAGTGTATGTCCCTAGAAAATGCAAAATATGGACAATTTAAGTCAACAAAAGGACTTCCTAAATATAAAACACCATGTAACTAATGTGTAAATTCCATAAGAAATTCACAGACATTTAAACTCAGATTTGAGTAACCGTCTTCAATAATGGTTTTATTATTTTATTTAAATGAGAGTTTACAAGCACCTTAGGAACACTGTAGAAAAGAACTCTATGCAAGACACATGCATTAGAATTACCTTGCAAGAACAGACTCTCTACTAGATAAGAGGTTGAAAGAGGTTGTTGTGATACTGGAATTTATTTCACATATATTTGGTCTTTGTTTATTTCCTAGCACAGAGCTTTGTAACTTATTGGAATTTCCATTAAAGAGAGTAGTACACACACACACACACACACACACACACACACACACACACACACACACACACACACACACTTTTGTTTTAATGTTGATGAAAGGGGGTCCCCATTTTAGAAAGGGACTGGTTGCCAAAAGAGTCAACTATGTGATTAGAGAGGTACATTTTCAGGTTCTTACTTCAGTCCAAATGATAGGAAGGATTAAATCATTCATGGTCATATAACTAAAGGGTCTGTAATCAGACATCTGGATTCTGATCTTCAGAAACAATTCTTTGGCATGCAGGTAATTCTAAACTAAACAGTTCCTGGATTAACTAGAATAGCAGATTCATCTAGACTGAGTTCAACAGCCCTTTCTTTTCCTCTAAAGGCCAATTAATTCCACCACTTTGCCATTCCCAATTCTCTTCTCCACTCCCAGATTCCCTGGAGACACATCCCCCAACATAAATTGCCTGTAGTTTCCGTATTAGCACTAGGTGGGGGGAGGGCATACTGCATTGTCTTATTTCTGTGCTCCAAATATATGTTTTATAAGTCATTAATTTTTTTTCTTCCTTTGCTGAGTTGTCTAATGTTGTTTGCTTTATCCTTCCATTTTGTGAAGCACCAAGAAGGTGGGGAGTTTCCTAAAGTCTCAACTTAGTGAAGACTATAAAACTTAAAAGGGCAGGAGTCAGGAGCTTCTAGCCTGGTGAGCACATTTAGATACAGGGATGGGATATACTCCGACTCTACAGAGACCGAAGATGCTGTGCTCAGGACCATCCCAGTCTTTTCCCTATGCATCTCTTTATAATTAATCAAGAAAGAAGTAAAAAAACACCCTTCCTTGCACCCCCCCCCCAACCTCCACCCACCTCATTCCCACCTAATCTTTGTGGTCCTAGAAGTGGATACTTCCAACACCCACCCTGCACATGGAAAAGATTGGGAAATAATTGACTTGGTCAATTACTTCAGAGGAACCTGAGGAACTATAAGAAACTAGATGGAACCAGAAAATACTTGGTCTTCTTTACACAGATGAGTTAATGACACTCTTCCCTCATGGTGCTGTTCTTTCTTTCTTTCTTTTTTCTCAGATTCCGTTTTATCTTACTGCTGGAGTTAAGTCCAACCCAATTTATCTTAAGTCATCTCACATCCCAGGCCTATTGTTTGATACAGTCTAGTACAATGGGTGAAAAAATACTTGCAGTCTTGTGACTGTCATTAACTCATCTGTGTAAAGAAGACCGAGATACCAATATTATGAAGGAGTAACCAGTCATTCAGCTCAGTAACTAGACAAAAAGCAAGAAAAGACTGGTGTTAGTTTCCCCAATTAGTCTTATCCCCCTCTCCTTCCATGTAAGCAATGGGTATATCTGAACTTTAACTAAAAGAGTAGTATTCAGATATGACTTAATAAAGACCCAGAGATGAAAATGTAGGAGAAAACGGGAAGCCATAGGCAGAAGGAAGTAGATTATAATCT
Source organism: Erinaceus europaeus (assembly GCF_950295315.1). Lineage (NCBI taxonomy): Eukaryota > Metazoa > Chordata > Mammalia > Eulipotyphla > Erinaceidae > Erinaceus > Erinaceus europaeus. The sequence goes on along the minus strand of NC_080180.1, from coordinate 35,578,717 downwards.
TTTAGGTAACTGTACCTAATATCTGGGTAATGTGAGGTAGAGGATGGACAGCTACTGAGAAAATATGGATTTGAGAGATACGAACATCTATAATGGACCATCATTAGTGAGGCAGGCTATCCAGACATGCTGAGAGCATAAGGGAGTTATAGAAATGATAGATATAGATGGAGATAGACCTATTATTATTATTATTATTATTATTATTATTATTGCCTCCAGGGTGATTGCTGGGACTCACTCAGTGCCTCCACCACTCCTAGAGGTTATGTTTTTTCTCCTTTTGTTGCCCTTTTTGTTTTTATCATTTTTGTTATTGTTGTTGGATAGGACAGAGGGAAATCTAGAGAAGAGGGGAAGACAGAGAGGGGGAGAGAAAGATAGACACCTACAGACCTGCTTCACCACTTGTGAAGTGACCTCCCTGCTGGTGGGGAGCTGGGGGCTTGAACCCAGATCCTTAATGGTCCTGCACTTCTTGCCTTCCATGTGTGCTTAACCTGCTGCACTCCACCGGACCCCCGGACCTCCTCTTTGTTTTACTTCTAAGTCAACATTAGAGGTTGTGCGTATGGAATTTCACCCCCTCCTGCCCTGCCCCTCACTCTTCTTTAAAATAGCAAGAGCCATTTGCAATACTGTAGTTGTGGTTATGGCACTAACTGTAGCTGACAGGAAAAAAAAGTCCAGGAAACAGAAACTTCATGCAGAGTCTTCTTCTGTGTAGCTTAACTTCCTCTAACAAAAACAAACAAAAGAGCCTTTATAAAATTAGAAAAACTAGGTATCCCCTAGATCTCAACATTTTTCCCACATTCTATGTAACTTTAATTTAATGTTGTCACTTGCAAGTCTGGGATGATTCAAAGGCATCAAATCCCTATGTAAAGTCACTTGTGGGAGACAGATAGTTTCATGGTTATACATGAAAGACTTTCATGCCTAACGGTACAGGCTTAATATCACTTTAAACCGTGAAGCTGTCCTCAGGTGAAGAAGAAGGGAGGAGTAGGAAGACGTAGGCCAAGAAGGCTCTCAAAGCACCAATTTTTTTTCTTAAAACTTTTATTTATTTTAATGGAAGAGAGACTTAAAGTGCCAATTTCTTTTTTTAAATGTAGTTATTTATTTATTTTCATTTCTTTGTTGGGAATTAATGTTTTTACAATTGACAGTAAATACAATAGGTTTATATGCGTAACATTTCTCAGCTGTCCACACAACAGTACAACCCCCACTAGGTCCTCTACCACCCTGTTCCAGGACCCAAACTCCCCCCACCCCGACCCATCCACCCCAGAGCTTTTTACTTTGGTGCAATACACCAACTCCAGTCCAAGTTTTGCTTAGTGTTTCCTCTTCTGATCATGTTTTTCAGCGTCTGCCTATGAATGAGATCATCCCATACTCATCCTTCTGTTTCTGACGTATTTCACTTAACATAATTTCTTCAAGCTCCATTACAAATGGGCTGAAAACAATGAAATAACTATTTTTAATACCTGAGTAGTATACCATTGTGTATATATACTACAACTTACTCAGCCACTCTTTTTTTTTTTTCTTAAAAATGTTTGTTTTATTTTAATGAGACAGAGAGAGGCCAGAGGATTGCTCAGCTCTGGCTTTAGGTGATGATGGGGACTGAACCTCTTACTTTAAAGCTTTAGGCATGGAAGTCTTTTGCATAACCATTATGTTGCCTCCCTGGCTTTTTTTTTTAAAGTTGTTTAAGCAATGGTTTCTCCCTCCCACTTCTCTCTGCCTCTCTTTGTTCACTCTACCCAGCTGATAAATCCACACCTAATATAATCTAGATTCCATATCTCACTGTTTTTATTTCCAGTTTTGAGGGAAGAAACTATAGCTGCCCCACAGCATTAGGTAATTTAAGAGCTAAAACTGTATGAAGCAAATATGAAGGTTGTCTTGTTATTTTACATTCTTCCAATGGATGATGGGAATGTATTTGTATGACAGTAAATATCAATCTATAAAATCTGGTTTTTAGTTAATAGAGCAAATTGTTTTAAATTCATGGGCACAGTGATTAAGAAAAAAAGAATATTGCATCTTGTGTTGCTGTCATTTAATTCCAAGCAAGAACACTTGTTTGGCAGTTTCAGTTACAAAAACTACAGATAACAGTTTGAAAAATGGGACAACATAAATACAGTAGTCTCACTGCATGACTCAGCTTCTACAAAATAGGGCAAATTTATAACAGTTCCAGACTAGTACCTAGAGCTTCTATGGACAAAGGCCTAGTTTTTTCCTTTACCACTTGATTTGCCCTTTAAGGTAAAAAATAAATATATAAACAAACAAACAAACATTATAAATGGATTTCTATAGGAATTTCAACTTAAAAGATTACTTGGTTAGCAGTCCCTAAATTTCTCTCTCATATGTCCTTGAACTTGCTTAAGAAAAATGTATAAAAGTCATGCCTTTCCCTCTACTAGAATAATAATGAAAGTAGCCACAAATAATTTGCTCAGTGCTAAGTGTTAAGCCCACTTTGTTTAGCTGCAGGGTTCCCATAATAAGATGAACAAAACTCTGCGACTCAGGGAATGAAGCTGAATGAATCAGCATACTGCAGCAAGAGTACCTTGAACCAAAGTTCCTATAACTTCATTTTGTTGTTGTTGTTTTAATTAAAAAATATGCATTGCTGGCACTGAATTTTCGTAGTGGTTCAAATAACACTTCACATTTAGAAGGCTGATACAATTTACTGAGAAATGCAAAATAAAATTTAGAATGAGAAAAGTCATAAATGTTGATGTAGATGATCTCAACACAGTCCCCAAACTGAAAAAGATTCAAGAAGTCATCAAGATGTATACAGATGGCAATATTTAGTGTTTTTTAGACATAACTTATAAACCATGCAACAAATGGTTTTTGTAAATGTACATTTTTAGAAGAATGTCACTTTCAGTTCCCCAATACATAATACCATCTTGTCTAGAGTTACATTTTTACTCTAATTGTCCCTAAGATTCCTTTTCAATTGGTCAGAATCTCTTTTGTTATGTTTATCCAGGGAATATAATTCTTTTTAAAAAATTTTATGTATAAAAAAGAAGCACTGACAAAACCAAGGATAAGAAGGGTACAACTCCACATAATTCCCATCACCAGAACTCCATGTCCCCTCCCCTCTCCTGATAGCTTTCTTATTCTTTAACCCTCTGGGAGTATGGCCCCAAGGTCATTGTGGGGTACAGAAGGTGAAAGGTCTGACTTTTATAATTGCTTCCCTGCTGAGCATGTAATATAATTCTTAATCACCTTTCAGACATTCAAGTAAAAAATAACTTCTGGTCTCTAGCTTAAGGAGATGGATCAAGCAATAAAACCCTTTTATTCTTTCTTCTTCTTCTTCTTTTTCTTTTACCCTCAGTACTTTCTCTTCCTAATAAAAATTTCCCGAAAGCAAAGTATGGGGATTTATACAGTATCTGGAAAATTGTCCACTGTGTTACCTGACTGGGCTGGTATGAAAACTAAGATTTCTCTTCTTAAAGAGAACAGCATAGCCATCCTAGATGATGCAACCACACTTAGGATGATGTAACTGCAAAGGATGTCCAGCCACTGATCACCTGAAACAAGGACTTGCTTGCCCTTATTACCTTACCCCACTCTGCTACACATCATTGAGACAGCACCTACCAAATATAAAAACCTTTAAAAACAGGATTTATACAGTGTCTGGCCATCATCAGTTATAAATTAACACAATATTGATGCTGAGGAAAAGAAGATTTAATTAAAACCAATGTAAAACCAAGTAAGACCCTGATACCATATGAGTGTAGCTGCCCTAGCCATATAAAACCTTCTTATATTTCTTCTCCCATGGCATTTTTTGGGTCCTATTAATACCACCTTATAGGCCAGCCTGTCAAGTCAGCCGGTGAAAAGCCAGATGGTCCTTGGATATTTGTCTAGGAAACACAGCTAATGAATGTCTTTGTTATTCAGATACATAGGTTGGTTTACAATTGCTTACTAATTATTCAATGTCCAGTAGTGCAGGTGGCTCATTTATAGTCTTTCCCCAGGCAATTTATTCTTCATTAAAACATAGAGATGCAAATTAAAGTCTTTATTCCTTCACCTTTTTCCCCCCCTTCCTTTCCTGTTCTACTACACATGGGTAACAGGGAGTGAGCTCACTGCACTACTACTCCACCCTGTTATTCCACCAGGAATAATGAGTCATCAAAGAGATACTGTAAGAGAGCAGGAAAGAAAGAACAGGCGAAAGGTTTGAATTTGCACCACTGTATTTTAGGGAACAAGAAATTGTTAGTATAACGAGCAAGAAGAGACAAAAATTATTCTTAATAAGGTCTAATTAGCATCTACTATTGTTAAGTTAGAAACTTTGGTTTGCATCTATTATTGTCATTAAGAAAGGGAATTTAACTTACATCTTTTAGTGCTAAGAAAGGAATAGTAGTTTGACATGTACATGCTTGTCTTTAAAAAGGAACTTCAGTTAGTACTCTTAGTTAAGAGGAACTATAGTTTACATATGTTATTGTCTATTACTATTGAGAAAGAAACAGCAATTTGAATATCTATAATATGCTAGGAAGGGGATAATAGCTAACCATTAAAACACCTTTCTTTAATAAAGGAACTATCCTGCACTGAAAAGAAATACTTGGCTTCATAGAATGGGCTCTGAACATACACAATGGGGAGGGTAAATCAGGGCATGACCTCCCAATCTGGATAGTACCATGGATTTGCTTGGTTTTCTATTTGGTTTTAATTTTCCTTAGCATCATTAATGAGTTAGTCTGTCATTGATGATGACTGGATGAATTAAGATACTTGTAAAGATTTTTATGTTTTTGTTCAAACAAGATAGTCAGGTGATATCACAATAGTATAAAGAGAGAGCACAGGCAACAGATAATAGTTCACCTTGTGAGATATGGCCCCTGGCTCTTATCATGCCTACATAACTACAGCCGATGGATTTTTGTCTAGCTTCTGTGATGTCAGCCTTGTCCTATTTTTCTTCAACGTTAACCTAGTGTACTCAGCCCCTCCCCACTTCCCATACATCATCCCTTCCTACTTCTCATATATGGTTAAGATTCTGAGTTCCCTCATTTCTACCAGTAGGAAAGAGATAGCTCATCCCTCTATCCCAGTAATGTATAAAAAGCCTCCCTGGAAATCATGCTTGGTTGCTTGCAGGCTTAGATGTGTGTGTGTGTGTGTGTGTGTGTGTGTGTGTGTGTGTGTGTGTGCAAATTTGCTTTTTTGACTCAAGGTGCCTTTGTCCATTTTTAAGGCTTAGATAACCGTTAACCATAACCTGAGTGCATGACTGTTTGATGAGGCATCTCTACCCTCCACATCTTCCTACATTCTCCAGCCTGGCTCATAAGCTACAAAAAGCACACTTTGGACACAATTCATGGCTTCACCTTGTTGAACGCCTACCATTAACCTCCTGGAATTTATGAAAATGGGACCACTGGGAAGATATTAGGGTCAGATGAAGTCAAAGGACAAGACTTGTGATAGAACTAGTGCCCTTATGAAGAGACTTGGGGAACACTGCTTTCTCCCGTGACAGGAGCATGAAGAGATCATGTAAACAGATATGAGATAACGGTCACCCAGAAGTCAAGACTTCTCAGAACAAAAGATATTTCCATAGGTTTAAACCATCTGACATAGGTAATAAGTTATGGAAACTCAGTTCAACTAAAACAAATCATCTGGAATCTAATTGTTCATTGCATTTGAATTTTATGTAGTTATAAATACATTACATTAAATGCATTCTTCATACTTGTCTTATTTTGATAGAAAGGTACGTTGATTTATTTACATTTATCAGAATAGGAAGATGTTTCTTCTATTCCCAGTTTGCCAAGAAAGTAAGTTTGTTTTAGGTTTTTACACTTTTGTGTGTTTAAAGTTTTTTTTTGTTTTTTTTTACCATAAGTGGTAAATTGCCTCACATATTTCCCTGCCATTTTCTGCTAAGAAACTTTAAGATCAGGTTATGTTGGCATCTTAAACACATAAGTTAGTATTTCCTCTGTTTCTATTCATTAGAATTTAGTTTTGAATCTGAACACTGCTCAGCTCTGCATATTGTGGTGCCAGGGATTGAACCTGGGACCTCAGAGCATCAGGCATGAACATTTATGCACAGTCAATATATCTCCTAGGTTCTATTAGGATAAATTCTTGTTATTTATTTATTTATTGGTATATTTACTTATTTGATCTTGACAGTCAGAAATTGGGAAGGAAAGAGAAGATTGAGAGGGAGAGAGACAGACATTTGCAACCCTGCTTCATCACTCACAACCTGCACTCAACCAAGTGCACCTCATTCAGGATAAATTTTAATTGGCTTTTTTTCTTATTGGAACCACTTAATGATGAATTAGATGTGCATGTCTTGAGTTTTATTGTTTTAATTGCCTTTGTATGGAAAGTATTTAACAACAGATCACTAAATACTAGTTTCTTTCTCTTTCCATTAGAACAGATATTCCCTTAAGAAATATATTTATGTCATCAAAATTATCAGTTTAATGGCAAAAGTTTGATGCTAATATCTTATAACTATAATATGTGTAAGATTCTTTTTAAATTTCTTTATTGGGGGATTAATGGTTTACAGTAGACAGTAAAATACATACACACATAATATTTCCACATAACAATACAACTTTCACTAGGTCCTCCTCTGCCATCATGTTCCAGGACCTGAACCCCCACCCCCAAGTCTTTATTGTGGGATTAACGTTTTACACTCAGCAATAAATACAATAGTTTACACATGAATAACATTTCCCAGATTTCCACAATACAACCCCCACTAGGTCCTCTACCATCATATTCCAGGGCATGAACCCTTCCCCTTCCCAACCCAGAAACTTTTACTTTGGTGCAATACACCAACTCCAGTCCAAGTTCTGCTTAGTGTTTTCTCTTCTGATCTTGTTTTTCATGATTTTTGTTGATACTCATTCTCATATATTTACTATCTCTCTTTACTCCATTGTTTTGATTTTCCTTTACATTCTTCTTTATTGTGGATAATTTTCAGTATTCTCTTCAATGCTACTTTTTAAGTGTCAGCCTTTATCTTACTGTTTCTCTCTATTGTACCTTTTTTTTTTCCTTTAAGATGGATGAGGGGAATTCTGATTTATCTGTATTATATGCATAAAAAAACTAAATGTTGGTCACAGAGCTCTGCTTTTACTGAGCTCCACATATGGCTCTCTTTGAAATGTTGTACATTTGATAAATTTCATAGATACTTTTAAATATTAATTACACCTTTTTCTTTAATACAATTTTCATAAGGGTGCTTAGTTTAATTGCATAACGGCTTGAAATTTTCTAGATTAATTTCACTGGAGATTAGACATCAAATTCTGAATGTTATCAATCCTTTGAGATTTATTAAATCTCTGTTCATATCCCAGCAGATAAGAAATTTAATAGGTGCTTATGTACATTTGAAAATAATGTGAATTTTGTGTTGGTTGATGAGGTATAAGTCAGAATAAGTTTATTCATTGTGTTACTAAGATATTCATATTGAATCTGGTCTAAATTATTGAGAAAACTTGCCGATGTTTGTATTTAATATGTTAGGTTTATCTACTGTTCCTTTAAAATGCTGGTTCTACCAAATGATCTCATTTATTAGCAGGACTTAATAAAATAAAATAGGGGCAAGGAGGGAGCACAAAGTGAAACATGGACTTAACATGATGTATTGCACCAAAACGAAGGACTCTGGAGAAGGAGGGAGAAGTTGGGTAGGAAAAAAGTTTTGGGGGGCTCTTTATAATGAAATTACATACATATGTCAGTGATTATGCTGTAAAGCATTAATCCCCTGAATAAAAAAAGAAAGAAAAGAAAAAATGCTGATTCTGTTTATATATATATATATATATATATATATATATAATGAATTTCAATGACAGGAAACCTATAAATTTAAAAGTTTGATATTTGACACATTTTCTTCCTATCTTTATAGCATATATTTCTACTTTAGCAATATTAGTAAACTCAAAGTCTACAGCTTCTATTAATAAAATTTACACAGATTTTTAAACTATGAATTTTCATGAAATACAGTTATTTGCACTGATTTATCTTTATGCTTAATGTATATAACAATTATTATTTCTTTTGTTAGCATTCAAATTTATTTACTTATGCACTTAGTTCAGATTGGGTACTTGTTTTCCAGTTGACCTCTGTGCTTTTTTTTTCTCCTAATTTTTATACCTTATATGTTTCAAATGTGATTTTAATTATTCCATTTCACCTTATTAACTTTTTTAGTTTTTTCATTGTTTTTATTACTATCAGTGGTTATTATATGCTTCATGATCAGTATTCTTGAGCTACTAGAACATAACAAACCTATTATTACTTTTGACACTTCCAAATAATGCTAGGGCTTGTGATAATTTACCTCCATTTGTCACTGTGCCTCTCACATTATTTTATCACACAACAAATATTTTACTTTTGAATGCACATGACAGAAACTATATTACTTTCAGTGAGTATTCTTTCTCATTTTTCCACATATTTACTCTTTCCATTCCTCATTCATTCATGTTTGCCAAATTGCTTGAGAATCATTACTTCTGCCTGTGAATCACTCATCTATGTTTAAAATACTGACCTGCTTGTGATCAACTTACTCAGTCTAATGGTGTTTACATAGTTTTCTATGTAAGTTTCTATTCCTTGTGAAAAAAAAATGTATTCATTCTACCTTTCTTCCATTTTGTTAAACACCCTAATCTTATTTATTTTTCAGAACAAATATTATAACCTCACTATTTTTATTACTTGCTAGTTCACCTAGAGAGTCTTTTTCATGGCTTAGGGTTTGGTCCTATGATCCTATCTTTTCACTTGTCTAGTGATATTTTATTGAATGTCATATATTAGTGCAAAATTCTGAAATGCTTAAAGTATTTTAGCTTCCACAGGACTATTTCTCCTTTCTTTTGTTAACTGATTTATTTGGAGGAGACTAATCACTTTAATCCAGTCATAGATGATTTTAGTTCAACATGATATGGAACAGTTGTGTTAAAACTTAGTCAACAACCTTTCCATTCCTAGACCTAGGATCTGACACTTCAGAGTTTAAAATAAGATCACTGTAAACTTTGTATATATTTACATATATATGTGCAGGGATTTCTGATCTAATTTTTAACTTAGTTATTAAGCATCCCACTCCATATAGAATCACAATTTTACAATATTCTAGAGGAGGAGACCAGCTGTGTTTCAAGTCCCTGGAGTTTCTAATTTTATCATTTCAATTCTAAGTAAATCACAAAAGCTCTGTTGGTTGCTCTGTGTAAAGAAAAGGCCCCCTTTCAGATTCAAGCCTAGTTAATTTGTTTATTTCTTTTTTTATATTTATTCCCTTTTGTTGACCTTGTTGTTTTATTGTTGTAGTTATTATTATTGTTATTGATGTCATTGTTGTTGGATAGGACAGAAAGAAATAGAGAGAGGAGGGGAAGACAGAGAGGAGGAGAGAAAGATAGACACCCCCAGACACCCCGACCTGCTTCACTGCTTGTGAAGCAACTCCCCTGTAGGTGTTGAGCTGGGGGCTAGAACCGGGATTCTTATGCCAGTCCTTGTGTAACTGCTGTACTGCCACCAGACTCCCTCAAGCCTAGTTTCTTACCCAGATCTGCAAGTAACTCTAGATAAAAAAAATGCGGGGCTCTACATACTTGACCATTTCCACTAATAAGAAGCTGCTCAGCTCTCATCTCTTGCTTTCAGTTTCCCCGCCTCTAATAAGACTGAAAATTTTTATTAACTTTTTTTTTACATTAGGGCATACAATTTTAGTCTTCAATGCTATGCATATTTAGAGTTTAGTGACTGTATTAAAGGAAAAATTGGCCATCTGCTTGGAGGCTTTTATACTGTCACTCAAAGTGTTACAATGTTGATGCCTAATCTGTACCCCAGAAATAATTCACAGCCTGAGTTTAGCACAGATTCTCAGTTTTTAGTCTATGCCCAGAATCAGGTAATATCTATAGAGAATAGAAAGTCCTGATTTCACCTTCTGAACATTTCCTTTCCATGGACTCTTATATTGAAGTACTATTTCTGTTATTCTATGATACTATTAAATTTACTAAAATTATATATCAGGATTTTCTAGTTAACCTCAACAGAAAAATTGGCTTGATATCAGATTTTCCATTCTACCCCAGAGCAAAAGTCCTGACTTGGCCTTTTATATAAATAAAATAAATGTCATTCTTCATTTATTTAGTTTAGTTGTTTTCTAAACACAAAGTCAGTGACCTTTACTCTAGTTATTTCTGTCACATAAATAATGACTGACAAAACAATTTATTTCAAAAGAGAGCAATATCCAAACATATTCATCTTTTCTAAAAGTTATTTTTTTTATTTCAAACCAAAGGAAATCATCAGACTCAGTTTTTTTAGGAATGCTAGATTGTACACACTATCAATATTCACAATATCTCTTTCTTTCCTCTTTCTTCCCTTTTTCTTTCTTTCTTTTTGTTGCTGTTAGAGGGTCATTGTTGAGGAGGGCAAGATAGAGAGAAAGAGTGGAGAGTTTGAGAGAGAGAGAAGTAACGCTACTTGAAAAACTCCCCCTCCCACATAGTTAGGGACCAGGTGTTGAACCCTGGTCCTTGTGCATAGTAATGAGTGTGCTCAACTGGGTGAGACACTGTCCAGTCTCTACACATGATTTCTGAATAGGTATTTTTCACAAATTTTATAGTAGAATATTTTCTTATTTCTCATTCATGGATAGGTGAAATCAAGTGACATACTCATTCTCACTAAGTTGCAAAAGAACTTTAGTCCTCTGTGTAATATCTCTACTCCAAGTGTTCATTTCTCCCACAATTCTATTCATGTGAACTTCTGGTGTTTCTGTTGTAACTTTAGTTGGGAAACATATTTATAGAGACATCTGAGACTTGTAAAACCTTCGGCTGATTTTTATTAGCACTTACATAGTATGGTCTGATAAAATATTCTGAAGTGAATATCCTCTTGTAGAATAGTAATGAAGATGTTATTAATGCAATGATTTTTCTTTATAAAGAAGACTTACAAAATCTCACATTTGTATCTCAGTAAGCATATTACATTATTATTATAACTGAAAAAAAATGAAAATCTGAACAACTGACTAAGGTCTTAAAAATGAAATGAATTTGGCCATAAAACCCACACCTTACTATTGTAATTTTATACTGTTTTCCTTTACTTCATTGTTTTAGAAAAGAAACTAATATAACAAACATTACAGCAGGTTATGGGTGAAACAATTTTATATGCACTACTCTCCCCTTGTGTTTACTTAAATCCACAGATAAACATAAAACTGATGACCCAAAACTTCCACTGTAATAATATGTGAGGTTGTATGAAAACGTAGGCACTAACTTTAAAAGGAAAGATCACTAAAAATGTTATATTTATCTGAGGAACAACACTTGCGCTGAGTTTTGATAGAGCAAAGACCGAGTGAAACATAAAGCCAGAATATTCTCCCAGAGTTAAATGTCAAAAAACAGGAAATTGTAGGGGCTGCCAGGAGGCTACCTTTTTTTTTCTTTTTTTTTTTTTCAGTTTTTTTTTAAATTTTTTATTTAAGAAAGGATTAGTGAACAAAACCATAAGGTAGGAGGGGTACAACTCCACACAATTCCCACCACCCAATCTCCTTAACCCACCCCCTCCCATGATAGCTTTCCCATTTTCTAGCCCTCTGGGAGCATGGACCCAGGGTCGTTGAGGGTTGCAGAAGGTAGAAGGTCTGGCTTCTGTAATTGCTTCCCAGCTGAACATGGGCGTTGACTGGTCGGTCCATGCTCCCAGTCTGCCTCTCTCTTTCCCTAGTAGGGTGTGTCTCTGGAGAAGCTGAGCTCCAGGACATATTGGTGGGGTCTTCAATCCAGGGAAGCCTGGCCAGCATTCTGGTGGCCTCTGGAACCGTTTCCAGGAGATGTGGTCTGAGCTCAGCCGCTAGCGGCTTCTCAGTCTGCCATCTTCCTGTCCGGAGGCTACCATTTTTAAGGATCTAGATAGACTCAAGTCCCAGGCCACTACATAGGAACTCCAGCACTGAAAAAAAAAAAAACTTCATGAGCAGTTAAACAATGGTGCAAGTGTTGCTTTTCTCTGTGTTTCTATCTTTCCGTTTTTGTCTCTTACCTTCTATCAAGAAGAAAAAAAACAATGGCCCCCAAAAGTGATGAGAGAGAGCATATGTTCACACATATCCATAAACTACTGCAAAATATACCTGAAAGCAGAAGTACACTAGAGTTTGCAGTGAGTATCCCCCTAACACTTCCTCTCCACTATTCCAAGCTTTGGGTCCATGATTGCTCAACAATTTGTTTGGCTTTGTATGTTAACCCTCTTTTCAGCCATCAGGTTCCAGATGTCATCAGGATGCCGGCCAGGCTTCCCTGGACTGAAGACCCCACCAATGTGTCCTGGAGCTCAGCTTCCTCAGAGACACACCCTACTAGGGAAAGAGAGGGTCAGACTGGGAGTATGGACCGACCAGTCAACACCCATGTTCAGTAGGGAAGCAATTAAAGAAGCCAGACCTTCTACAACCCACAATGACCCTGGGTCCATGCTCCCAGAGGGATAGAGAGTGGGGAAGCTATCAGGGGAGGGGGTAGGATATGGAGACTGGGTAGTGGGAATTGTGTGGAATTGTACCCCTCCTACCCTATGGTTTTGTTAATTTATCCTTTCTTAAATTAAAAAGAAGAAGAAGAAGAAGAAGGAGAAGGAGAAGGAGAAGGAGAAGGAGAAGGAGAAGGAGAAGAAGAAGAAGAAGAAATCAATGGCCCCCAAAAGTGATGCTAGAGTCATTAAGACACAGTCCCCCAGAAATAACCTCAGTGAGTAAATAAATAAATAAATAATAAATAAATTACTTTAAAAAAGAAAAGAGAAAAGACAGCGTTGCAGTTTAAAAATGTTTACTAACTAAACATATTATCCCCATGGAGACGGAGGAATAGTTCAAAAGATAGTGAATAACCTATAGTCTATTAAAGATTTCTAGCACTACAATGAGTCCTCAGAACCTACTGAAGCAATCTACTTGCTAGCAGTTGTACAACATCTTTTTTTTTGAAAATATTGTATTTCATATATATATTTCCAGAGTGCTGCTCAGCTCTAGTTTATGGTGGTACTGGGGAATGAACTTAGGATCCTAGACCCTCTAGCATGGAAGCCTTTTGCGTAACCAATATATTATCTTCCACCACTTAAAAAAAGTGTCCAGGTAAAGGAGCCCCTAGTTCCAGCAAGAGGCTCTAGCATGGGTCCTTATGCATGGTAATGTTTGTACTTAACTGGGTGTACCACCACCTACAGCATCTTAATGGTACCAGCCAAATAGGTATTAAGTCATAAAAGAAAACTTGTTTCTTTTTCTTTTCCCCTTTATTTCTGCTTCTTTCTTCCTTTCTTTCCTTTTTACTAGGGTATTGCTCAGGTCTGGTTTATGGTAATGCTAAAGATTGAATCTGGGTCTTTGGAACCTCAGGCATGAGAATCTCTTTGCATAACCATTAAGCTGTCTCTCCTGACCTACATTCTTACCAGTACTACTCTTCATTTACAAACAATGCTTCTATTATTCCTGAGTTACTTTAGGAAATGATCTTCTGAACTCATACATTACCTATCTTGCCTTTGGTAAGATTTTTCTCTAAATCATCATTTTAAAGGGAGAATATGATGGCGTGCACCCTGATGCTTTAATTTTTCCTACTCAGTAGGTATTTTACCAACTATACTTGAAGAAGTAATTGCAACCTTCAAGTATATTCATTTCCCTCTGTGTAGACCAAGCCATTATAAGCATCCAGCTAAATTTTTGTTACATTTAATGAAACGAAATTCACCAGCCTTTATTTTTCCTGTCTCCATATCTTTCACATCCATTTTATGACAGTTACTTTCTACTCTGAAACAAGATAAATTGAAATGCCATGGTAGTCTCTTTATAGTACTGATGCAACTGCAAATTGAAATCCTTTATCTGTCACAGGAGCTGTCATATTTTTACAAAAGTGTACACTTCTCAAAGAGGTTACATATTCTATTTTGTTGTCACTTTTAAAAATATTAACTAGAGAGATACAGAAAGAGAAAGACAAGTGTCGTGCTCAGCTCTGATTTATGGTGGTGCTTGGGATTGGACTTGGGACCTCAAACCTTATGCAGGAAAGTCTTTTGCACAACCATTATACTGTTTCTGCAGCCCTGTCCTCATATTTCATAGCAGATCTGGAGCCATGTGCAGACACTGTGTGTCCCTAATGCTTGATCACAGGTGCAGAAATAGAGTTAAACTTGGCTTCTAATTCAGTTATCTTCTGATTATTCCCAATGGCCTAACCATCCATCTCCCTCTTGTCCTTTTTATTTTTTTCTCTTTTATTGATTGCATCCCAAAAATCTTATTTTACTTTGCAAATTCTAAAGTGAATACATTGAAGTCACCTTCCCTGGAGTTTAAGCTGTTGATTAGGATTCCTGAATTCTATAACCAAATGACAAATGACTTTGACTTTAGGGAACTCCTCCTTTGTGTCAGTTACAGAATAGTCCCTTTTTAAATCATAGATTCATTTTTTTTTATCCCTGACACAAAACTAGGACCTGACCTAGTTTCTAAATTCATTGTATTGTACTTTACCTTCACTTCTAACAACCTAATTTATTTCACTGCTTTCAAGAAAAGAAAAATGATGTGAATATATCTCTGGGTGAAAATTTCAAGTTAAACTATTAGAAAGCTCATCAGTTAATGGTGATATATGTGGAAAAATTGAAAAGAGAGAGAGAGAATAAGAAAAAGATTAATTTGGTTTATCCAAAAGTTAAGTATATCAAAGTGTCCACTAGGGTTAAGATCATTGAAACTATAATCCTCAGAAGCAAATTTGGAAATAATATTCTAGTAAACTGTTTCTATCTCCCTGCAAAGGTATCACAAGTTACAGAAAATTCAAAGATATGCAGAACTCAAATACACAGGAAACTAAGGCTCATTTTAAGACAATTTAAGAACAAAGATAATAATTTTATAAGATCAATAATACAATAAAATCACCAAAGATGAAGAAATTATTTTTAAGACTTAAAAGTACCACTGAGAGGCAATGCAGTAGACTAAAAAAAAAAAAATCTGAAATGGGGCCAGGTGGTGGAGTTTCCCAATTGAACACACACATTACCTTGTGCAAGGATCTGGGTTTGAGCCCCTGCTCCCTATCTGAAGGGAGGAAATTTCACAAATGGTGAAACAGGTCTGTAGCTGTCTCTCTTTCTCACTCCATACCCTTCCCTCCACTCTCAATTTCTATCTGTCCTATCAAATAAAAGAAGAAAAGGAAGGATAGGAAAGGAAAGGAAAAGAAAGGAAAGGAAAGGAAAAGGAAAAGGAAAAGGAAAAGGAAAAATGGACTAAACCCCAGAGATAACTCTGGTTAGCAATAATGAAAAAATTTCTGAAACTTTCCAAAAGAAAGAAAAAAAAAAAACATATGCAGAATATTTGAGTCCAGAATGCCTTCAGACATCGTATAGACTATTTCACAGTGAAATAACCTAGTCTTACATATGATCTTAAGAAAAAAACATTAATGCTAGAGACCAGTAAAATAGCTTTCTTGATACATTAATGCCCTAGATAATCTCTGCAACTTTCTAAACCCTCTACACAACACATTGAAGCTTCCTGCAATGTGTTGTTGTGTTGTGGGTTCAAACTCCACTAAACCACTTTACTCCTGATATCATCCCAGTGCCTAAGCTGGAGGAAGTGGAGGAGTAAACCACATTGAATCTCCCCCCTAAGAATTTCTGCATACTCATTTTGGCAGAATTAAACTGTGCTACCTAGAGGAGATCATTCTTTACTCTTCTGTTGAACTGAGCAGCAAGAGGTGAGGGATGCCCCTCAGGCTGGGCCTCACTGTCAGCAATCAGTCTAGCTAAAATGCTGCACCCTAGAACAAAAGGGGAACATTCACCTTGCTGTAGCTTCTGAGACCAACTAGTCAACCTATCTTTGGCAGAGTGGTTCCATATGGACGCTCTTCTTTCTGAGAAGTATTGTTGGAAATGTAGTTTGTTGCTCAGTATCCTGAGGTTCAAGAGTTGACCCTACTACAGGGGAGGTGTGGTCCTCTGGTAGATCCACCCAGTGACCTCTACAGTCACTTCCAGACTAAGCAGTTTGCGACACCAAAACATTCAGAAATCTGGGTCTAACCTCCTATCAAGACACTGTGTAAGTGGTTCTTCACACTTATGACACCCTGACCTATATGGTTGCATACACTATTCAATACACACAAGTCCTTTTGGAAGATATTTTCATTTTAATAAAATTGTATCTAGACTTTTATTGGAAAAATTCTTCTTCAAATGTATTGTCAATGCAGTTGTCTATAGAAAGTGCTTGAAACTTTCAACACTAAATATGGGGAGACTTGCAGTAGATTTGGCTTAAAATATGCATGGGAGTGAATTTGTTTTCCAAAGTTCATACTATAATTCAGACATGCATTAAAACATGTATAATGTTAGGTTACCTTCCTCCCCCGTGGGATTTGATCTTGGGGCTTCCAACTTGCCAAAGAGAAGCTCTACTACAGAGCTATCACCCAGACTCTGTGGCTGAATGTTTCTTCTCTTTCCTTAGTGTTCTCTGACAGATGAAAGCTCCCTTACCTAATGTTTGAGATTAATATGGTTTAGAATGTTAAAGTTTCTTTCCTCTTCTGGGGGATTCAATTTTGGGGCTTCCTGGTGGGGGGAAAATCAATGTGTTAAAGGAGGTAGGTGGTTGCCAGCAAAATGAAGATTTGAAAGAATTCAAAGCATAAGTGGCAATTTTGGAGTTGAATCTTAATAAACAAAATATGATAACATATAAAATAAAAAGTTGTTAAGGACATTTCAAGTAAGATGTAACTGGGCTCCATTTGTGTTTTGAATCATTAATAGTTTTTACATGTTTTTACGATATTTACTAGGTGATAATTTCATATCTAAGGGCCGATAATTCTGTTGTCAGCACTTCACTGCTGAGTGTAGATACATAGAAAGAAGGAACAGGCAAAAGATACCACAGCATTGAAGTGACCTGCAGTGAAGTAGGATTCATACATCAACTTGGTCTCCAGCATGAAACATTAGGTACCCTGCCCAAGTAAGCTACCTTCACAGTCCAGGACATAGATGCTTTTGTAGTAGATTATACATAAGAAAGTCCCTGACAGGAGCTGGTAGGTGGCTCACTTAGTAGAGCATTTACACCATCTATTACTATGTATGAGGACCATGTTTAGAATGATAGGCCACTGTATAGGAGCAGGAGAGGGAAGCTTCATTAACAGTGGAGAATTACTGTGTTGTCTCTCCTTCTCTGTCTCTTTCTTCCTACCTCTTTTTCTTACCCTCTATCTAGAGGAAAGAAAAATTGGTTTCTGGGATTGGCAGAGATAACTCTGGTGGCAGTATAGATAAAAAAAAAGAAACCTTCAAAAAAGAAATTTCTTGAGAAAGTTTTACCCTCTGTTATTCTGGTATACCCTGAGTCAAGATAAAAATAGGGAGAACTACCAGACACAAGTCAAATTGATGAAGTCCTAGAAGTCTGAACATAATTTAGACATAAATCAACTTGATGTCACTCAATTGATGAATGGGAAAACAGATACAAAATGACTTGGCTTGATGATTTTCATTATTAAATTCGGTAAGTATATTAGTATGTATCTACCACTCAGTAATGGGCATACTTGCACTGTAGGACAAATAATGTACAAGGTAAAGAGATATGCCCCCCCCCCCCCCCGGTTTCCTGCCTGTGTTGGAAGTATAAATAACCAGGCGAACATTCCATGGTAGAACACAGCCTCAGCTCAGCCATTAGGTGACAAGGCTTAACTTCATTATTTAATCCCTATCTCCCCCACTCCAAAAAAAATCAGTTTCACATGAGAAATGTGTCTAAAAAGTGTCCTATGCAAAGAAGATGATAAGGCATTTATAGTTAATGGAATTTGCTGGTAGCATTGATTTAGAAGTTAGTTTTTAATAGATTCCTGTTACTGCTATTGACAATGACATGTACAAAGGGAGCTCCCTACATGAAATTTTAGAATATATTTCGGAGAACATTTAGAGCTTTGATGCATACTTAGGAGTTGCTTGCAGAGACAAGGTAATTTGAGGTCTCAAACCTGAAGGACTTTTGCACTGTATTAGTTGTTGAATATTTAGATGTTTGGACAGTAGCTCTTTTGAAGGGTGAGAGATCAGAGCTGATGTTAATGAGCCTTTCGGGGTACAGGAAATATGAGAAGAAAAATAGGCATAAAGAAAGTCAGTGGGCTATAGGCATATTGTTGGAAAGCTACCTATTTCTAATACTTAGGTATTAGAAATAATAATAAGTAATACCTTAGCTACCTATTTCTAATACTTTGTACATGTCACTGTCAATAGCAGTAACAGGAATCTATTAAATTCCATCATGTTTCACTCAACATCCTAAAAAAAAAAAAAAAGAAGTTAGTTTTTATAAATTTATTATTTTTCACTCCATTCTTCTGCGATAATGCTTAATGGAACTATGGCAAGGTGCCCAAGAGACGATTTACACATTTACATTAGAAATTAATATTTGGGCATTAATTCTATCAGAAAAAAATAATTTTAGTTTTGGTATAATGCCCTTGATATTGATGTAAAACTGCACTGAAAAATCAATGTGTTAAAGGATGTAGGTTGTCAGCAAAATGGAGAAGCCATTATTATTTATATTTACACTTAAATTCTAACCTAAACTCATTATTTTAATATATCTGTGGCTATAAAAAGGCATTTTTGTGCCTGTATCAGTATTTCCTATAATAAATATTCAACAATGCAACTTTTTCTTGTAATGACATGACTTTTTTGCTATGTGTATATGAGACAGAAAGAGAGGGAGTAAAGGAGGAATAGAAAGATAGAGAGAAAGGGAGAAAGGATGAGAAAGAGAAGGGCACTACTCAGTTTATCATACGGTGGTATCAAGGATTGAACCTGGCACCTCCAGGACCTCAAGAGACTGTGATCTAGTCAGTTTTTCCTCTGTTCACTAAAGGCCAAGAAATACTTTCCACATTTTGAGATATTTATATATCTTGACTCCAGGTTCCACTGGAAACCCAAGACCTAAAATCTTAAGCATGCTCAGACCTGCTCCGCCTCAGCATCATAGTTGTAATTCTCATTGGGCACATGCAGACACAAGACCCATCCATGTCTTACTTCATCTTAGTGCACAGGTGTCATCTGTATCACGTGACACTGAGCCCCAAGCCACTGTCCAAGTCTACCTGGTGTTGGCAACATGGTCTCTCCCAGATATTTGTGAAGACTAATACTTGGGACGACTAATACCTGGGCTTGACCAAGTTTGTTCAAACTTGGCGCAAAGAGCAGGGATTATTGGGCACTTGATTCACCAGACCTCTCTTAATTTGACACTAGCACCATAGTTGGCAGGCACACATGACACCATAAACACCTGGTCTCACCCACACCTGATGTATCTTTGTGCACAGCTGCTTCTAGGCCTTGCCCCATTGAGCCCAAGGTTGCCACCTAGGCCTATTTGACCTTTTTGTTATAGCCACTGGTGGTAAATTGGGTCTCTGAACAAGTAGTCTTGCTCAGTCTACTCACATTCAGTACTAGCAAGTCATTGGGAAATCACCATACTTCATTGATCTTCAGTTCTGCTTGACACTGGTACAGTATACATCAGGCATCTGTGACCATGAACTGCTCAAAAATACAAGTCAATCAACAGAACACCCATACAACTGATTTAAAACATTTATCTAATGTATTCAAAGAGAGATATGCACGCTTGTGTTTATAACTTCATTATTCACAGTAGACAAAGAACGGAAGCAGCCTAATGCCCATCAATAGATGACTGGCTTAAGAAATTATAGTATACTACACTGCAATCAAGAAAGATGATATTGTGCACTGATGGAATTGGAAGTTACTATGGTTTGTGAAATAAATAAAGTAATGAAATCCAACTAGCAGATGATTTCACTCATGTTTAGAATCTAGAAATTGAATACACATGAACTTGAAGGGGAAAAAAAAGAAACAAACTCTTTTTTGTGATAACTATAGTAGTTAGGACCAGGATTTTTTCAGAAACTCATGAAGCCATAGGTGAGTGCAGACACATGTAGCTTGTGGACAAAAAAGGTGTGAGGGATAGATTCCCAGGACCAAAAGGTTATATTCAGGGACAGCTGGCAACAAATTGGGAGACTGGCAGCAGAAGCACAACACTTATGGGTCCAAGTTAAATAAACAACTGTTTTAAAAAAGGCAATCACCATGCTTGAAAAGATAAAGAAAATGGAAAACACACTGGCTTGGCTCATAAAAAGAAAAAAGAAGGAGGATGGACAACTTACTCTGTGCTACACCTGAGGAAGATGGGTCAACATTAAGGCAGCTTGGACTGTTCCAACTCATGACCACAGAATGTGAGCTCAGATCTACAGGGATGCAGTGGTCACATAGGCTCCTAAGCTGAATGTGGGCCCCAGACCACATCAAATTGATGAGGTTTATAGTCAACAATATTTATACCCCTTCCCCATATTAGGGAGCTACTCTCTTCCCTGATCCAGCTTTCTGTTCCTTTTCCAGCCATGACATCATCTCCCCAGATAATAACTTGGATCCACCTGTATGTCAAATTTAAGGCTCAGGGAAAAAAAAAAACTAGTATAACCACAGGCCCTTTGGAATATAACTAAAATATGCCTACCAACTATCTATAAAATGGAGTACTCCCCAACTCTTCATCTGCACTATTTCCGCCTTTAAATTTATGATTGATGAACAATTTGTTTGGCTTTGTTAACTCTCTTTTCAGCCACCAGGTTCCAGATGCTAGCAGGATGCCGACCAGACTTCCCTGAAAAGACAACCCCACCAATGTGTCCTGGAGCTCCGCTTCCCCAGAGCCCCACCCTACTAGGGAAAGAGACAGGCAGGCTGGGAGTATGGATCTACCTGCTGACATCCGTGTTCAGCAAGGAAGCGATTAGAGAAGCCAGACCTTCCACCTTCTGCATCCCACAATAACCTTCGGTCCATACTCCCAGAGGGTTAAAGAATAGGAAAGCAATCAGGGGAGGGGATAGGATATGGAGTTCTAGTGGTGGGAATTGTGTGGAGTTGTGCCCCTCTTATCCTATAGTTTTGCCAATATTTCCTTTTTATAAATAAATTTTAAAATTTTTTTAAAAGAATGAGAAAAAAAGAGAAAAAGGTAGAAAGCTATGATAAAAACTATCAGGAATGAAACAGATGAAATTACAGCTGAAGATGGGGAGACACAAAGAATCATGTGTGAATATTATGAACATCTCTATGGGAATAAATTGGACAACGTAGATGAAGTCAATGCATTCCTATAGTCATACCACCTGCTAATACTAAACCAAGAGGAAGTAGATAGCTTAACAAGCCAACTACTAGAATAGAACTTGAATCAGTAATCAAAAATCTTCCCAAGAATAAAGCCAAACCCATATGGCTTTACTAACAAATTCTTGAGATTTTTAAAGAAGAGCTAACACTTATTCTCCTCAAATTATTCCAGAAAGTTGAGGAAGTACAAACACTACCAAATACATTCTATGAGTCGAACATCATTTTGATCCCCAAAGCAGGAAAGGACAGATGCAAATATCCTGAACAAGATCTTGTCAAATCAAGTACAATACATCAAGAGAATAATTCACCAAGACCAAGTGAGATTAATCCCTGTGAAACAAAGAGGGTTCAAAATCCTCAAGCCAATCAATTTAATTCATCATATCAATAATAAGAAGATAAAAAATGGTCATATCAATTGAGTCCTGCCAAGGAGGCATTCAAGATCCAAAACCCATTCATGGTAAAGACCCTCCAGAAACTGTGAATAGAAGGACCATTCCTCAACAAAGTAAAGACCTTTTATGACAAATCCACTGCTAACATCATTCTCCATGGGGAACAGCTGAGAGCTTTCTCCCTAAAATCAGGAAGCAGACAAGGATGTCCACCATCTCCACTGTTATTCAGCATAGTTCTTGAGGTCCTCACCACTACAATAAGACAATAAGAAGATACCAAAGGCATGCAGATCAGAAAAGAAGACATTCATCATTTGCTGATTACATGATTTACCTAGAAAACCCCAAAGACTCCACCAAAAAAAAAAAAAAAAAAACTACTGGAAATAATTAATAAATTCAGTAGAATAGCAGGATACAAAAGCAATACACATAAATCTATGGCATTTCTGTATACAAACAAGAAGTCAGAAGAAAATAAATAAAAGACTCAATCACATTTACAATCAAACCCCAAAGATAAAATACCTTGGAATGAATTTCACAAAGGAGGAGGAGGACATTATGAAAACCAAAGGACATTGCTAAAAGAAATAAAGAACACACAGAAATGGAAGAACATTCCTTGTTTCTGGACTGGAAAGTAAACATTAAAATGGCTATTTTATTCAAAGCAATCTAAAATTTCAATGCAGTCTCTATCAAATTCCTAGTAGCATTTTTTGAGGAAATTGAACAACTTGTCCAAAAAATTCATGTGGAACCACAAAAGGCTATAAAATGCAAAAGTACTTCTGAGAAAAAAGGAAAAAATATGAAAGTATCATTCTCACCAACTTCAGTTTATACTATAAAGCAGTAGTAATCAAAACAGCATTGTACTGGAATAAAAATAGACACTTGGATCAATTGAGCAGAATCAAAAGTCCAATAATAAGCATATATAACCACCAAATAAATATATAACAAAGGGGCCAAAATCATTCAATGGGCTAAAGAATGTCTCTACAAAAGATGGTGCTGGGAAAATGGGACAGCCACATTTAGAAAAATGAAACTAGACCACCACCTAAAGCCAGACACCAACGTCAAATCAAAATGGATTAAAGACCTACACATTAGACCAAAAACTCTAAAATTTATAGAAGAAAATGTTGGTGAAACTTAGTAGGACTTTCACATCAGAGATTTATTTGGAGACTCAACCGCCTGGGCATGGGAAATAAAAACAAGAGTGAATAAATGGTATTGCATGAAACTAAAATGCTTCCAAACATCCAAACCAGGCAACCCAGTAAATGGGAGAAGGTATTTGCACATCACACATAAGACAAATAATTGATAACAAATATCTATGCAGAATTGCTACAAATCTACAAAAGAAACAAACAAACAAAAAAAACCAATAAAAAGTGGGCCAAATAACTAAACAGTTTTCTACATATGGCCCACAGACACATGAAAAAATTCTCCACTTCACTTATCATTAGAGAAATGAAAATCAGTGGTACCATAAATAAAGCACTGGACTCTCAAGCATGAGATCCTGAGTTCAATCTCTAGCAGCACATGTACCAGAGTGATATCTAGTTCTTTCTCTCTCACCTCCTCTCTTTCCCACTGATAAATAAAATCTTGAGAGAGAGAGAGAGAGAAGGAGAGAGAGAGAGAGAGAGAGAGATGCAAATTAAAACTACATTGAGTGGTCCGGGAGGCGGCGCAGTGATTAAGCTTTGCACTCTGGAGCATGAGGTCCCAAGTTCGATCCCCGGCAGCACATGTGCCAGAGTGATATCTGGTTCTTTCTCTCTCCTCCTATCTTTCTCATAAATAAATAAAATCTTAAAAAAAAACTACATTGAGATATCATCTCATAACCAAGAGAATGGCTTACATCAACAAACCTGAAAATGACAGATGTTGGAGAGGTTGTGGAGAAAAAGGAACTCTGTTTCACTGCTGGTGGGAATGCAGACTGGTACAACCTCTATGAAAGACTCTATGGAAAATGTTTAAACAAATAAAAATGGAATTACTTTATGTCTCAGCAATACCCCTCATAGGCATTTATCCAGTGGACACTCACACACTGATTAGAAGGGATACATGAACCCTTATGTTCATGGCTGCATTATTCACACTAGACAAAGGGTGGAAGCTGTCTAAATGCCCATCAACAGATGACTGGCTACAGTAGTTATAAGATATACATTCCATCGGATACTATTCTGTAATAAAAAGACATGATATCGTGTCCTTTGGGTTGATGGAACTGGAGGTGACTGCGCTTAGTTAAATAAGTAAAAAGACAAAAGGCAACTACCAGATGATTTCACTTATATGTAAAATGTAGAGATCTGACTTACATGAACTTTCCAAAAAATAAAATACAAACAAAAAAGAACAGAAGCAAGCAAACTCTTTGTAAGACTTGAGTGAACTGTGGTGGTTATCTTTGGGAGGTTGGAGGGTGGGGGATACAAAACTTTGGTGGTGGGTATGGTGTGGAACTATACATTGCCATATTACAATCTTGTAACATACTATTAATAACAAATAAAAATATTGAAAATGGGGGTTGGGCTTTGGCTCAATTGATTAAGCACACATGGCAAGAAGCACAAGGACTGGAGTTCGAGACCCTGGCTCCCAACCCGCAGAGGTGTCGCTTCACGGGCAGTGAGGCAGGTCTGCAGGTATCTATCTTTCTCTCCTCCTCTCTGTCTTCCCCTCCTCTCTCAATTTCTCTCTGTCCTATCCAACAACAATGACAGCAATAACAACAATGATGATAAACAGTAAGGGCAAAAAAAGGGGGAAAAATAAAAAAAATTTTTTTAATATTGAGAAAAATAATATTTAGTGAGAAAGGAGACAGAGACTGGCCAGGGCACTGATCTGACATATGCATTGCTGGCAATCAAGTCCAAGGCTTCACACACACATGTCAGTCCTACATGTTTCCCCAACTTCTGTTGGTATTCATTATAAAGACACTGATATGAATATTAATCTACTTTGAGTAAAAGAAAGGTTAGTGAGGCTGTACAGCTAAATGTAAATTAGCTAAATTACTGTGAGTACACCATATTTCTTCCTGACTCAAAAAGTAAGCAGCAAATATTTCCTAATTCAATTATACTGAAAGTCCTATCCATCTCATACAACAAATATCACCAAGGCTAAAACAACTGCAAACATCTTTAAGAGAAACCCAAGACACCATTGAACAGGAAATAAGATTTCTGGGTGATTTTATGTCCCATCAAACCTTCTAAGAGATTTTATGTCAAACAACAATATTCAACTACCCTGGATAAGTGGTCTTTATCAAAATATGTTACATTCCCCATGTATATATGGCATAGTCATTTGGGACATTAAATTACAATGTGTATTTAAAAATATATATCAGGGACTGAGGAGACAACATAATGGCCTTGCAAAAGACTTTCATGCTTAATATTTAAAGGTCCCAGGTTCAATCTCTGATACCACCATAAACCAGGGCTGAGCTATTCTCTTAGGAGGCGGATACAACCTTGATGTCTTATCACAGGGTGTATGACAATATTTGTTCATGTTAGTTCAAAGAGCAGAATTCTTGGGAAATCAAAAGTAGTGACAGTCATCATGCATAACCTGGATGAAGTTATCCTCCCTAAAACATCACTCAGGGTCCATAGAGAAGTTAACCAGCAAGGCAGTGACAAATAACAGTGGATAGGACTGAAACAGTCAACATGGTTTGGGGACTCTTTTCTTTGCAGCTTAATTTACTCTGACCAAAACTGAAAGTCTTACCAGCTTATCTTTTTGACTATTTAATAAAAACTTCAAACGCATTCAAGAACTACTAATAGTAACTTTCTAGAAGATATCTAGAGTCTGAGTATTACACGTGTTCATTGCAAAAGGCAGAAATGCAAATCAAAGCAGCTTAAGATACATTTTAAAAAGACTTAACAGGTTTACATACCTAGAAAACCAGAGTCGGTTGCAATCTGGAAGTCCACCAATATCTTCCAAACTTTGTGACTTAATACTAACTGGTAATGCATTTGTCTTCATCAGTTCCTTCTCTGTCTATCATTTCTTTTGACTAGGGAAAGTCATGCCTTCTCAGTAATAAAATGGTCTTTAATTCTGACTAATGAAAGTTCAAAGCTCCCACTGGTTTCTTTTAACCTCTCAATTTTATATGTTCTGGTCCTCTTTGAGACCACAAATAATTCACTGATTTCAAACAAACTAATTTGTTGACTGGAGTGAAGGGTATTATATGCAAACAAATTGTACACTACAACTTGGACAGGGCTTATCTCTTATAGGAGTCTCCTTTTCCCTATGACAGAAATTTGGAGACCATCTTCCTTAGCATTTTTATAACAGAATAGAATTAGCTACACTGAACTTTATTATTCAATTTTAATTCCCAGTATTAATAACTAATACGTATAGGGTCAGATATACTACTCTGCACATTAATTTATGAACCTCCCACCCAAATACTAAGGTCCAGATTAAGTTTACATATGCCATGAATTCTTCATTTATCATTCTTGATCACTAATAGGGTTCATATATCACAAATGATTTAAGGAGAATTTCTATTTTAATAGAAATTATTTTTATTTTAATAGCTATGTATCAAGTCAATTTTATTTATTGTATCATGCATTCATGATTTAGAAGAGAGATTTTCACATTATACAGTGGGCTGTGTAAACATTTAGTGAATTCCTGCAATCTGACCTGGGATCCATGTCTATTCATATTCAGCACAGGAGCCTGTGCAACCTCTGCATCCCTGTAAGTCTGAACTTGCATCCCATGTTCCCAGCTAGGAAAGTCTTGGTATATATACACTATGGAATACTACTCAGCTATTAATAATAATGAACCCGCCTTCTTTGACCCATCTTGGATGGAGCTAGAAGGAATTGTGTTAAATGAGCTAAGTCAGAAAGACAAAGATGAGTATGGGATGATCCCACTCATAAACAGAAGTTGAGAAAGAAGAACAGAAAAGGAAATGTAAAGCATAATTTGACTGATTTTAGAGTATTGAATCAAAATAAAAAAACTTGAGTGGGGAGAGGGCAGATTTTCAGCTTCATTATGGGGGTTGG
The DNA here is from genome assembly GCF_950295315.1 of Erinaceus europaeus. Taxonomy (NCBI): domain Eukaryota; kingdom Metazoa; phylum Chordata; class Mammalia; order Eulipotyphla; family Erinaceidae; genus Erinaceus; species Erinaceus europaeus. Next base: position 35,551,530 of record NC_080180.1, on the reverse strand, counting down.
GGGTAGAGACATAGACCTTTGGTGGTGGGAATGGTGTTAATATATAATCCTATTAATTTATAGTTTTATACATCACTATTTAACCAATATGACAGGGGAAAATAGATTGGATATCTTGAACTTTTTCATGCATAGACTTCAGTTCTGATTATATATTCTTTCAACCTAAGCACTTAAGATTTCGAGTAAACTGATTGAATTTTAACATTGTAAAATATATTTTACAAATAGTTGCCCTCTCTGACTTTGCAAGGTCTGGCCCTGCAAGCCACTCTTCTTTATGAATACTACTGTAAGAAACAGTTCAGAACTGTAAACTTTGATGTTTGAAAACTAAGAGTAATAAATTATAGTGAATATACCAAGTTATTGTACTCTCAGAGTTAAAAAGACAGAAGTCCTTAATATCTTGGAAATAGTCTCTAAAAACTCTAAAGGAAACCTATATTTCCTTTCAGATAGGGAATTCACTCCTTAAAAGTCATTTTGAGCTGGGCAGTGGTGCACCCAGTTGCATGCAAATATTACCATGCACAAGAATCTGGGTTCAAGCCCCCCAAATTCCCAAAATAAAATTCTTTCCATCTCCCTTAGAGTATGATAGTTCTAACTGAATCCTTCCATTGTCCTGTTCTGATGAATTAAAGGCAGGAGAGGACATCAAATTCTATATTTCTCCTTCCAACAAGCATAAAAGTAACAACTGAAAAAATAACAGTAATACATTACACAAAATTTATTTCATTTGTGGTTTTCTTTAATTCAAAGAGTAAATAGAAGGTTTTAGGGAAAATTATCACCACAGAGGTTGTAATGTCTTACAAATTTATTTGTGTGTGTGCGTTCATGCCTGCAACAGAAAGAAGACTAAGGCACCAGATGGGTCTGGTACATGACCATTGCTCAGATCAAGCCTGGGGTCACAGCCACATCACTACTATGCTCTAAATCTGAGTTATGAATTGAGCCTGAGTTTCAACTAATAAATTCAGAGACAGCAAATCAATGAATAAATAAACTAATATTTATATACATAGTATAGTCTTGTATATTTCTATACAAGTCTTGTATATTTCTTTATTTAGGGAAATATTAATATAATAATTGCTTGTCATTTTATGTAATGCTATAGAAAATATTATTTTATTTTATTTTTCTTTCTTTCTTTCTTTTTTCTTTTCTTTATTATTATTTTTTTTTAGTACCAGAGCACTTCTTCTTCTAGCGTTTGCCACCAGAGCACTGCTCATCTCCAGCTTATGGTGGTGCGGGTGATTGAACTTTAGACTTTAGAGACTAAAGTTCAATCACCTGAAAAGAGACTTTAGAGCATGATGATTATGTGGAAAGTATTTAATCAGTCATTGAACTTAAACATACTAAAACTTTTGTACTTCCTTCCTGAAGAGAAGAGTTAAAACACTTTGACATGATCTTTTTTCACTGATAGAGGAATTTCCCTGATAGAGTCATAAATCAAGGTGTGTTCATATTTTGAACATTTTTATCTTTATTATTGATCATCTTTAGGGCTTCACCCCTCCAGACTGATTTTTTTCAAAGACAGAGAGAAAGGTAGAAATATAGAGAGTGAGACCACAGCATTGAAGCTCCCTTCAATGTGTGTGTGAGAGGTGGGGGACAGAGCTGAAAACTGGGTCACATAAATGGCAAAGTAGTGCACTCCCCAAATAAGGATAGTAGTCTGCCAGATTTACTTGTGTGTGTGTGTGTGTGTGTGTGTGTGTGTGTGTGTCTTTGATCATTTAGAAACTTGCCTCTGTGTCTTGTTTTATTAAAGTTGGAGGGATTAATTAATCCCTAGGAAGTCTTCTTTTTACAACCTCATTATTCTATAAAATCTATATTTAGGTAGAATGTACAGACATTTATAATGAAACAACAAGACTATACAATGAAAATGTTTGAATCCCACCTGCAGGGGAATTGCTTCACAAGTGGTAAAGCAGGTCTTCAGGTGTCTATCTTTCTCTCCCCCTCTCTGTCTTTTCCTCCTCTCTCCATCTCTGTCCTATCCAACAATGACAACAATAATAACTACAACAAGGGCAACAAAAGGGAATAAATAAATAAATAAATAAACATTTTTAAAAAGAAAAGAAAATTTTTGAATATATTAATGACTTCTTATAGAACATTTTGAAATAAAAATAATATATTTTACCAGGGAGATGAAAGTAAAATATTTTTTACAGATATATTTTTAAGAATTGGCATTGAGAAGACACTTAGAATAACACTCAAAGGATATGTTTTCCTGTTGGAATTACAAAACTTGAATAGCAAATTGTTGTAAATAGAATGCAAATGTCTTGATTTACAAATTACACTGAAATTTGAGTAGATGTGAAAATTTCTGCATACTGAAAAAAATGATAGATTAGTTAATAGCCTTAGATGATACTTTATGGTTATGCTAAAGACTCATGCCTGAGGCTCCAAAGTCCCAGGTTCAATCCACAGCACCACCATAAACCAAAGCTGAGTAGTGTTCTGGTAGCTCTCTGTGTGTACCTTTCTGTAGCTCTCTGTCATTAAGAATAAATAAATAAATACAATAAATAAGTACAAGTAGGTGGAGACTTACATAGATCTATACAGTTATCCACTAGATCTTGAATACTTCTCTCCACACATACTATTGCCAAATGCCTTTCAGTATGTGCTCTTCAAGGGCTAACATCACTTACCTCCAATGTGCAGGCACCTTCTCACTGCCAGTGCCACAGTAGTGGGCTTTGTAGCCAGTCCTGACCTTTGATAGAAGCTAGTCAAGTGCAACAATAATTCTAAAACACTCATTCTATTGTACTTCAAAGATGTATTGTACTTCAGCAGATGCTTCTATTTCATTTGACCAGAGAGCGAGGGAAAGAAAAAGAAACAGAGTACTGCTCCACCATTTTGTAGTGCCAGGAATCAAAACTGCAATGTCATATATGCAAACCTTGAGTTCTGACACTCAGTCTCCTTGCTTCACACACACACACACACACTTTTTATTTTTAAATAGAAATATAGACAAGACCCTAGGATAATAGGGGTATATTTCCACATAGTTCTCACCACCAGACTTTACACAAATGAACAAATAAATATACAAAATAAAGAGTAGCAGGGGAACAACAGTCTCTGGTGTTTGTTTTTCCCACCTAGAAACATTTAAAATATCCTCTCAGGTGCAGGATAGTAGAGCACACATACAATCATGCACTGGGACCCTGGGTTCAGGTCTCCAGTCTCCACTGGCAAGGGGGAAGCTTCATAAGCAGCAGAGCAGAGTCTGACACACTTACTGTTTCCTAAACCCGTGAGCACATAAGAGGGTAGAAGTGTTTGTTCTGATTAGAGAAGGTAAAGTGTTACTGAGTTCATGGCTGGAGTGAAGGATTTCCTTAAGCAGTAAAACTGTGGTACAACAGGCTTCCCATATGCAGGAGGGTTGCTTCACAGGCAGTGAAGTAGGTCTGCAAGTATCTATCTTTCTCTCCCCCTCTCTGTCTTCCCCTCCTCTCTCCATTTCTCTCTGTCCTATCCAACAACAACAATAATAGTAACTACAACAACAACAAAAAAAAAACAAGGGCAACAAAAAGGGAAATAAATAAATATTAAAAGGCTATGGTACAAGGCAACAAAGACATATTATGATTAGATTGCAAAATAAATTGCTGCTAGTCTAAGGAATTTGGATAATGCTGTTCCAACAATGATTCTGGTAGCCAGGTGGTGGCACACCTGGTTAAACGCACATGTTATAGTACACAAGGACCTAGGTTTGAGCCTCTGGTTCCCACCTGCAGGGGGAAAGTCTTGGGATTGGTGAAGCAGGACACCGGGGTGTCTCTCTGTCTCTCTCCCTCTTTATTTCTCTCTTTCCTTTTGAGTTCTGGCTGACTCTATCCAATAAATAAATAAAGGACAGTAAAAAAATAAAAAAAGAAATACTGATTCTGCTGCAAACTACCTGTATCATTTCCCTTAATTTTTGTCACTTAGTTTCCTCATCTATAAAAATAAATACATAAATACGTACATGCATAAATACATAAAAATAAAATGGAAAATACTCCATGAAAGCTGTTATGAAAGCAAAAGTAGAATGAAGTATTCAAAGTGCATCATTCACTGACATATGCATTAGCTTCATATAACATAGGATAAAAGCTTTAAAATGAATGCATTTTCTGACTAGGCTTCATATCAAAATGCCATAGAGGAAATTACCATTCTGGGTTGGATAAGAGTCTGTGGATAAAAAAGATATATAATTTTAAAGAAAGTATCCAATTATTTTGCACAGCATCATTTTTTGTTGCCCCTGCATTAGTGAACTACAGCAGATTCTCTTGGGCAACCTATTTTTGCTTCCTTTGATTTATAGATCCTTGTAGAATTCTAGAAGACAGCATTTGACTCTGCAGCAAGCATTATATGCAATGCCTTATTTCAATACTGACTAATCACTTAGACTAGGTTTCCAGCCTAGGGTCAAGCCCTTGTCACAGCCCACCAGCTGCTCCACAGCTGGAGGCACTCTGCTCTCCATTAAATGCATCTTGCTATATCCTAGTAACCATGGCAATAATCCTCCAAAGGCATGGCCTCATCGACCTTTTGACCATCCTTAGTGAAAAACCACAACTCCTTCCTGTTTGAATGCTTTAAAATGGACACTCACATGCTCTGCTTTCAATCAAGGGTGACTACCATGTGTATGTAAATGGCAGATTAATATCAATCAAAACAAGATGTCAATTACAACATACTGTCCTAACATAATTTGGGAGCAAAATACAATTATTTCTTTAGCTCAAAAGGGAAGGCTGCCCCACCCCACCCCCGGCCCAGTTCTTGTGCTATTCTGGGATTTTGGATATCTGCTTACTATTTCTGAAACATCTCCTTCAGGAAGAAAAATGTCTGTTTCTCTGAGGAGATAATCAGAAGCAAAAAAAATGTAAGTGTCATAATTAAAATTAAATATGATGAAAATTCTAATCCTATAGAATCTGATTCAAAAAAGAAGGAAACAAAAAAAATAAAAAGACAAAATGAATTGCCAGTTAAGACTTTAAAACTAGCTCCTAGGGAGTCGGGCAGTAGCACAGTAGGTTAAGCGCACATGGCAGGATGCAAAAGGACCTGCGTAAGGATCCCAGTTCGAGCCCCAACATCCCCACCTGCAGGGAATTCACTTCACCAGTAGTGAAGCAGGTCTGCAGGTGTCTGTCTTTCTCTCCCCCTCTGTCTTCCCCTCCTCTTTCCATTTCTCTCTGTCCTATCTAACAACGATGACATCAATAATAACTACAACAACAAGGGCAACAAAAGGGAAAATAAATATTTTTAAAACTTTTTTTAAAAAAGTCTTAAAAAAAAACTAGCTTCTGATTTTCCTGCAGACTTTTTTGTTCTGTTATTTTGTGCTCTCTGCTGTGTGTCAGAAATGCAGTAAAACTGTTATTTTTATAATTAAGCTTTTGATTTTTTCTAAACAATTTTATTATGGGAATAGAGATTTGCAGGGCAATTATTGACACATGAGTACAATTTCTTATCTCTCTGGGATAGTTCACCCTCTGCATGCCACTCCTACCCCCAATTTAAGTCCTTCTCTACCATCATTTACTAAGATCACCAGAGTTCTCCACCAATGGGGCAAGAACTTGGTAAAGTTCCACAGACTTGAACTTAACTCCAAGGGTTGCCACTATGCTTTAATTATTTTTAAAATGTTTTTTTTCCAGTTCATTCATTTATGAAAAAGTTGCCTGCTTGGAGCAGGTAGAGTGTGCATCTTACCATGTGTGTGAGCCTTGATTCAATCCTCCAGCTCCTAGGTAGAGGTAGATAACATAATGGTTATGCAAAGAGACTCTCATACCTTAGGCTCCAAAGTCCCAGGTTGAGTCCCCTTCCCCTCTATAGCAACCCCAACCAGAACTGAGTAGTTAGTGCTCCCATAAAAAAACTAAAAATCCTCTAATCCCCACCCTAGGGGGGTGTTTCATGGGTGATACAATGTTGCAGGTCTCTCTTTTTCCTCATCCCTTTTTTAGTTCTCTCAGTTTCTATCAAAAAGAAAAGAAGAGAAAAAAAAAAGAAAAGGGAATAGAGAAAAGGAAAGAAAAGAAAAGAAAAGGGAATAGAGGTGTCATCCTACAGGTACCAAGTCCTGGCAATAACCCCAGAGGCAAAAAAAAAAAAAGGTTATCTGCTTACAAGGATAAGAATTCATTAAAGCTACCTATATAATCTGTCATAAAGGCAAAATGCATGTTAAAAGTTCATTTCTCTCAGACTCTATACTTGAACTATTACAAGTAAGTAAGTAACAAATTTTAAAAATTATTAAAGCTAAGTAGAGACATAAATTCTCTTCATTTTTTTCCTTTCAGGGGCCAAATGTATTTTTGTTTTAAAACTTAAATCGTACATACACAGAATGCATAGCAAAGCAAAAAAGATGGCTGAAGCTAGTTTTTTTACTTAGTTTGTAGACAGTATATGTCATGCTCTGAGCACAAAGTAATCAGAGCTCACTGAGCACATTCACATGTAGGTAGGGCAACTGAGCCAACAATAGCCATGAATAAACAAGTCAGAGTGCTCACAAGAAAATCACTACTAGGGCAAATGGAAACAAAATACAATGCATTTTTTTATAAATATTTCCAAAGGATCCATTTCATACATACAATGGGGGAGAACACTTGCAATTCAAAATCACAGGCAAGAATCAAAGGCAAATTCAAAAGACCAAGAACCAAGGAAAAGAGATGGTTTCAAGATGAAATCCCACCAGCTAAACAGGACAGGTCAAGCTAGATTTAAAAGCAACCCTACTTACAACTAAAGAAAACCAAATTCTCTTCACAAAAATAGAGGATAGAGAGATAATGAAGAACAATATAAAAGGACACTGCAACTGTCAGTCTCCAACTTTCATAGCACCAACCAAGAGCAGGTTCACGATGCAAAATTGTCCTCTCCACTTCTACCCACCTTCTCACTCCAGCATCTTACCTTTCTTATTAGAGATGTGTTCTATAAAAACAGTTATAGAAATGTGTTGGTAATATACTCTTTCACACATGTGCTGAGCTTCCAGTGTGAGCAGTGATACACTACTAAACATCTATCAACTCTCTGAAAATGTGTGAATATATGTTTATAAGTGTCAATTTAAAATAAATGTAACTGATATAAGAGGATATGTTTGAGACTTAATAATAAGAATGAAGCACGAATATTCTCTATGATGTGCTCCATATTGCCAAATAATTATCACAAGACACATTTACTACATTTTTTCTTTCATATCCACAGTCAACTACAGTTGTAATCGAGAAACAAGTGTTTTTGTTACACAAATGTTGGCCACTGATTTTGTGTTACCAAGAGGAAGATGACATGTCAGTGACATGACCAGCATTTTTTTCTGAGTCATAATACTTTATAGATTTTAGAAATTACTTCCTCACAATTTGATATAAGTGATAATGTAGTGGGCATAGACAGTGAACAACATTTTCTACATGAATATTTTCTCCATCGTTTTCCGATGTCAAGGTAATCGATGAAATGATGTATGATACTGTTTGTTGATTTCCATAATGCAGTTACTCCTGCCATACCTGACAATGAAGCATACATCCTATGCCATTATATAGTCCCCACCATGCATATATAATATTCCTTAAGCATTTCAAGAGGACGGCTATGGGAAATAATGGGATTTAAGTATTTATTATCGCTTTTTATTTAAATTAATTAACCATAAATTTTTTGTTTATAACTGTTCTGTTAAATAATTGGCTGTTAGGATTATGGAAAATTAATAACCTGCACTTGTAAATCAGGAGAAATCAGCTCTGGGACAGCTGAATATGCAAAACAGTGAGTTTCATCTTCTCATAGCCATTGTTTATGGGCAAAAAGCATCTTGTAGAAGAGACAAATATTGGTGGACCAGGCACATAGTATTAAGCACAAGTACCTGGTCAAGGATCCAGTATAGAGGCCCCCTCTCTACCTGCAGGGAGGACACTTCACAAGCAGCAAAGCAGGCCTGCCATTGTCTTTCTCTCTCCCTCTCTACTCCCCACCCTCTCTCAGTTTTTCACTATCTTGTCCAACAGTATGTAAAAAAAATGGCCGTCAAGAGCTATGGATTCTTAGTGTCAGCACAGAGCCCCAGTACTAATCCTGGAGGCAAAAAAAAAAAAACTGTCAAAATTATATCATTCACATTTTTGCACATTTAAATACTCTGCAGGCTGGATTTGTATACCCACCCCGGTTTTCATTATAAATAAATGTATAAATATTTTAAAATATTATATAATTCATCATTTAATTAGATTAAATTTTTATTCAATCAAAGTACATATTGCATTTAATCTATACCAGGTACTATAAACCATACTAGGACCCAGAGATACAATGGGAAGCATAAGATTTCCTAAGGAAATATGTTGTTCTCCATGATGATGATGACAGAGGTACATAAAAGACACAACTAGACAAAGGATGTTTATTAATTGTTGTTTATGACTTACCCTTAAATGCCTGCTTGAAACCTTTGAAGTTTGATAGCTTGATATAGGAAATTTTACTGGGGTCTTGTGGTGGTGCACCTGACTGAGTGCACATGTTGCAATACGCAAGGACCTGGATTCCAGTCCTTAGTTCCCACCTGCAGGAGGGTCGCTTCACAGGCGGTGAAGCAAGTCTGCAGGTTTCTGTCTTTCGTTCTCCCTCTCTGTCTTCCCCTCCTCTCTCCATTTCTCACTGTCCTATCCAACAACAATGACATCAATAACTACAACAATGAAACAACAAGGGTAATAAAAGGGAATAAATAAATATATAAATATTTTTTTAAAAAAAGAATAAAGCCCCCCCACCCGATAACTACAATAAGAGTACAATGTACAAAGCCTCATACTACTTCGTCTAATCTTCACATAAAGTAGGAGTCCCCATTTAAAATTTGTTTTATTTATTTATCCCCTTATGTTGCCTTTGTTGTTTTATTGTTGTAGTTATCATGGTTGTTATTGATGTCGTCGTTGTTGGATAGGACAGAGAGAAATGGTGAGAGGAGGGGGAGACAGAGATGGGGAGAGAAAGATGGACACTTGCAGACCTGCTTTCACCGCTTATGAAGCGACTGCTGCAGGTGGAAAGCCGGGGGCTCGAACCAGCATCCTTACTCTGGTCCTTGCGCTTTGTGCCCCGTGTGCTTTGTCCCAAGTGCACTTAACCCACTGCGCTACTGCCGGACTCCCTGGGAGTCTCCATTTTAAGCACAAATGACCTCGATAGGAGCACATATAACTTTACAGTTTTTGAGTAGCAGAATTGGGATTTGATCACAAGTTTCCCTGACTCCAGGGTCTAGATTCACATTCACTGGCCCAACGAAAACTTCTCTCTGAAGTCCTATGTCCCAATTACAAATGGAAATTGAGCAAAGAAAAACACGTGGTACAGTGTGAAGTTCAAGGCTCAGGGATGCAATGGGAAAACAGTGCAAAAAAATAATACATGGATTAACGCTAGAAAATCAGCTAGTCACATAGGGAGTACATTTTCAAATGAAGATTCCCTTACTTCTCTAAAGAAAATTCCTGTCTCTCCACCTGGGACACTGTGAGAGAGGGTGAATGATAAATACAGTACTTCTCCATAGACTGGACAATTAAATTAACTATGTCTAAGGGACAATAAAAATAACTACATGGAAATGAAATGAATTGCAATACAAAGTTCATATGAAGGAGAAAAGGAGAGAAATAAATAAATAAAATGCTGATTTTTGGTTTGGCCCGGTTAGTCTTCTATACCAAAGTCTACAAAGTAAGTTTTCTCTCTCTCTCTCTCTCTCTTTTGTGACCATTAGCGACAAGAACTTTTCAAAAAGGTGAAATTTTCTGTCAATCAAATAATCATATAATAAATACAACATGCAAAATAAAATCTTCAATAAAAATACAAGTTTTATATTACATGTAGAGAGACAATGGTATATGTAATAATTTATGTGTCAGTATAATACATGTGATAGATTATACTTAAAGTCAGTACAGTATAATTTAAATATCAGTTGTTTTGGGGGTGGACTTTGTTGTACCTGGTAGTGCCGATAAATAATAGCGCTCAAGGACCCAGGTTCAAGCCCCAAGTTGCCACCTTCAGTGGCGAAGCTTCACAAGCTGTGAAGCAGTGCTGTACTTCTCTTTCTTTTTTGTCCCTCTGTATCTCCCCCTTCCTTCTCAACTTGTCTCTGACTATGCAAAATAAATAAATAAAAGTTCTAAAAAGCATTAAAAACAACAGTTGTCATATCTGTTGTATGATTACAAAGTCATTTTTATTTACGAGTTTCTCCAGGTACATGTTATCTTAATTATTTGTATAAGCATTTTAAAATTAATTTTTAAATGCTGTAATTTTCAGGGTCGGGAGGTGGTGCATGAGGTTCAGCGAGGGTTCAGTTCAAACCCCCAGCTTCCCACCTGTGGGGGGGGGGGATCGCTTCACAAGTGGTGAAGCAGGTCTGCAGGTGTCTGTCTATCTCTCTCTCTTTCTACCTCCCCCATCCTCTGAATTTCTCTCTGTCTTATCCAATTTAAAAAAAAAGAAAAGAAAAATGCCCTCCAGGAGCAGTAGATTCATAGTGCCGGCACTGAGCCCCAGCAATAACCCTGGAGGCAAAAACAAATAAATGAATAAATAAATAAATAAATAAATAAATAAATAAATAAGCTTTTGTGATTTTCAAATGAACGAGATCTATATGGGACCATTTATGTTGTTAATCACCACCGAAAGACAATTTTTTAACAAAAGATTAGCATGACTATATTACATTTAACAAAATATTTAACACAAATTAATTATTCTTTTTTTAAAAGACTTTTTAAAAATATTTATTTTATTTATTTATTCCCTTTTGTTGCCCTTGTTGTCTTATTGTTGTAGTTATTACTGTTGTTGTCGTTGTTGGATAGGACAGAGAGAAATGGAGAGAGGAGGGGAAGACAGACAGGAGGAGAGAAAAACAGACACCTGCAGGCCTGCTTCACCACCTGTGAAGCGACTCCCCTGCAGGTGGGGAGCCGGGGTTCGAACCGGGATCCTTATGCCGGTCCTTGTGCTTTGCACCACCTGCGCTTAACCCACTGCGCTACTGCCCGACTCCCTAAATAGATATTCTAACAGATCAAATGCACCTTCTTGAGTTATGAATCTTCTCTGAAATAAACTGCTTGGCTTTCCTAAAATTGTTTAATTTTGGAAAAGGAAAAGTTTAATATTCTGTTTTTAATTAGAAGGATATGTAATACTATAGTAGGAAACAATATCCCCCACCATGTGGTAGATACATGAAAACAATAGTCTCTGAATTCAAGTAAAGCTGCCAAATATTGAACAGCTTTATTCATTATTAACTCTTATAATACGTGTTTTCTACCTTGTCTTTGGGAAAGCAGCTTCAATTTACCCACAGACTATACTCATAAGTGTTAAACAAGAAACAGCATTTTAGCAAACACCAAGTAACCCAACCATCAGTTTTGACAACTTTTTATAGTGCTTTAAGTACCTTACAGAAGCTGGAGTTTGGGAGCTTCTGGCTCCCATTCTCTGATCCAACAAAGTTGTGGATTGTATAATCTCCCTCAGGAATGATCTGGTAGGTACATATGGCCCAGGTATGGATAGTAGTAGTCGTGCATAGTGCTGGGTGGTGGTGCACCTGGTTGAGCACACATGTTACAATGTGCAGGGGCGGGGTTTAATTGAAACAGTGCTGAAGGAGGCTCTCTTTCCCTGTCACCCCTTTCCTGTCAATTTTTGACTGTATCTATCCAATAAATAAATAAAGATAATATTTTTAAATATGTAATGTAGGCTTGTGGAATACCAGAATTTCCATAAAACCTTTTTTGATCAGCATTAAAATCAAAGGCACTCTAAGAATATATCTCCAAGCACTAATATTAATCTTCCTTATAAACAGTTCCATCATACAGTTTGAGAAAGAAAAACAAAGTAAAAGTGAGAATCAATAACCCTTCATCACAAGCCCAATTCTACCTTTGGATGTCTATTTTTCAACATCAATAAAGTGGAATAAATAACACTGCCTTTTTTTTTTTTTGCTACTTCAAAAGACTGTTGAAGGACTCAAACGACTAGAAAATTACTTTGAGAATATTCTACAAAAAAAAACCCACTAAACATTCAAGGTAATGTGATTTTTAGAACTTCAAAATTATGTATTTATAGACAAATTTTTATGTCTGGAAAACAAATTTTTAAGTTACATCTGTGGTATTATATCTCGTAAGGAGCACTGAAACAATAGGATAAATTTGTTCCTTTGTCAAAGTCCAGCTAATGTGTGTGTGTGTGTGTGTGTACACATATATATCTTTTAACTTTAAGTTCAGCTAAGTCAGATAGAGCATATGTCAACTTTATGATAAACTTCTAAGTAGCTACTGAATATTTGCTACATATTTCCCCTATATAATCAGACCCTGGACATTATCCCTCCCAGCATATGAGCATATGTAACACATACACGAGACCCCTGGAATAATGATACCACATAAAATTCCTTATAATAGAATTACCAAAATGATTTGGTTCAGCTTAGCACCATAAAGTTAATCACTTTTATACAGAGACTTTACTCAATTTTGATCACTATGTTTGAGTCTCCTAAAACTGTCGACTCCTTAAGAGCAGAGAAAGTGAAGCTGGCAAGTGACTCAATCCATAAAGTACACATCTTACCCTGGGTGAGGACCTGGGTTCAAGTTTCAGATAACTATTATCAGAGTTCTTGGGTGGGGGGGCAGCTTCAGGAGTAGTGGAGTGATGCTGTGGTCTCTCTCCTCTCTTTATTTCTCTGTCTCTCACCTTTTGCCTAGAAAAGTAAAAGAATAAGTAGAACACTTGTTTAAAAAAAAGAGTTGAGAAAGTATCTTACACATCTTTTAAACATTCACCTTATCATATAAAGCTGGGTGAGTTGTAGATATAACTAATAGTTTGTTCAATAAAAATTACCATTCTTATGCCTGTAGTTATATTGATGATTAGTCTTCACTGAGCATAAACTACAGATTATCATTATAGCTAAATACTTATTCAAAACTAATTATTTTCTTAAAAGTACATCAAATTTTCTCTTGTTTGAATTTATAGTTCTAGGGCCAGGTGGTAGTGTACCTGGTTAAGTGTACATGTTATAGTGCTCAGGGATCCAGGTTCAAGCCCCCACTCCCTACCTGCAGGAGAAAGCTTTAAAAGTAGTGAAGCAGGTCTGTAGGTGTCTCTCTGTCTCTCTCCCTTTCTTTTTCCCCCTTTCCTCTCAATTTCTGGCTGTCTCTATTCAATAAGTAAGGATAATTTTAAAAAATAGTAGGAAAGAAATTTATAGTTCTATAAAGGGGAGGAAATTTATTTAAACATGTAGTTAACAAAAATCTGGAAAGTTAATATAGATAGATTTTGCTCAATCCCAACTTTCAAAATATATGATGAGTGAGTCCAGGCACTTTCCATTATACCATGTCATAGCAGACTTCTTACTAGAAACTCCATCTATAATCCATGTGCCCCAGAGACATAATGGTGCTTTAAAAAATTATTAATGATTTAATAGTGGTTCACACGACTATGAAATTATAGGGTTGTATACAGTTCCACAATACATTCACCACCAAAGTTCTGTGACAGCCTTCTTCTCATCGGTGATATCCCACATAATAACCATAATTCCACAAAGTCTTTGAGACAGCTTGGTTATTTATTTATTTATTTATTTTTGCAGATGTATATGTCAATTCCCTATATTCCACATAAGTACTTTTGCTATCTGATAGTTGTCTTTCACTTACATTCTTACTCCACCAGTCATAATCACCTCCAATACCATGCAGTTTGTTCTAAAGGACACACAGTCTTCTTTAATTGCAGAGTTAAATTCCACTGGACATATGTCACATAACTTCTCATCCACTCATCAGCTGATGGGCATTTAGGTTGCTTACACTTTTTTCTTAATGTCTTTTTGTTTATTATCATCTTTATTTATTGGATAGAGACAACCAGAAATCTAGAGGAAAGGGGGAGGCAGAGAAGGAGAGAGAAAGAGAGACACTTGCAGCACTGCTTTACCACGTGCTAAGTTTTCCCCCTGTAGGTGGGGACTGGGGATTTGAACTTGAGACCTTGTGCATTGTAATGTGTGTGCTCATCCAGGTATGCCACCACCTGGCCTCCGCTTCCACTCTTTGGCAACTATGGGCAAAGCAGTTATGAACAGAGAGGTGCATATTCTCCCTTTGAATTGTTTTCTTGCCTTTTGTATATCTGCCTAGGAGTGGTACTGCAGGTTCATGACATCACATGTTTCCATTTTTATCTTTTAAGGACTGCCATATTGTTTTCCAAAGAGACTGCACCAGTTTGCATTCCCACCAACAATATAACAGATTCCCTTTTTCTGCAACATCCCTCACTAGTCATTTCCAATTGCACTAATGGAGGCTATAAAGTTTTTTATCTTTTTTTTTTTCAGAGAAATAGGAATGCTTAGGAAAATTGCAATTTTGATGGTGTGATCATATTTTGGAATCATCCTTGCATTTAAATTTTTAATTTGCAAAATGCTAGTGGGAGCTTGACACATAGTCTCTAAGTTCCAGAGGTCTAGCCATGAAGTATATTGGCCTTTCTAATGAGCTGTGCAATTTTAAGGGGGAAGAAAAATGCATTTATTGATTTGGCTCAGCTGTCTCAATTTGGGAGCTGTCCCAGTAATCTCATTACTGTAGTATGTATGCTTTTATTCCCTCAGCTTCAGAATTAAGTCTATATATAGAGCCAGCAGCTGCATTCTCAGCAAGACCTCAAGGTATCAAATGCACCCAGAAGCTCTCAATTTCCCGTTTTCATTAACATGGAGTACTAATGACAACTGTTTCTTGACCCACATGCTATTTCCTGACCATACACTTTCCTCTTTTATAAATCACTGTCTAAATTAATGCATAACTTTTATAATTACCAGATTCAGACTTTATCCTTTTTGGTTTGGGCAGAGATTTGAATGCATTTAAGCAACCCTTTATTTTTATCTGACTAATGACATCCCCAGACTGGCTCTCATAAACACAATGCAAAGGAAACTGTAACATCTATAGAAAGATGGTACAGTTCTTTTTTTTTTTCTTTATTGGGGGATTAAGGGTTTACAGACACAGTAAAACACAATAGTTTGTACATGTGTAACATTTCTCAATTTTCCACTTTCCCACTAGGTCCTCCTCTGCCATTTTGTTGATGGCTTAGTTCTTAATGTTCTTTGTATCACAAGGACTGCTTTTAATATTTATATTTTCTTCACCAAAAGGTCCTTTCTTCTATGCACTGAAAAATATGTTCATGTTCAGAATCCCTGGCTTGCTAATGTCTCCAATTTACCCCCACTTTCCATATGCAAAGCACAAATATATAATGTGTTAAGCTTCAAGAAGAGCTGACAACAGATTTCATCCCTTACCTTGCTTTAATTCCACCAAGACTCTCTGTCCCCTTATATCCTTTCTGTGTGTTTTATGACTAATTAATTTCTTCTGCTGCAAAGTTTTTAAGGGCTCTTAGGGAAAATGAAAACTTGTATTAATAAAAACTTGAGAAGTGCTAATGAATTGTGTTTGTTGGCATAGCGCTTCCCCACCCCCCTTTATCCTTGAAAGGTCATGGGCTTTCAGAAGAAAGGTTTCCCTTTTGGCTCAATGCTATAACATTTAAGTGAAATGTTTGCTTGTAAAGTTACCTTGTTAAACAGGGAAATTAATCTTTGCACTATTCTCATTTTCTTTCTAGCATACTAACATACAAAATCTATGTTCGGTTTACTCCCATTTGTCTGAGGTAGAATCTAACATATTTAATTTCTTGCTACTAAAAATAAGCAGTTTTAAAGGAGAAAGATTATTTGTTTTAACAACCTCATTTTATAGTAAAAAATATATGAAGAAAATTAGTTAGGTGATAACCAAAGAATAACACAAGTAAAATATTGCATAAGTCTCCTAAAATCTTCCACAATGCAGAGGAATAAAGTTGATCTTCCCCAAAGGCTGCATTTAAATATAATTCCTATTTTTTATTTAAATTATCTTATATCTTTGAAAAAAAGCTTTTGGAGATCACAACTAACAAACAGCCCACTGGAAAAGAAAATGTTTTTTCTTATTTGATTAAAAAATTTCTCAATAATTAATGTGTCAAGTCAAGTAAAACAAAAATAGATAAGGTCCAATGCAAAGGTTAATCACCCTCAGAAAAACTGGCCAAGAAATATCCAAGAAGATTCTAAACAATAGATCATCATCAACTTGAGAGTTTGAAGTAAATTATTGAGATAATGGAGAGCTCAATAACACATCCAAAAAGAAATTTTATTAAAAAAAGATTGATGGAATCTTAAATAAAAAATATATGACACATTTTTAAAAACATATTGAAATGGTCGGGTAAGTATAAAATTGGTAGAAAATGTATCAACATTGAAAGCAAGAAAATTATTCTTGTTCACCCCATAAAACTTTAAGTCACATTCTACAAGCTGCAGCATAAATAGAAGCCTAATAAGTAGAGAAATAGAAAAAAAATAAAACATTCTCCTTATAGTAATATAATTTCAAAGATTCCAACAAATTACATACCAGCAAAATACTGATATCAATCCCCAATTGCAGAGGTAGAGGTAAGACAGTGATGTATGGTGAAACATTCTGAACCAACTGTGTTAAAAAAAAAACCTGGAATATTATTGCTACAAAAAATATTTGTAAAAATAATTCTTCATCACAGCTCTAATATTACCTCTCCACATGATCTCAGATTAGTTTTTTTTTTTCTGTAATTTCCATTTCCTCAAATGTAAAATAGAGATAAGTACTTTCTTTATAGGTTTCTGGAAAGGAGGAAATTGAATAATATGTACCAAGCTTTGATTAATGATTTAAACTAAGTTTAAAATAATCACTGAAGGACTGGAAAGTACTTGGTTCACTTTCTAGCACCACATAAGACAACAATGGGCAGACAGCACCAAGACTCCATAAAGAGTGAAGTGACAGTCCCTCCCTCTCATCTCTGTTTGTTAGGGCCATCGAATAAAAAAAAAAGATCCTGCAAAGTCAATACTTACCAGTGTTTCATGTACACAAAGCTGTATGATCATTCACACTCACTGCATTAAAAAAGTTATAGTCAAATAAAATAACCACTTAGTATGTGACAGCAATCATTAACATCTTCATTATCATTATTATCATCAATATTATTAATGCCACCTGAAAAAAAAATGTGGACTTCCTCTTTTTTCTTTCCCTACCAGGATTTTATATTCCATAACTCCTGAGTCACTCTCTTTTTAAAATTTATTTTCATATAAAAATGTGAGTCATAAGTAAGAGTCACAGGGTGAGAAATTTCACAGAGAGAGAAGGAATTAAAAACACGACAGTACTGTCCTACTACTCATGAAACATCTCTGTGGGGTGGTCAAGGACTTGAACTTGGGTCCTTGTGCATTGTCAGATGTTAAATGGGAAAAAGAACAAACTTTAAAATAGCATGTGATCCTATTTAAAGAAAATGAAATGTCAGATGAAAGTAACAAGAAACACAATAGAAGAAAATGCCATTGAGCAAAATATCTGTTGTTTTCAATATGCAGATGGTGGCACACCCAGTTAGGCACACATAGGACTAAGCACAAATATAATATACTTACCAAATCATAAGCAAAATATTTTTAAAGATCCTCACTGTACGTAAGTAAGCTAAATTAAGGGTGTGATAGCAATAAATTATGTGCTTTTTGACTAGATGCAACATAAAACACACCTAAGAGTAAGGCTTTTTAAAATATCAATCCAGAAGAGTCCTCAAAATACTAAACATATAAAAAGACCACTCAAACCAGAAAGAGTGAGTGTCCCTACCTCCTTCAGTCCATGCTCATTTGTGCTGTCACTGACATATTTTTGAAGGATGATTTTATTTGGATCTGGAAATTATAAAGACAAGAGAAAATTATAATTACTGGTGGTCTTTTATGTTTATTCATATGTTAAAGTGGGAATTTTTTCATGCACATTCCTCTTACACTCCAGGAAAGCAAGACTCTGACAGAAGATAAAAGCACACTTTGTAGGCTTGTTATGCCACTGTTGATAGCAATAACTCATTAAAAATGAAAACATACAGGACAAACAGGAAACAAGATGAGACTAGTTCAAACTGGGACATTCTGAACAAACACAGGACATATGATTACACTAATCTTGACTAAATTTTAAAAAAGGGTTTTTTTAATGTGTTTATTCACCCAGTGGGTAAGATGGAATGTATTGATTGTCTCTATCCCTTTTTCTTCTGATGTGGTTACAGAGCAAATTATCTTTGTAGTTTTAATAGCTGGAGAACAGAAATGACAGGCACAACACTCAGCTGATTCCCTCCTCTGAGCCTCACTTAATTATCATTCCCATAAATTGTCATTTCACAAACATATGAAAAGCTATATTCCTAAATGTATTATTAGTAAAGTGTGTCAATGATTTACTTGTCAGAATTATATTCTTGCAGGAGCTTGGCCTTGACTCTGGGAAGAAGCCTAAGGGCCAATCCTAAATTCTCATTTGTCATGGAAAACACCTCAGAAAAATCAGGAGAGACTCCATTGATCAGACCAGCAAACTTAATTTGAAGGAAGAAAGATAAAGGATGTCAAGAAATAGTGCACACAGTACCATGAATAAGGATATGGGTTCAAGGTACAGGTCCCTACCTGCAATAGGTACATTTCAGAAGCATGAAGCATGGTTATAGGTGTCTTTCTTTCTCTCTCCTTTATCTCCTCGTCCTCTTTCATTTCTCTCCTTCTCAACATCCCTTCTCTTTTTTAATCTTTATTTATTTATTATTAGATAGAGACAGAAATTGAGAGGGGAAAGGATATAGAAATGGAAATAAACAGACATCTGCAGCTCTGCTTCTGCACTCAAGAAGATTTCCCACTGCAGGTGGGGACCAGGGGCTTGAACCTCTGTCCTTGTGCAATGTTGTTGGGAAATTGTGAGGATGTGGTTGAGCTTGCCAGGGCTTGACTTGAGGGGACATCCATTCTGTCAGTCTCTCTCTCTACTGAAAGGTCGAGCAAGGAGGGACAAAACCCCCAAGATTTGCCTTATCAGACTCCCTGCCTCACAAAGCACCCTGCATTTTTCTGCCTCCAGGAGCCTGGCATTCCTTAAAACATTAAGCCAACTCCCCCTACTCCACCCTGCATTCCTGATACTATGGCCTATTTACATAATCATTGTTTTGCCTGAAAGATTCCCCACCCATTCCATTCCTTTGATCTATCTTTTTTCTATCCTCAAGACCCTTCCTGCCTGCAGGATATTATTAATTCTACCAGTTAAAACCCTTTCAACATTTGCTAAGGAAGTTAGCTTTCCCAGCCCCCTTTTGCCTTTCTCTGCCCCTTTCCAAACCATGTCAAGCCATTTCCATTTCCGACTTGCAACTTCTGGGTGCAACCTTTAAAAGCCTGGGCTCTCTGATCAATAAAGAATTGAATGGCCTTGACACCACAAGCTCTGTTCATGAGTCATCTGCCTCACGTCGCTGAGTGAGTAGCAGCCCAGGCTGGCTATGGTCGTGTTCTCTCCAACCCAGAGAGTAAGCACCAGGGAAGAGGCACCCCCACGCTAGCCTGGCACAATGTGATGTGTGCACTTAGTCAGGTGCGTCACCACCTGACCCTTATCAATTTCCCTCTATCCTATCAATTTATATCTTTATCTTATCAATATCTATGTTATCAATAAGGAAAAAAGTTAATAAAAAAAGAAAGAAAAAAAGAAAAAGGAAAATAAATGGCAGCCTGGAGTGGTGGTTTCATGCTGCAGGTAGCAAGCCCCAACAATACCTCTGATGGCAATATAAGTAAAAAATAAAAATAAGAGTTCCAGGCAGTGGTGAACTCAGTTGTGCACACATGTTCCGAAGTGCAAGCACCTGGGTTCAAGTCTCTGGTCCTCACCTGCAATGGGAAAAGCTTCATGAGCAGTGAAATAGTGTTACAGGTGTGTGTCTTTGCCTCTCTATATCCTCCTTCCCTCTTGATTTCTGTCTCTCTATCCAATAAATAAAAAATATAAAAAATAGAGAGATATTGTGTTCAGATACAGATTTTTTTTGAGACTGTAAATCCACTTTACTTATATCTAATTTTCATGTTTAGATTTACCGTAACATATCTACATATAAATAGTTTATCCTAATTAACTGTGGAATATGTTTTTTGTGCTTTTCATTTTTATTTTTTTAAATTTTTTATTTATAAAAAGGAAACACTGACTAAACCATAGGATAAGAGGGGTACAACTTCACACAAGTCCCACCACCAGAACTCTGTATTTCATCCCTCCCCTGATAGTTTTCCTATTCTTTAACCCTTTAGGAGTATGGACCCAAGATCATTGTAGGATGCAGAAAGTTGAAGGTGTAGGTTCCCCACTGAACATGGCTATTGACAGGTCGATCCATACCCCCAGCCTGTCTCTGGGGAAGCAGAGCTCTAGGACACATTGGTGGGATTGTCTGCCCAGGGAATTCTGGTTGGCATCATGCTAGCATCTGGAACCTGGTGGTTGAAAAGAGAGTTAACATACAAAGCCAACAAATTGTTGATCAATCCTGTACCTAAAGGCTGGAATAGTGCAGATGAAGAGTTGGGGGTCCCGTTTTGTAGCTAGCTAGTAGGCATATTTTAGTTATATTACAAAGAGCCTGGAGACAGATTTTTTCAGTGAAAAACAGGTAACTCACATTCACAATAGAGTAACAGAGCATGTGACTCTCTGCCAAAGCTTTTCCCTTACTTGTTTCTAACCCTGGAATAAACTTTTCACTGTCCAGTTTCAGTGACCTGATTTTTTTTTCCACTGGACCTTTGTTCCCCCAGATGTTCTTACTTCCTTCTAAAACACCTCCTACATCTATCTCATAGTAACAATTTCTTGCTCCAGTATTTTTCCTTCTATCTTCTCCACTCTGCTGAAACAAAGAGGTAATCCTGTCAAATTCAGTCAACATCTCATGGTGTTCATATGACTGAAACCAGGTCACCAGAGTACCAGGGCCTTATGATGTTACTTAATAGCATCTCCCAAGGTGTTAAGAGTCTCTATCACCATTCCAAATAAAACTTGTTGTTGTTGTTTCTAATGAGTTATATTTATACAGAATCATGTATAGAAGATGTAAATTGCCTGGATCCTCAATAAGTACCACCAATACTGCACAGGAGTTCTTTCTGGAAGTAACAAACAGGGTGTCTAAAGTGTGTCTGGCAGGGACAAAGATTTTTCTTTTCCTCTGCTACCTGAGTTATCCTTGGGGCTTGGTACCTATACAAAGAAAACGCCAATCCCAGCAACCATTATTTTCCTATTTTTTTTTTTCTTTATCTGATATGAGAGTGAAACTGAGAGGGAAGGAGGAAGTAGAAAGGCTGAGAGACATAAAAACACCTGCAATACTTGCTTCACTACTCATGAAACTTCCCCACTGCCAGTGGGGAATAGAGCCTCCAACCTGGATCTTTGAGCAAAGCAATGAGTAAGTTTAACCAGGTGTGCTACCACTTGACCCCTAGGAGGGATGTTTTTATAAATAACTTTAATGCTTCTTCTCTTGGATAAATGTTTTCATTATGCTGGTTCAGTTTATGTCAAGTTAACTCCTTACAGATTCTGGTAAGTTATACTTAAATTGCATTCTTCTGGGATTTTGTATATTTCTACATTCATAGATTAGTGGAAAATTGAAGAAGATTCACTGGAGGTTTGTAGCCAGATTCCATTTTAAATTAGAAGTCTCTGAATCAATGACTTTTAATTAGGGAAGATGAACAATGTGCACAGAACTGATTAGAACTCATTAAAATTTAATTTCCATGAATATGGTGCCTCTGCTTTAGTATGTATTTCTCATTGTATTATCATAGGTCATCAAGTATATTAAGAGATAATTCCTGTTTCCAGTATCTAGAAGGGCACAACTTCATCACAATTCATCACTAATACAGAGGTTTACAAATGATTTTGTCATGTCTTTGACTTAAATACCCATAGAACTATATTTCTTTATATATTTGACAAATTGGAAATGAAAAAGATCTTTAAAGGTGCTAATAAAATCACCTGAGAAACACAATGAATATTATTTTAAACATAGATATAAAATGGGAAAATATGGGGGTAGAGGTGTGTGTGTGTGTGTGTGTGTGCATTTATGTATTTTTGTCTTTGTAAATTTCTTTGAAGAATTTTCTGTCCTTCACTTAGGCTTTATCAGTACTGAGCAGATCCCAGTGAGAGGTACTGAATTACGTATATAATATTTACTATGTAGTAAAGCTTATGCAAATTTAGTAATAGCACAGATGTCACACTGTCAGTATTAACAAATTCTATACTATAATTCCACCAATGCACAGAATTACTTAGTATCTGCCTCTTGTGAAAGGTGACTCATATAATTTCTTTCTGATACTGAATAGAATCCTAGAAACATAGAATTTTCTCCCGTTTATTAGAATTTTTTAATATAAATTAACTTTATTTATTTATTTTCCTTTTTGTTGCCCTTGTTGTTTAACATTGTTGTGGTTATTAATGTCGTTGTTGTTGGATAGGACAGAGAGAAATGGAGAGAGGAGGGGAAGACAGAGAGGAGGAGAGAAAGACAGACACCTGCAGACCTGCTTCACCGCTTGTGAAGCGACTCCCCTGCAGGTGGGGAGCCAGGGGCTCGAACTGGGATCCTAACGCAGTTCCTGGCGATTTGCGCCATGTGCGCTTAACCCGCTGTGCCACCGCCCGACTCCCATTAGAATATGTTTTAAAGTTCCACTTTATATGTGAAATGTTAACTGATAGCTTCTTAAATTCACCAATTCAATTTACTTAAAATACTTTTGAAGAGGGGGCTGGGTGGTAGCGCAGTGGGTTAAGCACACATGGTACAAAGTGCAAGGACCAGCTCAAGGACAGGTGTAAGGATCCCAGTTCGAGCTCCCGGCTCCCCACCTGCAGGGGGTCACTTCAAGGGCAGTGAAGCAGGTCTGCAGGTGTCTATCTTTCTCTCCACCTCTCTGTCTTCCCCTCCTCTCTCCATTTCTTTCTGTCCTGTCCAGCAAGGACATCAGTAACAATGATAATGATAATAACCACAACAAAGATAGAACAACAAGGGCAACAAAAAGGAAGAGAGTGGCCTCCAGGAGCAGTGATTTGTGGTGCAGGTACCGAGTCCCAACAATAACCCTGGAGGCAAAAAAAAAAAAATACTTTCGAAGATATGCCCACTTTATTATTTATTTATCATCTTATTTTGATAAAGACAGAGAGGTGGAAAGAAAATGCAAGAGCCACCCCCCACTGTCCCAGGAAGCTGCATGTCTACCCCTCACCACTGGGTTTTTACTTTGGTGCCCTACTTACAATTTGATCAGGACCTGATTTTAGTTTCCCTTTCAGATCTTCTTAGTCAACTTCTGTTGATGAGTGGGATCATCCCATACTCATCTTTATCTTTCTGACTTAGTTCACTTAACATAATTCCTTCTAGCTCTGTCCAAGATGGGTCAGAGAAGGTGGGTTCATTGTTCTTGATAGCTGCATAGTATTCCATTGTGTATATATACCACAGCTTTCTCAGCCACTCATCTGTTGTTGGGCACCTGGGTTGCTTCCAGGTGGGAGGGATGGGTCACAGTCTTTTGGTGGTGGGAATGGTGTTTATGTACACTCCTAGCAAAATGTAGACATATAAATCAGTAGTTAATATGAGAGGGGGAAAATTAATTGTATGTCTCAAAGTTTTTCAAAACAAAAACTGAATCTTTTTAATATATAGGCTGTGTATTTGATAGGCGGACTCTCTCAAAAGCCTAGACCAAGTAGATTAGAAGCATCCAATAGCACAGCTATATACAAGATACTGGATACTGTACAGCAAACCATAACAAAAGGACTTTTCAAAGTTAACCCAATTACCAAATAATGTGATGATAACATTAACTATCAATTGTCTTTTTGAACCCTAAGACAGCAGGAACCTCACATCTCCACTATAGAGCCCCTACTTCCCCCAGTCCTGGAACCCTTGGATAGGGCCCACTTTCCCGTATGCCTCTCCCAATCCATACCAAATAATATTGCATCTGCTGATCACAACCTAACCAACGCAATGATTGCCACCTCAACATGCTTCACCTCAGACTGTGTCCAGAGACTTCACGTGTGGAATGACAACCCTTCAGCTTCATTACTCGGGTGAGCCCTTTCCTTTTATAGTACACTCTAATTTCATCTCAGGTGGTTCACTTTCTAACAAAGTCCCATAACCTAGATATACACCAGTTTCTGTGAGACAGAGCTTATGTTCACATGTATCCATAAACTACTGCAAAATATATACCTGAAAGCAGAAGTACACTAGAGTTTTCAGTGAGTACCTCCCTAACACTTCCTCTCCACTATTCCAAGCTTTGGGCCCTTGATTGCTCAACAATTTGTTTGGCCTAGTATGTTAACTCTCTTTTCAATCACCAAATTCCAGATGCCACCAGGATGCTGGCCAGGCTTCCCTGGATTGAAGATCCCACCAATGTGTCCTGGAGCTCAGCTTCCCCAGAGACACACCCTACTAGGGAAAGAGAGAGGCAGACTGGGAGTATGGACCAACCAGTCAATGCCCATATTCAACGGGGAAGCAATTACAGAAGCCAGACCTTCTACCTTCTGCAACCCTCAATGACCCTGGGTCCATGCTCCCAGAGGGATAGAGAATGGGGAGGGGGTGTGTTATGGTGATTGGGTGGTGGGAATTTTGTGGAGTTATACCCCTCCTACCTTATGGTTTTGTTAATTAATCCTTTCTTTAAAAAAAAAAAAGAAAAGAAAACGAAAATGCAAGAGCCACCACACCAAAACTTCTTTCAATGCAGTGAGATTCAGATTTGAACCTGGGTTGTATGCAAGGCAAAGCTACATAATATCCAAGTGAGCCATTCTACTCATTCCTACCACCTTTCTAGCTCCCTCCCTCTCTTTTTTCTTTCTTTCTTTCTTCCTTTCTTTCTTTCTTTCTTTCTTTCTTTCTTTCTTTCTTCCTTCCTTCCTTCCTTCCTTTCTTCTTGTCAGGAGGATTAATGGTTTACAATAAATATAACTATTGGTATAAGTACAAAATTTCTGTTTTCTGCAGAACACTCTCACCTCTATCCTAGGTCCTCCTGCACTATCAGGCACCAGGACCTGAAAGTCCCCCACCCCTGCCTCCCCCTTCTCCCAGAACCCTTTACTTTGATGCAATACACCAAACCCAGTCAAAGTTCTACTTTCTGTTTTTAATCTCTCAGTCTTTGTGGACTTGAACTGGTCTCTTGCACCAAAGTGAAGAACCCCCATGGCAGGGGGGTTGGAGTTTTCAGGTCTTGCTACATGATGGAGAAGAAGGACCTAGTCTAGAGTAAGAGTGTTTAGCATAAAATTGAGAAATTTTACACATGTATCAACAACTGTATTTACTGTAAATCATTCATTCTCCACTAAAGAAAAAATTGAATAGATTTAAAGACATGCATGAGATCTATATTAGGGAAGCTTCAAAACTCAAGTGAAGTCAAAGAATAGATAAATGAAGAGTTAGAAGACCAAACATCAAGATGTCAGTTCTTTCCAATTTGATCTATAAATTCAGTGCTGTCCCAACCAAAATCCCAGGATGTGTCTATTGGGAAATGGACTCTAAAGTTTAGAAGGAGAAAAATACCTACAGTTCCCAATACAACATTGAAGAAGAAGAAAGTTAGAGCACTAATGTTCCCTTGTTTCAGGACTGACTGCTGAACTACTGCAATGAAGACAAAGTAATACTGATGGGTGAACAGAAAAAAAATGTCGAGTGGAGATAATTGAGATTTCAGGAAATGATCCACTAAATATATTCAATTGGTCTTTCACAATGAACAAGGGCAATAAAATGAATCAATGATTTATTTTCAATAAATGGTGCTGAAATAATTTGCATCTACATTATGAATAAAAAATTAATCTAGATGTTCCTGAAGGATTATAGCACTGGACTTAGAAACATGAAGTCTGGGGGACTGGGTGGTGGTGCGCCCAGTTATACACAGTACTAAGTGCAAGAGCCTATACAAGGATCTGGGATTGAGCCCCTAGCTCCCCACCTGCAGGGAAAACTGCAGGGGGAACACCTTACATGCAGCTAAGCAGGTCTGCAGGTGTCTGTCCTTCTCTCTCTCTTTCTACCTCCCTCTTCTCTCAAATTCTCTCTGTCCTATTAAAAAATGGGGGGTGGGTGGGCACCAGGAGCAGCAATAGATTCAGAGTGACAGCACTGAGCCCCAGCAATAAACAGAAAGTTCCAAGTTCCAACCCAGAATGATGCTCTGATTCTTTTTTCTATCACCAATAAATTGTTTAAAATATTAATCTACAAATACTCATACAAAAACCAACTTAAAATGGGAGACAAGAGCTAAGAGTACAACACAAAATTATAAAACTCCCAGAAGACAATACATGAGAAAGTCTAGATGGCTTTTAATATTGTGATTTTTTTTTGCATATAACATCAAAGAGACATGCAAGAAAGAAAAGTTATGAAATGGGAGGTAGAGGATAGATAGAGGGTAGGACTGGTATTGGTAGGGCCTCAGAATTAATCCACAAATGGTATAATTGCTCTAGTCTCTCCCTCATTAGGCATATAAATGAATTAATTAAAATATTTATAATAATGAAAATGACATCAGAAAAATATATCATGGTAAATGCTAAGTTATAAAAGAGATTTATGACTCCTAAGAGTTTTGTGAAGGATTAAAAGACCATTTAACCAAAGATGGTTAAAAGAAAATTAAGTAGGGTAGTCAGGTAACATTAAACCTAGAGAAACGGTATTTGATATTGAAGATAAATTTTAGCTGATCTTGTTACAAAGAAGGAGCAAACAAAAACACAATGGTTGGAAATGGAACAATGGGAATTTAAATCCTCCAGTGAAGATCATTCCACAAGACTCTTTCTGTCCTGCCAGTAATACCTCTGGACCAGTTTTACAGTAGCTTTGTCACCACATTAAGGCTATTTTACTTGTCACTTAGATCAATGAGCTAATATATGATGAAATAACATGTATTATTTATTAAATTATCTAACTGTCCATCAATGACCCCAACAATCCCAGTTCTTCTCTAATGCTTCAACAAATATGTGATGCTCAAATGAGTTAGTCAGAATTTATAATCATTTTTTGCCTATTATTTTACACAATTATTCAAATTATTCTTAGATTGATATTATTTTCTCCTTAGTGTTGAGACCACTTAACTCTGAAGCTTGCAATCTTAAGTATATTGATTATTCTAACAAATTGATTGCATCAGACATGGAAGAAGTTCTAAAATTGATCTAGTCTGCACTGAAATTCAAAGACATGGGGTTATATTTTTCCAGTGACTTAAAAGTCTGGAGTAAAGTATGGAATACAAATCATGCCTAGTCTAGCCGTCTTTTTGCTTCAATAAGCTAGAGGTTATTTATTGCTAGTTCATAAAGATTCAGGAAGTATAATTACCAATACCATTCTTCTTTGGACAGAATGAGCATGACCTTCTAGTGAATGTTTTATTCTTTCTTTAAAGTCTCATGCGACGTCATTGCCTTTGGGAATGCTACCCTTGACAGTTCACGGTGTATCACTTTCTCCTTTCCCTTTACAACTTTTACTGGCTTATCATACCATTTAAATGATACTATAATTTAGACATTATATACCTTTATTTCCCTTAATATGTAGTCTCCTGAGCATATCATGTGATTCAATATCTTCACTATATATAAGTAGATGTATAGCAAAAGCAATAAATATTTGTTTGAATTGATTTTTAAAAAATCCTTCGCCTTGGGAAAACCAATGATTAACACAGACATTATTGTTCAAATTTTGATTATATAGATGACATCCACTATCCTAATGTCAATGTCAGTTCTTTTGCTGTTTCAAGGATGATGGAATTATAAATTAGTTAGCATCAGAATGAAAGACAAGAAAAAAATAATTATAGTTGACCAAGAGTACTGGAATCATGCAGGCACAGAACTCTAGAAATAACCTTAGTGGAAAAGGTTTTATAAACGAAAATTTCCAAATCTTCTAGAATTTCATTCAAGTTAGTGATATGGAGAGAAAATTTTCTTCATGTGCAGGCAAATAGTAAGATTTATTATTACTATTATTATTATTATTATTATTATTATTCCACAGCATTGGTTAAGCTTTGGCTTATGGTGGTGCTGGAGATTGAACCTAGGATCTTTGCTGCCTCAAGCATGAAAGTCTTTTTCCATAATCATTATGCTTTCTCATAAGACCAAATAGTAAGCTTTATAATATTAATTTACAAATGGCAATAAGTAAGTACATCAAATTAGTAAAATACTTCCCTTCTTACTCCTGTGTTATTTTATGCTACTTGGTGAGTGTTATTGAATATGATTGTTTTCTGATGAGTATTTTTAGGGTGTTCTATTAGGAAGAAATTATGAATATGGATGAAAATCACCCTTGATGTCAGAATAGGAGAACTTTGGAAACCAGCAAAATTTCTAGCGTGCCCTTATTTATATCTTTTCTTCTTATAAGCAAAATAAAGATCCTTCAATAGCTAAAGACAAGGAAATACAGAGCAAAGTACTTTAATTTTTTCCTTATAGAAAATTAGACATGGAATCAATGAGATACCATTTTTACAGAGACTCACAAGCATGCACACACACACACACACACACACACACACACACACACACACACACGCAAAGCCACTTTGCACTATCGAATCAGGGACAATAGGAAATGAAAACTGCAGGAAATCTTTGCAAACACAAGTACCTATCAAAGAATTGATAGTGTCTACAGATAATAAATCCTTAAGACAGCAGATTACTGGAGGAAGATACAGTTAAACATCACCCTCCAAACATACATGGAGACTAGCTATTCCAGACTCCAATGAAAGACAAACTGGCAGAGCCAACGTTACCAGGGCAACAAGCAAGAAGAAAGGGAATCCTGAGATTCCAAAAAGAACCCACCCTTCCCCCACATATTTAGTGAATATATATCTACAGATTAGCATACAGTACCCACTAATTTTCCAGAATCCTAGATAAAGACCAAGACAAAAGAACTGATTCCTTTTCTGATCTTTGGGGAAATGTCACTATCTTTCTTTTAAATCCGAAAAGAATTTTTTTTCTCTAGCTTTCCTTCCATGTACTGTCAAATCTCAGAAGTATCACAAAGTCTTCCCTCTTCCACTTGGGTTTCCTCTCTCTTCCCTTTGTTCTTTGCTTCTCCAGGGAACCCAAGCAGTGACAATATCAAGACCTTCCTAAAATTATGTTAAATGAGATGTGACCTAGATGTTGCATAACTAGTATTGAAGTAGAGATGACTTGGGTGTTTACTCTGTATTTTCTCTCAGGCACAGAGCTTAAAAAAAACTGCTTTTTTCCCCACACTGCATTTATGAACTCCTTCCGGATTATGAAAGGCAATCTTCAGAACTCCCACCAGAATTCAAAAAGCCAAAGCAAATAAATAACATCAACTAAGAATTTCATATGCCAGCAGAATTTAAAAATATATAGGTAACTGTATTTTTCTATGCATGCCAAAAGAATAGAAATTGACAGAAAAAGATTTGTTTCTAATTGAGCTTGGGAATATTTGAATAGAGTTCACCTTTATTATGACATTTTAATATATGTACCCCTGTTTAGATGACCTGGGGTAACCAAAAGCCTTAACTCGATTTCCATGTCACACACTCTATATTCTCCTGCTTACTACCTGCTTAAAATGGTCTTTCCATTTTTAGCTTGGTTTTTCTAGAAAAATTTTTGGCTTTGCTTTTATAGAGAAAAAGTTGTTGGCAATAGGGTTCATCCTACTTAAGAAGTTAATATCCAACTCTAATTCTACAACCACTCTATAGTGAGTGACCCAATCTTCTAAAATATCAAAATAAGAACAACAGTAAAACTAGTACATTTAATGAAAATCTATGCACTGATATACTGTTACAATTTTACAAAAAAAAAAAAAACTTTAGTATAGAAAGCAATATTCTTGTTTGGAAGAATTTGAAACTTTATGAGTCACTGTGGCCAGCAAGATAAAGTGCAGAGACTTACCTACAAAAACAAAAAGAGAAGGGAGAGAACTGAACTTTACTTGCATTGGTGAACAGGTCAAGAATATAAACTAAGGGATTCGGGTGGTAGCACAGCGGGTTAAGCGCAGGTGGCACAAAGAGCAAGGACTGGAATAAGGATCCCAGTTCGTGCCCCCGGCTCCCTACCTGCAGGGGAGTCGCTTCACAGGCGGTGAAGCAGGACTGTAGGTGTCTGTCTTTTCTCCCTCTCTCTGTCTTCCCCTCCTCTCTCCATTTCTCTCTGTCCTATCCAACAACAATGACATCAATAACTACAACAATAAAAAAACATTGAAAAAAAAAGAATATAAACAAAGACAGTTTGAAACCCAACCAAGATGTTCAGTGCCATATTAAAGACTAAACTATGCAAACATCACTCCTAGAAATCTATAAAGTTTAACTACCTGGCATCTTTAGATAGCAACTTATGAGTGAAGTGAAAATAGCATTCCTTAATAAAGGACCACATATCTTGTTGATTACATTTCAGATAAAACATTATGAATAACTTTGTAGTACATAGTAAATTTTATTTATTTGTGGAATGAATTTTGTAAAATTGCTATGGTTGTTTTTCTTTTTACCTTGATATCTCCAAGTTCAGTCAACTTAATTAAAGAGGAATAGTAAAAATGGAAATTATCTTTCTATGATTATCAACTACTATTTATTGCTAGTAGTACATGTCAATGTATGTACATTGTTTAATTTTTCTCTTCACAACACACTTATAAGACTAGGATTATTATTACCTCTTTTCTCTAAGATGTTATGAATGTGTAAATAGTTCAAATATTCTAAAAATGTACTCTAAATAAAATGTTAGAATATTATTTTAAACTGAAGTCTCATGACTAAACCATATGCAGAGAGTCAGGCGGTAGCGCATCAGATTAAGCACACATGGTGAAAAGTGCAAGGACCTGAGTAAGGATGTTTCAAGCCCCCAGCTCCCCACCTTCAGGGGAGTCTCTTCACAAGCGGTGAAGCAGGTCTGCAGGTGTCCATATTTCTCTTCCCTTCTTTGTCTTCCCTTCCTCTCTCCATTTCTCTGTGTTCTATCTTATAGCAATGACATCAATTAAAAAAATAATAACTACAACAACAATGAAAAACAACAAGAGCAACAAAAGGGAAAATAAATAAATATTTAAAAAATAAACCATATGCATATTTCCAGCAGCATGCACTGATCAACTATGATTTATTAAATTAGGTTTTAAAATGAAAATTATATTTTCATAATCTATTGCATGAACTTTAGAGTCAGACAATCAAAGCAAAAATTCTAGTTTTGTCATTTAAAAATGGTTTAGTCTTGGGGGAAGTTATTATCTTATTTAAAAGTTAAAATTCACACATATACCAACAATTGCAACTACTGTAAACCATTAGTAGCCCCAATGAAATAAAAATAAATATATAAAATTTAGTTGCATTATCTATAAGCTGAGTATTAAAATGTGCCATTTTAGAGCAGTGTTTTAATAAGTAAAGAAGATATTGCATATTAAATATGTAGCTGAGCAACCAGATAATAGTACGTATTCAGAAATAGTCACTATCTTATTTTTTTTCTTTTTTTAAAATTTATTTATTTATAAAATTGAAACACTGACAAGGCCATAGGGTAAGAAGAGTACAATTCTACCACCAGAGCTCCATTCGTATCCTATCCCCTCCCATGACAGCTTCTTTATCCCTCTGGGAGTATGGATCCAGGGTCATTATGGGGAGCAGAAGGTGGAAAGTCTGGCTTCTGTAACTGCTTCCTTACTGAACATGGGCATTGAGAGGTCAATCCATACTCCCAGCCTGTCTCTCTCTTTCCCTAGTGGAGCAGGGCTCTGAGGATGAAGAGCTCCAGGACACATTGGTGGGGTCATCTGTCCAGGGAAGTGCGGTTGTCATCATGGTAGCATCTGAAACCTGGTGGCTGAAAAAGAGTTAAAATATAAAGCCATACAAACTGTTGATTCATAATAGACCTAAAGACTGGAATAATGCAGATGAAGATTTGGGGTCTCTGTTTTGGAAATAGCTAGGAGGTCTATTTTAGGTATATTCCCAAAGGGCCCATGACTTGATTAGTTTTTGCCTGAGCCTGATATCTGGTATGCAGGTGGACCCAAGTTATTGTCTAGGGAGATGCTGTCATGGCTGAAAAAAGGGCTAGAAAGCTGGATCAAGGAAGAAAGTAGTCCCAAATATTAGAAAAGTGTATAAATATTATTGACTATAAACACCCATTGATTTGATTTGGGGCCTATACTCAGCATAGGAGCCTATTAGGACCCTACATCCCTATAGGTCCAAACTTCCATTCTGTGGTCATCAGTAGGAACATTATGAATTGTACCAATTTCAGGACCCATCTTTTTCAGATGGTAGATAGAGTATGTTATCCAACCCCCTTTCAGGGCATGGAACATTCCCTATCATTGTTGATCCAACTAGTTTCAGAAAAAATAGTCATTGCCAGAAAGCCACTCAGTGCCAGAACATGAGTGGGTGGATTAACCATAAATTAGCTGACCTCTGAGAGTACAGATCCAAAAAAGATGACAGATGACCTAATGGGGGTTGTACTGTTATGGTGAAAACTGAGAAATGGTTTGCATGTACAAACTATTGTATTTACTGTTGAGTATAAAACATTAATCCCCCAATAAAGAAATTAAAAAAAATAAACATGGAAGAATAGTCAGGAGAATGCTCAGAAGTCTAGAAATGGACCTACCCTATGACCCTGCAATTCCTCTCCTAGGGATATATCCTAAGGAACCAAACACAACCAACCAAAAATATTTGTGTATACCTACATCCATAGCAGCACAATTTGTAATAGCCAAAACCTGGAAGCAACCCAGCTGTCCAACAACAGATGAGTGGTTGAGCAAGCTGAGTTATATTTACGCAATGGAATACTATGCAACTATTAAAAATGATGATTTCACCATTTTCAATCCATCTTGGATGGAGCTGGAAGAAATCATGTTGAATGAAATAAGTAAGAAGCAGAGGAATGAATATGAGATGATCTCACTCACAAGCAGAAGTCTCGAATAAATCCCTCTCTCCATTGTTACCGGTCATTTCTGTCAGGAACAATATAATAGGTCCCCCATAGGACCTTTCCCTCAACTTGGATCAACAATGGTAGAGAATGTTCATCCTCCCTTTGGAGGATGGACAACATACTCTATGCTACACCTGAGGAAGATGGGTAGATATTGAGGCAGTCTGGAATGTTCCTACTCATAACCACAGAATGTGAGCTCAGATCTAGAGGGATGCAGAGGTCACATAGGCTCCTAAGCTGATTGTGGGCCCAAGATCAGATCAATCTATGGGGTTGACAGTCAACAATATTTATACCCATTTCCCATACTGGAGAGCTACTGTCTTCCCTGATCCAGCCTTCTTATCTTTTTTCCAACCATGACATCATTTCTCCAGACAATAACTTGGATCCACCAGCATATTGGATTTCAAGCTCAGGGGAAAAAAGAAAAAGAAAAGAAAAGAAAAAAACTAGTATAGCTACAGGCCCTTTGGAATATAACTAAAATATGCCTACAAGCTATCTACAAAATGGAGGGGCCCCAAGTCTTCATCTGCACTATTCCTGCCTTTAGGTCCATGATTGGTCAACAATTTGTCTGGCTTTGTATGTTAACTCTCTTTTCAACCACCAGGTTCCAGGTGCTAGCATGATGCCGACCAGACTTCCCTAGAAAGACAACCCCACCAATGTGTCCTGGAACTCTGCTTCACCAGAGACTTCCCCACTAGGGAAAGAGAGAGGTGGGCTGGGAATATGGATTGACCTGTCCCCATGTTCAGCAGGGAAGTAATTACAGAAGCCAGACCTTCCACCTTCTGCATCCCACAATGACCTTGGGTCCATACTCCCAGAGGGATAAAGAATAGGAAAGCTATCAGGAGAGGGGATGGGATACAGAGTTCTGGTGGTGGAATTGTGTGAAGTCCTACCCCTTCTTATCCTATGGTTTAGTTTATGTTTCCTTTTTTTTAATTTTATTTATTTTATTTATTTATTCCCTTTTGTTGCCCTTGTTGTTTTTTTATTGTTGTAGTTATTATTGTTGTTGTCTTTGTTGGATAGGACTGAGAGAAATGGAGAGAGGAGGGGAAGACAGAGAGGAGGAGAGAAAGATAGACACCTGCAGACCTGCTTCACTGCCTGTGAAGCGACTCCCCTGCAGGTGGGGAGCCGGGGTTTGAACCGGGATCTATATGCAGGTCCTTGTGCTTTGCGCCACCTGCGCTTAACCCGCTGCGCTACAGCCCGACTCCCTATGTTTCCTTTTTATCAATAAGAAATTAAAAAAAAAAACATTCAGAGAAAAAACACTAAGCAGAACTTGGAATGGAGTTGGTGCATTGCACTAAAGTGAAAGACTCTGGGGTGGGTGGGGCAGGATGGGTTCAGGTCCTGAAACATGATGGCAGAGGGCCTAGTGGTGGCTGTGTTGTTATGTGGAAAACTGAGAAATGTTATGCATGTACATACTATTGTATACACTGTCAACTGAAAAACATTAATACCCCATTAAAGAGGGAAAAATCAGCTGACCTCAGATCCTAGAAGTAACAGTCTCATTCCACTCTTGGACCCCCCCCCCCCTGCTCGATAACAAATAAGAAAGAGTCAGGACGGATAAACCTCTGAAGGTCACATGTTTGGGGTCAGAATATTACATTGTGGAACTTGATATATCAAGACATCTTCCTATAGAAGGGAGGTGGCAGTTGACTTTAAGATTAATTATTAGTTATTTAATAATGATCAACAAGACTGTGGGATACAAGGGGTACAATTCCCATCACCAGAGTTCCACATCCCATCCCTTCCCCTGGAAGATTCCCTATTTTTATCCCTCTGGGAATATGAACCAAAGATCTTTATGGGATGCAGAAGGTGAGAGGTCTCCACTAGACATGGGCATTGACCCCCCAGCTGATTTGTATCTTTCCCTAGTAAGTAAGGATCTATGGAGATAAGGTTCCAGGATACATTGTTGAGGTCATATGCCCAGGAAAGTCAGGTTAGCCTCATGGTAGTATCTGCAACTTGGTGGCTGAGAAACATTAAGATCTAAAGCAGAGCAAATTGTTTAATAATCAGGAGCCTAAAGATAAGAATATAACAGGTGAGATTTGGTGTCTTCATGTTGGAAGAACATAGGAAGTACATTTTAGGTATATTCCAAGGGGCCCATGATTCTACTAATTTTGCCTGAGTGTGAAAGCTAACATGTAAGTTGGTTGAAAGCATTGTCTGGGAAGACAGAGTTGGGAATAGGATTAGAAAGCTGGATCAGGGCAGAGAGTAGCTTCCAAATGTGGGAAGAATATATAAGTACCATTAAGACCGTTAACTTTGAACTAGATCAGCATAGGGAATATTTTTGTTGCCAAGGGGTATTCCTGATATGTATAACACCATTTGTATCATTTGCAGGCCATCCAAACTTACCAAAGTAAAAATTTGCATTTGGGCCAAAGAATTAAATAGTTGTTTTTGTAAAGAAGAGATACATGTGGCCTATAGAAATTAAAAAATATTCCACTTCACTTATCATTAATGCAAATAAGCCAGGACGATTCTACCTCACACCTCTGAATGTGGCCTATGTTAGCCAAACAAGAAATGGCAAGTGTTGGTGAGATTGTGGAGAAAAGAGAACTCTGTTACACTGCTGTGTGGAATGCAAAATCTTCTTTTTTGGGTGACTTGGAAAGGAAGAGAAGATAGGACTATGAAGAAAAAAGGGCATATATATATATATATAATATATAATATATTATATAATATAATTATGTAATTATATATTATATAATATATTATATATATTATATATATATATATATATATATATATATTAACCCATATTTGTGACTTTGGAAGAACATCTACAGCTTCCAATGGAGAGAATGGTGATACAGAATTCTAGTGGTGGGAACGATGCAGAATTATACCTCTGTTATCCTATGATTTTGTAGATTAATATTGAGGCACTATTAAAATTAAAATTAAAATAAATAATAACAAAAAAAGAACTTAAAGAAAAAATCATTTTTGTCTGAATAAAACGCTTTGTAGACTGTATGAAGAGTACAAATTACATAAAACAAATAAAAATCAAATTACCTTCTGATCTAGCAATCCCACTCTTAGGTATTTATCCAAAGTACATGCAAACACTAATTCAAAGGGACATATGCAGCCCTATTTTCATAGCTGTACTATTCACAATAGCCAAAGAGTGAACACAGTCTAAATGCCCATCTACAGATGACTGGCTAGAGAAGTTATTGGATATATGGAATGCTACAGTTAAAGAAGCTACAATCAAGAAGATGATATTGTGTTTTTTAGGAAAAAAATGGGTAGAAATGGAGGTGTTTATGCTTAGTATAATAGGGGAAAAGGACAGCTTCACTTATATGTGAGATCTAGAGAACTGATAGTCATAAACTTGAAAAAGTAAAAAGAAGACGAAGCAACTATGCTATCTCGGGGACTTTATGAGAACTATAGAGGTTATCTGGTTATCATTGGTAGGTGACACACAGAACTTTGGTGGTAGGTGTGGCGTGGAGCTATACTCTGTAATCTTCCAATTTTATAAACCACACTTACCACAAATAAAAAATGGGGAAAACAAGCACTTTGTATTGCTATGAAAAAAACCCTGATTATTTTAGTAAGATGAGACTAACATGGCCAACACACCAGCTGTGCCTGTGCCTTAGCTAGATAAACAAGCAGAAATGCATCAGGCCCTGAAGGAAAGATGTTCAGTAAAAGGAAAAAAATATGCAAACTCCACTTGAGACCCTTATGCAGCCTTCTTTTCCTGGTCTATTGTGTTTCTAATCTGCATAGAATTTTGGACTTGATCCTACTGCAAGGAAAGGGCCCTTTGTCATTATTCCAGGGCTTAGTCTGAAGATTTAGGTTCAGAACAGATATGAAATAGAAAATGATGATGGCATAGGAGGACCTAGGAGGGGGTGTATTGTTACGTGCAAAGGTTATGTATGTACAGACTGTTTTACTGTCGACTGTAAACCATTAATCCCCCAATAAAAAATTAAAAAAGAAAATCAGAGGATCAAAACTTAAGTCATAGTATCCAAGTTGGTGTTTCTTCCAAGAATTTATTTTCTTTATTGGGGGATTAATGCTTTACAATTGACAGCAAATACAATAGTTTATAGATGCATAACACTTTCCAGTTTTCCACATTAAAAAAAAATCTCCCAAGTATTTTAAAAAGTGTATATTTATTTGCTTACTTTTATGAGTGCTCAAAGCATTATTATGACATATATAATGCCAGGGATTAAACCCAGGGCTTCAAAAACGGAAGGCATGCACTCTACCCACTAAGCAACCACCCTGGCTATTGAAACCAGTTTTAACAGAGAAGTCTGAGTGAAAATGTGTGCAAAGCTGTGTAGGTAACAGACAGATGATTTCTAAAAATCCATAAAGTTGGCTCTTCATGTTGTTAGTATGATTTATCCCATTTGTATGAGGAACCCCAACAGAGTAAGATTCTCAATTCTCTATCCCCAATGCAGTGTTACTTTTTACTTCATTTTATTAATTCATAAGCTGATCTATTACACAGGCGACATATATTTCTAAGGTTGAAAAGAAACTTCTGATCATGAAATAATAATCTGGAATCACTAGGCAGTAATAAAGGCATGAGATTGAATGAGGTCATCTAAATGGTTGATAGGACTGAGGTTGATGATGTCTTAGGTAACTTCTCTGAGAGGGGATACTGACTTGCAATGTGCTGCTATTGTTTATCAGACACTTTAAAAAAAATTTTATATTTTATTTATTTATTTTCCCTTTTGTTGCCCTTGTTGCTTTTTGTTGTTGATGTTATTGTTGTTCTTATTGCTGTCATCATTGTTAGATAGGACAGAGAGAAATGGAGAGAGAAGGGGAAGACAGAGAGGGAGAGCAAAAGATAAACACCTTCAGACCTGCTTCACCACCTGTGAAGCAACTTCCCTGTAGGTGGGAAACCAGGGGCTCTAACCAGGATCCTTATGCTAGTCCTTGTGCTTCACGCCACATGCGCTTAACCCACTGCACTACCGTCCGACTCCCCATCAAACACTTACTTTTATCTGAGCTCTCTCTCTTTTTATCTTCAATGGAAGCCAAAAGTATCAATGAGAGCTTACTTGAAGACGTGAGTAAACCCTTTATTGCAATGCTTATTTAGTAAGGTCTTAGAGCGGATCAGTCAGAAAATAACAGAAACAATCACAGGTAGATAATGTTTTCTTAGTCTGCACATTCTACTTGGAATTAAGCAAAAGAGTTGAAAGTAAAAGATGCTATTATTTAAGTTGATTTACACCTCCTGAAACTATAATTTGATCTTCAAAAACTATGCACTTTTATTTCTTGATTATTTTACTTTAAATCCTGTCTCCATAAAAAAATAAATACAATGATTAATGTCTTATTTTAATTCCCTTCTTAAATGACCTTGAAAGGCTAGAGATCTTATAATAAAAGAGGATGAAAATGCTGGTTTGTCTACTAAAAATCATCAGATGGTTACAAATGAATGCAGCCCTTCTCAGGGGACGAGGTGTATCCAGGCAGAGGCTGGCAGCTCTATGGTTTTGTACATAAATGAGTGATGCACTGCAGATAAAATGCAAATCAACCTGTCTTCTGGGCAGCAAGCCCATTCAAGGAAGAAGCTTCAATCTTTACTGGAAGTTCACAATATTTCTAGTTCACGTTCCCCCAAATGTCTGTCACTTTTTCAAGAAAGTATTAAAGAAAGGACTGGTCTCAGTAAAGGATCCACTGCCCTAGAAAGGGTGACTTTGACCTTTCAAAGCAGTTATCAAATCTAGTTTCTTGAAGGTAAAAATCAGCTCCAATAATTTTTATATGATGAGAAATGTTTCTTTCCTGATCCTTTTCAAAAGCTGTTTATAAAATATCCTTAGTAAATCTAAGAACATTCATGTCTATATTATGGCATTTGCAATATAGCTTTAAAAATTGGAATTCTGTAATAACTAAGATCTTCAAAACAAAAAAAGATTTAGAGAGAATTTAGTCTGGTAGTAGAACTTACCCTGCAAGATTCTCTGGAAAATTCTTCTTTAACTGTATTTTAAGAGTAAACCAGGGCTGTGGTGGCACAACTGATTGAGCACATGTGTTAATATGTGCAAGGACCTGTGTTCTAGCCCCCAGCACCCACCTACAGGAGGAAAGTTTTGTGAGTATTGCAGGTGTCTCACTGTCTTTCTCCCTCTCTATTACTTCCTTCCCTTTCTATTTCTGGCTGTCTCTATCCATAAATAAATAAAGATAATAATAACAGGAAACCCAAATAAGATCTTCATAAATGGAATCCCATGGTCTTTCCTTTTTAAAAAAATGTTTTAAATTGTCTTTATTTATTTATTTATTTATTTATTTATTGGATAGAAGCAGCCAGAAATTGAGAGGGAAGGGGGGGTAGAGAGAAAGAGAGACAGAGAGATACCTGCAGCACTGCTTCACCACTCGTGAAGCTTTCCTTCTACAGGTGGGGACTGGGGACTCAAACCTGGGTCCTCATGCATTGTATCATGTGCGCTCAACCAGGTGCACCACCAACCGCCCCCCCCCCCCAAGGTCTTTCCAACATATTGCTTACTTACCTTTTCAGTGATGGATGAATGAATATAGGACTCCACTGGCCGGCATAGTATGAAAATTAGTAAGGAACTAATCCATCTATAGGTCAAAATTTACTTTTCTCCTAGATCACTTTTAAATAAGGATATAAATCACTAATGGCTACATATTTGAGGGAATATTTAACATGAATTACAAAACCAAAACAAGCAAACAAAGTGAGGAGGACCCATACAAGGGGTATAAAAAGATTATACAAGGAGCAATAACTTTTAAAAGCTACACTAATATTCTCCAGGAGTAAAAAAGATAGTACATCTATGAGGCAAAAAAAAAGAAAGAAAGAAAGAAAGAAGTAAAGAAAGAGAAGAAAACAGGCAATTTCAAAAGGAAAATGGAGATACAAATGAGAATCATAAACTAGAAAAATATCTGCTGGGAAATTGTGCCAATGCAGTCACATCTGCCATGTTGTCCCCTCAGGCTACTGCTAGTTCCCGTGAGAGTTGGGACATTCTCGGAGTGCCTGTTCAGCCATGTTGTGCCCTCAGGACATTGTCTATATCCCCGCAATATCTGGAGTGCTCTGGTTACTCCTCCCCCCTCCCATTCTCACGAGAGTTATCATCCTATCCTGGAGTGCTATGGTTACTCCTCCCCCTTCCCATTCTCGCGAAAGCTACTCCTATAAAAACCCTTCGTTTTCCGCACTCCGCTCTCTTGCCGGCGCTCCACTCTGGTGTTCAGACACAGGAAAGGTTACTGTGTGAGGCGGCCATTTTCTCTACCTTCACGTGGCCCAACCTGTTTCTCTAACACCCAACTCTGAGGTGCCAGCGCAAATAAAGATTTGTGTTTCCTCTTCGCTCCGGACCCTCGCTCTCTCTTCTCTGCGGCCCGCGCACTACAACATCTGGCTCTACAACAATATCCCAGAAAATAGAATCAAAGTGTAATACGGAAACAAAGAAAAGAAAGTTAGATAGCATTTCTGGAATGTCCAACTTACACATTTAGGAATTACAGAGGGAAGCAACAGTAAAGTTAAAAGTTAGAAATCCTTCATGAGTTTCAGAGTTTCTAAGAATTATAGGATGTTGAGTTTCCAGAGAAAGAACCCACTTTATGTTCAGTACACTGGAAAAAATGGACTCATCCTAGTCTATAAAGTTCTAGAACCCTAGAGCTTAAGAAATCTTCTAAAACTTCCAGAAAATACACTAGTTTCTTGCAATGGTTCAAGAATGAGACAGCATCAGAATTCCCAACATCAACATCAAAAGTCAGAAGAACATGAGAAAATCCTTAAGGAAAAAAAAAGTTATAATATATAGCAATACCTGGTCATTCTTCAGCTTTTAAACTTATTGAACTCAGTATCTGATGTGTTTTGAGGAGAAAAATGCTTCAGCACTGAATGCTTGCTGGACACTATATAGCACTCGCTAACATCTGAGTGAGTCTAAGTTCTATTTGCATCCTGTCTCTCCAGGTCATACAAAGATCAAAGCACTAGTCTCAGTAGCTTATGTTCAATGCAAAGCACCATACATGTTTTCATATTCTTTCTTATCTTTATTTTTATGTCAAGCTTATTTTTTTTGTTAATTTAGTACTCATCATCTCACCATCTGTCACATCTTCTAAACCAATTAACACCGAGTGCAGAGGTAATACAGTAAAGTCTTATGTAGCTACAACATTCAATGAAGTGTGAGACAAAGAAAAAGAAATTCTCTGATCTTCATCTAATCAAAAAAAAACAAAGAAAAGTGGGAGGGAGGTTCAAGATCTAGAAAGAAAAATATGTAATATGGCAGCTAGGCTGCAGGGAGGGGAAAAAAGAGTTTATTACATGCCAAAAAATCTCTTAGAAACTTCTTTTTTTAAGGTTTTTGATGTTGCAAACCACCTAAGGAGTCCAATATATTGAGATATTTAAACTATTAAGAGAGGGAGAGTCAGGTTGAAATTTATGTCAGGTATATAAATATTAGCCAGATGGGAAGAAAACAATTGTTAACTCCAAGTAGAACAAAAAAATTAATTGACAATAAAGGGAAAGAAATCATGATACTCATCACAGAAGTCATCTATAAAATGCATTTATAATGAAAAGACAAAATGCTGATCTCCCCACTGGCTCCTCAAGAGCAGTCCCTAAGCTAGTCACTGAGTACCATCAATGCTACCTGGAAATGTGTTTGTAATGTGATTTTTCTGAATTCTCCTTTTACTGAATCAGAAGGGGATAGAACTTAGAGCTCTATGTTCATTTATTTAATTAATTAATTTTTTATATATAAAAAGGAAACATTGACTAAACCATAGGATAAGAGGGGTACAACTTCACACAAATCCCACCACCAGAACTCTGTATCCCATCCCCTCCCCTGATAGCTTTCCTATTCTTTAACCCTCTGGGAGTATGGACCCAAGGTCACTGTGGGGTGCAGAAGGTTGAAGGTCTGGCTTCTGTAATTGCTTTCCCACTTTACATGGGTAAAGCATTGTATCAGTTGCAACATAGGTGTTGACAGGTTGATCCAAACTCCCAACCTGTCTCTCTCTTTTCCTAGTGGGGAAGGGCTCTGGGGAAGCAGAGCTCCAGGACACATTGGTGGGGTTGTCTTTCCAGGGAAGTCTGGTCGGTATCATGCTAGCACCTGGAACCTGGTGGTTGAAAAGAGAGTTAACATGAAAAGCCAAACAAATTGTTGACCAGTCATGGACCTAAAGGCTGGAATAGTGCAGATGAAGACTTGGGGCCCCTCCATTTTGTAGATAGTTTGTAGGCATATTTTAGTTATATTCCAAAGAGCCTGTAGCTATACTAGTGCTTTTTGGTTTTTTTTGCCCGAGCCTGAAATCTGATTTTCAGGTAGATCCTAATCATTGTCTGGGGAGATAATGTCATGACTGGCAGAAGGACCAGAAAACTGAAACAGGGAAAAGAGTAGTTCCCAAATCTGGGAAAGGTGTATAAACATAATTGACTATAAACCCCATCGATTTGATGTGGTCTGGAGCCCATATTCAGCTTAGGAGCCTATGTGACCTCTGCATCCCTGTAGATCTGAGCTCACATTCTGTGGTCATAAGTAGCTCTGTGTTTTTAAAAGCTTCCAAAGTAATTTGGATGCATACAGTTTTGAGTATCTAATCAAAACTATAATACTTGTATGGAGACCATGACAGGCTGTGATGAAAATGAGTAGAGGAGGAATTGGGTGGTGAAAGCATAGATCCAACATTAATAAAATAAATAAATAAATCTGATCAGATTATTTAGTAATGTGAATTTGAGATGGTGATAAAGCAGGGAAATACGATGGCTATATTTTATCTGTGAGTCTTATAGGGAGATGTACTTTAAAATCATGGTCATATTTCAAGAAATAAAGATAAAAATGGAGGGGCAGACAGTTTGCACCTGCTTAAGCAAAGACATTACAGGGTTCAAGGACCCAGGTTCAAGCCCCTGGTTTCCACCTGCAGGAGGAAAGCTTAACAAGTGGTGAAGCAGGAGTCTCTCTGTCTCTTCCCCTCTCTTTATCTATCTACCTCTCTTCTTTCAATTTCTCTCTGTCTCTGTTTCTATCCAATATATACAAGATGAAAACAAAAAATATATAATAAAAACAAAACAAACTAGGGCTGACAAGAGAGCTCACCTGGTTAGTGCACCCACTTTGCTATGCCCATGACTCCCTTTTCTCTCTGTCTTTGTCTTTTCTATCTGAGAAAGTTGTCCTAGATCAGTAAAACCCAGGTGATGACAGAGATAAACAACCAGATAAATTTTCTGCACATCAACACCAATATTTATGGATTTTAATATTTTTGATACAGGCTATTTACAGAGGCTTGAGGTGGTAGTTCATCCTGGTTTTCATATATTTCCCTGATAATAAGTGATAATTACTACATTTTCCATTTGTTCTATCTCCCACCCATTTATCTACCACCTTCTATGTATCATCTATCTATCTATCTATCTATCTATCTATCTATCATCTATCTATCTATCATCTATCATGTATATGCTTGTCCTCTTTGGACACTGTTATTAGAATGTAAAATGACTCAGTTCCTATGAAAAACAGTTTGAAATTTCTTCAATCAGTAAAAAGTAACTTATCACATGATGCAGAAATCTCACTTCCAGGCACTTACCAAAAATAACACAAAATCAACAATACGAAAAAGTAATATGCAGGGAGTCACAGGTGGCGCCAAGTGCATGGACCAGAGTAAGGATCCCAGTTGAAGCCCCTGGTTCCCCACCTACAGAGGAGTCGCTTCATAGGCGGTGAAGCAGATGTGCAGGTGTCTTTCTCTCCCCATCTCTGTCTTTCCCTCCACTCGCCATTTCTCTCTGTCCTATCCAACAACAAAGACAACATCAATAACAACAACAATAATAACTACAATAACAAAAAACAAGGTCAACAAAAGGGAAAATAAATAAATTAATACAAAAGGAGTATGCACACCTACTCCATTGTAGAGTTACTCAAAATAGCAAAGATTTAGAAACAGCCCATTGCCCACAAACAGATAAGTAAATAAACAAAAATGTATAAAG
Source organism: Erinaceus europaeus (assembly GCF_950295315.1). Taxonomy (NCBI): domain Eukaryota; kingdom Metazoa; phylum Chordata; class Mammalia; order Eulipotyphla; family Erinaceidae; genus Erinaceus; species Erinaceus europaeus. The sequence goes on along the minus strand of NC_080180.1, from coordinate 35,506,776 downwards.
AAGATGAATAAATAAAATATTTACACAATGGACTCACTGTTCATCTGCATGAAAGGCTAGAATCTTGCCATTTGCTGCAGCCTAGATGGTGCTGGAAATGGTTATGTTCAGCAAGATGAGCGAAAAGGACAAAAACCAGGTGATCTGATTCATGAGGGAATAGAATGGAGTGAAGTTAGGAGGCAAAGTCAAAGAAAAGCAAACACTGAAATTTGGATGCAAAATCAGGTCACCAAAGTGGAGGAGAGTATCAAATGGGTGGTGTGAAGGGGATATTGAAACCATTGTGTTGGTATCAGAGCATATGTGGTATAAATTAAAAGTCAATAAAAA